>NC_088201.1:28929788-29612323 GCF_037126465.1 Ornithodoros turicata
TGCATGTTGCACATCTGAGAAGAGGAAAGCCACCTGGGCACCGTTCGCATACGACCTGTTGATCTCCTGCAATGGGCCAATGAGATGTGTTATCGTAGCGCACATCAACCGAAGGTTTCGGATGCTTATACCGGGGCTTGTTCGTCTGCAGTGGGGACAATGTCGGCCTACCTACCGTAAGAGGCACCATGGGTCTGCCTACATCCTTCAGTGACTTTGCAATTGCAGCCCTGAAACTCTTGAGTGGCATGCTATTTTCTCCGAGGAGGCTACAGTCTCTCTTGTGCAGCAGCCAAGCATTTGAAACAGTAACATCAAGAATATAACCAAAAAGTGGCAGATACCACCTATGGGATTTCATTGGAGTCTTGTACAGGTGTACAAGCATATCTGAAAGGTCGATCCCTCCCATATGCTCGTTATAGGCAGAAATTATAGATGGGCATTTGATGTCAACCTTTTTCTTTTCCTGACTGTAATATCGTTTCACTGTACCGAGTGGTTCAACGCCATGTGCGTTGCTCAGTAGCGAGACAGGTTTATTGTCAATCCATTTGATTGCAATGATGCCTTCTGAAGAACGGTAGTCTATTGCTCCATGGCTCCCCTTGATGAGTTGCTTATCATTTTTGAGAGCCTTATTTGCACCAGCCGTGCGGTTGGAGTGAACGGTTCCGACGCTATGAATGTTCAGCTTGTCTTTCAGATACTTGATGAGGTCGAAGCTCGTGAAAAAGTTGTCGAAGAACAACACAGTGTTTCCAGGACTTCTAATTGTCTTGGAAAGCACAACCACAACCTTAGATCCAAATAGCAAATTGCTCTCCTCTTCTGTCATCTGCGCACCAATGAATGTGGTTTTACCCTGATACAGTAGCATGTTGTGGATGATGCCAGTTGAGCTTGCCCTACAGTAGATTTTGAAGCCCCACTTGTCCGGCTTGTTGGCGATGTATTGCCGAAGGTTCCCTGCCATCTTTCCTTTGTATGCGACCATAACTTCATCAATACTCTGCCTGGTGTCTGCTTCAATCTTCAGGAATTGCTCCCGAACTTTCTCAAAGAGTGGCCGCACCTTGTGAAATCGATCTTCGTGATTGGCTTGGTCAAGGTTGTCCGTGAAGTGAATGTATCTTCGCAGCTGCTGGAGCCTTTTTAGGGGCATGGTGTCAGCTATAGAAGCAAACCTAGAGTTCATGGACCAGTAATCCTCAAGCGAGGGAGGGGTACACTCCCATGAAGAGCAGTATTCCAAGGAAGGCGTGAATTTCACTTGGTGTAGTGTTCAGCGAACATCCAGTCTGTTGCACAGAATAGAGGTTTGTCTGCTGGCAGATATGCAAGATTATCTCATCTGTAAATATAGACTGGAAGTACTCAAAGGGACTCCTAACAGATGTGGGCTTTGAGAACACAGGAGCAGGTACCTCAAAATTTGTTATGTCCATCTTCTTCCAAATTCTTTGCCTGTTTGGACGAATGTCAATTTCCAGGGCCGCTTCATTGGTATCTTCGGTTGGTAAAGTTGCGAATTTCTTTTTTCGTTTTGCGCTTTTTTGGTGGTGCCCCTAGGTCGTCGAAGCTGATCTCATTTGCGAACACTTGGGCGGCTTCATCTGTTCCACAGTCCACGTCAGTTGTATCTCCATCTGAGTCGTCGGGAAGCATAGGAACCAAAGCATTCCTATCTCATTTTCCTTTAGTGCCGTAAAACGATGCACATTGAAAAGCCTCCATGCCTGTAATAGCAATGCAAGAAATCATCGGTCATCACAACTATGATTGCTGTCCCAGTACCCACAAAGGACAAAGACAGATTCCCGCTAAAGCATGCAAATAACCTCCTTATGCTCCAACCGACATGTTAAGCACATATATCCCATTATACCCACGTTCCATCATTTGTAATGGTGCTCAAAGCATGAGAAAACCGCCACAGCAAAGATGCACGATAGGCGGCATTACCCCGTAGCCTGGCAGCTCAACAATATTGTGGACATTGTTCAAGCATCTGCAGCTCTTGTCATTTGCAACAAAACTTTGAAAATGTGGCATGAAATCATCCTGTACAGACAGAATATAAGGAAAAAATCTGCATTCTCTCACCTTGTTTATTTGTCGAGAACAAGCTTCGTTGAAATGCAGGCAATCTGAAGAAGAAAGGCGCGCGCATTTGAGTGCGCAAATGTGTCAACTATTATACACTAGCACCATCTATTGGAAGAATTATCACTTAGACCGACAGTAGGTTCCCCGAAGTTGGCAGGACTGCAGTTTGCGTTGTCATAGCACCATTCTTCGAAGAGAAATACTAATTTTAGTATGCTCGACAAAATTGTCGAGCAACTGGTTAAAGGGTTAATAAGTGAAGGTGTCCCTTGCACGCCGGGACACCAGCGTGCTCGTAGCGGCTCCCGAACCGATGCATAGTCGGGAGCAGCCGGGCAATCTCGTTAAAAGAAACCATTGCAAACGTTCATATGTTCGAAATACCGGATGTTTTCCCACCATTGAAATACACATGGCTTTGCTGAGACCTGAGCGTCAGTTCAAATTATCCGGAAGTTTGAATTAAGAGATTCCAAATTATAACAGGATTGCACTGTATCACTGTTTCCTCTCTATCTGTTGTGAGAGGGGCCATGGCATGTGCAGTAAATGCAAAGAACAGTGTCCTTCACTTACGAAGTCTGTTAAATTTGAGCACATGGAACTTTGCTACATCAAGCATAGAAGCTCTGACTTTTGCTGTATTTCATAGATGCATCAGAAATGATATGTTTGTGGAATTTGTTAATTTGGCTCAGCTGCATGAAAGACTTGACAAAGCTTCAATGTGCAGATCGATATGCCTGTTCTTGCTTACACCTACACTACTTGCAGTTCTCGTGGTGGTGCTGTTAGAAGTCAGAATTGGGTCACTTACATTGCAGGTTGAAGGATTATCCTCAGTACTGCCAGCATCTTGCTTCAATTGCACATTTCAAGGACTTTCCTGAGCACTTGAAGGAGGTAAGGTTGTGTGTATTTTGCTTCACTAATTTCTTCACTATTTTACTTTACATTCTGTACTTGTCTGTTAATTCTACGTTAGCTAATTATTCAGCATAGACTATATTTAGGGGCTGACTTTCTCGGGTTGTGCCCAATTTCTCCTCGAATTCCAATCGTGTATCACAAGTCACATGCACTATTTAATAGTAGTTTGTGTACATGTCTGATGTAAATATTATTTGAATGCAACAATAAAGTATGCTGAAGTATGTATGTTTGACCAACATATACACTTCATGTGCGGGCGGCCTGCTGGACAGGAAGCAAAGCATAATAACCTGATAACACCCAAAATATATCAGTAGCACCCAATTTCACCCCGAATTATAGATTTAAAAATAACATCCGATTTTTCCCTCATGAATTTGGGAAAGGGATTTAACCCGAAAAAGTCAGACCCTAACTATATTGAATAGTAAAACCTCACATTTTGTAAACTACAAAATCTACACGACACAATTTCACCTCCTATTATACTCTTCCTTTTTTTTTTTTTTTTTTCCTGTTGATATGATTCACGAATATTTGCTTACGCAAATTATACGATTCACAATAAGAGTCAGGGCACAAGCACATTTCTAAAGATGCAATCTTTCAAAACGAGTTCCACGTTTTTGAGTTTTGGTTACTTAAAATAGTGCAGGATTTTGGTGGTAGAAATCAAAAGCTTTAAGAATTTGTATGAAGAAAATTCTATGTCTGGCACTTATTTGGAAAGAAAGAAAATCTAAAAAAACAAAACAAAAAGTAGAACTAACCAAGGAGGCCTAATTTTTTGTATCTAGCTGAATGGTGAAACCAGTAGTCGCATAGTCACACTTGATTGTTTTGTTCTCTGTAGATTGTGTCCAAATGTTCTTGAATAGTGGTTAAAACTTAGGTTTGTTAATGCAGTATGTAGATTATGGTGCAAGATCCCAGGAGCCTCCTAACCGTCCTCAGGGTCCTACATTACCCCACAACCTAGCAGCACTAGCACAAGGCCTGAATTCTACAGCAGCCCCTAGGATTCCACCAACTGTTGCTCCACCCGTGGTTCCTCCTGCAAGTGCAACGGTAACAAAGCCTACTCCAGTAGCAGGAAAGGTTGGTTGTGCCAAGCTTTTACTGGGTTGTTCACACTGCATCTACTGGAAAGTGGAGTTAGTGATCACTTGAATTTGTTGCGTAGCTTTCTTCCCATCAGAATCTGTGCGCTCTGAGGTGTGTTGGGGTATATCGCTGCTTAAAAAAGAGTTTCTTTGATCTAGTGAGCATGCTTTATTGTCATGGCTAACACAGTTCTTTTCTATGAATATGCAGCCATCGATAGCAAATGCAACAAACATAGACACACTATTAGGAGCCACAGAAAAAGATGACAAGTTGGTGAATCCTCCTGAGCCCATCCAAGACAAGGTGGCCTTTATCATCAACAATCTTTCCCAAATCAACCTTACCCAAAAGGTAATACTGTTTTTTTGGGGCTGTGCAAGTAGTGACAATGTGATCCGATTTGAATATGAATAAAATACTAATTCTTATTAGCTGTATAGTAATACAGTGAAACTTCACTTCAATGAACTTCAAGGGAATCACTTAAGTAAAACATTGCTCTCAACTCAACTGAGTGAGCATAGAGAAGTTTGCTGTCACGAATTAAAATAAAAACCAGGTATTTACATTATATTTTGCATTATTTACAAATGCACTTAGATTGCTGGTACTAAACGCTTTGGGTAGAGTGCAGCTTCCTCTCTGCTGTACTTTCGCTTCAATACAGAATGGTCTCCTCGTAGGGGTTTCTGCACTTTCTTTGGTCCAGACACTAAAATTGTCTGTCTCTCGTTTAAAGGCACTTTTCTAGGTAACACTCATATTTTGCTGAAGACCATAGGTCGCAGCTGCACACACACACAACAAAGGCAATGAAAGACAAACCTTCTTCTCTCTTCTTCTACAGACAGTGCTTAAATGGGAAACACAAAAAAGAAATAATGAGCACTCAAAGTTTAAGGAATTCGTGGGTTTGCACCTTTTACTCACCGCTGACTTGGGCATCATACTCTTGGTCCATTTTCTACCAAAACAATTTTTTTTTAAATATTATAACCTAGTATGGAAAACTGACTGAATCTGGTATCAATGAAAAATGCATACCGTATTTTATCGAATCTAAGACAACCCCCGAGTTCAGGGGACACGAATTTGGAGAAAAAAAAAGAACACAGGTTGGGAGGCAGTATAATAGTTGGAAACAATGCACAATGCCATTTATTCATCGCCACTTTCTTTGTCGCTGCCTGCCCACAGCTCATTGTCCTCCGTTCCATCCGAAGCATTAGATTACCCATACTTCATAAAAGCGCGCACGATAACGTCGTCAGGCACGTTGCACCAAGCGTCCAGCAATTGGCACAGTTCTTGATCTCTCCCTCTTACTTCAGCCATCCTCTAACATTTGCTTCCGATACTTGAAACCGCCTTGCCTCTGCTAAAGTCTTGCCGCATTCAGTGGCGAAAGAGATAAGTTTGTGTTCAAGCGCAGCAGAGTAACAACGCCATTACAGTGAATGAAGGCTGTCCCCATTTTGCCCGTATTGCTGCCGTATTTGCATTGCTTTGTTTGTTTGGCTCGTGCTGAAAAACCACAGCACAGCAACCACAATACATGGTATCAGTTGCGCTGTGCTATTGACCTGCTCCCGACTCTTTCTTGACCTCGTTGTGGCGCGGATAGTATTGGAATCTAAGACGACCCCCGGACTTTGGAACATAGGGGTTTGGAAAAAAAAGGGTCATCTTAGATTTTAAAAAATACGGTAGTTAGGACTGCAAAATCACTTCTTATGCATGTGTGTGTGTGTTGGGGGGGGGGGGGGAACTGTGCCATTGATGTCTGCCATGTGCAATGTAAAGCATCATTAATGACCATGTCCTACATTTTTTTTGTTGCTAGGATTGTCATCCGTGTAATACGGGCTTTACCATTGGCCGCAGCTATGAGCAAATATGAAATTGAGCTGTTTATTTTTAGCGTGGATCCTATGCATGCATCCCGTGTGGCATGACGCTAGTACAGAATGTCCAGCATGGGAAGATTGTAAACACATTATACCCCTGTCAGACGGGCACATATACGGCCTTAACGGTCACGGCCGTAAATGTATCCTGTCATTAACTCCCTGCCAGACGGTCAGCAATAAGGCCTTTGCGACAAAACTGAGGTAGAAGGGCAACGGCGTTCCCGCAAGACAGTCTACGGCATTCCATCGAAACTGCCCAAGCCTCGTTACCAAGCACACCATAAACAGGATTTATCACATTTAATTCAATTCGAAATTAAATGTTTTTTACCCGACGTAATATTGTCTTTTTTTTTTTGCACTTTGCTTCGCTTTTTATCCCATCTGTACAAGTGCTACGTTTGTAGTTACACCCTCGAACCACTGCACGCGGCATCGCACCGTGTCGTCTGCATCCAAAAAGTCAGACGCCACTCAAGAAAATATGCAAAGCACTTAAAACCAAATATAGTTTGCTGTTGTATTTTGACAATACCAACAAAACGTTGTTTTTTCGTGTACTTTCAGTAAGAAAAAGCGTGATTTCGCTACATTACATTCAACGTTCACAGACTTGTTTATCGACAAAATGCCTTCACGGGTACCATCTGGCAGTTCCCCAGAGCTTAGGGCCGTATGTAACTTACGGCCATTCCTTAATGCTGTAACTTTGAAGGCCGTATATGTGCCCGTCTGAAAGAGGTATAACATTGTGGTACATCAAGTGGCATGACTGAGAAATTGTAGATGTAATTGTATGTACATACATGTCTGTCCTAGACAAACGTGTTCATTAAAGTATGTTGTCATTTGTGTTTTCCAGACAGAAGAGTTCAAAGAGGTGCTGAAAGAGGACTTCTGGCCATGGTTTGCCCAGTACATGGTTATGAAGAGAGCATCAATTGAGCCCAATTTCCACACGCTATATGCCAATTTCTTGGACACACTCAAGATAAACGAATTGAGCAAGCTGGTGCTCAGGGAAACATTCAGAAATATAAAGGTTTATCCTATTTTCTGCCTTTCTTAGTAGTAATTTTTTCTTAGTTTATAATAGCAATGTATTGTGATAGTGTTTTTATGTGTTGCTAGCTAGTTGTCTTGTCTTATAATTCTGCCTATTTTGTGGGAAGGACCATGACTTGCCTGTCAAAATTAAAACTAGCACTTAAATTGAAGCTGGATATTTTTGCAGGTTCTGCTTCGGAGTGACAAGGCCCTTGCCAATTTCTCAGATCGTTCCCTTTTGAAGAGCCTTGGTCATTGGCTTGGAATGCTGACCATTGCAAAGAACAAGCCCATTTTGCAGATTGTAAGTCCTTGCACGCTTGCATTATGATGTTAATGTTTAATCGTACTTCCTTTTGTAGGACATCGATATCAAGTCACTGCTAATTGAAGCTTATCACAAAGGCCAGCAAGAGTTACTTTATGTCGTTCCATTTGTTGCAAAGGTTCTTGAATCATGTGCAAAGAGCAAAGTAAGTAACATGATCGTTTAATTGACAAAGGAGGTGATTAAAAGCTCTCTTGTCTTTTGTTACTGCCAGGTGTTCAAGCCTCCCAACCCATGGACTATGGGTATAGTGAATGCTTTGGCTGAGCTGCATCAGGAGCCTGAGTTGAAGTTGAATTTAAAGTTTGAAATTGAGGTTCTGTGTAAGGCCCTCAACCTAGATATAAATGTGAGTTACATATAGCATAATTGAATCTTACTTCGGTTATTTCTTATATAAAATAGGTGCATCCTCTAAGTTGCAATTAAAGGGCTCGCTAAGAGAAACACTCATCCAAAATTTTGACTCCCTCAGTTTTTCAAAATAACTAATAATATTATAATAATAATTTGACTTATATTTTGACTTTTGCTTTTTAGGTATTGCTCAGTTTAGCAATTTTCTGATATTTTGCATGAACCCCATCATCCTAGTAGTAGCCCTGTTTTCCTTACAAATGTGGACTTGTCTCAAACTTGACAACAAACTTTACAAGTACTTTTCCTTATCTTCCTTAGACAAGTCCTGCAATCTCACTGATATCACATTTATGCATCTTGCATTTATGACTTTATGTTGTTCATTACCTCTGCATGCTCTATAAATGAATTTTCAGAGGTCATTGGGTTCTTTAGCTGCTTTGACTCCACCATAATATTAACCTATCTGAAACCTTACTCCAATGTGTGTAACAAATCACAAGGACGACCATTTGAGACCGTGGACATTGGGGCTTTAGTGTTCTACTGATTCTAGTATTAGCAAATAGCAAGAAAATGGTTTGTTACCTAAAGAGTTACCTCCTTAACAACACTAACTTTACTATACCACACAACTATACACATTTAGTTAAGTGTTGTGTAGTGTAGTGTAAAACTTAGCGTACGTTGTTGGACTTTCCTTCTTCCACAGCATTTCATTTTTCAGTGCTTATGGAGGCATATTGTCTTGTGTTGTTTCCATTGATTAGGACCTGAAACCTACTGTTGTACTGAAAGATATGGACCGACTAGCGCGGCTCGAACCCCAGCTCTCCCCTCGGCATAAGGCAGACAGTCCTCCACCAGTGGCTCCTGTGGTAGTTCCACCTGTGCCACCACCACCTGTAAGTGGTGGCGGAGTTCCAGGTGGCCTGGCCCCAGGGTTGCCATCCAGCACCCAGCCAGGGGTTCCCCCTCCATCCATCAGCTCTCAGCAGCAGCATGCAGGTATGTCTCTTCTTCCCAACTTTAATAGTGCACTCAATGGAACTTACCACCTTTTCTAAATTTGAGATGAGAGATTTGAAAATTGAAAAAAGGCACTGCACGTTGTGTTTGTGACTCATTTGTCACTCTCAAGCATGCCACGAGCAGTGCTGCCAAACCAAATATGTACACATTATTATCATGTATTGATTCGATGGTGGCTCACTGTGATACAATCAGAGACATGCGGAGTGCCAATAAGGAGTAAATATCTCATAACCATAGCCTTTGAGACGAGCCACCTTGTGATACCAAGCGGGACAGCTGAGACAGCCAAAGCCTTTCAAGGGTATGGGTGCACTGGTGCATCGGGAGTGACCGTGCCACTGCGGGCACGGGCGCACCAGTGCATTCGAAGGTCTCTGTTTGAATTTTTGCGCCCTGTCTTTATGGTGCTGCGGCGCTGCTTTGAGAGTGATGTTTGGCTGCTTGATACTTCTCTGGGGAACTGTGGCACCACCTGTGGGCTATTTTTACAAGTATACTAGTGATATCGCCGGAGGGTGAGCATCACCCGTGCTGCAGACTGCGGTGCAGGGAAGCCGAACGTGCAGGAGGTGCTTTGCCTGTGCTGACAAGCAACGCGGCACGTTCAGCTACGGAATGACCCCAATTCATATGTGCTGAATACGACAAAGGCTTCTGTGTACAGACATGCCTTCAAGTAGTGCCACACTCTCGTGAACCTTTGCAGACAAGTAGAAAAACACAAAACATGTTCTGTTATACATAACCAAAGCGCAAATATAAGCGATATGACTATCAAAAACTTATAGAGAATATTCGTAGGAATACTCGATAAATAAGTTTCCACAATTAATAAGGTGTGTAAGTCGTTTATGAAGCCTTACCCATTTTGGCATGCAGTTGTAATTTTTGCCCACCCTGAGAAGTTTTTTGAAATAGGTGCACATAGACAGGCTTTACTTTCAGTAATTTTGATCCAGTTCTAAGTAAAAGTGCTTTTTGTAGATATTGCCCTTTAAAATGCAGTCTGCTTGATGCTTATCATTGATTTAGTATTGTAGTGGGCCGGTTTCATGTCAGTTCAGGCAGGGAGGTCCCATCGACCTCTTGGATTTTCATTATTTTTTTATATTTAGAAGCTCATCATACATGATGACCAACAGCAGTAAAATGAATAATTTCTACGGAATAGTTCTCGCGCAAAAAAATCCAGAACATCCGACCATGAATTCGAGTGTTTCAGTTTTGCCGTGTTTGGACGCGTATATCTCCCGAGTCTTAAAAGATACTGCAGTGAAATTTTTTTATGCTTTAGTATGCCTACAGGCCAGCAGTCTGAGCGCAAATTTTGCCACGCAGGAGCAACGCTCTGTGATATAAAAAATGGCGAACATGCTCTCTCGTGCGGTTTTGTTCCAACTTCGACGCGTGATTTCTCTGACTAGATATTCCTCACTACCCTATTTGGTATCACTTCACTCAGCTTTTTATGCTCTTTCATCTGGTATATATATAGTGCGTATATCCCCTACAGGTATCTGCTGAAACAGGCAAATGGTATGTTTAAAAAAAACAAGGTTTTTGAGCGTCCGTTTCTCGAAAAGGCCCCTTTTTATTTCATTTATATTTTGCCAGGACATGGCCCGATGTTAGACCTTTCATCTTACATAAAAAAAATTCTGCTTCGTACACTGGGGATTAGCGCGTTAAAACGCGGCCCAAGCCTGCGTGCATACGTGTCGGAGCCCGGCTGCCGGTACCGCGGGATGGCGGGCCTCGTGTCGATGCTCCCTTTGTTTGAGCAAGGTTGTCTGGCCTTAGCCTTACCTGAGCTATTCGTCGGCAGACTTTTGACGTCCTGCTGAAGAAATAATTCACTTCTGGGAGTTAGTTGTTTCCAACAAAGCATCAAAATGAAATCCTACGTTGCCGTAAAGCCGTATATGAAAGACTAGGTCAAATTTAATGGTCAGCGAAGGTAAAACCTCACTCTTGCAAGCTCTGTACACAGTGATACCAATACTGTACAAATAAATATCGAGTTAGAAATTGCTTTTTCCAGGGTTCCCGCAAGTTCCTGCGAAGCTTGCTTTACTTCATTTTACGATATTTTTAAGTTATGCAGAGGGCTTTTAGCACAAAGTGCGTGTTCTGTGGTGAACTTGCAGAGCAGTACATTTCTTCTCAGAGCTAGCGAAGTGGGTGGGTTCTTGCATTTGTCATAGTTACATTAGATATGTTCAGAGCAGAGCCATACGGGAGACGCACCTAATGCACTTCGATTTCGCTCAAAACTGGACAGTAGCCATGCCTAGCGAAATACAAGCGTGCCACTGCGGAAAGCAGATTTCCATATTCACATGTGTGGTAACAGCTGGCACGGAAATGCACAGTTTTGGTGTGGTGAGCAAAGACTTCTGTCACGATTCAGCACAGTCACTGTTAGCTTCCATAGCTATTGAAGAATGTCTTAACGAAAGTTTTCCTCTTGCAGCTAATGATTTACATGTCAGATGGAGCGGCGAGCCATTTTAAAAATCGGCATAGGCTCTATGAGCTCTCCAAATCTACTTTTGCGAGCGCGACATGGCTGCTCAGGAACAGGCCACGACAAAAGTGCGTGTGACAGGACCGGTGCACAGGGTCGGTGTGACAGGAATCAAGCACCATGCCACGACACCTAACTTGCGTTCACTCGAGCAAGACGTCATCTTAGAGTCACAAGATATGATAATGTGCTTGCCAAAACACCTAACGCGCATCCATTTACTCCATGTACGGGCTGAGGCCGTGGCTTCTTTTAGAATGCAAAAGGAAAAGCAATGCGTAAACCTATACCGCATGAAAGTGGCATACAGGGTTCGCATGCATGGCAAAGCAAGACACCGGAAAGTCTAGGCCGAGTAACATTTATAGCTAGTACCGTGGACAGTGAGTGCAGAAGAGTGACGTTTCAATAGAAAGTGAGTGAAATCATTTGTCGCTGTCATTGCAAAATACTGCTTTTTCGCAGTCTTGTAAATATGTCGACATAAACTACCACTTTTGATTACACAAAGTTGTCCCTTTCTTGTACGACATCGACAGGAGGCCCGCCATCCCGCGGTACCGGCAGCCGGGCTCAGACACGTACTTACGCATACTAGGGCTGCGTTTTAACGGGCTAATCCCCAGTGTACGTCTTTTGAAGCAAAATTTTTTTACGTAAGTTGAGAGGTCTAACATCGGGCTGTGTCCTGGCAAAATATAAATGCAATAAAAAGGGGCCTTTTCGAGAAACGGAGAAAAAAAATTTCACTGCAGTATCTTTTAAGACTCGGGAGATATATGCGTCCAAACACGGCACAACTGAAACACTCGAATTTCCTGGATTTTTCTGCGCGAAAACATTTTATTGCTGTTGGCCATCATGTAGGATGAGCTTCTAGATATAAAAAAAATAATGACAATCCAAGAGGTCGATGGGACCTCCCTGCCTGAACTGACGTGAAACCGGCTAGTGTAGGAAATTTTTACATGTTGTCATTGCTCTTTCTGAGGAATTTGTAAAAGTTACCTTGTGTACTGGCTATCAGCCAACTTTTTCCTTTCCTCCACGTATCCAGCAGTGCTAGCTGCACCATCCGAGGAGCCTGTTCCCCCTCCACCTTCGGGCGTTATGAACCCATTTCCTCAACCCCAATTTGCGTACCATGACATCAATGTGCTCTCTCTCAGTGGCCTAGCACAGCATATTCAAATCAACAACCAGGTATGCTTCTCATGAGTGCACAATCGAGATTGTAACAGCATTTCTCTCTCTGACAGCTTCCACTGTTCCAAGCACATCCACAGCTGAAGCAATTTGTGCGAACTGCCATTGAGCGTGCAGTGCAAGAGTGGATGATCCCTGTGGTTGAGCGGTCACTCAAAATTGCCTTAACCACTTGTGAACAGATTGTTCGCAAGGTAATTAATATATTTTGTTTGGGTATTTTTAATTCAAGCAGATTTTGTGGAAATAGGAACATTTTTTGTGGGCAGTTCCATAAGTGAATATGTTCATGGTGTTGGGGTGTGAATAGTGAAATTTCAGCCAAAGTTACACGGTACAGAATATTTGACAGCAATTTCAAATATAAAATTATTTCTGTACAGTTGCTGTGCGTGTATGACGAAATCCATAAAAGCCTTGCTGTCATTCTGCCACAACAACTTATTGTAACGTGGCAAGCCATCTGCGGCAGTTGATACTGAAACTGTGTGCTGTGTAAAGAAGGGCACATGTGACAACATTCCATGGGTGGAAAGCAACTTCACGGCTAGTAGGTTGTAAAGAGCCCAGATGCCCATGCTGCTTTCATTTCTCTGAGATGTTCCCATTGGCAAGAACATTTGGAATTCCATGAGCCAGACAAGACACTTTTGATACTTGAATATAGATACGTACACACATTTAGCATTGAAGTTTTGGTGGTGCAACTTGCAAGTCTCTGGCTAAAAACACAAGTTCTGGCAGAGTTCTGACAAAATTTTGGCATGGTGTACATGAATAGCCAGAGAATGGCCTCCATATCGATCCAAAAATAAAACCTGAAAACTACAGTTTTCTAAAGTAAGTTGTACCATCTCCTCATTGGCGTTTTGCACAAGTTACAATGAAAGTTTTGTACAGCCCAGTGACTGAACTACTTTTCATGCATGTGGAAATGAACACACATGTAATGTAGTGCATTGGCTTGTTACCACATGTAGCATTTTCAACACACAGCAGCAGTCCACCATGAAACGTGCTTGTTTCAACAAGCTAATCTCATCCTGTTACGGAGAAAAACTTGAATGTGTTTAGCAACAAATCACTAAGTTTGGGGTAAAGTTGGAGACAATTTGCAAAAATTTAGAACTGCATTACTGATTTCGCGAATGAAAGCTATGGACGTTGTCTTGTAGGACTTTGCTCTGGATCCTGAAGAGCCTCGGCTACGCATAGCAGCACACCATATGGTGCGCAGCTTGACTGCAGGCATGGCTATGATCACCTGCAGGGATCCCATGCTCATGACCATCAGTAACAACCTGAAGGCTGCCTTCCACGCAGCATTGAGAGTGAGCAGTGTTGTGTAGTCTACTAACACTTGTCTTTGGGCTTGTTGGTACTTGTGTACTCAACGTACAGGTTGAGAATCACTGATTCTTACAGGACATTCGGTTGTGTTTGCAGATGCAAGCAGCAAACTTCCCTCAGAAGGAGCTCCTGGAACAAGCGATGACCGTTGTGGCACAGGAGAATGTGGAGCTGGCCTGCTGCTACATCCAGAAAACAGCTGTGGAGAAGGCCATCCCAGAGATTGACAAGAAGCTAAATGCTGTACGCTTTTTTATTTTGAGCTACTCTGCAAGAAGTTAACATTGTTGTTGTAGGAATATGACGTTCGCAAGAGTGCTCGAAGTGAGGGTCGCCGGTACTGCGATCCCGTGGCCCTGACGTACCAAGCTGAAAGAATGCCGGAGCAAATAAGGCTAAAGGTGGGGGCTTTTTTCGTGGAAAAGAACACCGTAAACATTGCCTTCCTTTTTTCAAGGTTGGCTGTGTCACCACTCAACAAATGGCTGTATATGAGGAGTTTGCACGCAACATCCCAGGATTCCAGCCCATATCTGAGCGTGACCAACATTCACTTTTTATACCAAAGCCAATGGTGAGTTAAATCTATGAAATCTATGAGAAAATAATGCAGAATCCCGAACTACAGGTGCGGCAGCCCTTTGGCAGTGGTGTTGATGACATGGGGCACCTTTACGACAAAGTGATTGCAGAGTTGGAGCAGCAGGTGCACAGCCTGATGAGCACAGTGGCCCCTTCCAATCCTCAGGTGGCTGCGTTGCACGTACTGCACGAGGCTGTGCTTCTTGCCCGCAATTCACGAGATGCTGTCACCGCCCTGGTGCTATTACAGAAGGTGGTCTACCCTTTCCTGCTTTTTTTTTCTTGTTTTGTTTCTCGTTGCAAAACAAAATATTCTTGCAGACAGTGGAGAGTATGGCAGAAGGACTGAGTCACCCCCTAGGTGCTGAGCCGGAGGTGGCCTTGCGTTTTCGAGAAGCACATCTTGCTGTGCTCAAGGCACTTGCTGAAGGCTATGGCCACCCCTGGGCAGCCAAGCATGTTACTCGGTTTCTCTTAGAATTACGAGAAGAGGTGCGATGGAACGTAGATGTGGTTGATCCACTTCTGCGTTCTGGTCTTCTTGTCCTTTCCACTTTTGACCTGCATTTAGCCCAGGTGAGGGGGTGTCTTGCATTGAGACATTACTTTGATGTTGTGCTGTACTGAGTCGAATGTTATGTAATTTTCTTTCAGTCAATGGAAAATGGCATGAACTACTTAGCGGTGGACTTTGCAAAACACCTAGTGCGCCTGTATTTTTCCAATGGACGGCATAGCGACTACAACTTGTCGGAATCTGACCTTGTCAACACGATAGAAACCTTGGTCCGCCTGAGTGCTCACACCAGACAGCCTTCGGAGGGTCTCTCCCAGGTATACCACATAGCATTGTGTTGCTTATTTCTAGTAAAGATTTAGCAAATTGATGTTCATTAGAAACTCTAATTTGTATTGTTGCAACAGAATATGTTCAACTACACTTGTCTACAGATGATGGATATGTTGCGTGGACCCGGTGCTGGAGAATATGGAAGTGGGATGCCTGGTACTAGTGGCCCAATGTCCATGATGCATTCAGGCATTACCCAAGCTCGTGAATATGATGATCCTCCGGGATTGCACGAGAAGACTGAAGGATTGCTACATGACTGGGTTTCTATGTACAACTCTCCAGCTGCAGGCAAGGACTCCACCAAGGCCTTCCAGATATTTGTACAGCAGGTACTTTTTGCCCTATTCTCTAGCTGTGTTCCACCTTCTAATTGAAAATGCAGAGCTCCAGTTGAACTAATCGAACATATGAACATGCGCAACAATTCACTCGAACAATATTGTCCTCGATGGAAAGTAACTGTTCTGAGGCTGGTTTTTATCGTGTTCACCAGATGCCACTGCCTTGTACTTGTGTTGCATGTCTGTGTGTGTGTAAGGAATGTAGAAGAGAATGTGAAGGGAGTGAGTAGGTGCGTTCTTTTTGAAAAAAAAAGTGCTGTACTCGTGCTATACCAGTTCTTAAGTACACACAAGGTGGAGACACAGTACTGAACCAGTTGCACTGACGCGACACCACCGGCTCCTAAAAAAGAATAAGGGAGTGCAGACCTTGTCATCTGCTACAGATCGTTTTCTTGTGTGCGGTAGCACGGTGGTGGTGTAGCCTGTTTTCTTCCGTTTGTTCACACTTTGTTTGTACTAACAATTCATAAGCGAGTATTGGGAGATTCTCGTTCCTTATAACATCCTCTTTTAACAGCGCAAATGCACACAATAATGCCCGAATAATTATTTCTGCACATGGAATGTTCTGCCTCGGATGGATAGGTGATAAAATAAGTACTAGTAATCGAGTTTCCGCACCCATGTTTTTCATCTGGATCATGTCATTCTTGCTTTTGGAGACGATACCAGTTTTCGTCACAGGTGGACATGGCAGGGTATGAAAGAGCCAGGTGACGAGCGTACACATTTATAGTTTGTGTGCGTTAACTTTGTGAATAAGAAGCATGACAGGTATTTGAAAAGAAGCACACCGAAACCTTGCTTGATGTCACAAGTAAATACTCCCCATCTTGAATGATTGTCCATTATCCGATAACACCGGGCCACAAACGAAGTACTCTGCACCATCTTGTCGTTTGCTCCTCTGCACCCTTTTGTTGCACGAGCAGTATACGTCGTGCAAGAAAATCGAACTAGTCCAGAACTAGGTCAGCACTTCCCCAAAAAGAATGGGGACTGCAGGTGCAGTGCGAGTGCATGGCAGAAATAATGCAACAGTGTTACACTCCTTGCACTAGTTCAGGAGGTGCAGGTAAAAGGAACGCAGCTATTGTGCGTAGCGGCCCCTAGTTGCGGAATGGCAGTGTTGAACATTGCGAGGACGGTGGGACATATGTTTCGTGACTCAGCGCTCGCGCTAGCTTCGAAAACGGGTTGTGCATCTTGTTCCGACGACGAATAAACCGATACGTTTTCGGCCTGCTACATTTTGGTGGCAGCGGTGGGATTCGTCTTAGTGTCATGACAGCTGAAAACTCGTCAGTACTTCAGCAATTTCTCCTACCCGACACATAATCTGGAGATGGGGACTTCGATTCCTGGGAGAAGCACTTTTTCGCCTGTGCTGCAGCTAATTCTTGGACCGACGAGCGAAAGTTACTACTCCTCCCCACTCGCCTTTGAGGACGTGCTCAACGGATTTATGACCATCTCACACCGGCGGAGAAAGAATCCTACGTGATCGCTCCGTGATGCACTGTCTGCTAGATGTTCTCCATCGGCGATGCGCATACTCGCAGTAGCGAACTTCCGCTCCCGCACCCACCGACCTGACGAATACCAGGATACATATGCGTACGATTTATTCGACACCTACGACAAAGCTTATCCTGGTTCTTCGCCGCAGATGAGAGACAGCACGGTACGAGATCAGTTTATTCTAGGCCTCGTCTCTGCCACCGGAGACAAGGTCACCTCTGCTAACCCTGCAACGCTTGCTTACGCGCTTCAAGTAGCCGCACGTCTTGCAGCTATTCGCTAACTTCCGCCAACTCCTTCCGCTGCAACGCACACAGTGGTGAACGTGTCGCAAGCCACACCCACGACAGATCTGCTGATGGGACTTGCATCAGCGATAGCTGAATTGGGCAGGAAAGTGGATGCCCTTGCCACCTCTAACGCGTCGCAGAATACACGCCCTGCGAACGTCCCAGTGTGCTACCACTGCAGCAATCTGGGCCACCTCGCAAGGTATTGTACACGGCGTCCACGACGACAAGTCCAGTCCCGGTTTCCCCCATATCCGGCAATGGGAAACTAACCGGCGTTCCTTGGGCGGCCTCACTGGGAACGCCTATACAGCAGGCCACCACTGGTAACGTGGGAGGTCCCTCAATCATGATTACCGGCGCCGTTGAAGGTTCGCCGGTTAGGATGCTGCTAGACTCAGGATCCAGTGTGACAATCCTCAACTACGATATCTGGCGGCAACTGCCGAGGCGTTCCCCGACCCAAGCGACTCTTCCCCAGCCTGTTTACGACCTCAATGGTAACCCATTGGACGTCGCGGGAGTTTATGACCTGAAGATATCTGTCCCGGGAACCACCACTACCTTTCGACCTGTTTTCGTTGTCCGTGGTATACCGCGTGACTGCATTCTCGGTGTAGACTTCCTCGTCAGACACCGTTGCATCATCGACTTCGACGTTCGCACCCTCAGGACTCGCTCGCCAACACAAACAGAACCACAGGGAATCGTACGTCGGCCCCTGGACCTCTGCTTCACGGTCGCTACTGTACTGCAGCCTCATACGCAGCACTTCCTGGATGTGAAGATTCCGGCTGCTGAGTCCCTGTCGCTCTGTGGCGCAGCCGTTCTCGAGCCAAGACCAGATCCGTTAGTTGAATGAGGCCCCTTGGTAAGTCATCGGAGAGCAGATGCCAGCGTAGTGTAATTGGATAACGCATTCGACCGGCAATCGAGAGATGCATGGTTCGATTCCCACCGCTGTCTGGGTTTTTTGACGATTGCCATACTTCAATTGAGATTGCCTCTGCCCGACTCAAGGCTGTGGGTTTGGTCTCGGCCAAGGATGCCAGCAATTTGGCGGCAGTGTACAAGTTGCTTAGATATGCAGTTTTTCACAAGGGACATTACATTAAATACAGTGTGCCGTGTGCTGAGTTTTCGGTGCACATTAAAGAACCCTCAGGTGCACAAAATTAATCCACTGAACGATCGCAGTTTTCTCACGACGTAAAGCCACAAATTATCATTATCAACTGGCCGCGTCCGCCTATGCACCAGCACGGAAGCTCACGGCCTCGTGCTGCTGGCGTGTCAGGGACATGTGCAAGACCATTACTTATAAAGGCAGTACTTGTGTCAGAGGAAAGAGGAGCACGGAACAAGCCGCTGGCGTACCACGACCGGTGCTGGACTGTCGTGGCTCAGAAAGGTGTCGCTGGTGGATGCCAGAGGAGGACCGTTGCGAAGCTGTAAGGCGGGATCCCATAACAAGCGACCTCGTTACAGATTCTGTCGCGGGTGCAGGTACTCGATCCATTTGCGAGGCAGCAGTAGCTAGTGACAAAACTACATTCGTGAGAGAAAAATACATACTTTTTAATGGATTGTGCAGCATATTAGTCTCAAATATCATAACATTTGGATTGAACCACTGCGGGAACATAAAGAGAGAGATAAATTTACACTACTGTTATTTTGTTATGATACGTATATATGTGTCTGTGGTGGAGCTGTAGTTACCACACAATATGCAAGAGATTTTGGTCACACGCGATAACAGTAGATTCAAACTGCTGCTTCCCACCTACAAGCTCGAAATTTCATTTTAATAAAGTTGGCTTGCCCCCACATCTCTATCTTTTATCATTCGCTTCAATTACTACATGTCGCCAAATCTAGCGGACTTTGGTTGTCCGTGGGCACATTATATACAAATAAAACTTGAAGCTTGGCAAGCGGTGGGCAACGGTCTTTGGCGACAAATATCTATGGGAAGTAGATACAAGATTTTGTAGCCGCTTGTAGCGTATTATGGGATCCGGGCTTTAGGTAGCATGATGTAGCGAAGGTCACCGTGGCGTGCTGAGAGTGGTGCGAGGCGGGAGCAGCGCCATAAAATGTCAGACCATTGAATGGGCATTGAGCATCGCTGCCTAATGAGTCCTCGGAGGACTGAGGCACCATACCTCCTGCAATGGCTTTCGAAGTGGTCCTTGGATGGTCTTAAGTTGATGTAAAATTTGGTAAAATTGTTCGTGAAAAGCAATTACATCAGTTATAAACAGAGATACAAATGCTCCTGTTTTGTTTCATAGATGAATTTGCAAGGCATCTTGAAGACAGACGACCATATAACCAGATTCTTTCGACTAAGCACGGAAATGTGTGTGGAGCACTGCTACAGGGCTCTGCTGGAGCAAACGCCTGCCACAGCTACTCTAGTGCGCACAAAGTGCTTCACCACACTTGACGCTTATGTGCGTCTTATTGCCCTTCTGGTCAAGCTCAGTGGTGATGCAAACAACCCTACCACCAAAGTCAACCTTCTCAACAAGGTAACTCATCCCTTTTTTTTTTTTTTTGCCACATTTACCACAGGATCATTATTGGTTACAAATAAATATTATTTTGAAATGGCACGTATTAATGGCACTTTGTGGCAGCGCCTGTCTGTCATTTATGACTAGAAAGTTCTCTGTTTTACCATATTGCTGCTTAAATGCGCTTATTAACAAACCATAATGTGGTGGGAGTACTCGCAATCTGCATTCCAGAAATGTTATTTCCTACCTGGCTTAAGTAACTTTATGCAGGACACAACTCAAACAACCAGCTGCAAAATCTGTCCAGCTTAATTGTCAACAAGAAATATGCCTGCATGTATGCACATGATTTGGCTACACAGAGCTCATCTTTCATTAGACTTTGTCTTGATAGTGTAGGCATAGTGGACTAAACTAATGGGCAGTGGGCTCTCACAGTACTGCTGGTGTTTCCCATGGCAGGTCGTGCTGTCACTGCATGTGACTTAAATGGAAGGGCATCAAGTCCTTTTTGTCTCGCACACATGACCTGCACTACAGGGATCTAAGCAAAAATTGTTGCAGTGCTTTAATCCACCGAGTGATCATTGAATGACTTGAATGTTGGACATTCAATTTGTACATTTTGTAAAGGTCTGGCCAATGCAACAAGGGACAAGCAAATGAGCTTATGCTGTCTCCTACTTGCTTTTGTCCCCTAATTTTTGTTGTGCTAGTAAGTTGGGAATGATCAGTGATGATGTCCTTTTGCACACAAAATGTGATCCCCAGGCAGAGGCCCACTCGAGATGGCAGAGCAAATGCAAATATTGTGCTATATTTAGTAAACATTAGAAAAAATATTTTGGCAGGTAACACTTCCCCATTGTATCATTTTGGAAACTCACTTTTGCAAATTATATCCACCAAGAAAACTATACTGGTGGTGCTGAATATCCTGCAAGGAGGAAATCAACCATCATAATTACTCTGTTGCTTCTGGTCACAACACCAGCATTTAAAAACCACGCAGGTGCTGGGCATTGTGGCAGGGGTTCTCCTGCATGACCATGAAGCCCGCGGACTGGACTTTCAGCAGTTGCCTTACCATCGTATGTTCATCATGCTGTTCCTGGAGTTGAGTGCCCCTGAACCTGTCCTGGAGGCCATCAGTTTTCATGTCCTCATGGCTTTCTGCAACACTCTTCATGTACTACAGCCCTGCAAGGCGCCAGCTTTTGCTTACGCCTGGCTGGAGCTGGTGTCTCATCGTGTGTTCCTGGGTCGGGTCTTGGCACTAACACCACAACAAAAAGCATGGGGCATGTTTGCGCAGCTGCTCAATGACTTGTTCAAGTACTTGGCACCTTTCCTTCGCAATGTTGATCTCGAAAAGCCCATTCAGCTCCTGTATAAGGTGAGTACTGTTAAGAATGATGTTTTTGGAATCACTGAATTCGCCAAGTTTGTGTGCCATATCGTGATTCATGAAATTACACCAAGCTATTGTATGAGGGTGATTCAAATGAAAACTGCAAATGAATTTCTACTAACTGTATACTACATGTGGGTGAAATTACATGTAATTGTGGATGGATTGTGAGTGGTTGAGAAGGCCTTCCATGAACACAGGTAGAGTAGTCATGTGCGTCAGTGCTCCAACTGCATTAATGTGTACAACAATCCATCTGACTGCATTCTGCACATAATTGACGTCACACTACCTCAGTACTGAGGGAAGCATCTCGGAGCTTCCTTAAATGAGTCCACTGTGCCTCACCCCCTCAGATATCTGGCCACTAACCAATATTTCTTTGACAGAGCTCATGAGCAGTGCATGTTAGCAGATATGCCCCATGTACCTGTCCTGTGTACAACTACAATGTTGCTACATATTACAAGTTTTCGTGCTCTCTTGCAACTTCAATTGAATGGGACTTGAATTTCACAGTTGGTATGTTCTGTTTGATTGATGATTGTGCCTGACCTTTGTGTGTTTCTCCAGAGAGCAACGAGGTGACTCTTCCACAACGTTGCCACAGTGGCCACTTTGTGCATTGTACATATTTCAGCATATCATGCTGAGACTGTCAACCACACATTGACTGATACGTTGGCCTTGTATGTCTCCTCAAAAGCACATTAACTCTAGCAGACAACCCCATTTGGTCCAATCTACTTTGTTTATGGGCATCAGCCCATTAGCAACATGGACAGTGCACTACCATACCAGCAGGGCATGGACAACATCACCACCCTTGCGGAAGCCATATCTTGAATGGAATACAGCATCTTCAATCAACAAGCTGCCACCACAGTCCACTACGCAGAAAGTCACCATGATGCCTAGTTGAACAGTAACATTATAGTGTGGTTCTGAGTATGAATTTGTAAGCCCAGCCTCTGCAAAAAGAACAGTCTCTGTTCGAAATGTACTGGCCTCAGTGGGTACGTTTGTTGCGGGTTCCGAATCCAGCGGAGGAGGCCAACAACTTGGTGGCAGGGTACAAGTTGCTTTGATGTGCTGTTTTCCGCAAGGGACATCAAATATGGTGTTCCGTGTGTTGAGATTTCAGCGCACAAGAACCCTCAGGTGGGCAAAATTAATCGACAGACCGACCACTGTGGCTTGCTCATGATCACAGTTGTCGCGCGATGTAAAGCCACAAATAGCTATTAATTATGTTAGAAACATTGGCATCCTGAGGCTCTTCCTTTAATACAGTCTCTGCAAGAGGTTGATATGCCACCACGTCAGCCATTATTGCTTTGCTTGTTCGATTGAATTTTCATCATTCACCACGTTGCGGACATCAACTACCTTAGAAAGCAGTGACCCACCTTTGAACTAACTCAGACAGCATACATCTGCCGAAAGCCTTACATTTCTGAAGCATCACTGGAGTCACCTCTGTTGGCTAGGGTGGCTCAAACTTTGCCAGGAAGGGAGATGAGAGACAGAATCATTATCCCGAGCTTCAACCTGCACATTGGCTGAATAGTCTTGAAATAAATCATTTGTTCTCTCTACTACCTCATCTCTGCCTAACAATATATGTAGCTTCAGTATGTGTGTACAGCAGCCCCTCTTTCATGCAGGGAACATTACGAGTGCTATTGGTGCTGCTGCATGACTTTCCGGAGTTTCTGTGCGACTACCACTATGGATTTTGCGATCTCATCCCAGCCAACTGCATTCAAATGCGTAACCTGATTCTGAGTGCCTTTCCGCGACACATGCGTCTCCCAGATCCCTTTACTCCTAACCTCAAAGTGGAGGCCCTCCCCGAGATTACGCAAGCTCCTCGTGTACTCACAAACTTTGCATCTGTCATCCAGCCTCAAAGCTTCAAAAAGGTAATGCTATTACGCATCATCCCAATGATGTGCTACAAAATGAATTTCTTCTGTCCTCGCAGGATTTGGATTCCTATATCAAGACTCGTGCCCCTGTTACATTCCTTTCTGAGCTGCGTAGCAGTCTGCAGGCTACAACTGAACCAGGAATGAGGTACAATGTGCCCCTGATGAATGCCCTGGTGTTATATGTCGGCACCCAAGCTATAGCCTATATCCAGAGCAAAGGCCTCACTCCGAGCATGAGCACCATCACTCACTCTTCTCACATGGATATTTTCCAGAACCTTGCTGTTGATCTTGACACTGAAGGTAGGTTATAAGTTCTCATTTTGCTTGCCTAACGATCCTCTCACCTGTAGGACGGTACTTATTCCTCAATGCGATAGCAAACCAGCTGCGTTACCCCAACAGTCATACTCATTACTTCAGTTGCACTCTTCTCTACCTCTTTGCCGAGGCCAACACAGAAGCCATCCAAGAGCAGATCACCAGGTATTTTTATGATTTTCCAACTTTATTAGCTGTGGTTACCTGTGTGCAAGGATGCAATGCCGCAAATTTTGGCCCATTACCTGGCCCATCCAAGTGGGATGTGTGTTTTAGTTTGGAAACTTGTTGGTACGCAGGGTTCTTCTGGAACGCCTCATAGTAAATCGCCCGCATCCTTGGGGCCTGCTGGTAACCTTCATTGACCTCATCAAGAACCCCACCTTCAAATTCTGGAATCATGAGTTTGTACGCTGTGCTCCAGAAATTGAAAAGTAAGTGACTATCATCACTGTCTGCTTTTGTTGAGGACAAAATTGACTTCCTTTTCCTAACTATCGTATTGAGTGGACCATTTGAAAGACTCATTATGTTGGCAGTTAGTTCCCGTTTTGAATTAGCTTTAGAATGTAGCTTTAAAGGGACCATGAAAGGAAATTTGACAAACCTACGATCATTTTCAATTTGTTTCTCAGTACTAAAGCATTCACCCTGTGAAATATGAACGGTGGCTGCTACGACCCGCCTGCGTGGCGAACTGGTCACAACATCATACACAGAGGATGTTGCCCATTTACGCAGGGTCTTTTGCGAGCAAATTGCAAAGTCTGCAAGCAAGCTTGTAAACTTCTGCATGAAATATGTTTTAATTTGTCCTGGAGCTAAGATCGTATCTAATCGTTGACACAGAATCCTACCAGAAGTGTAATGTACCCGTTGATTGTCAGCACGTTTACCGGAGTACGTTTTCCTCTCTGAGCTTGTTCTTCATCAGAAAATGTCTCTGCTGGTGGCCTTTTGGGAGCTGCTGCGTACGGAACCATTCCTAGACGCTGTGTGTCGCATAATCTCTTCCTCAATCACTGGCAATTTGCATTTCGGCATATTTCTACAGATGCAGATATACGACGTTGTTGTCCAAACCGAAACCATGCACCCACGTGGTCCCGCATGGTATGTGCTCCTGGTCGTCCACAATTGAGCCTCTGTATGCAATAAGGGGATAAGTTGAAAAATCCCAAACAGATAAAACTGCAAGTGAATGCAGATGAGTTTCCTCGAATATCGCAAATGCAAAATGTGTAACATATATGCATGTGTCTACTCAACAGGCATGTCCCGTTAGCATCGTTTCTGGGTGTGTGACTTAGCAGAATTGAACAAAACCTAGGAGCATGACATATCCCCTTTTTTCATATAACACCGCACGCACAGGGTTTTCGCACAGAAAGAGACAGTTTTCACGAGTCGGACTTTCATGGTGACGCCAGGATGGGCGAAGTTACCATTGTGCATTGGAACAGACTAGATCGTGATTATGGTGCTGCTAAACGGGCACAATCTTGAAAATAATGTCCTGTATGGCCAGCAAAATATGACTTATTAGCTTAGTGCATGTTTTTCCGATTAGAACGCTCAATAGCACTCCTGACACGGTCACGTGAGGTAGGAAGAACATGTTTTTCTAATGGAAGTCGAAGTTCATTTCCGCATCGTAGCAAAATTTAAGCTACACCATTTGGATGCGTGTGTAGAAAAGGGGCCTGATCTGGCTGTCCATCACACAGACACGCACGCATTTCCCGTTTCTTACCCTCCTACAGCGAGTCAATAAATTGCAATACGGTCCTAAATTTTCTTTGACAGCTACATACTGATATGTAGATGTCATTGCAACAAAAACACTAAGGGTACAGTCAAACTCCTTTACAACGAAACTCAGGGGACAGCAAAAAAAATTCGCAGTAAAGGTATTTTCGTTAAAAAGGATGTCCATTATTGGACCTATAGGCTCCAGCGGGACCGCAAAAAAAATTTGCTGTAGTGGTATTTTCGTTAAAAAGGTGTTCGCTATAAAGGAGTTTGACTGTATAATTGGACTTATCCCCTTATTGCATAGAGAGGTTAAATTGGCTCAGAGGACTGGAGGTTGATGACTTAAGCGAAGGGATGTATCTGGCGATCACGCCCAGTTATTTTTGTGTGGTAACTGCACCCCTGGTGCACTGAATACAGTTGAAAGTCGATGTGTGTATGATAGTGAGGGATCATGAGAACCGTTTCGGGCAGAGTACTCAAAATTAGCAAAAATCATTTCATGGTCCCTTTAAACCAAATTAGGTTGAAGCGGCAGCCTCAGGTCTGTGTGAAATACCAGCAGCTCCTGACCTGAGCCTTCTGCTTCAGTCTACTTTCACTGGACACCTATGTGCCTGTGCATGAGAGGTAAACAGAGAGAGACGTTTAAAAGGAGTAGAAGGGTGCTGACTAGCTGGTGCATGACTGCAAAGAGGACGGTACCTGAGACAAGGAAGAAACACACGCACAAAATTTCTCAAGCACAGCAAAATTTAATGGACGACAAACCCCTATACCCAGTAGAACCTCACTAATTCGATCTCCCTTAATTTGAAGGATTCCTGCAGTCGCGTCTTCGCGCGTTGCAATCTGACCGCATAATTTGAAGAAAACTGACCTGTATCCCGCTTGATCCTTAAGTTTCCTACCGAACTCCGTCATCTACCATCGGCTTCCAACCCACGCAATGACCTGCCATAAAAACCATGTGCATTCTCCCTTGCTGACTTCCCTTTCCCAGCCACCAATCACGCAGCGCTGCTCGCGCTTCCTCACCTTCCTGGAGCCAGAGTCCCAGCTGTGCCATTACGCATTACAAGGACCACATTTTGGCTTGCTTTTGTTTTGTGCGCTCGTTGAGTTCCACTTCGAAGTCTGCTTCTTGCCTGTGGGCTGTGGAGACATCCCACAGAGGGCATGGTGGAGTACAAGATGTTGAGGATGAAAGAAAGTGGTAATCATCGTAGCCGTGAGGTCTGCAACATGCTGTAAGTTCCTGCCAGTGATGCAAGGGCTTTCGAAGAGTACGGCAGGATGGAAGACACAGAACAGACCTGTGCTGCAACTCTCGCGGGGGGCATCATTCTCAACATGGCTCATGCAAGTGAACTGAGTGACAACGGCTGCGACGAGCCTGCCTGCACGCCGTTGTTTTCGGAGATGCAGAATCAGAATGTTGCACGCAACTTTTTATAAGCTAACTGAACGAATGAACGGTGACGTGCGATATCAATTTCTGAAAGCGAGAGACTAAGATAAGCGAGTTTTTCAGCAAATAAATGTATTTTCCTTCACCATGTGCCCAGGTTCGCTTAATTCCAACGCCCACTTAGTTAGAAATGTTTTCGATGTCCAGACGACTTGGAATTAACGAGGTTCTACCGTATAGGGGTAATAGGAATAAGGAAAGGTTTGCTTATGCAATTATCAAAAAGTTGTATTCATTTCGTTGGTTCTAGGTAAAACAAATTGTCGTTGTTTTCTTCCGTTTTTCGTGGCTGTACTGTAAATCACCGCAAACCGCTTGTACCCTGTAACCAGTCCATGGTTTATTGTATCCCTTTTGAGGATGGTATGTGTTATGTAGGCCAGACGGGACGGTGTTTGAATGACAGTCTCCGCGAACACCAGCTTAACACTGAAAAGAAGCCATATTTCGAGTGAACTCAGTGTCTACCAACCTGGAATTGTCAGGAAATTTGCCATAAGCAGCTGAAGTCAGGGAAAATCACAGTCAAGTGCTGTGACGATTCACAGTGGTTGAGCGGCCACGCCACAGCAACGTTGTCGCGACTAGCAGTTTGCCAATACGACAAGCCCAGAGGCAGAAAAGTAGGGCAACCTTACTAATACTTAATAAATGATCTGTATCGAAATGTAGCAGCAGGTACAAGCTCCCAGTGAGGCTTGTGCACATGACGTGGAGCCACGTGACATGGGAGAACATGGGGATGCGTCACAGGAGTCTTACTGCGTGTTTTTTTCCAATTTTCTCTCGTAATAGCACGACAACTCACGGCATGCCCTCCTACTGTAACTCCGGCGCGGCAATATGTTTTCCAATGTCATGTGACCAAACATGACGTCACTGCACAAACCTGGAAAAGTTGGGGAATTTGAAGGCTGGAATTTGGTAAACACCCTGGAACTTGTCCTGCATCCACTCCTCTTGTCCTCTGTGAATCCAACAATCGTAAACCCCTTTTCTGTGAAACCCATATTTTCTGCAAAGAAAGGGATACTTGGCGGAGACTCCTCAAGGAAACCATTCAGATAACCACACGTGGTAATTGCATAAGCAAACGTTCCCTTATTCCTCTCCCCTTGCTTCAGAGGTTTTTGAATATATAGGGGTTTGTCGTCCATTAAATTTTGCCGTGTTTGAGAAATTTTGTGTGTGTCTGTGTTCCTTGTCTCGGGTAACATCCTCTTCAGAGAGAGAGAGAGAGAGATATGTCAGACACATAGTCATTGTTTGGGTACCACTTGTCAGGTGAATCTCCTTCACAAATGGGAACGACGTAGTATTAAGCATTGATGAACGTCTTCACTTCAGCAATTCACATACTCTACTGTAATCTAGCTGTTGTATACCTGTTCATGACAGGTGTTCAAGTGTTTGCAACACTGTCCCAAGTTATATTGGACAGATGTAAACATGGTTACTCATGATTTTATGCTAACATGACAGATTCAAAGTCACCGAGTGGGGGCATTGCACAGCATGTCATCTTCAGCACATTACCTGTGGCACAACTCTTGAATACGACCATGTCAGAATGCATGTCATTCCGCAATTTATGCCCCCTGGACACTTGAGCAACTTTTTTCCTTGGCATAAGCAAGATACCTGGTACTTGGTGCAAAAAGTGCAATGAACATGCTCCTGGACACTGAAGGAACTTTGGACAATTTTGTAAATGGTGGTGTCAGTGTGTCACCGAAGTTAGTTCCACATAGGGTCCATGAGATTTACGTTTCAACTCCGATTTCAGAGACTTTATACAATGTACAGTGATGATAAAAAATCGGCCACATAAAAACATCTTACTTAGCAGCAGGCTGCAAGCTGTGCTACAAACTATTTTGAATAATGTAGGGTGCAGTAGGAGTAAGGAATCTGACAATAGTACTACCAAAGTGCTTTGTAAGCACAGCATTGTTATCAAATGGATGCCATGGTTAATGCCTGTAATTTCATATGTATCCTCACTATTTGAGAAATAGCGAGTTTTTTTTTTTTTAAACTTCTGACCACACTTTGTTTTTCAGATTGTTTGAATCTGTGGCACGGTCATGTATGCAGCAGAAGGCTGCCACTGAGGCTTCAACCGCATGAAGCTTTCGTACGTCCCTTTCTGCTCCCCTTTTTTACTTTTTATACCCTTCATGTTATTATACTGGAGTGCACTTTTCTTTGTATGATAACTGTCACTGATAGTATGTATATGTGAAACAAGTGAGACATTGACAACTGTACACAGTGAACACAAGTCCCTCTTTAGTGTTTCTAGTCTGTTGTGTGGTATAATAAAAGGTTCTGGATAGCAATCTACTGTTGAGCCAACATCTATGATGCTACAGGAAGTATATGTATATTGTTTTTTGAGCACAAAAATTGCCTGAGCAGGGAAATACTGCGACAGAAAAAAATATATTCAACATCCATTCACCTGATGTCACAACGATCGGTGGTAGAAATTGTTAGATATGTTAACGTTGAGTGTTCAGTTGACCTGCATAGCATGGCGTTTGCTGCTAGCAGCAGCTCAGTTTTGGTTGCACGGTCTTAGTCTCTCCTGCTTGGCCTGATGGGCCATTGGCAAGCACCACAAGAAATCACTCACATATATCACATCCCTTGGTGCAAGTTTTCTTTAGTGTTGCAGAAACTGTGTGATACTTTGTGTGAAACATGCTTTGCACAAACTGACCTGGAGCTAGCCAGCTCTGCTGTGTAACCACCAGATTTTCAAATGTTTACAAAATACTTGCCAATCATGCAACCTGGATGTCGTATCATGATTATGCTATCTGCGCTATGTATCATGCTCATGTGACAAGCCTCACATGGCAGTTAAGGTTAATACCTAGGCTGTCAGTCTTGAATGATAATCGAAACCAATATGTGTGCCGCATGTCAACCTGCCACAGAGCATTGGATCCAATGCCCTTACGCGCATATTATATTCGATGCCCATTGGTTTCAATGGCCACTCATACCCTGGCTTCACACGATCAGTTTTAACGCAATGAACAAGGAAATCTGCAATTAGCAGCAAAGAGCAATAAAGAAGCACAGTTCATTCAGGCAACACGAGGGAAAACAGTATGGATAAGTTTTGTTTTGCCTCTACATAACGTGGGGTGTTTGGTAGTAAATCCTCATCATGTCTTTATTCTGTCTGCCAGAAACCCAAGACATGGAAATAGCCAAGCTTTCCTCATTTTAATCTGACAGTCATCACTGGAAACCACACTCACACCCTGCCATGATCATTTGGAGTATGTGGCATCACGCTACATCCAACTTTTTCAATTTGCTATCTCAGTTATCTATTCCTTTTGACGGGCTTCTGGTTCAGGTCTCTCATTGCTGTCCATGAATTTAACGGCTTTACTGTGCCTGCACTGTGGCTACCAGTAGAAAACAGTTATGGGAATGGTATGCACCCTCAACAGTTAGGCACAGAAAATAATTTTACTTCAGCATATTCCACAATGTCCCGAAATTGACTTTAATAGCTTATGCACATGAGCCCTTGAAAGGTCGAACCCTTTTGTTTGGGTCAAGAAACAAATACATGCATCTTGGCAATTTAATGCAGTATAATACAATGCTGTGTATGCTATGTTTACATTTTGGGCAACCTGTGCACACAATGTCACACCACATCACGTGTTGTTTTCACCTTTGACCCACAGAAAAGCACATACTCCACGTTGTCATTGCCGCAATCTTGCTGACAAAGGTACATATGCGCCAAGAGACATAGCTTACCCAGCAATTGCAGTTTGTTTATGATGCTTTATTCATGTTTCGCATAACTTTCTTGCATTTGATAGACTTTACATTCTGAAGTTAAGTAACATGATAAACACAATTTTGGAAGGATCGTGGATTACAAACAGAGTTCGATTTCAAACAAGGAGCTGACTAACAAATATTTCTGACAAATTACTTGTTTTTCTATTAATTCCTTTTAGCCCATTATTTTGATTACAAACATCTCTTGTTGGTTGCAGCATAGTGTTCTGGAAGTAGTCCCCCACGAAATAAACACACAGATGCACATCTGCCCCAAAGGAATGCCAGCAGGAGCTAACTTCCCCCCCCCCAAGCAGCACAATGTACTCAAAGTTCTCGGGGTTGCTTTGACGTTACTCATGCTCTGCAAATTTAGCTGTAAAGCCAACTGCCTATAAATTTTTTATCCTCCCGATCCGAGTATACGGGACATTGTATGGGACGCTTTCCCCACGCAGTCAACCATCAATGCAATTGAGTCTGTCCAGAAGCATGCTGTTTGTTTTATTTAGTATTAGCCAATCTGAGAAAGGCATTTAAGCCGAAAAAGTCTGACCCTATTTATAATCGGTACAATCTTCTAGAATACCACCGGAACTTTACATATCAACCATCCCTTAGACTTCCCTGCGACATGGAATTGTTTCTTCTACTCCTTTCCCCGCACAGTATACGAATGGGAAGTATCTCGATTAGGAGACTATCATCTGGTACAATGTCCTCCTTTATAATATAACTCAATTTTTGTCTTTATAGTGAGATGCCCTCTGTACTTGGGCTGCCAACAGTAGTATAGTATGTAAATAAATAAGTCCAAGTACATGGGGGTTTGCTGGCAGGTGCGTTATGAGCTGCCGATGAAGAAAACCTCGATTTACCCGTCCATCTGCACCGTCAGTACATTGTGCTGCTTGGGTCTGCCTGCTAATTATGCATATTGAAGTGAGACACCACATTTACTTTACATGTTTCATACTGATTAATGTTGTGGCTCAAACCAACGGGACTTTTATATTTACACATACTAATTACACATAAATTTGGTACATACTTTTGCATCAGTTTTGTGGTGGTTACTATTATGAAGAAGAAAAGGCTGAAGTGCATTCCACATAAACTACATGCCCAATCTTTATGCAGTATGCTCCACATTGTTTCTTACCCAATCAACTCAGGTTAAACAGAGATGTTCATGCCTACTCTATCCATCACACATTTCCTGTTTGTATACTCCTTTGTCATGCGCTGCCTGAGTCAGGAAGTAAGCACTATGCAACGACTGGACAATTTAAGAGTAGGCAAAGTTTGGCCCCTGTTACCTGTAACCCTGAGCATTGTTCTATCCTTGCATTTCCGCTTGATTCCAATCATGCAGGACAACAGGCGCTGTCTGTGATAAGGACTATATCAATGCCGTAGCGCTCGACTAGTTCGGAGAGGAACTGCCTGTCCCCGGAGGGGTCCAGACCCACCCTCTTCATGTGCTCTTCCGTCCAGAGTTTGTCGGCTGACTTGGACACCTCAAAAAGTTCCTTGAAGAGCTGTGTGTTTTGTGCCATAAAGAATCTGCATGAAAAAGCACATTTACAAAGAGGTTCAGTCTTTGTTAGATTAACTGAACACTGCACAATGTCCATGACTCCTAATGCACCATTGTTCCGCCTAGTTTAGTCTAGTTAAACCGCTTGTTACAAAATGATAGTTTTAAAAAAAATCCAAGCATTCAGTGTCAATCCACACGCTCATTATACGTTACAACAATACAGGGTTATGCTCATTACTTGAGAAAAGCGATAACTGGAGACACTGAAGTTGATGTTATCGGTATTAAACTGATATACACATTTTCATGCAGGTCACTGCAGTCTATCCATTTCGTTTCTTACACTGGAATTTGTAGTACTGGGGAAAACAAGGAAACACTGAATTTCTTCTTGCATGCTCTATATATCTATAGTCCACCAAGCTTCCCAACCAGAATTGCAGGAGTAATTCTTGCATAGAACAGATACCCCGCTGACTGCATGCAAGAGAACAAAAGAGGTTTGTTGTGTGACCAAGTAAGTGTTGTGTAACCTGGCACTGTCTGATCTTTTTGTTGACTGCCATGAGAAATGGCTGAATTTCTCCATGTTAGGTAGATAAAGCACACATTAACTTGCTTCTAGTTCTATCATGCCCAAAATTTGGAATACAGCCAAACTCCTTTACAACGAAACTCAGGGGACAGCAAAAAAAATTTGCAGTAAAGGTATTTTCATTAAAAAGGTGTTCGCTATAAAGGAGTTTGACTGTATATAAGACATGTCTGAATTGCTGCAAGAAATTATTTCAGTAGATACACAGAGCAGCTCGGAATTCAACTGGGTGCTCTGGCTAAGGACAGCCCTTCTGCAAAAAGTCTGATTCATAGATATGCATATTACAAATAGTAGGCCAGTGCAGCTGATAGTATAGTATAGATAGTATAGTATAGAAAGAATTGTCAAAGATAATTCAAAGAGTACCCATGTTACAGCGGGCAGCACATTGCAAAAGTACTTAAATGCTGATAATTCCACGTTTCTAGGTTCACCATAAAATATAGTACTGAGCATAGTCATGCTTTAAGAGATCAGTGGGGTCACAAGCGGACATATTTCTATGTACATTTTCCCTGTCCATTTGTCATTGTTCAAGGCTTCCACCTTTGATGACGCACCTGCACAAAATAACCCTGGCCAATTATCTTTCACACTATCTTATCTACATTTGTATCTCTCTGTACTTTTCATGTACATCAGATATAGACGGACCTGAAAACAGTCATCAAATAATCTAAACGAACTTCTCTATAGTCCTACACTCCCTTCAAAACTAATAAAATAAAATATCCCTATCTAATTCTACCTCATATCCTCTGTTGCAGAATACCACCTGGTTTTTCCGCCTGAATCAAAGAACAGCTTTATTTTGGAGACTATGATTGAGGCGTGTCATCAGCACAGAAATTAGACAAAAAGTAAAGCCCTAAAATATGTGACTTTAGACACAAATTGCCTTTACAAGTGATCCAACCACACCATAAGTGAAAAGGGGAAATCATTACCCTGTAAACCAAGACTCATCTGTATCATGGTTCACCATTAAAGGCTGACATTTTGACCTGCATGGAAAAAGCAAGCAGTGCATTAAATTTCTTACTTCATAGTGAGGGATATGACCTTTCCATGCCTTAGTGGTGGGATTTGCATTCAGATTTCCAATATATTCTGACATTGAATATTGATCCCATGAATGAAATTAATATCAAATGTTAAATGCATTCAATTGGAATGAAAATAGTATTTGCAATTCACACTGAAAGCATTTCATGATGGAGGAAAAATATTTGTTGATAAATGAACAGACTGCAGAGAAAGGCTGAATTCATGCCTAGTATAACATGATTCCTAGTATGTAACCTTAATTCCAAGAGGTGACTGTACTTCAGCTTATCAGCTACACTCAGTTCCATTAACTTGCGGTTAGCTGGTGAACTTGTTTCCAGGTTTTGCTGGTCCACAAAGATATCAAAAAGTGTTGGCTTAGATTCGAATATTTTTTCTGTGGTGCCTGGAACATGTAAAAGAACCATCAATAGCCTCAGACTCTATATAATATCGGAATGGATCTTTACTTGTACTTACATGCAACATATGCAGTTTGTCCTGCTAAGACATCTATGTCAGTCACATTCACATAAAAGTTAGGAGGACATAGGCACGTCTCCATGTCTGGATACACGTGAGCCACCAAGGTGCTTGTGCAATATACTTGACAAACAATTGAAGAACACATCATTAGACACAGTTTTCATGTAAAAAGTGGCATCGTCTAGGAAGGTGACTTCAAATGCAGAGTGAACGACCAAATCACAGCTCACTTACTGGGAATGGCAGTTATTCTAGGTGCCCAATTTTACTTTCATGTATGTTGTGATACAAAGTGCAGTCTAAATGCCCAAAAATGTAATGCCAAAAATGATTGCAACTGGATCTTAAAGAGCAGATGCAAAGTTCGGTAGATATGTGACATACATCAAGTACCCTATGGCATAACCCATGAAGTCGATATTGCGCATATGCTGCTCCAAGCTGTACATGACTGGACAGCCAATTACAAAGAATGTAGTGATGTGAAAAGTACAAATGCTTACATGTAGTGTGCTCTCTGTGAAACAGGTGCTTTATAAATAAGGCAGGCTTTATGAAGGCTTTATGAACAAGGCAGTTAAAATCTGGACAGGTTGGTTATTCATTTGGAATGGAATAAACCTTTGGCTGGCAGTTCAGTGCAGTCGTTTGTCGTTACTTGAACCGTCCTTTGTCCCCTATTTACCCAGCACTGGGGTTTCATCGATTTTAAAAAAGTGCTTTATGCTTCAGATTGGCATCACACAAAAATACTACTGCCACACATCTCAGAGATGCCCAGCAACTTGAAACTGAAACAGTCCACTTCAGAAGACTTTCTAGGATAATGTGTGCCACAACACAATTTTGTTCTCTCGCTTTCTTTTTTTGCTGAGTCATAAACATGTTTATTGAAATTGTACGCTTCCTATTGCTTTTGATTTGCTTATCAGGGAATTTTGTAATCCTGACAACATAAGGCGAATACCAAGGTGTCCGGATAAACGAGACATGACTGTATCGAGCATTTATTTTTGTTTTGTTAGCGCTTCTTAAACGGCAGCTGCAGTGTGTATATACAGGGTGTCCCAACTAAAATGCATCAAACTTTAAAATTGGACAGAGTGCATTATGTGAATAACACCTTTTGAAGGTTGTTCATGGTCTTGTGCCTTACTAGCCCATATTTTTTTCATTGTGTTCAGTCAATTAATTATGCATAATTAATGTGATAACTTGTTAATTTTTCATTTTAGGGCACAGGTGTAAATTGCAAAGTTGTAGAACGTGCTGAGAAACACCCATCCCAAGTGTTTCCAGCAACGTACAGCTTGTGTGGACTTTTTTACCTGCATAAAAGGAAAGCGTACAAAATACAAAAAAGTACCACGTGGCAACCTGCTCACGCGTCTCTAGTACACAGAGATCACAGAGCTCTCAAGCCTACAATAAAAGAAAGAACGGAATCCATGTTGGTCTTCGAAGATACCGTCGAGCCAGCCTCATGCTAGCTGCTGCTGTGGGGTGGTGCACCGTCATGCTGAAACCACACTCGTGGACATGGGCAAGTGGAATACCGCTTCAAAACTCATCCACCGGACCTTCCAAGATGTTGCTTATGTAACGTTGTGCAGTTGGTGTCCCATAGAAAAATATGGGACCACTGCTCAGCAGGCAGGAGATTTTGTTCTTTCTTTCACTGAGCGCTCTGCGATCACTGCACGCCCAAGATGCGCAAGCAGGTTGTCACGCGGTACTTGTTTTTTTTTTTTCTTTCTTTCTTTCTTATTATTTTTTTGCAGGAAAAAAGGTCAATATTACACTGCTGGAAACACTTGGGATGGGTGTTTCTCAGCACACAAAATTTTAAAAGTTAGCAAATTAGTCATGCCAACAAACAAAAATACGGGGGAGTAGGGCACAAGACTCTGAACATCCTTCATAAGGTTTCATTCGTGTAGTGCACTCAGTGTATTTTTAAAGTTTGGTGCATTTTAGTTGGGACACACTGTATGTTAGATTTCTGCATATTGCTGAGATTTCATAACTTATTACAGATAGGCAACTGGAACAGCTAAGGAAACACCTTTTCAGCACTTGTGCCTAAAAGCCTCTTGAACCCATGTTGTTCTAAATCAGATACCAGGCTTAAAGCCTCAATAATCAATCCATGGTTTTGCATCGCAAGACAAGTGCAAATAGTAATGTGCCAGGCCACGTAATTGCAGAGGCAGGATAATAGAGGAACTACATGCAGCACAAGGTTAAATTTCATAGTACAAGAATAATACAAATTTGCACATACCACGGTAGCACACAACACCAATCGGAGGTGGTGAGAAGAAAAGGACACGTTTTCGGAGCAACGCGAACTTCCATAAAAGAAATATCTTCTCTCCAAAGTAGTTCATGAACTGTGAGAAGCAGCCAGCTGGGTGAGTTATCTGAAGAAACAACATCACTAACTAAAGGAATTAAGTTAACGAGTACAACAAACACTATAACAAACGAAGTGACTTGATAGTGTACATATGCATAATATTCAACACTGACAGCAAGTTTTTCTTCCTGGGGGTGGGACTGCGGCTCGTCTGACTATATAGTGCATCAGAAAAATAGAAGCATACACTATCCAGCATCCAGAGGGGCATATTGGATGGCTGCTGCATCAGTTTGTACGTTAAGGGGCCTGATGTTGAACCGACACAACATTCCTTGCAACGGCACGTATTAATAATAATAATAATTTGTAGATATATGTCAAGAGACAACTATGATTATGAGTGATGCCACAATGGTCAGTCTGCAGATTAAATTTGCAAACCTGAGGGTTCTTTAACGTGTGTCGACATGCCAGCACATGGCACAGAGTATTTAATGTCTTTCGTGGAAGACGGCGTGTCTAAACAACTTGTACCCTGCCACCAAGTTGGTGGCGTCCTCGGCTGGGATCAATTGGTGGACACGTTACCAACTGATCTACAGGGTCTGGTACAGCAGCCATGAAAACCGTTTTGGTAGGCTTTGTATTCTAACTGAACATTGTGATTGGACTTCGCATGGGAGCTCGTGAGGAATCACAGGGACATTTATTGTGCAGTATGGAATAACGACAAATTGAGCATTGGGGCCCCTAATTAGCCTAGTTAGCCACAGACTTAGCCACAACAATAAAACCCCGGGGAGACAAAAGGACTGGACGACACACTCCACTGTACATAGCCATGGTTTACCAGTTTCCTAATGGTACAAAACTAGTCAGGAAATGAGTTAACTGTTGCGAGTGCAGTCACTGTATAAGCTTCGCTTACAGTATCGGCACAATTTTTTCTCCATTCTACTCGGTTCCCAGCAGTGCTCGTTTGCCCTGTGGAGTCATGTGGAGTCATGTGCCATGTGGTCTGTACCACACCATCTGCAGGACAGTGCAGGTTCCCATTTTGTGGCTGCCTTTGTTCAAGTGTGATTACATTGTGTATTGTATGCTAAGCAAGCTTGTCGTGTTGAGCGGTGCTGTACTGCAATAACAGCAGAGTCAAGGGACAAACTTTTCAGAGCTCCACTGGGAAATAAAGATCAGCATCATATTCACTACTAATTAATAAACAACAGATTATTTACTGCACAATTAGTTTTAGAACTGGAATCGGTGGATCAGTTGGTGTCTATTATCTGATACTGAGGTTGAGGGCTCGAAACTGGCCTAGGACGCAAGTAATTTGGTGGCACGATACAAGTTTATTTAGAAACGTTGTCATGCATGAGCAACGTAAAATACTGTCTGTAATTCTTATCAGTTGATGGTTGTTGGTAGTTAATCACATCATGAACGTATGGCAGGTACTACATGCAGAGTCAGGTAAACCGAATGACAGTGGCACAGTATTGACATGGTATACCTAGGGCCTTGTGTTTTCGAGTTTTATGTTTTTTGAAAATCGGGAGTGAAAATCGCGTGATATCTGGTAGAAAAGCAGATTTTTGGGTGGAAGATTTAAAAAAAAAGTGTTTTTCGCATTTCAGATGAACACGAGATGTGAAAGAGCTGTGTTGAGTCTCCAGTGCCCATATTGGTAGATGAATTGGCATCTTGCCAAGTTAGTTTTCAGGGTTTTTTGGGTTTTACCCTAAGTGATGATGATGCAAATCAGGAAAAAAAAGAACTGGGTCTTCCCGGGTTGAACCCCAAAACACAAGGCCCTAAGTATATATCCATTGTAAGCAATGGTGGTTGCTATGACAATCATGGATTTCATGTCTATTGAAACACACTTTCCAGTGAATGAGAATTCCCTGAGCTAAACAGAAATTGAGAATGCTTTCAAACCGTAATTGAAAAATCATGGTAATACCACAAAAAGTCCCACAGAACATGACACGAACTAGCGAGATCACAGTTGCCGCAAACTGGAATGCTGGGCGGAGACATACCCCACAAAATGGTCGCTATATTCGCACATGTAGCTCAGTGAGAATACTGTAAGAGAAGCTTGTATAGTGAGTGTAGTTGTGAGCAGTGTTCCCAAACAATGCATTATTTTACAAGTTGTCTTGTTTTGTGCCGTGACTGGCTGTTTGCAATGTCAAGTTGGAAGTGACGCATGTGCATGGCTTTATTAGAATATAGGCAGTACGCCAAATACCAGTAAGGGAAAAGGTCGCAGGCAAAATGGTCATACAACCAACATCAAGGTGGCATTATTGTTCACTATAACAAAATTCGAAACCAGCTTCAAACATCCTGGAACCAGAATGGCACAGTGTAGGGGCTTTTTTGGTGTACCAGGTGCTAAACTAACGCAATTCAAAGAAAATTTTGAATACAATTTACCATATCATTTTTGTTAACCCTTGAAATCTGAAATTTTATTTTATTTTTTTGCCAGACACTGTCTGGCCAGACCTTAACGAGGGTGGCCTAAGGCTCTGCATTCTGTCTGGGGTGCCCATAAAAGGAAATCCATATGCTCAGCTCAGTCTATGAAGTAGGCTTGTGCTGAGTGCTATTCCTACGTGTGTAATATTTCTTTCTTTTTTTTTTTTGCTTTGTAGGTTTTAATTAGAACCTCTACAAATCAGAAAAAGAAATATTACACACGTGCCTCTCCTCCTCTTAAGAGGACAGATTAGGGATAGGAGGAGAGGTTCTAATCCTGTTAAGAGGATAGGAACAAGCATATATAAATGTATGAGCAACACATGTCGCATGCCAAAGCTCATGTAAGCTGTACCTCCATGGAATGCATGCCATCACAGATAGTCTTGTATGGTCTCTCAATTTGAAGTTCCGGTTGCAGTGTTGGTGGGCCTCTCCATTTGAGGTAAAACTGCAACAGCTCATTGTAGGACCCAGGTTTTTCAAGCAGATGTCTGTAAGGTTCAATGCATAACAATGATAAGGAACAAAGTCCTTCAACAAGGAAGGTCCTTGACATGCACCATGATATAAGGGCATTCATGATGTTGTTATTAAGCAAGTTGTCTTATGGAGAAGGAATAACTTAGTGGGACATTCACAAAAGTGCAAGTATGTGAATATCGATAGCGAGCTAAATCTTCTAAACAGAAAGTTAGATAGAACAGGCATGTTGTTATTGTATTGCATGAGTTGTATACACACCTAACCTGCTCCTGTAGAAAAGGCATATAAAGGTGGAGCAAGGCATAACTCTTTGCTAAGACTCCAACAGACTTCATTCGAGCACCACGCTCTTCTTCATTGTCAACTTTCATGTTCTCAAAACAAGACAGGCCATACAAATTGCCTCTTTTAAAATACCTGAAAGAGAACACAGCGTTGTAAAAACAATTGCTCAGTAGTACGCACAAGAAAATTCCTGTGCAGAGCACGATGCTAGGCAAGATTCCATGTGTCACTCAAATTCAATACAAGAGAAAGAGGGGCTACAGAAAGTCTGTTCTGTGCTAACGGGTGTGCTGCACTGCAGGGATTCTCAAATTATGTGCCACAGTTTGCATATTGTTACTCATAAATTTGCTCAGATCAAGTTTGCTGGCATTCTAAATTTGTGGATACCACTGAGGGATTTCATTTGGATGCATGCAGGAGAATTCTCTTTGAGCCTTTGTTTTTGGGAAGGAGGTACACATTTAATGAAAAACAGTTGACCCTAAATTTCCAAGCTACAGGTTTGTGGAGAACACCATGGGAAGGAGGCACTGAGCATTTCATGCACAACATTTTGTGAGTCCTTTAAGCTTGCACTATGTGAAACAATGAAAAAAAAAATGAAGAAAGAAAAACATGAAGATGAGGCTGGCAAATGGAGTAATGAGAATGACAAGGAGGAAGTGACAAAAATGGGATGTGTAACAGCAAAAGGACACAATGTGTGTGTGTTTGTGTGTGTGTGGTATGACTGGGAGTGTATATACCAGGGCACTACAAACTTTGGCATTTTTCGCGGGCGACGCTCAAATGGAGAAATGTGGCACCCCAGTGTTCCGTAAACTTTTGTAAACTTTTGTCTCAAGCTGTACTGGTTGTTTATTTGCCATGTTGATTTGGAGGACTTAACGACAAGACAAGGATAGCGTGTTGGTTACCGATATGCATTATGGAAGAATGCGACGTTCAACTACAACTAACATTTAATATAAGTCACCCTGCCCAAATCCCCTGCCCCAGTTTGTTCTCTGGAAAGTTGACCTTGTTCAGAAGGAGGATAAGAGACCGGTGGCTCACGTCGTTCTTGGCCTTCTCGATGTAAAAGGACCCCCTACCACAACGACTGTGGTGACGTCCGATGACCATCGTTTGGTTGAAAATAGGTCAGCAGTTGGAACAATAGTTGATGTACTCTTTGAGGGTTAATCCAGAGTCCTCCATTTTCAATTTAGCCTATGTTGCAGAAGACGATCATTAAGGCATTGGCCAGTTCGTCCAATGTCCACGTGAGAGTGAGATGGAGTACACTACACTACATTACGGGTGCAGGGAACTGAAGGGAGTCTACGTTTCGTCGTACAGGATGGGAACACTTTCTTCGGATTGTTGACACATGGCACCATTTGATTTGGGTACCTTGAAGGGGCACTTGAAAAGCACCTGGCGATGTTGGGAAGCCTCCTTTTTTGAGCGATGTGCAACCCCATGTACGTACGGAACCACAACTTTCCTAAGTGGGTTTTTTGGTGGGTTTGGTAGAAGATGACATAGAAGACAACGACGAGCCGTGCTTTGAATGAGGTCGTGTGGATAACCAGTAGCCAACAGAGGAGAGAGCTGGAACTCGATGCTTTAGAAGGCAAAGTGAGAGCAAGACTTCACAAGTGATGAATGCTGAAGCGATGTTACGATGCCATTATTTATAGTTTTTGAATGCGCACTCGTGAACGGGAGAACAGGTTTTTTTCTAACATTGCTGACATGACCAACATACGGCCAACGGTGTTGTGTCCAGTTGCATGTCCAGAAACTTCAGTGAACCAGAAGTAGGTTTCTCCTCAGTGAACGGAAGCCCCAGGCTGTGTTGTTTGAAGGTCAAAATATTCGTATTGAGAGAAAAGTATAAATCCACCACGTCCAGAGAGATCATTTGGAAACTTGACCCATGGCTGACTGAACTGAAGAGATGCTAAGTGAGACTGAAGAAACAGTTCTAACTGTTTTTGCCAAGCTGACCTCTGGGAGATAACGCACCGGAAGGGGAGGCCAGGCTTGTGAGTTTTTTTTTCGTGAAGAACACAGACAGAAGACACCGAAGAAAATCTTCCCTCAGTTTTCTTCACGGCAAACACTCATTCAACAAAACCTCAATCAAAGCACTGCTCGCCGTCTTCTTCCACATCATCCGCTACCAAACCCACAACAAAAAAACACCAAGGAAAGCTCTGGCTTCGTACAAACACGAGGTTGAACATCGCTTGAAAAAAGGAAGCTTCCCAACATTGCCAGGTGTTCTTTAAGTGCCCCTTCAAGTTACCCAAATGGTGCCATGTGTCAACAATCTGAAGAAAGTGTTCCCATCCTGTATGACAAAATACAGACAGCCTTCAGTTCCTCAAAGAGCACATCAACTCTTGTTCCAACTGCAAACCTATTTTAAAACCAAATGATGGTCATTGGATGTCACCGCAGTCGCAGTGGAAGGGAAGTTATTGAGTCCTTTCCCATTGAGAAAACTGAGAACAGTGTGAGTCACTTGTCGTTAATCCTCCTTCCAAACGAAGTGGGGAAGAGGCTTCTGGCAGACTGTCTTGTATTAAATGTTAGTTGTAGTTGAACGCTGTCTCCTTGTAGTTGTCTGTCCTTGTCATCCTATTTGCGTTTTTCCATAATGCATGATGATTTGGAAGGCGTGCTATTCAGCAGTAGGCTGCTGTGGCAACAGCACAAGCTCATTATTGAGATACATGTGTGGCACATACCTGTACACTAAGTAAGCATGTGAAGCAAAATTTACGCTTGCATCTTAGAGAGGAGGAAAACGAGAAAGCACCTGAAGAGGTTGAAAGCTGTATCTTCAAAAGAAATTGGGAAAAGAAAGTGCAAAGTTCCTAAAAATGAGACTCAGAAACCACCAGAGGTGCATTTTGTGGCTTGTTTTATGGATACATAATAATAAAAACCCTTGTATCATCTTCATAGATAGCCATGAATTATCATAATCATCGCTAAAACTCAAGAAAATTCAATACCAAAGTTGGACCGCCATGCTTGAATCCAATTCAAATCACCCCCAATATTGTTCAGCACTGATTCTACTGTTGACTGATGCAATCCAAGCACTAACTAATTCATTTTATTTCATGTTGCTCTGTCAACTGCCATGCTGTAGTGCTTTTACTATGCATCTTGAAAGGAAAGGATGCCATCAATTTAGTTCATTAGCTAACATGTTGTCAGAGCATTAAGCTTTATACAATGGGGACAAAATTAACTATACAGTTGCACAATTTACCAGTGTCTGTGTACAAGTAACAAATGTTTCTGGTAGTCATCATTTCAGCATATTCAGGCTAGTTGGCGATGTGTTGACACTAATTTGGTAACGGTCCAGCATACTGTTTCCCAGAAGATGCAATACTTGATTATTTTTACAAATAATTGTGTAGAAACTACAAAAAAGCTACAATATAAATAAGCATAACGAATTATCCAAATACATTTTATTCCTACCTAGCAAGAGCAAAGGTATCGAATGGCTCCTGGTGCCATTTGGCATGTTTTTTGTCACTGTAAAACTTCTACCTCTTCTAGCCAGTCAGTACATCGAGCTGTTACGCATAATCATCCTTGAGTGAACAACCAAATGAACACATTAATTTGTTATAAAGGCAACACAAACATATTGCATCCTACCTTACATTACCCTAGTAGAGCAAATTAAGTAAAACACATAACACAGACATGAGACAGTACAATTATCTAGGAAAGATGGCCTTTGTACCTAATGGGCAGCATGGAATTGGTTCTGCATTCGAACATTTCTTGAGTACCAAATGAGAGTGGAGGGACCTTATAAATGCTTACTTGCATCTGAGCACCTGAATTAACCAACAGCAAACAAATTTGGCAGTCTCATTATATTAATATGACCACAAAGTATAAGTCAAAATAATGACATTTTGCTACAGGGGCACATTCCTGTATCATTAAATGACAATTAGACGGTGTGCCTTTACATGAATTACCACTGGTGGGGGTTACTACTCATGATATGCACACACAACCTGTCACAACCTGTTGTGTTTGCTATGCAGACGTGGTGGGAACACGTTGCAAGGTCTAGTCACCATACCAATGACGAGCATACAATATTAGTCAGAAAGGTTACTAATTTGTGGCTTTACATCATGAGACAACTTCGATCACGAGCAACCCCATGGTGATCAGTCTGCGAATTAGATGCAGAATCATCGTAATTCATAGTGACTTGGTGACTGAGCCAACTCTGTCAAAATGTGATATTGCGAAGAAAACACTGTACAGTGTGCATTTAGTATTTTTGATTCAACCTAGGAATAAAAACAACTTGAAAACACATTGAATGTCAGAAGCAGCATACAGCCTTATACAGATGGGAACCTTAACACGTGCAATCTGTGCATTTATTTTGTTCGTTTTACCAAATGTAATAGAGGCATCAAGGATAACATATTCAATTTCCACCTTGAAAGAGATACGTACGAGAAGTCTGTATGAACCCTATGTGCTCCACTAGCCATGGCTTTAAATTCAATGCCAGAAACAGGCAAATCTTCGGGTGTCCACCATTCAACCATATTACCTACAAAAGATGTCACTGCGATATATCAGAATTTTCACCATTTGCCTTTCACTGGCCAACACAACAAAGCAGCAAATAATTGCAAACAAAGCATACGCAGACGCCCACAAATATTTGTTATATCTAGAAGCAAAACTTGTCCTCATGGATTTCTGCGTTGGCAAATTGCCACAGGTTAGTCACAGTACACATTAGATAAGCACTGCCAACAAGGAAAGAAGCATTCTCTATTTCTTTATGTTAGTGTCTCCACTGAGTTGAATGTGATTCATAGTCAAGGTGTGACTACTGCTATGCGTCACATGTGCTGATACAACAGAAATGTACAAATGGAATGCATCTTTCTACTGAATGCACTCTATCTTGAACAGTGCTATTACCAGAAACAAGTCATATACCCACAAAATGGCCATTCTCAGAAAAAACTACCCCTGTGATACCCTGCAAAACAATTGTGAACAATAATCAACCATATGCAAATTGCATGTCTGTTCTGTTCCTCCATTTCAGATGGTGTTTACTGCACGGAACAATGACCAAGAAATCATGATGTGTAACAACGACGCCGTAATGCACTTGCCAGCTAATGGAGCTTCTCGTTCCGAACAGTTGCAAGTTTATTTGGATAACTGTTACAGCAACAACTGTCTTGTGATCGACGTTTCTTCCTCTTTGCTTTGGTTTATTCAGGATAGCTTAAGTTGGGTTTCATTAAACCAACTGAAGTTTGAGAGCAATAGCATAGCCAGAAAAATATTTCGGGAGGGGTTCTATGGGAACTTTACATGGGGGAGAGAATTTCTCCCCATTTTCCCTCTCCCAAATGCACCACTAAAGATACTATTTCGGGGGGGGGGGGGGGGGGGGTCCCTGCTGTCCAGTATGACATCGCATGCCGTATTATTCGGAGAGTCCAGTTCCCAAATTGATAAAATTATCTGACTAGCACAACACGAGAGGCATGCAGTAAAATACGTGGTCCTGCAATATGTTCGTCTCCCCACACTTTATTTCGGCACGCCTGTTGGGGAATACTGTCGTGAGCCTTTCATCACGAGCAGCAGGTGAGTGAATAATTGAGGACTTTGTGTTCCCAGTGAAACAATAAGTTGTACTTACCGGCATGGGTATCGAAGGCTATTACAAATACCCCCACTACGTCATAAAGAACTTCCGCCCCTTCATCCATGCGCTTCTGAGTTGCAGAAGGCAGAAGAGTAGTGGTGAATTGACATTTGATCTGACACGCAAGATCAGCGTAAGCGTTGTACCCATCTATTTCTTCGCTCTCGGAAAGCAGAGGTGCCTTATCAGTCACTCCTTTCCTGCGTGCCATGTTCTTGCGTACCGTTCTCGCAATGGGCGTTTTATTTCTTCATTGAGAATTAATACTTGCTGTGTCCTTTATACAACTAGAGCGAATATACAGCCTGATACTGATACACTGATACTCACATAGCCCATAGTGCCCATACCCATAGCACCGACCACTGTGGACACAAACAGTGTATGTAGACTGAGGGTCGTGAAATACTCCGCGTGAGTGCCATGAGTATGTCGGAATTTTTGTTTTTGTGCAATAATTTCTCTGGCATATCGTCTTTGCACAAATAATGAAATATATCTCCAACTTTCATAACGACAGCGTCAGGGAATACGTCACATCCGGTTCGGCCGATGTGATATATATATATATATATATATATATATTGATTTACAGATTTAGAAGCTGTCAAGCGATGCCACGAGCCAACAGTTTTTGCAACCACCCCAAGTGGTCGGTTGTGGCCTGTGTGCCCTGGTTCTGTACGTTTGGCAATGCGTCGGGAGAGTAGTGCCAGCGTGGTATAATTGGTAGCGCGCTTGACCGGTATACACGCTACACGCCCAGGGCGGATTTAAGGTGCTCCGGGTGTCCTGACCCTCCTCAATTTCAATCGTTACATCGAGTTTCAATTGACCTTGGTGGTGTAATTGCATGCTGCCCAAGAGAGGCAGCATGCAATGTGCTCCCCCCCCCCCCCCCCAGAAAAATCCTGGATCCGCAATTGTACACGCCTGTCGGACTTTTGCGACAAGAGCCCCATTTTCAAAATCTTCTTTTGGTCTTCCATCGTGGTCAACATCATTCTGAGGATAGAGAAACGACAAACACAGACAAGGTCTCAGACCTTGTCTGTGTTTGTCGTTTTTTTGTCCCCTAGTCTCGGGTTTTTAAGTTATGGATCATTCTGATATGGCGGCCAGAAAATTCCAAGTCAATAGTTTTTCGAACTACTTATTGTTGAATAATAATATTATAATACATATCTGAATTAGACAAAGCAGGAATGTACAAACGGCCGAAAATTGAAGTACACTTTTTCTTACTTGAAGGAATAATTCGCTCTTGACGGATCAGATCGTACATTTTGTTGGAAAGGGTACTGCATTTTATAATTTATCAAGGTTCTGCGTTACTTTGTGCTAAGCATTAAAAAAAGTATCGGGCATTGCAACGTGCTGAAATCCACACAACTTGAAATTCCTGCACACAGACATATATGCACGACGACACTGTGACGCTACGTGGGCATTTTCACCCATCGCCTGGTCAGTAGAGGCCAGGCAGCAGCAGCAGCCTCGTGTTGGCTTTCATCTTTGCTTTGTCATGACCAACCCAGAGTTAATGGCATGCAACGTCACGAGAGTGGATGAGAGGCTCTCCTCCCTGTGGATCTGCCTGTGCCACAAGCTATCATGGCAAAATAGGGACAGCTTTGGAAATACAATAATTTTGAGCGGAACATCTTAGGGAGCAAACTATCCCTTTAACGCTTGTAGCATTGCAGCTACTTACAGCAGCAACAGGCACGGGGAGCCTCAACGTGCAGATTAGTTGAGAAACATCGAAGGCAGTTGAGTAGCTTGACTGAATCACTGGCTGTGGAAAGACGTTTTGGTGGTCGACTCGGCTGAAGCAGCGTGTAAGATGCCTCATATCAGCTTCAAGTGTGGTGAAATATGTCCAGACAACATGACTGTGCCTCTCGTAATATCAGAATTAGCATTAGTCTTACGGATAGCGAGAAAATTACCATGTTAGAATGACAGAACAGCTGCGAACCCAGCTGTGTGTCTACCATGAAGCTTGCAGTGGCCTAGCAGAAAAATATCGGAGGGGGGGGGGTTCTATGGGGATTTATGTGGGGGAGGAAGATTTCACACACATTTTCCTCTTCCAAATGGTCTGCCAAAGGTGTGATTTGAGCTGGGAGGTTGAACCCACCAAAAAAAAAAAAAACCTCTAGCTATGCCACCAGAAGCTTGCCAATGTAGAATGATATGGCGTTGAACCGGACGATTCCCTTCATTCCTTTGTTTTTTGCATACTACAAAGTCCTGTGAACGTCCAGGTGGTGCACCTCAACGGACCATGTTTCGAAGATAGCCACAGAACATACCCTGTACCACTGTGGGTGTCATCAGACCAGGAGTGCAAAAAGTAGTTTCAGACAATTTAAAATTCCAATTAAAACATCCCTTTGGGCTTGTTGGTGACAGAGCAGACTTACAATTCGAAGCTGTCTATGTACTGTGGGGGAAGCTGCTTCAGTGAATTCTGCATTGCTCACACTAAGACGGAAGCAGATTAGAAAGAACAGGCCATGGATTTTGTGTGTGTGGAATCACTGCTACAGTGGCACAACAGGTATAATACTATGCTTCAAGCTACTGTGAGGATAACTAAAAGGATGGTTTAGTAGTATCCATGATAGCAAATCCCAGAGACGAGGGACAAGAAGGATATGTCAGTGTCTGGGTTTTGCTCTAAACGATAAGTTTTCTTTCACGCAAGCATTGTTTCACTAAACTGAATTGCTCATTTTAGTATACAGTAGGATTCCCCCTCTATGTCACAGTTCACCTGAGAGACCTGTAGATATTTATCTTTATTAATGGATATCTCTACATAACAGGTTGTGCAAGCACACACACACAAAATGGATTTAGCTATCCAGAAACAAAATACACAGCTTGTACATATTCCGATTTATTACACAATGATACTATGAAACACAAGAACAGGATTCTTCACTAATAACCCTTTACAAAGGCTCCCCACCAAGTTGTTCAACAACTTGCAGCACAGTGCAAGGCTTATAGTATAAGCCTATCTTTGAGAAGAGTAACAAAGAAAAAAAAAATGAGGGACAAACAATAAAGCGATGTAGACGTGTGTGACACTTAAAACGTGAGTAGCAGACGACAGTTTCTCGTAACACACACAATCCTGCCTCACGCAGCAAGCGGACAGAAAACAATGTAGTTCAACACAGGGGAGGCACATATCCATCTGTCCCTTATAAGAATGTTCAGAATGAGGTGCGCAACATTTGTGCTCAGACTAGTTGAGCAGTTTCTTCCCATAGTGATGCACAACATTGCAATGCCATTTGGTTTCATCAACTATGTGGTCACAGCATTTGGAGGGTGAAGCATCTTCCGTCCTTCGGTTCGCCTGGAACGCACATGAGAACCCCACAGCTCCCCACCAACTCTTCCCATCCGCAAACGGGGAAGGACAAGTGACTATGGGGCGACGGGAAGAAATAGGAAAGTTTTTCTTTTTCTCTCTCATTGCTTCTGTCATAGTGCCCCATGGCTGCACTGAGCTAACTCTCCTCCCCTCTGGAGCAGGTATATCAAGAGACATAGGGAAGTATGGGCCAAGGTTAAGCTGCATGAAGCAAGGAAAATCATTCTCGAGCCAGTATGAACTTACCTTATGTGTCCAGTAAATACGTCAAATAGTTGTCCTGAAACACTGAGCTCGAGAAAGTGGTAAGGAGGGCAAACATTCACACACACACACACGCCACTTCTTCCACACCAATAATGAAACTGATGTCTTACAGCTAGCTAACAAAGCCATGGCATACACACACGCATTCAGCACCTTTAAGCACTTTAGAAGATTACAACTGATGCAGCAACCTTACAGTATACTATGGAACAAGTTGCACAAATCACTGCAACACACTGGCAGGTGGGACAAAGGATGTGCAATAAGGAAGTGGAAGATGGCAATAGAGGGGAGGGAGCAGCACTCGTCCCACAGGAAAAGCTACTACCTTGCCCATAGACGAGAAACTCCCAATGTGTAACTGCACAGGGTATGGTTGGTAGTTGCATGCAGCAGGACAGAGGAGTGGGCCCACTGTGACTACGGGGGCCAAATATCCTAGCGCCTACGGATGGGACTACGGCTTATGCTACGCCTTGAGTCCTGCAAAGCAAGATATTAAATGTGTCAACATAATTTGCAATGAGAAACAAGTAAAAGAAACAAGCAGTGCATCCCAAACTTCACCTGATTTATAGAATCGATTTATAGAATCTGCAGTTTTAGAAAGCTACGGTGCCACTGCATGTATCATTCTGTGTAAAACCAAACACTTGCAGCATGTTGTGCAAAGCAATGAAAACAAATCAATAAAAGCAAACAATGCTTTAGCACGTTATCACTGCAAACAAGTGCATGACACCTACAGTAATTGACTGCTCCTTAAAGCTATAACCTCCCATATTAATTGCTTGAATGCTTCAAAATAGAAAAATGGCCATGTTCTCTTTTAGTCACTGCTCCAAGTAATGGGAGGCTACCAATTCGTTCGTGTTACTACGAGGTGTATGGCACCAGTGTTCTTGTGAAAGGGTTTTAACTGGCACAAAGTTGTACAAACCCTCTCTCGCTGTCTGGAAGGCAGTTCCCTGCCCATGCCTTTGCGCCTGCGTTCCTCCTCCTCCTGCTGTTGCTGCTGACGACGACGTTCACGTTCAAGCTGTCGTTTGCGGCGCTCCTCCTCACGTTGCCTTATCTGCAAATACAGACAATTACTTTGGACCCTACAGTTTCTGTATCCCCAATTTTCTGCCATTTCCAATTTTTGTTCAGGTGCACATCCATATACCCTCGTCTACCCATACACCTGCAAAGATATCTAGACCAAACTCTCAGGGTAGGCAGCAAGCTGATATTTCTTCAAATGAGTAAGTTGTATTTTAGCCATGTAGTAACGCGTCTGCCTGGCCCTATAACCCACTTGCACATGTGTTTTTTTTTCGCAGTAATTCGATGAGTAATAAACCAATAACAACCAACCAGCTAATTCCAGATAGCTTCCAGATTCTAGCTAACAAGGTGACTGCCGCGGCTGACGCAATCTCTGGGTGTGGCAGGCGCATGCAAGAGACTGAAACATAGGGGTACGTGTACCTTATGGGCAGTCTATCTCGCCAACGCGTGAAGCTAGGACACCAATCCAAGTGTCGTTTGAGAGGTTCTACCTGGACCTTAGGCAATATCAGCTTCAACAACAATAACCAGTTTTATAAATTTGCAAAGTTCAAATATCAAAATTTTGCCAGAATGCCGGCATATATAGAACTAAAATATGATCAGAATCGAAAGAAACGGCTATCAGGAGAAAGGGCAGCTTGAGAGATATCCAAAAAGCCCTGCAGCAAAGTCCAGCACTGAGCGAACTATGGAAGCGCCGAAGAAGATTAGCAGCGGAGGCAAATACGACTGCCGGTGCACACTGCGAGCCCTTACCTCTTGAATATATGAATAGAGACTTCTATTCCTTTCACTAAAATCCCACAAAGGAATCCGAGATTGTGACGTTTTCATGTAAAACACTACAGTTCACACAAGACTGAGTAAGACAAGACTTTTTGTAAATCCAGAGTTTTGGGGGAGTTTTGAGACACCGACATCTATACGGAATGGATTTACAGGAGTTTACCAGATAAATCGAAAGCGAGTAATCAAACATACAACGAGTACTATGAACTTAATGAAAGCACCACTAGAACCGCTGGGTACAACTGGCTTATTCAGCTGAATGGCAGCACAGTTGGCACGCAATTACAGTGAGTTGTACAACATATAGGCGTATCTGCACAGGTTGCTGTCTGTGAGGCGGCCTCGTTCTTTGCTGTACTACATAGAACTCAGATACATTTTATCCTGTGTTCACGTCAAATTGAGGTGCAATGTCCGTAGTAAGAGGCTAGTAGAAGCTACCGTGCCTCTACTACTTTCTGTGTTGAGCTCCACTCAGCTAGAAATGCCCCTGTGGGTCGTTCACCTCAGATTTGTGAATAACCGGAACCCACGAGGACCGGGCATGTTACCACTCTCGCGCTGAAGAAAGTAGTGGGTTCCGGATATATCTGAATATTTTCGAAAAAGTACCGGCGAGTGCTTATCGGATAAAACGCAAAAGGAGGAACCGTACCTATAGTTTGTGCGACTTTTAATTGAAGCACCACTACCAAGGCTGTGCACCTGACTACTAACATTGAATTGGCTCTCAAGCATGCTTTTTTGGAGAATATCATTAAAACTCTGCACACATGACATCAGGGTGAGCGTCACTCGCTAGAAGTGATGCAATTTGTTCGTGTCACAGCGCACTATATTTAGGGCCTGACTTTTTAGGGTTAAACCCGTATCCGCCCGATATTTACCCCCGAACGAAATCTGTAAAACTCGGGTTTAACCCGAATCTACTCGAAAACATCCGGGTCGCGTGGCACACTCATAAGCGTGCATTAAAATAAAGTTTGATAACATTTTTTTTATTAAATTTTTATTAAACAAAAAAAATCACCCGAATACACCCGAATTCCTGACGACAGAATATGCCGTGACGGGGTTTAACCCGAATACACCCGAATTTTCAAATGAAAAATATCACCAGATATTTACCCCCCGAATTTGGCCGAAAATAAAACCCGAAAAAGTCAGGCCCTAACTATATTTAATTTGCCACACGAGTGTCATAAAATCGAAGCTTTTGTGCGTTATTGTCACAAAGCTCATGTGTTCTTCACAGTAAAAAGAGGGGTCCACGGATACGCACAGTTCAAGCATTTGAATTTTCTTTTGTTAACAGTGCCCGTTTATGGGTCTGGCATCTGCCGAGAGTCGGACAGAGAGCAAACGGGAATGCAGCTGTAACCGCAGAGTGTCGTTTATGGCGCTCACGTTAATTGGTTTTTGGGGATGCTCCCTTTCTTAGCGAGCGGTCCGTATATGTATATTTTTTTTTATGGCAATGCTTCTCAGAATGCAAAAACGCGGGAAAAGTATGGGAAAAAAGGAAAAGTATGGGAAAACTTCAGAGAAAACGGGGGAGTTGTAAAGCAGCAGTGCAAGCGAACGGTTCTGTGTCAAGACCGGGTCGACGAAGTGTCGGACTTGGGGACAGTCACCAAGGATCGAGTGTGCCAAGTGTTGTGAGTGTGGTCAACGCTGACCCCCGACACCGAGCATCACCTCATCAGCTGGCTCCACCCGAGACGCCTTACTTCGGGCTCTGGACTCCACCGCCGACACAGCTAAGCTATTTCAATCCTGTTCGGACAGATCTAATGTATACCCTCAACCCATAACTCCATCTGTTTAAAACTTCAGTGACCATTGTCTAACTGCCCTTCTACCTATTGTTCCGATTTCACTCCTACTCAAATAGTGTTGTTTAATAGAATACCTCTATAGTATCTGACAATTGTTTTGATTAAGAAAATTGTTGTGTTGTGAAGGTTACACCTGTGTTTGGCCTCCGGTTCATTCCGCTCCCGCTTCTCCAGAAGTGCACACTGCACCAGTCGACCGTCCAAAACCTCAATCTTTCTTTTGCGCACACAGTTGGGACTCAGTGAGAGCAGGGTACGACTTTCGAGGAATCAAGTACTTTTTCTCGGGTAGCTCGAAGGTCCGGAGTTCCCCCGCTGTGTGTGACAGTTATCAATCCAGCAGACCTTGAAGAGCTTACCTGGTCCTCTGTGAGAGGAAGCCAGTAGATACAAGGGCTTGCCTTCGTCTTGCGAAACAGGTCATCCAGCAGCTTTGCAGGCGTGTCTTCCTCCTGCTTACGTTTTGCCACTGCAACAAACACATAGCAGACTGCTTACTTTGCACAGAGAGTATTTATAAAGCCACGTTTATAGACACTGAAATGCAGAGTGTGGCGTATTTGCTTCATACTTCCCTAAGAAAGCAGCACAGTAAATTGCAGAGCATGCCCTAACCTTTCTTCTCCCTTCGTTCCCTCCTCTCTGCAGAATGGCGTTCTCTCCTAGGTGGAGTAGGTGGAGCCCTCTCGGGAGACTCTTGGACAAGCTTGTCTCTGTCCCACTCACGCATTGGCTGCTGTGCACGTGTATGCACGGGAACAGGAGACCCTCTAGGCTCTTGAGCTTCCACATATCTGGACAAAAAACAAGTTTAATCCTGTTTCTTGAAATCTTGTACGTTTTGTAAAGTTTTATTGAACTGCTATAAACTTACTTTCATTTAATACCATAATGCAAGTACAATAATGTTGCATTAACAAGGAGTTCTAATAGAAGCCAACAGACAACAATAGAAGACAACCATCATGACTGGAAGGCAAACCATTACTGAGAACACCATTTAATTCAAGATGTGCCTTTGTTGACTACATGTGTTCGGCTGATCGGCAGAACCAAATTTTATGTAAAAAACCCTCCTAATATTGAAATGTCGTGACCCGCAAGATGTGCCTCAACTACCTTTTCCCATGCACCAGCGTGAGAAATGCACGAGTGTTGGTGGCATAGTATGGTGACATTCCTTTGTATCTACAGAGTGACACCACACTCAGCAACAGTGTTCTTGACTTCAGAGCTTTTTCACCACAAGCATGAGATTCAAACACAACATGACGACTGAAATAAAGAAATCATTACCAATGAAATGGGACCTCATGAGATGATGATACCACACACAGTGATACCACACACAGTGGTATCATAGAGAAAAGTGCCTGATGGATGAAAAACTGATGCTGAATGTTGTGCAAGTCATTTGCGTTTGCAAGTAACAGAAACGTATTTGCACGTTGGTATAAATCTTGCACGATGCGAGTGCAAAACAACAGGGACAGATGAAACAAACAACACAGTGCATGTCCGTGTTGTTTGTTTCATGTGTCCCTGTCATTTTGCACTTGCATCATGCAAGATGCATTTGCAAGCCTTGCATTGCATATCAACAAGATTAATTACACTCACAATACTGCACTGCTTCAATTTTATTAAACAGGAGAGCATCTCCTATACCTTGTAGTCTCGGGACGTGTCCTTCGTGCATGGGCAGGTGCTTCTTCTCGGCTTGGCCTTGACGACTGGAGAGAGTTACGGTCAACTTCCACAGTGCGCAGAGGGTATGTAACGGGTGCTCTCTCTACAGACACCACAGCTCTGGGAGGTGCAGGGGCAGTGGGTGTTGGCGGGGCTGGAGGTTCCTTCTGTCTTGCCATCTGTCGAACACAAAAACTAGTTCATTTTTCTATGCTAGCAGAACCATGATGAGCTATGAGAAGAGAAAAGAATGCATAGACTACATAGCGGCTCAGTGACAGAGGAAGATGACAGGTAGGCATCAGGAATATAGGCTCGCAAAAGAATGCGAAACCAGCAAAACTTGCGATAGCAAGCAGAGGAGCACAACGGCACAGAAGATGCACAACAGTATCATGACCACATAGATTGTGAATCTACTATAACTGGAAACCAAACATAAGTTTTGTTTCCATTCCAACATTTGCTCGTTCTCATAAATGATGCCTTTCAGATAACTGCCCTTTTGCCAATCCCATGACATCTTAACTGCTTAGGCAACTCAGTGCGATTTTGTAATTATTCTGTGCTGTACTGTACAGTATTTATTTATTGTGTTAGTGTTCAAAAGAATACACACAACTGGATTATTTTGAAAACTACTTTGCAGAATATGTAGAGCGCAAATAACCTTACAAAAAATTAACTGGTTCGGCTTTTACACCAATTTTCTACGTATCAGTTTTCTAATTTCCCCATTTTATTTGACAGTTCCTGTATACTCGTTCACCAATATTCTTTAATGCAATTAGTGACAGCAATTTACTTTTACTGTAATTGACCCCCTTTTATTATGCTGCTGTCAAGCTACCTGACAACTATCAGTCACCTAACATGACTGAGAGGAAACGTTTCTGTCAACACAGTGGAACACAAAAGCTGTGGAGATAGCACATTATTTTAGTTTGTTACCTCTTCGGGTGTAGAGAAATCCACATGCAGAATTTTAGGATTGCACAGAGGCCATCGTAGCTGGTGCAATGCTTCCCTTGCCTTCACAGCATCCTCCTCACTCATGTACTGAAAGAAGAAATATGTAAGTATAGAAGGATGGCTGCACAAGAGGAGCACACCTACCGTGACAAAACATTTAGACTTTATCTTGTCTATCCAGAATTCTGAGTCATCAGTGTCGCCAAATTCCTTGAGTAGTTGCTTCAGCTGGTTCAAAGTGAAAGGTCGCACAAGGTTGCGCACGAAAAGGGTACGAGACTTTGGATTCTTGGCAGGGCTTGGTTGCTTATCCTCCCTGTTTGAAGCAGGTGCTGCTCTTGGGGGGACCACACTTCTGTTGTAATTTAAATCAGAACAATTATTGAGTTTCTTAAAACACATGGCAAGTCCCATTTAATAAATACTGTATTTACTCGCATAATTTGCACATTTTACCAAAAAATGACACAAAGGCTGGGGTACGCAAATAACACGAGGCATTAACAAGAAGACTTGAAAAACGTGCGCCAAATCTGTTGAAAGATTGGCCTTCAGGTAAATATTACCTTTATTACTTGATGAGTTTATGACCCGTCATCGCTGCACGCGCAATAATGCACGCGACTCTCGATGACTTGAAACTGGCCTGCTGCTGCCCTATTGCCCTTGTAGCATATCGTCATCATTGACAATGACGAAGATGGCGCAGACCGCGTGTTCCGGGTCACCAAATTTGTAGGAGCCCGACAGCACTGATGTGAACGACCCGGGAGCCAACAACTGGTTTATTCGACGGGATCGCCCAGGTTGATATAGATCACGCGCTCTGCGGCATCTTCGTCATTGTCAATGATGACGATATGCTACACCCTCTTCCTCTGCAAGTTCTATGACCCGCAACCAGAACAACCCATTCTGATTACGGAACTTGGAAGGAATCTGCCAGCGACACGTGATGCAACTGAGTACAGACCGAACAGCAACCAGTAACCATCAAGTGACCTTGATTACCAATATAGCAGCGGCGTCATTGGCCGCAGAGTTGACACGTCCGAGGGGTGTGGCGAACCCCACGTGGTGGTTGCAGCAGCCACGAACTGGGTCGTGGGATGACGCAATGATGTCGCACACCAAAGTAGGAGTGCGCAAATTATGCGTTTTTTTTATTTTCAAAACTTTTTGAGTGAAACAGTGGGGGTGCACAAATCATGCGGATAAATACGGTTTAAAAGTGTAATGATTGGGGCTAATTTAGTCTAATGCAAATCACACTTGAATACGTGGAATAGGTCATAGTTACACAGGATATGGAACGGAAAAGGCACCGTGGAACATGCAATATGTAGCAGGTGTATAAAACAGGATTAAGGAATATCACAAAGCACCTTTAGAGTAGCAGACCACTGCATTTTGCATATCAGGTTTTACACATAACCAGGTCACACTCAATACTTCCGATACGCAACTCCAATAATTTCGTCTATGTGCAAGATCATGAACAGTAATACAAAAGCAGTGTATTAATGTTCATTCTTTAATACATAAAACTTATAACATAAAAAGTTTACCTACTCCTATAACTAGTACCCTTCTTTTTAAACCTTATAAACTTGCTTTGTAACATGTCATCAGTATTGCAAGCATTCAGGGTCAATACAATGGCTATGTGCATTACCATAAGACTGCACAAAGCTTTCTTTATAGTCATTCAGCCTCCATGACTTGCCTTTAGTAAACCACTACTGCTCATGTGTGCCACACAGTGAAGTAAAAAGCCACCATTACCGTTTAGGGACAGTGGAAGTTTTCTCCAGTGAGATCATTTTCTTCTCAGGGATTGTTGCAGGTTTCTCATCCACAGGAACCTTTGTAGACACATCAAGCTGGCTTTTCTCAGAATCTGAGGAAGCCAAAGCATCACCGATGACTCCTTCCCCCTCCACACGTTCCACTTTTACTTTGACAGATGCAGACTCATCCAAATCAGGAATCAGGTTCTATGAGCAAAACATCATTAGTCTTAATAAAAAAAAACTCAACTTACCCTTTTTCTGCGTGTCAACATTAAAAAATCACATACCTTTAAAGCATTGGTGGATATACTGAGAGATGGACCGATGACGACATTTGTAGAGCCCCACCTCCGTTTCCGAGGGAGCTGTTGCTTGTCATCTGTTTCTTTGCTGTCACCTTCCTTCTTGATTGCTGAATGGGGCATGACCACACAAAATTTAAAAATATTTTTTCAAACAAAAACTGCAAGACAAAAAATGACAAAGCTTAGGAATCTTGGATATGGATAAACTGCTGCAATGTTTGCACAAACGGCATGACCCCTCAAGAGACATTTTTGTTCTTAAAAGGAAAATGAAGAGAACCCCGAAAAATCCGAGTTCTCTGTGGAGAATGGCCCTCAAGTAGAACTTTTATCTGAAATATATCTAATTTTTGCCATTTTGCATTCAATGCGGGTGCAGTTCATGCGATAAAGAAAAACGTACCGAGTGGCTGCCTGACACGCCTCCTACAAGCAACCGGACATCACTTGCATGATTTGCTCACTTGAAGGCTGCCCCAAGCCAGTCCGCCAGCGGGGAAGGTCACCTGCCTACGTCACACGTAGTTTCTCCATCAAGCCGGGAACAGTCTGGTTGTGGCAGTCTCTTTTTTTGGCCGTGGTTTTTAGTTAATGTCTCCATGATTCGAACCAATGCTTGGTTCGTACTCCGCATGGTGAATGTATTAGCAGCCAGGAATGCGTTACATGTGCTTGCACAGGTTTTTGAGATAACTTCATGGTCCCTTTAATGCACACTGCATATCTTTTATGTAATAACTTGGTGCTAGACATAGGTTTCAGCATTCTGAAACACATGCTTAAAGGAACCATAGAGAGATCCTTAAAACCTCTAAGCATATGTAATGCATTCCTGGCCACTAATACATCCGCCATGTGGAGTATGGGCCAAACATTTGTTAGAATAACGGAGATATAAACTAAAAACCACGGGTAAAAAGGCGACTGACGCAACTCGACCATTGCTGCTATGGTGGAGAAACTAGATATGATGTCACAAGCAGGTGACCTTCCCCACCGGCAGACTGGCTTGGTACAACGTTGCAGTGAGCAAATAATGCAAGTGACGTCAGGCCACTTGTAGGGGCAGTCGCTCGATGCTTTTTTTGTGAGTGAACTGCGGCCACGTTGAATGAAATACAGTCAAACCTCGTTACAACGAAACGCAATATAACGAAATTCGCGATAGAGCGAAATAATTTGGATTCCCCGGCAGAGGGCCATAGATATCAATGTATTTTAACTCCCGCTACAACGAAACATTTCTTAGCCGCCACCTCGATACAGCGAAAGAACGAGATAATGTTTATGACCCCAAGGCAGACTTTAGGGTCATGAAAACAAAGGGCGCAAGCAGCGTCCTGTTCCCGCGGTGAAAGATGGCACGCGCGATTAGGGTCGGGAGGAATCTGGTGCCTACAAAAGGAAGTCTGAGTCATTGGAAGGTTAGGGATTTTCTTCCGAGGCTTCTCCTTTTTGCGCTTGTTTTGAACTGTCCGGTTGCAGCTAGAGTCACTCTAGTTGCAGCCAAGTAAAACGAGCACGGGACGCAAGGCGCCATCGCGCGCGTGGGAACCGCTTCGTTCGCGTGGCGGCGTAAGTGACGAAATCAGCCTAGATGATTTTCTTGACGGAGACAAACATGCCGTAGCAACGGAGAGCCTTACGAAAAACACACTGTCATAGACGTAGAAGGTTTGCGGGAGATCGCAACACGATAGAGGAAGCTGCGGAGGCTTCGGCGGCGTACGAACAATGCGTGACACCGCGTCTTCTAGGCATGACGCAGACGCGTACAACCAGCTATTTCACGCCAGAATAAAATACTGTTGGTGCACTTTGGCGCTGGGTAGTTGTTGTCATTTTTCACGAAAAACTTTTCCGCATCGTAGCGGGAGTTATCGACGCTTATGTACAGCGCGCGCCCTCGCAAAGGTCGCGATCCGTGACCTTCAATTCGGTACAACGAAAGAAACTGCAGTCCCCGTGGGTTTCGGTATATCGAGGTTCAACTGTATGGCAAAAAATCAGATTCTTGACAGCCATTCTCCACCATTTTTCTAGGATATCTTCATGGTCCCTATGGAGCAATTAAACGTACCCCTGTACAGCTAAAGGCAAGCTGATCACTGCTCTGCGCTGACTGTACAAAGACAGGAATCTGGACAGAGCTTTTTTGTGGATCAAAAAATGTATTAAGCTACACTTCCTCATGCAGTTTTGAACTTAAACATGGACTTGCTGCAACAAATTTATGAAGTTGTTTGGATACTTGCACGCTCGGAGGGCTCATGGATATTTACATCTCCATGTTTGGGGGTACATGCTTGTAATTTCAACAATGTCACAAGGTGCTGTCCAGTGGCGTGAAGAGAGAGAAAGAGAAAAGAAAGGAAAAACTGCAAAATCTTACCAGCTGTTGATAACCGCCTAGCTTTGAATTTTGGTGGAGATGAAGCACTCACGGCATCCTCCTGCAAAGACGTTAATCCTCAGTGGGAAGTAGACTTGCGACACACAGTACCAAGCAAAAGAAAGAAATTCATCAAAGTTCATCATAGAGCACTGTGTTCTTTTGTTAGTAACCTTTGGATCACTAACTGTGAAATCATGCCCAAAGAACAACATAAGACATCAAGATCAACTATCCTATCACTCCATTCAATCCTGCTGAGGTCAATATAGTAAAACAGGTCATTTTATGCATATTTACACTATGTATTATCAAAGTGTACAGTGCATTCCACTACTAGAAATGGCCATACTGAACAGAGTATAGTATCTACACGCGTATTGGACATGCTCACATGTTGAAAGCTTCCTCAAGTTGAGCAGCAGTGCTGCTACTCCCGCACCTTAGAACACTTGAGTCTTATCAATTAACACACTTGCTCTTTTTCAGACACTGATTACAAAATGCTTACCTTTGCATACCCATCTGGTGCATCAGCTGTCCCTTCATGGAATTCTCCAGACCTAGCAGAGACAATATACCGATCATGGAAGTCACAGCACAGACAAGACAAAATGTGGCAGAACAACCGTTCAAAATGGGCCTGTGCAGGCAACATTGTGCAGCCACAAGGACACATGTAACGATGCATACTGTGTTCAGATGTTTGCACAAGCATTGGCTGCACATGACGAAACAAGTGCAACAGAGACAGAAGTAGAGGAAGAAGAACAACTTGGTCAGGGTTGTCCCTTTTCCTGCTCCCACCAGCTATTCAGCTCTCTAGAGTCTCTCTCAAAAAGCACTGCCTCGCACATTATCTCAAGCTATAGAGAATTTTCTGTGGCCTGACTCACTTGGAATCTTTCAGGTCAATTTCAGAAGTGTCCGAATGGACACCTCTTGTGCTGCTATTATCAGGCTGTTCTTTTACAGGGGACAACCTTGCTTGCTTCGGGGGAGATGATTCCTCTTCTGTTTTCTCTGGCACAGGATCTGTAGAGCAACCTCTTGTGGGCATCTCTGAAGGGAGAGACTGAAAAAGAGAAAAAAAGTTGCTCCAGCATGGTACACATGAAGAGAGTCTGGTGCAGTAAACTGATTTGGAGATTACTACATTTCACTGTAAGCTACGTGTAAGTGCAGTTTGTTTTACTATGACATGGGCATGAAGTCTCCGCAGATGTCACAACCGTGTGCGGCCAAGAAAAGGAGATTCAGGACTGTTCTGAGATTAAGATAAAACGTAATCACTAAATTCTACCTTTACTTCGCTTCTGTAAAATTTATATCTACGAAGATAACTGCCCAACAAATATAACTTGATGTGGACTGTCACAAACATAAGCAAACACCAGAGTATAATTGAAGCAGAGCTGACCGCTCCAGCAAAAAGGGGCACATAGCTGCCAGAAACGAATTTTGCCTTACATGTTGCACCTCCTGGGAGCGTGATGATAGGTGACTCGAGCTGTGCTTGCAAGAACTATCGCTGTCATCCCCCGATGCTGGACTCTCCTCCCGTGTGAGGCCTTTGCTATCTCCTTGCTGGGAATCTTCCTCTGCTGGTTTTTCTGGCTGGACTTTCTTCTTGGCAGAGTCATCAGACTCAGGCACAGTTTCATCGGCAGACTATGCACACAAAAGGACCTCAGAAGGCTCCCACACAACAGATATACATCAGTTTTACCCATGCTATTAGCAAGCATCAACATCACCAGACTGCACAAAACTAAAATCGGGAGAAAGCCCCATGAAGACCTTTAGAATGTACATATTTCAGTATGCACAGCTTAAACTGTGCACACACATTCTTTAGTAATATAGCTTCATGGAGCTGTTGACACTGTAGGCAGGGCACACAAACCAGTACACAGGTTTGAAAATGTTACGCACCTCTGATTCGCTGCTAGAGCTACTGCTGCTGCTGCTGCTGCTTTTAGCGTTCTCCACAGTTGTCTGTGTGCCTTGCCTCGGTGACCTCCTCAGCTTCCTGCCTTTGTCACTTTCTTCAGCTGCCCTACGACCATTACGGAGTCTCCTCGACTTCTTCGAATCAGATTCTGAATCTTCATCTGAAACTCCATATTCCTGGTTCTCCTTTGCAGCTTTTGCATCTTTCACCACTTGTCTACGTGTTCCACGCCCTCTGAGCCGAGCCATGTCGTCCTCTTCTGAGCAACAGTCAGAAGTGTGTGCTTGACTCAAGAAGTCACAGGACGCTGTGTCCTCCTGTACGAATGTACAATACTAAAATGTCACAACAACACAAAAAATTACATATAAGCTGCGCGAGATGAGAGCCTTTCTGCCTTCAATACAAAAACATTTAAATCCTTTCTTCGTGTGTATGAACGAACAATGAATCAAGGAATCAATTAAAATACAGAGACCTATCACTGAGACTGACGACTGCACTTGCCACTTTTTATGGCTTACAGTCATGCGATTAGCATTTCAGTGCAACTTATAACCAGATTCAATATAATGATTAATTGTATTGATTTCTAATTAAAAGTGTTACTTCCTCACAACTATACTTCGGGACAGGTCAACTCCGCTCACGAATCTAGAGATGTCCGTGATAAATTAGGCTGGTGCATGACGCCTCCCGAGTGACAACGTAGTGCACCCTCATTTTTCGAACAACCGTCAGAGGAGACTTACTCTGAGCACATTTGCATGCTTTTAAAGCTAATGTGACACATATTCGCATTAGCAAAACGTGAATCAGCTTCCCTGTCCACTTGGCATACTCTTCGTATGCCCCACTCTCAATGTGTGGACTACATTCCCCGCTGGCGGAGATACGCTTCTGTGATTGCAGCTCGAGTTGTCCGAGTATAGTACATTATAACTAGGGAGTGACTTTTTCGGGTTAAACCCGATTCCGCCCTGTTATTCCCCCCCCCCCCCCCCCGAACTGACTTCCGACCAATTGGGGGTAAACCCGATTTCTCCCCGAATTCCAGTCACTATGAAATCGTCAAGTGACGTTTCCACTGAAGACGAACAAAGGCCGCCACCTGTGTCAGCAGTACACCCACGTGTGTCAACACTGTCTATGCCTTCGGAGATTACCGCTGGGAGGTCACGATCTCGCAAAAACAACAACAAAAGAACAAAAAAAAGAGATTATGAAAGGATTTAATAGACAAGAGGAGAAACAAAAACACCCGAAGGCACAATTATCGCTCGATTTCTCCCCGAATTACAGATTAAAAAATAGTGCCCGATTTTTACCCCCCAAATCTGAGAAAGACATTTAACCCGAAAAAGTCACTCCCTAATTATAACAGACTTAAGTAAAGATTTGCTACAGTAATTAGGTCACTCCACTGCACATTTATGTGATCTGGCCACTTGACCAGCTCAGATACCTCTTGAAGGCTTATGCAAATGCATAGTAATAAATCCCTCGGCTGATAAACCTTCTCCAAGAACTGCAAGGACTCAGTTTGTGGTCTCAACTGAGAAAAGGACTTCACTTTACAGTCATTTATTACTTTATACAGAAGCGAACGTGATTTGTGTGTCATTAAATCATGCATCGATTCCCTTTAAGCTCATCATTAATTAAGCTTAAAATTAATATAACATCACATTGCAACAACCTGAGCAAGATATCACCATGCAGGTTGCGACACTGCCATGATCAGAGCTTACAGAACGACAAACATAACACAATGACGACTCTGAAACAGTGACAAGACTACATTCTGTCCAAGTGCAATAATACGCAACATGTAACAGTGCTGTCCTCAACCAAGTCAGGTTTCTGAACAGTAGTGCCCAGAGACCGATGGGGGCATGTCGCACAGCTTCCCCTTCAGCATTTCAATTCTTTGCTGCGGGAACAATGTGGTTGTCCCATATCAAGGAGATAACAAGCCGTGCCACCCCCAAGCAACAACAAACATACAATGTCAAACAAACAGCAACATTCCCTATTCTACTGAATCCAAAATGCAGCCATGACCAGTCTGTCTACGACCATGTAACGCTAACATGAAAACGATGACACAAAGACAAGCACGAGTGAAAGCTAGGCCAGGGGAAATAAGATGCTCGTCCATGATAACGACACAGAACTAGGACACATGTTCCAGAGAAAATGGTCAGAATTTTAAGGTCAATCTCAAAACCACCACAAAGTATACTTTAGCGAACAAAGACTGGAACAGTATCACCTCAATTGGCAACACAAAAATGAAATGCCAATTGTGCACATTCTTCTCTTCTGCAACAATCTTTTTGACCTTACACGTTCATGAACTTGCATCCAAAGCAGAAGTGGGAGCTTTTTTTTTTTATGCAGAATTCCCTTTAGAGCAAGAGTGACAAAACTTTTTCAAGGAATGCTCCTTTGGCTGACCTCTTCATGCGCTAAATTCTGAGGTTGTAGGAAAATGGGAGCACTCTGGCAGGTAGAGGGTCAATGTTAGGAGAGAAATAGTGACCCCTACCATCACCCATCCATTTCAGATCTTGTCAACATTGCCAACTGACCTGGGAAACCTCAGAGCCCTTCCTAATTGCAGAAAGGTGGCAGATTGGATAGCAGGTTTTACACTGACATGTTACCTGCCGAGATCTGCTATCCACGACAAGGCAGCAAAAAATGACTACCCTTCGCAATATATATATATATATATATGACGAAGACAGTGCCACTGTCGAAACGTCGACCCTTTTCCATTTAACTTTCAATATATCCCTATATAATCTACTCTCCCTACTATCTAATCTACCTACTAGTGTTCCTAACTTCCCTAAAATCTGTTGTCAAAGTCTTTTTCCTTCCACAACTGTAAAACTTTGTGGCAGTTTGATTTTTCATTTTCCTCGACACACACATATATAAATGTGATTAGCTTACAAACTATTCAAACAAGCCAGTAACAATAAATAAAATAAATACAGTTAAAGTGCAGGCAGATCGGTAGAACATTCTAAAATCGTTAAAACCCCTAGTGCAAGGGGAAGACAAAACGGGGAAAAAAACGAGACGACATGCGTACTGTACACCAGTAACTATGCCGACCTAACATTGCTTGATATGTAATGCTAAGAAGACATACAAACACAAAGTTGGGCCATGCCACACACATGATAATAGTTGTAAGCGTTACAAAAGCAACAATAACTGTATACTGCAAGGCACTCGCAGCACATGCGTGCTTCAGGTAAGCAGACGTGCATGCCAACCAAAAGCACACAAGTGTTGAAAGAAAAACAAGTGCACATACTCACGTTTACAAATTGCCTTCAAATTACTCGAAAGCTTCATCAAAATCTCAAATCTAATACGCAGTTCGTGTCCTCATTTTTTTATTCATGTGCAAGATTAAGCATTCATATGTCACTTAACTTCATTTTGTGATGATGAATGGGGAGTAGGTCACACTTAAAACATAATGGTAGGCTTAAACATTATGGAATTGATGTTTTAAGGCTGGAACACATAGAAAGGACAAATACATACAAAGCCTCAAGTGCCTAAGAAATTAATGATGAAAGAAGAAAGTCACTGAAAAAATGAGCCAGCTGGAGGTCCTACAGCTGGCTAACCTTTTCGGTGACTTGATTTTAAAATTATCCAATGCAAAATATTGGAGGTTGATATCTGAGGAGTCCTGATTTCACATCTCCCAAGTGCACTGACTGTACAACCTGGTTAGTATACTTGGAAAAAGGAAAGTGAATGCATTACGACTGCATGTACTTTTAGCAGATCAACCAGCACTAGATGACATGTTCTAGACGTGACTGGGGACAACTGTCAAAACCCCACCACATGGTTTTATGTAGCCGAGTCCATACTCTCAAATGAAAGACCATTCCTCATTAGGTTGTGCAAATATGATGCTTGTATAAACTGATAAAGACTAGTTCGACTTGTGAATGAACATGGTTTAACAAGCCCTCACAGAGTTGGCTAGGACAACATAAGCTGCCTATCAGAAGAAAAAGAAAAGGCATCACCGTAAATAGCACGAGTGGAATGAATGGTGCGGAGTGGAATGAACACATATTTCACATAGATAATTCAGAACACGGCGAGATGGAATCGGGCAATTTTGTGGAATGTGGCAGCAGCTGAAGACCAGGGAGCAAATAAAAAAAATGCCAAGCGAATGCTGTTTGCTGGTATTCTTTGCATCTGCTTGTCAAACCATTTTGCAGCAATAGATGCATTCTTCGTGTAATGTGATCAAAAATTAACGCTGTGAAAGGCACAACGAAGATTACACACATCACGATATGCAGTGCAAAACAGTCTGCTAATACCACAGGTTGCAAACGATGTGCATAACGAAATAACTGAAAAATAACTGTCCCGCCTGTTCCGCACCAGACCGCTTACGTTATATCCACGCTGTCGGCTCAGCGTGATCGCCGCTACCAGTGGGATGATACGCCGAGATAACCACCAGCAAGCTAATCCGCTACCCGCTACACACTCTACCTTCGACATCAAACTGAATGAAGTGTCTCTAAACGCTGGAATTCGATATCGGATAAAGCGTAGAGGACAACAATGATAAATTAGGCCTACTATGGACGCTCGCACTGGATGCGCTACGACGAACGTTAGTCTTTCCAGCAGCTGCCACCCAATACTGATCTGAAACAAATGCTTTAGGCTGATGATGATTGAACAAATATGTTCAAGCGTGGTAAGTTGCGGGAAGACCTCCTAGTCGGACACATCATTTGAAGAACCAACGAAACTCGTGTATTGCCGCCATCGTGGATAAGACAAAATAGACAAGTTAAATAGCACTCCCTATCTTTTGCAAAAACACTGGGAAGATCGCATGCTGAATCATACACCTAAGCCTAATAGCGCAATACTTACTTCGTTGGAGTTGTTACGCGGAGACAGCAACCTTCAAAAGTTAAAGCTAACTTGTTAAAATTACCCAAGCCTAACGCTCGTTTCCTCCATACGGGGATTCCAAGCCGCGACGAAACTCAACGATAGGTGTCGCGTCGCCCGTCGCTCACAAATGCAGCTACCCTCGTTCTCAGGGCAGGGCAGTGTGTCCGAATCAAGTGCTGCCGCCGGTCACTTTTGCTCGCCGATTGCCCATTCTGCCGACGGGCGTGCCCCTGACGACAAATGAAATTTTTAGTCGTTTATTTATTTATTCATTGAATTTTGGAGACTCGTCCGGAGAAAGCACAAATGCCTCGCATTAAGACGTTTGTTTGATATTTCGCGCTGATTTTACAAAGCAAATGCAGACGCCTCAGTTTCACTATCCGAAAAAACAAAGGTTATGTTCGTTTATTCAACTCGCGCGAGTCGGAGTCGTGACGTATGAGAGTCATCGTACGTCATAGACTCCAGCGAATCGCATCGAGAAGAGAGTCGCTGGGAGGCGACTCCGGAGCACCTCTAGTGTTGATTCCTCGAATTTTAGAACAGGAGTCACTGCCAGGGCGATGACGTCACAGAGCCGCACCACGGAATTTTCGCCCAGCAAGAGTCGAGTCCAATAAACGAACACAACCTTTCTTTGCAAGAAATCCCAATGAAAATGCTGAAAGTTACGCTGAAGCCTTGGCAACGCAACGCCCGACTGACTGTAACCACAAAGTCGCAGGTGTAAGCAGAGGCGGATCTAAAGGGGGGAGGGGGGTCAGGATGTCCTGACCCCCTCCTCAATTTCTTTTTTACATAGTGTTTAATTGACCTAGATCGTATATCTACCATGCTGGCCAAGGCTGGACCCCCCACTCAGAAAAATCCTGGATCCGCCCCTGGGTGTAAGAACGATTACCGCTTACCCCATCACCTCTACAACCTCTGTAATTTGTTAGCTGTATCTTGAGGGTCCAAGGTGCTATCACATAAGGGGAGCGGAAGGGACAAGTGCATACGTAGTTACAGTGTTACATGGTCAAACACGCGGGCCCTTAACCACCAAAGAGAAAGCTATATACCCTTTCAAAAAATTTACCGAAGACTGGGGAATAAAACCAGATTTTTCAGGCATTGTTTTTAGTCTTACCCGGCGTATACTGCTGCCCCTGTCCATGTTAGGCAGAATTTTCGCACGTGGGCAGCATCTCTTGTAGTTCATGAACCGCAACAAGTTACGGACACAGCAATCTGGCTTCGCGTGCAATTTGGTGAACTACCACCGTAACTAATGTGAGGTTTAAGATGGGCTCATCTTAATCCTACGATTTTGTACTTCGCGCCATCACGTAGCGAACTGAACGCCATCACGGTAGATAAATGAACTAAGCTCGGCACATGATTTCTTTCATGAGAATCGTGAATAGTGAAGGGCAATGCTTTATAGATCAGGGTAGAGAACCCACACGAAAATCTCGATATTATGGATGTATATTCGGTGCCACCAGCTCAGCTGCTTTCTTGCCATGTTATCTGGGATACTAGTATGTTTATGATAGGGAGGCCTAAGTCAGTGAGGATAGAGGCAGACTTCAAAGCTTTGAAAACAGCACGGCTTTGACGACTATCTATAAGAACTTATGAATGCTATCCGTCAACAGTAGGTACGCCGTTACATCCCATCCTGACAACCATAACAACACGAAGTTGCAAGTACGTATTTTGGTAAGAATATAATCGCTTTCGTCAAAACGCAACAACACGTGCTCGTACGCGACTTGTAAAGAGCTGTCAAGTCAAACTAATCAGAAAAGGAGAGCTGCAGAGTTGAATTGCTACTATTGACAAGGAAATGATGGTTATGACATGTCAAGAACTGGGAGTTGGTATGGTATCTGCATGGTTATCACGGAATTTGCGAATGTTCTTAAAGTGGAACACATATCACCGGAAGACGCGAGTCTGTTAATTATTACTGCAAAACATCCGTTTGTTAAACAAAGGCTGATACGCTGCTGAAGTTACACCACGATCGACTTACTGGTTCTGCGTATTCGTGTGAGATGTGCTGTATCCTTTGAGTTGACAATACAGCACAAAAGCAACCTTATCAAACCTGCCCTAGCTTTACCTTTGGCAAGAAGTCTATCATCCAATCAGCCAACAATTTAATTGTGCAAGTGTGGTGCTCTTTCTCTTTCTGTGTTGCTGTCAGAAGTGTCAGAAGGTGTGGGCAAGGGGGGTTCCGGAAGAAATGGGAGGAAAAAATGGTCCTGTGCACACCGATGGTGCCACTATGCTGCGCATGTCGACACGTATAAATAGTTGTTGTGCAGTGGATGTTAATATACTATATTATAAACCAGGGGTGCCGAAATCCTTCATGCCTATGAGCCACATTGAGCCATGGAAGAACTACGCAGGCTGCATACCACGGCTTTGGGGTAGCCTGTTTCTGATATAGATGACACAACACAGAACTTAAAACGACATAAAATATATATATTTGGGTTACTTAGTGTTGCTCAATCATAGGGTGAGCAATCCTTTTTATTTGCCGTGTCATAAGGACACTTGGCACATCTTGTTTTTAACTATTGTGTCAACATCGTGAGAAAGTAATTGTACAATTGCAATCTTAAGGGCTGCGTTGAGGTTTGTTAGTTGTGAATGTAACTTTGACTTGTTCAAGCTCATCACAGAAAACGCCTGCTCGCAACGTATGTTGGCACAGTTGTCTCGCGACGTAAAGCCACGAATTATTATTATTAGACGTATGTTGCACCGAATGTGGACAGGTTTGTCCGTGACAACATACGTAACTTCAGATACTTTAGTCCAGTGTTTCCCAAACTTTTGGCGGTGACGGACCCCCGGAAGCGATGAGAACCAATTCACAGACCCACCCCCCCCCACCCCCCCACACACACCGTCACAGCCAGTGCATGACCAGCAACCTCGTCAGCTGCTGCGTGCTTTTGATACAGCTTCAGAAACAATTCCGGACTGGTTTCTTCTTCTTGTTTGTATGTGTGTGACGCGGACAAACGTGCATTGCAGGACTTTTCTATCACAAATTAGAAGCTAGCCGTTGAAGCATGCTTGTGGCAATTTTGGAAGTTCTGGGTGTTTGGAAATCGGGGAGCATGTACACCCCACGGACACTCCACGGACCCCACGGACACTCTCGCGGACCCCCAGGGGTCCGTGGACCACACTTTGGGAAACACTGCTTTAGTCCAACGTAAAAATAAAACGAAGCCGCACTGACTTCAGCGAACTGGTTCTTGTCTGTGCGTTGCACTGCAGGTCAGTCAATTTCATTTGTTAATCATCAGGAACATTGTCAACAACTGCGGAAAATGGCGAGCCAAAAAGCTCCGTTTCAAGTCTCCTGCACTCGGAAGAATCTTTTGCTCAAATTCACTCGGGAGATCACCAAGCCTGCGACTGAACCGGTCCGTTTCTGGTGGCATTGAAGGTACCAATATTACAAATCGGCCATGCAGGGTTTGCTCAGAAATTTTGGTAGGAATGTACTAGTAATATTAATCAAGAAAAAATCAGACGCAGGAACAGCATTAGAGACTCATCAGCGAAGACGATGAAAGCAACACAGAGACCGACAGGGAACATCGAACTTCCAACCTTTTATCATACGATTAAAGGTTGAAAGTTCGACGTTCCCTGGCTGTCTCTGTCTTACTGTTGTCGTCTTCGCTGTTGTCATGTGCCAACCGACCCCGCCCGTCTCTTAGTTAGAGAGGTATCGGCTGTTACAGGTCAGTTGTAACAGTTTGCTATCACCAATTAACGCAAGATACACTGCACGAGTACAGAGCCCAATGATAATATATTTTTAGCAACAGAAAATGTGAAGACATCGGTAAAAAATCTGTTTGTGCAGTATTAAAGACTCCATGGCGTCGGTCTGAGAGAACGTGGAAACAAGAAACGACTAAAATTGAATGCTTCTGGTTCGTGTGCTACTTCAAGCCGCTAAAGCTAGCAGCCCTCCCCTCGAGCCCAGCTAAAGCTAGCAGCCCCCTGGTAGCCCCCCCCCCCTCGAGCTCCAGCTGTGGGGAGCTTGCCCTCTTTTTCATGCACAGAGGTAGGACAGGGTGCCTGATGTTCTCTTGTAAGGTGTATTTTTACAGGATTTGCATGTTCATCAGCATGAATTTTGATTCCTCCAGGTAACATTTTTTACACGAGAATTTGTAACTTGGCATGAATACTATCTTAGTAGCATCACTACCCCACTAACACAAAACACATTCCACACCTAAATATAGCTATATTCAGTTCACATCATGTGAATCACATATAGAGAACGCTGTGTCTAGAGGCCCATCGGACAGACCTGAATGTTTATGCAGCGGGGCTCTGCTCTGGAGCGTGCGCGTGGCGGAGGACGAGCTGCACGAAGCCAACTTGAACTAAGTTAACTAGACTAAACTAACATAAATTAACCTAGCCTAGCTTGATCTAACCTGACATGGCAGGAAGTGCGAGGTGAAACTGACTTGCAGGATGTTGACACCAACCAAAAGAATGTCCAGCCAATATTACTTGAAGGCACTTACTAAGTACTTATTAGTTTAGGTTCCTGTCATCATCCTGTACCAAGTTAGGCACTCACTTGATGGAAGCGAGCATACAATTGTCAGGACCCGTCCGACACACCTCTACGTGCTTCATATAGCGCTAGGCTGGCCATTGCATAAGGTAAGTAAGTTTGAAGTTATTTCTCATAGCAGCATCTTTGAAATAATTCTTTCTTTCCTTATTTATTTATTTAGAATACTTCTCGCTTAGATAGTAAGCCATAGAAGGAGGGGCAATACACATCACAAAAATACGCAAGATGATAAAAATTAAACTCAAGTAAAAGAGGACAATGTGTGACATTTGACAGCTGTTGTGGTAAATTATTTCAATTGGCAATGGCAGCTGAAAAACAAACAAACAAATTTTTTAAACAGACTTAAAATGATATTGCTAGATCTGTTCTGAGTGATTGGTGTGAAAGCTAAATTGATGTACAATGATTGATTGATGCAAGTGTGGTGATTCAAAATTAATCAAAGTGTTTTAGGCATTGAAATTTGACTTTGTTTTATAATGTAGGAATACCAGCTAATTCCAGCAGTTGTGAAGATGAGTCATAATGAGAAAACTTGTTAAAAACTAAGCTAATTTTCTTTGCTTTTCTTTGGATTTGCTCTAAATAATTAATTTTTGTAATAGCTGCCAGAAACCAAATCGCAGAGCCATAATCTAACTGAGTACACTGGCAGCAGTTAATGATGGGCTGAATATCTGTAGAAAGGCATAAGTGTTGTGCTTCCTTTTTGTGCTTTATCGACCTCAGCTATTCCATCGTCACTTGAGCAACATGCTGCCTGTATGGATTGTGTTTTTATCTGTGTGAATGTGAGAGTGGCTATGAAAATCTAAGGTGTGTGCAAGGTTTGGCATGCTGATAAGAGGGCCACCAGCATGTGCGTAAAGTAGAGATGGGACGAATCCAGAATTTTCAGAATCAGAATCAGAATCCAAGGAAGGTTCTGCAAATCCATGAATCTTAGGAATCTCGAATCTTTCGAATCCTTTCTTTAAAAAGAGTTTAAAAAGCCAAGAAAAAAACTTCTACTCAAAAGTGTTTTGAAGCAGAATATGATACATTTCTTTAATGACAAACAAATTGAATAATAGTCCAGTTTTGGGAGAAAATATACCCATATAGTTCTTCTTAAAACATAATTTATTTAACATATTGTTCATCAGCTACAAGAAGTAGATAAATTCTCGAGTCTGAGTTATATTATTTCCATAAAACTAGGCAACAATCAAAAGCAAAACCACATTACTTTTAAACTTTCCTGCCAACAGTTCCTGCCTGAACTCTTTCAGTTCAGAGCAATGTAAACAAAGAAAGAAGAAAGCACCCGTTAGTCAGTGAGGCTTTCGGCGGACTCCGGAGGCGACAATTTGAAAAAGAAACAAACAAACGTGGTTGGTGGATTCTAAAGATTCGATTCGCCGTTTTGGACACTGGGATTCGGATTCCCGAGTCTGGAATCCCTGCCTAGGATTCGTGGATTCGCAGATTCGGTGGGCATATCCCTAGTGTAAAGTAACATCTGCGATCGGTGATCAGAGGGTGTGCATAGTGGGTGATGCCTTTTCATGACCTCTTTTCTTGAATGGTCAAACAAGTTGCAGCAGTTTAGTGTTTCGTGCTGTAAACCACCATAAGGATGTATCTGCAATATCACCAGTCTGTGAAACTTTCGGTTATGCTGTACAGAGTTGCAGCTTGTGGCATCTCCCACTTGGTCTCATGTTAGTGTCAGGTTGCAGAGAAGAGTTTCAAGAGCAATACACTAACTAGGCAGGACATTGTTGTGGTGCATTCATGGTGTGTGGTTCATGAGTTGGAGGGATTGAAACACTGAGCTCAAGAGCAGCACATGTAGTGGTGGACACACTATGTTATGGGAAGCAAAGTTGTGAAATTACACTTCATGTATGAAGTGTTCCCGAATATGTACTTGCGCAGAAATATGCCATACTCTTCTTTCTGTCTTTTTTGCTCTTTCTCTGCTTCTTTTTGTAGAGTGCTGGACAAAAGTTTACAGAACACGCGAGCGGTGCATTTTCTCCTTGGTGCGACACCCTGGCGGCGGGCGGAAGCGGGCGAGTTCATTTGTCCAGAGGGGTGGGCGAGTGGGCTGGTTGTGACACACCGCGGCAGTTTCGGTATTTATTCACTTATTTGTTTCTTCACTTTCACTGTCATACAACAGTTCTCTCGCGTGTCATGCTTCTCGCATATGCTGTTTCAACATCTTATTTATGTGATGAGACGCGGGTTTCGAAGGGGTATGTAAACCAGGTAAGAAAACCTGACTGTATTCCTTATTGCATTGAAAGCTTTGAGCGCTCTGACATAGGTTGGGCACGAAAATTACGTTAACCTAGTGGAACGATGCTGCTATCCCATTCCAGGAGAAATTTATACAGTTTAGTACAGCTCATTTGAGAACTTGTTTGTGCACTTTATACAGCAGAAGCATTTGGTACAAAATAAAAGCTTAGTACGATTGCAGTTGTTGCTATATGAACAACGCTGTGATACTCACCGTTACGCACTGGTTTAAAATGTGGTCTTTCTCAGCTCGGTGAATCTCAGTTTTCGTTATTTGAGCATCTCCCACATTACTGTCATGTTTGGTTGTACTGCATTTTATGTGACTGTTTATCAGACAGGTAGTCCTCCTTAGATGTGCCCCTCAGACGGTGCACTCTGACTGTTTCGATCATTTCGTGCGAGGACACTTGATGCTTGCCTTACAGTCACCTTCAACAGCTCCCTTCAGACAGAAATGACTGCTAGTCACCAAGAGAAAAGATAAGTTCAATGCTGACACAGCAAAGGTGTGTTCACGGCACTTCAAAGAGACTGATTTTATCATAAACGTACCAAACGGGAAAGTAGGCTGTCTATGAATTTGCTGTGCCATCAGTCCTCATGTTCAAGAAGAAGCCAGAGAGAAAACAACCAAGTGAACATGTAGTAGTGATGCAAAACTATCGATAAGTCATCGATAGTGTCCAGAACCATAGATAGATAACTAGCATAATTGACTATCGATACTTGCCGCAGTCGTACTAAGCTTTTATTTTTTAGCTTATATTTTGTACCAAATGTTTATGCCATATACAGTGCACTAAATAGTTCTTAAATGGACTGTACTGAACTGTCTAAATATGTCATAGGATGGCATTAAAGAGCAGCCTTGCAGTACGTTAACGTAGTTCTCTCTCCCAAAATCGAAATGACTGCGCTCCAATGCACCAAGGAATTCAGAAACACTCTTGCCTTACTTGCATTCCCTTTTGGTCCCCTCGTCTCATCATGTGAATAACATGGTGAAACAGCACATGTGTGAAGCAAGACACGCAATAGCTGGACGTGAGTCGTGTGTATGACTCGGGTCGTGGAGGGAGCCTCAGACATGGCAGAATTCCTGAGGTTTCTGTGTGTGCTATAAGAGGGCGCTGCGTTTTGCATATCGTGTATAAACAGACTTCATTATCAGCTGGGAGGCGGACTGCTCCTTTTTGTTTGTGCGGAACTACATTTTGCGCTCTGTGGTTTTGAAGTTCATCGTCGTGGCACCTCCAACATCTTCGGCTGGCGCAAACTTTAACAATGGGGCTACTATGATATGACGCGATTCGAACCCGGGTACCTCCCAGTCATGGCGTGACATGGCCAGCACGCTAGCCACTGTGTCATGCGAGCTGGTGACGCGATGCCACGTGGCTCAAAACAAAGTATGGCAGCCCAGTCATCGGAACTGTGCAAAGATGAAGATGACCCATCGCACACCAACCTAAGATTCCGGAACTTCATACCATGCCGGATATTCATTCGCGCTCGCGGTGTGCTGCGTGCTACTGCGCGGAAAACGTAGTGTGCGTGTGATACCTAAATTGAACGCATTTCTTTTAAAGTTTGAGGTTTTAACTGCTTCGATTTTGAACAGAAGAAGACTCACATTCATCTAGTCCATTTCCGCAAGTTAAATAAAATCATACGTGGAACCCTTGATCGTAATTGGTTAGGTCAGCGCCACGTCAAAATGACGTAAAGTTAGAGTGCAGGAGAGGAGCTAAAAAGCAAAAGAGTGCAGTGAATATTTCATCCGTATGCAAGCGCCTTTTGGTTTTGAGCGCTAGTAATTGCAAGGAGCTTTCACTGCCTAGGTTGCAATAATATAATGCAGAGAAATGGAAAAAAAAAAAAAAACTTTTATACCTGTTTACGTCCCCTGTAAGAGCTTTGCTAGGTTGTGTTGCAAAGTCTTGAAACTGTACGATGTTCTACATTGTGGGATTTATATTTTAAAGGGTAATGATATGTGTAGACGTGATTGAAGAGCTGTATGCTTGCCATGTCCAAAAATTCACTCAAGTTGTTTTTAATTGCAGCTCTATATGTTAAAACTAATCTGTAGTTATACAGGTTATGTGTTTTCAATATTGTATGTTTTTTGAAAAAACCCTTGGTCATATCATGATAATCTACATTTTCTAAAATATGCAAAAACCTTTTCTGAAGCACTAATAGCTTTATCAAAGAAGATTTCGGGGAGGTACCCCCAAACCAGTAGACAGCAACGGGGCTGAGAACTTATGGGTGTATCATACAGCATTTTTTTACACATTACCTGGTAAGAACTGTTTGTATCTATGTATGACACCCAAAGCAGAGCATACTTTCTTTCTAACAAACTATGTGCGTATCCCATGTAAGAGTAGCAGATATGTATACACCTAAAACCCTCACTGTTTCCACCACATCCACCTTTTCACCATATAAGATAATAGTACTCATCTCATGAAATTTACGATTTTGTGATCGAAATACTACATCAATGTAACACATTGTGCATTAGACCAGATAGTTGGCTTTTGTTATAACATATTTGCCTTGTGAGTGACCTCGTGAATGTCTACATCATTGATAAAGATGCTAGTGTTGTCGGCATACATGACAAATTTCGTTATAGTATAACATAAGTTGGTGATATCGTTGACATCTAGATTTAATAGAAGAGGATCATGGAGGAACATGCTACCATGGGGTATGCCACACTTAACAGGTTTTAATGATGATTTATACTTGTGTAAAAGTATCGCTTGAATGTGCTCACGAAGAGGTTTCCATTGGTGTCGCTATCGGCACATTCCCCTCCCCTCCACTGAACGAGTGAACCAGAGTGAACGAGCCCGCTTCCGCCTGCCGCTAGGGTGTCGCACCGAGAAGAAACCACACTGCTCACGCGTTCCGTAAACTTTTGTCCAGCACTGTACAAGGCTACCAACCAGGTCAAGTCGAACCACAAATGATGTACAATTTCTGCAAATGTTTTGAGCACTCGAAATGTGCTCGAAGCCATTTCGTTGTGTTCATGCTGATGAGGACGCCTGTATAGGTGTTGAAACGTCCTATTGTTGTTGTTTTTTTCTCTCTCTGTTATGTAAGCCAGTGTAAAAAAATCAATATACTGAAAGTTTAGAGCACTATCGACATTTTTGCTATTGGGAGTAATCACGTCAGAGCACTGATGTGCTTCTGCAACAGATATTTACACATTTCTGCTTCAATGCAACCTTTCAGCCATGATATGATTGATGCCACCATGCTCTGGGGCAGACAGGGGGCACATGGCCAACGAAGCCTTTGTGTGACTCACCCTCCCCCCCCTTCCCCCCTCCAAAAAAAGGCACCAGCATTATTCCTCCCCCCACCAAGCAGCATTAATTACATTTGGAGCACTGGTATATAATTTTATTATTACCTATCACAGAAGTGCGAGCTCTTCACCATGGCTCTAGGCTGGACATTTCAATTTTGAGAAAAATCTCAGGGTGGGCTCTAAACATCTGCTGAGATGGTAACCATATTCGTTGACCCATGACTCTGCTTTGGGGCCACATCAATATTTCAATTAAGAGGTTTACTAGGATTCTGAGCCTCTTCTGGTGTGTGTGTCTCAAAGCGACGTCATGTGCAGTAGCAGTACCCACTTTTTTGAAGCGACACACTGCAGATTTTTAAAATTTTGTTCCATGTGACACTATGTGTACTTGTAATGCCATACCATTCCATTCTTATGGATAAGAAAATTACAATCCAATCCCAAATTTTTGTTGTCGCTTAAAATAAATAGCTTTCTCGTTTCCCTTAGAGCACTGCACAGATCTGAATTTACTGGCTCAACCTGGCCCATACCCGAAGCCACCAGGTCTTACCCGACCCTAGCCTGACCTGTGTGCCAAAATCTTGGCCCGGTCCATACCGTGCCCTAGCCCGACCTGGCTGCTGAAAGCTCAGTCTGGCCGAAGCCCGGCGCGCAGCTGCTTAGGCAGATTTTGTAATGCAATCCATCCAACAGGTTCAATCGATACGGGAGAGACTCATACAGACACATGCCTGTGGCGAAGGCATGATCCTCAAAAAGGCAAAATCAAGAATAATGTGACACTTACATTTTAGCAGAAAGACTGAGGAAGGGCCCACACACTTAGTTGCTTTGCTTTCAAAAGGAATGTTGTGGAAACATTAATGTAAGAGAATGGCTCACAAAAGCTCGACCCGACTCAGGCCGGTGAACTCTCAGACTGGACTCGAGCCCGCAGTCAAAATGACTTTGAGGCCCAATTTTGGCCCGCGGGCTGGGCCAGGCTGGGCTCAGGTTTTCGGGCCAGCCCGGCCCTTCGCAGTGCTCTAGTTTCCCTAGCAGAGTGAAATTTTCCATGCTTCGCCAACTTCCCCAATTGCTGTCACAGCAGTAAAATCATCCAAATTCCACACTAAAAGGTGGGAAGTGTTCTTCTGTGAGGAAAAATTAAATAGTGGTCATACGCTATCATAGTAAACATGGTCTGTCGCACCTCTCCACAAGAATGGTAACACCGTAGTGTTATATAAATGTTTTTGCAACAAAATATGTTTGGCTTGACATGTCCCACTATAGTTGTGCCAGTACCTCAAGTTACTCATACTTCTATGCACCCCAAGAGGCTTGCACACTCATCCTCTTGAAGTGTTGAAAATCTGCATAATGCTTTGTGTAACATATGAAATTATAACACATAGTTTAACATTATTAAAGTAGTCCTCAAGTAATCTGGCCAAATTTTACCCCTTCAGCCAAACAACACTCCTGATTTGCTGAAGCTTAGCTGTATGCTCAACGCTAATGCAGAGTGCTGATGTAGGTGCTTTTCTACTGCCTTTCAAGCTACTTTCAGCACAGTAGCTCACACTACGTATTATCCACTATCGTGTCCTGATGCCCACATACTGCCTGGTTACAGGTGATGTAAAATAACACACATTGCCTCATCTGAATTTTTAAACAGTCTTTAGCCAAAACTTTGCTAGTCTTTGGCATCTTGATGATGCAACACATCTGGCCTAACACAGAGCAGTGGCCACGTCAGCCACAAGACTTTCCGGTGTGTCTGTACCTAGGCAAGGAAGTGCGGGAGACCATCATGTGTTGCAACTGCTGGGCCATTTCTCAGCTAGATCAGATAGATCTTTTTTTTTTTTTACTTTATCTTTACTAGATGATCCAAAGTGGGCGCTCGACCATCACTGATTTTTTAAATTTATTTGTGCAGCTAGAAGACCCACATGGAACAGTGGCTTTGGAGAACGCAGCTCAAAATACATTCCCTTTAATTTTTTTAGAGGCCTAAATCAGTACGGCAAAGTCGGAAAAGTATACCTCACCTTTTGCCATTTATTCACGCGCTCGTGATGTGATAAGATACCGCATGTGATCTTTATGTTTTGGAAAGGTGTAATGTCACCCACTGTGTAGGTAATGCAAAGTGAGTTTCTCCCTCACCCTCTAATGGCGTGCCTAAACAGCGCCATTTTCCTTCTGTTCGTCAGTTTGGCAACTAAGGAGTGAAGTATTCACTGTCCCTTATGGAGTGGGGTCCCAGGTATGTCCTGAAAAAGTTTTGTCTTCATGTGCATAGTACATTGCGTGGCAGCGGAGCTCGAAAATGTAAAAGTTGCAATTTTCCCAACTTTCGACCGCCATTTTTGGGGTTGGCGACCTATGTTAAAACAACTGCAAGGTGCTATTCGATAAAGGAGGTGTTCCACTACATATTAAAAAACTACTTTTTGAAACGTGGGAGAAAGTACATTATTTCATTTTTTCTTGGCATTCTGCGGATACATTAACAACAACTTTATTTGAATGATCATGAGTGGGCAGTTTCATCGCCGACGCGATACTCTACCCCATTGCTGGCGGTAATGTAGTGAAATGGAATAATGAGTTGCCTCAGAGTGAGGACCAAAGTAGGACGGTTTGCTCACTTAGACTCAATTCATCGAAATTCGTCAATTTCATTTTCCGTGCATAGGTTTCCGCGTGCCAGTTTTGTGGCCCAAAGAAGCAGGGCTGGATAAAGATGCCTTGAGAGCCAGGAAATAAATGCAAATGTAAACAAGACTTATTGCACGTAAAATGAAGAATATAAATGTACACCCTACCTTCGCAAGCAGCTGCTTGTAGACAGAATACATTGTAAATCATCCATGAAGAACAAAGCCTAAGCGTGGGCAACACAGACGCATGGCTTCTGTGTTGCTCACACTCGGGCTCCATTCTTCATGGATTTCATCCACCAGCTTGCCTGCGTCTATGCCATCTTATCTGTAAATCATCCATTTTCTAGACATTACTTGTAGAACGCACACATAGCGTGTGCACTTATCACAAGTGTGACACAATCTGCTTCTTGACTGAATTCGACTACGTGTTTAGACTAGAGCACTGCACGGGCCACATTCTAAGGTCCAGGTCCTGCCTTTCTTTAATTTACCCGCCTGGGCCTGGCCCGACAACTCGATACCTGGCCCGGCCGAAGCCCGAATAATTTGTTTCCCCGCCCAGCCTAAACCTAAGCAATGTCTGAGCTACTTGGCCCAGCCCAGTGAAGTGGGCTGTAAAAGTTGACAGTGGCTAGCAAAAAGTTAGGTTACACAGGTTAGAGCTCGATCGGGCCCAGCTCGTGGCCCATAATGTGAAACCCGAGCCTTTCCCAGGCCTGCAAAAAAAGGTTTTACCTGGCCCTGCCCGGTCCTCGGGCCAGGCTGGGCTCAGCCTTTCTGGTAAGCCCGTGCAGTGCTCCTACCCCCTTGCCAACAAGGGCTCACTATGAGCATCCAAGTCACTCTAAGGAAGAAATACAGAAAAGTGACACACAAAAAAAAAGGGAAAGCACGACATCGGCAGTTATTTCAAGATACGGCCATTTAGCTGTTTCAGGGTTTCACTGCAGAACGTGGTTAGAAAGCAGACTTCAATGTATCCACGGGATGCCGAGAGCGATCCAGAAAAAAAAAAAAAAAAAAAAAAAAACCTAGCGCATTTCAAAAAGTAGTTTTCCAATTTTTTAGTATTATGTAGTGTAATATCTTCTTTATTGAATAGCACTTTGCAGTTATTTTGACATGGACTGCCACATCCCGAAAATGGCAGTCGAAAGTTGGGGAAATCGCAAATTTTACATTTTCGAGCTCTGCCAACACGGTGTACTACGCGCAGAAACATTAAATTTTTTTAGGACATACCTGGGACCCCACTCAACAAGGGGCAGTGAATACCTCACTTCTGAGTTGCCAGCAAAAGCAGTTAAGCACTGACAAACAGAAGAGATTAGAGGGTGAGGGAGAAACCCGCTTTGCAAAATCCTACACAGTGGGTGACATTACACCTCTCCACAACATAAAGATCACATGCAGTATCTTGTCACATCACACGCAGGTGAATAAATGGCAAAAAGGTGGGGTATACTTTTCTGACTAAAGATAATGTATTTTGAGCTGCGTCCTCCAGAACTACTGTTGGGAACTCCAGAACTACCACATGGGATTTCCACCTGCACAATTATTTTGAAAAAAAATCTGTGATGGTCGAGCGCCCACTTCGGATCATCTGGCGTGGAATGGCTATGCTACAACAACGGCAAGCTATGGTGACCTTGGACAAAATCAACGTTGGACAGAATCGACGTTTGACAAAATCACATGTATTTTTGAGAATCTGCAATGGGATGCCATGGTTGCCAGAATCTATGGTGAAGAAATTGTCTGATATGTGGTGGTGTGTACACCAATATTGTGTTTTTCTCCAAAGAGAAATAAAATTTAAGCGTTTTAGTACTCTAAGAATACGGTCAGTGCTTTTCTGCTGCAAAATGGAAGAAAAAGGGTTCCAGAACAATAGTTAGGAGAAAAGCTCTCAGCTTGGAATTTACGTATGGCCTCATCATACTTATGCGCTCCCATGCGATAGGTAATTAATTTTGTTGTATAAATGTTCTGCACTTCACAGCTCTACAGAAAAAGCATGACTAGTGTTCTCAATTCAAAAATTAGTATAATGTAGTATTTTGTAGGTCCATGGCTCAGTTAAGAAGATATCTACTTTTCACATTGAGCATTTCACTTTCGATACATGTGTGATGCAGATTACACCCACCCCTGAACCAACAGCACCAGTAAGCTTGGACTGACATCACTATTACAATGGGGACTCCATGAAAGGGACACCACGTTGCGGTGTCTCGTCCTGGGTGCTTCGCTTATCTGAAGAAAGATAATGATAATTTGTAGTTTTGTATCACAGGACAACTATGATCACGAGCAATGCCGTCAGTCCATAGATTAATTTTGTCCACTTACATTCAAATCTCAGTACAGGGCACCCATGTTTAACGTCCCTCACAGCAATTCTACCAAGTTGCCAATAGAAGGAAAACAGCAACAAGCTCCAAAATGCGCATTTTATTTATGTGTGTAATGCAGGGGTTACTTGCACGACTTAAGTGTGAGGTTCAAAACCTTTATGAAAGCATTTTCTCTGCACTTGGGAGCCCCAGTGAACCAAAATTTTTGGCAACAGGTAAAAATTCTCTCTGCTCTAGCCTTAGTGTCCAACCTTATCAGCCCCAAGATATCCTGTCTAGCACCACCTTGAGGGAAGCATTTATCTCAAAAAACATTACATAGAAAAGAAGTCAGGTGCAAGTACATCATGTTTTCTACCTAGACCTTGAAACCCTTGAATACCCTGGAATTCGAAAATGCTGTTTTCAAGGTCGGGGAAACCCTTAAGCTTTCCTAAGTCCTTGAAAACTCTAGATTTTGCTTCCTTTACTTATTCTTGCAGAGCTGCAGCTTATTCAACTTATCTAGAGTCAGGAGTGTAATTTTGAAACCACAGGAGCTAGCACTCATTGCAATAGCAATCGGGAGCGGAAGTCAGAATGCGAGAAATGAATGGCACCTTTCAATTTATTCATTCGCCTTCCTTTCTGTCCTATGATCTTTAACATTCAGGAGTCCTCAGTCACGTTAGTGAACAGATCACTATAGTGCCGTCTATGTCTTCTGTCGTGTAATACGTGTAGCTTCTAACTATTTTTCTGAAATATTAAAGTCCTGGTCATAAACTGTGCTTTACATCCAGTGCAAAATGATGGCTGAACCTTAAAAACGCCTTGAAAAACCCTTGAATTTTTGTTCCAAAATTGAGTGGGGACCATTAGACTAAGATATAATCATACGAGAGTGTGTTTCAACTTGGCTTCGTTTTAACTGAAATAATAGTACATGGCAGCCACCTTGACTTGAGCCAGCCGCTTGACTTGATAGCACATGTTACCACAACAGCAGTGACAGAACCATTAGCATTACCATGTGGCTGAAACATTCAGTTTGGGGATACTTAGCAAAAAGAAATTAACAATCCTGCAGAAACTGCACAACATTCTTAATTATCACGTATATTACCTTGCAGTAACAACAAACCATATATCTTTGTCAGATACCAGACTACGATGGACACAAGGTAGCATTTGGCAAGAAAAGGCTGTACATTATGTCAAATCTGAATGATTAAAAAATGCACAGAGTAATGCACAAATGCAACTTAGATACACAAACAAAGCAGGCTTCAGAAAGTCATTTCAAACTTGCTCAACACAGGTTTTCTGATCTGCTGTATAGAGAATACAAAGAATAACTGGTTTCAGATGCTGCCAGTCATTTTACTGAAACAAAGCCGGAAATCAAACTTAACATGTCACGCTTTTGAAAGTGACAGCAAATCAACATATGGTATGCATGCGACATCATATGCAAATGGCAAAAGGTATGTTGTCTTTACCTGCAGGGGTTTATACGGTATTTATGCCTCATCTACTTTTTTTTTTTTTAACTGTTATGGCTACTGTGTTGCAGTTACATTCTAGTTGAGAACTGTATTGCTTTTGTCTCCCCACACTGACTGTAAGTACCAAAGGGACTCCAACAGTCGTAAATATTTGGTCATTCACTCGAAAGCTTTTGCAGCTATTTATCGCCCGTTCCAGTATCTTTACATATTCATTATTATGGAATCACACTATTCAGCTGCACACTTGATATGTTGTGCATGTGAACGCAAAGTTTAATGCCACACTGTAGCACAGACCTGTGTCAACGGCGAACATGCCTGTTCACCGATTCCAAAGGTTGCTGCTTGACCCTGACCAAGGCCAGCATCAGGATTCGAGGGGCCCAGGTGTGAACCCCTGCTAGGGGGCCACTTCTCCCTTATATGCACATGTGCAAAATATATTCTCAACTTTCGTCATAAAATTCCAAACAGTGTTGTACATGCGTTGTGTGTTACAAGTAGCCCCACATTCTGTGCAGCCCCGTTCCTGTTTGAAGCGGTACCAAAAAGAAAAAAGAGACTGCGCATGTGATTCTGCATTAACCGATAGAAATCTCTGCGGCGACCAGTTGGAAATGAAATGTACAAGTTAAATTGCCCACAGAGGGGGCATTTCAATTGACAAAAGGTATAATTAGACATACCATATGTGTAGTTGTCTAATACTGTTTGTGAACACTACAATATAACTGGCTGCATGTTGCACCCTGTGCTTGAAAACAAAAGGAAAAAATGTTGGTAAACGAATCTTGAAGTATTTTGAAGTAGCTTTGCTCTAATGTATTTCTCCCTGATATTCACTTTAGTTTCCCCCTTTATTCAAACAAAAATATGCGTCAGTAAGACCCTGTCACTGCAGTCACTCTTCTATTGTGGGAAAAAATTGAAAAGCTGGTTTTGGCAATTGGGGGCCCTCTATACATTGCGGCACACCCCTCTGTACCCCTCATCAAGCCAGTAATGTGGTGGCAGGATACAGACTACCATATTTTCCGGTGTATAGCGCGCACCCCTGAAAACGGGCAGAATTTGAAAAAAGTTCGATGTATAACGTGCACCGCAATGTTGCTACAAACTCCTATACTGCCACCAGTATACACAATAAACAAAGGCGGTGTATCATATATGCATATGCTTTATTTGAAACACATTTAGTCAAAGCTGTTAAACTTCGATGCAACAGAGTCGGTGTCATAGTATACTTCAGTCTCCTCTCCGCTTTCGGTTTCGCGTCCCTTCTCAATCACGCGAGCCTCCTGAAATGCCTTTGAGAACGTGTTGTGTGTGTTCCTTTGTGCTCCTTGTCTCAGATTTTTCGTCGTTTTACAATCTACCAGCTCGCCTGCACCCTAGCACTTTTACCGTTCTGAAATGAATTCAGGATTATTGACAGCTTAACAGCATCCTTAAGCAGTATTATGTCCAGTGTGCCGGTTTTGTGAACTGACCCTAAGAGGTTTGGGAGAAAGTCACAGCACACCCTGGAAGAGGCTAGAATTTCTACATCACAGACCTGAAAAGGAGCTCTGCAGGAAAATATTTCCGTGTATAACACACACCGTTAGATAACGCGCAGGACCTCTTCAGAGTACTTTTTTACTGTATAACGTGCGTATTATACAGTAAAAAAAGTGCTCTAATCGTATAACAAAAAAGTGCTCTAATATCATATAACGCGCGCGTTATGACCCGGAAAATACGGTAGTTGCTACGTAGCGTTATGGGCATATTAAAGAATCCTTAAGTGGTCCAAATTTATCTACTGTGCCGTCACTCATAGTCGTAGTTGTGTTGCCACATAATACCACAAGTTATCATGTATTAATTATTAATCATATAATACTGTATCAACACAAGGAGTTTCAGGGGGCCACCCAAAATACGAGGAGTGACTGAAAAGGAATGAAAACATCATACAGAGCAGTGCATGCTGCCACCTTGTAGCTACGTTCACCCACTACAAACATGCCAAGAATCGTTGAATTCTGTTGAACTTGTTCTTTGTCAGCAGTTGTTGCATTGTTGTCGAGTGGGCTTGCTATGTCAAGGTGTTTAAAACAACGCGCAGTGATTGAATTTTGAACAACCAAAAAAACTGAATCCTTGTGACATTCTTCCTAGTGAACTTTCATCTACGTGGGCTCCCAGCAGAGATGGGGAAGTCACTCGACAAAGGGAACTCGTTACCAGTTAAGTTACTGTGCAAGAAATGTAACTCAGTTATTAACACGTAATGAAAATGAACTTCAAGTTCTTAAGCTACTTTAGAAAAGTAACTAGTTCCTTCCAAGTTACTTGCTACCCAATAATATACTTTTTAGTTCTTGACCTCTCTATAATTAATTCAGATCTTGATCTCGCAATGGGCGATGCAAGACGTTTCAAAATAGTTGATATACGAAAACTATACCAATATCTGATATAACGAAAGCAGCCTACGTTTATGTGCTTCTTTAGGGAGGGATTTGATGATTTTGATCTCGAAATAAGGTTCTTGAACGGAGCACAAAGCAAGTTTATGTTCTATGAGTTGTCCTATGCGCACATGTCGTAGAACCGCGCCAATTTTTAACCCTACTACACAATGCTCACTGTCATTATAAATACACTGCTTGTGACTACGATGAGCGTCACCTGAGCCTCCTAATGTACGGCCAAAACAGAATTTGTAGCGTTCACTGCTTAACAACAGGGGAGTCAGACGTGCCGTGCACGTATCACCGGAGTGCACGTTGCTGGCATCTCAAGTCACCAGGGAGGGAGAACGCAGCTTTCAATGTTTGTAGATGAGGATCGAACAAAAGGAACTTGGAACTTTCTCCAAGTTACTTTGACAAAGTTACCTAAAAAATGAACGAGTTTCTCCAGAAGTTACTGGAGCTCAAAAGTAACGAGTTAAGTCAAAAATTACTGAAAAAAGTAGCTCAGTTACAGTAACGAGTTACCCTCAACATGGGCTCCCAGGGTATTTACCAAATTGCAGCCATCAAATTTCCTGACTTTTCCAGGTTTGCACTGATTATTTCAAGCAAATTCCCTGACCAAAACATTGTGCCTGCTGCTATGTTTTGATACAGATCCCTCAAACACGGATAGTTTATTGAGTATAGTGGTATTAGTGATGCTGCCCTACTTCTCTGCATCTGAGCTTGTCGTTTTGCCGAACTGCTACTCACGGCAGTGTTGCTACAGAGTTGCCGCTCAAGCATTGCTCAGCACTTGCGATTTGCTGTGCACTGTCATGGCACTTGTCTGCGATTTTCCCTGACTTAAGCTACTTTTCGGCAAATTCCCTGACAATCCCTTGACTTTTCCAGACACATCAAAATTCTTTAACAATTCCAGGTTTTCCAGATTGGTAGACACCCTGGCTCCAAGAAGTGGTAACGTGAAACCAAGTTTACAGCAAGGCTGTGCCTTTGTTCGTTCTTTTATGCTAGAGCTACATCTACACTAAAAACGAAAAATGATCGATTGAAGCCTTACAGGCAATGGTGGTGCAATTAAGATGAGATGGTCAACTTTAAGTACATGAAGCAATGAATTGGTGGGCGATTCACAGTAGCTTAATTTAGGTAACTATCATTTTCACCTATTTGTTCTGTTGGACAGATGTGGGCCATCATTTCTATGGAATAAAGAAATGTAATCCAATATTAAAAGTGGGAGAAGTCGAAGAACTGTCCTAACAAAACAAAAAAAAAGTTTTTTGGACAATCAAAAAAAGAAAAAGCCTACATGCAATCTCAAAAGATAATATTCTCGTTTGTCACCACTACTTTCACATACATCACGCAAGTATAATTCCGAGGGAGCTTTTTTTTCCTGAGATCTGAAATTATGATGCCTACAAACCGCCTTAGTTGCTTTTGAACATGACTAAAAGGACTAGGACCCTATCATGTGTTCGCCAATGTTGGTCATTGTGCTATTTTGTGTTACCTCGTGCTATGAGTGGTCAGTGCCAGTGATTTCCTTTAATGTTCGCACAATTTATTTTGAAAATAGTGCACATACTTTTGCACTGGATGGATGCAAAGCTGCATACAGAGCATGAATTTTCTTGCACCACCATCGCACGTAAGATTTAAATTGTAACATCTATTGCACCATTCTGGATCTGCCAGCCAAAGAGAGCAGCATATGTGTCTCTGGGAAGCCAATACGTAAACAAAGAGAAATGCTACTCACCGCATGCTTCTCATCTCCACAGTGTCGCAGTTGGTTGGGACTTGCATGTATATCCAATTCTACTCCTTGTGTACCAGCAGGAGGCTCATCCATTGCTTCCACTAACTCTGTACCATCACTTTCATTCGCCGAAACACAAGGTTTGTCGCCATTCGGAGGTGTGAGAGGACCATATGAATGCAGTTGCCTGTCTAGAATGTTCTGTATGTCCATAACAGCAGGTAACTCCGTACACGGCTCATCTGGTCGTAGGTTTTGTCCTTCAAGCTTTCTATATGCTGTATCATCGTCGTCATTATGACAAGAGGGTCCTGTTTGATCTTTTGCGGCACTTGTCATACCTTCACTCTCAAAGGCACCCCGGTCAGCTATCTTAGTGTGTTGTGTTAGCATCACAATTGTTGCCGACATCGGCGTATTTTTGTCAGTGGTCTCTGTCGTGGCATTTTGCATATGTTGTGTCTTGTGCCGCACAGTATCTGCTGCAGTTTGACCCGACACATCACAGTACCCTTTAGCTGAGGTGTTGCTAAGTTGTTTGTTGTCGCTAACATCTGGAAGTAATTCTGACTTTGCAGGTCTAAGATTTTGCATACTTGGATCCCCAAGACTCCCTGATAACTCGTTGTCTTCCAGAATGCTTTGCTGTGGTTCACAAGATGTGGTCGTGGGATCTACAATTCCCCCGTGTAAAAGTCCTTCAGCTTCATGTGCGTTCTTCAATGTTATCTCTGTAGATTCCTGGTTTGTACACTTCTCAGTTTGCTCTGTAGCTGTGTGCACCTCTGCATTTCCTTGAGGTTCCGTTGCATTCCTCTCGTTTTTGATTTCTGGTACAGTGTTTTCAGGAAAACATGAAGGGCTCTGAAGGGATGTCTCACTAAGTTTGAAACTGTCATTGCTTGAAGTGTTGATTTCATCAGTGTCAGATATACCAGTTAATGTCAGAGTTCTAACTTGCAAAGCAAAAGTAATGCTTGGGTTCTCGATAACTTTTGAGGATGCTGCACATGACAAAACCTCACCTGGCTGCAGAGCTTCAACTCCCCCTTCCCCCCTGCACTTAACAACTGTATGTGTGCGGTTCTTTGGTGTATCAGATTCATGGTGCAGATTGTCCTGATCTGCTATCGCTTCGGTAGCACATTGCACAATTGATACATCTGAGCGTCTGTTAAGGTTAGCTGTTTGAGAAACAAGAAATTCACTTTCTTTGTCTGCACAGATCTTTAAAGCACTTGGTGATGGCCTTGCTTTCATGATTTCTGGATGGCCCTGTTGCACTAATGGGGGCTGCATTATAGAACTGCTTGAAATGTAATGTACAGTTTCATTACCCTTTGCAAGGCTTTGTACATCTGCTTCATGAAAGCTCCCAGCCATACCTAAGTCACTTTCAGAAATCACACTACTGCCTCCAGAAGTTCTGTCTGTCAGTGTGCATCGTGTGTGTTGCAGACCTTCTACATGACTTGTACTTGACTTTAATTCTGTAGCTTCTGTAGTTTGTAGGCGATGTGTTCGGAGCCTTGGATCTTCTATGTTGCCGTCTGTTTTGTGTTGCAGCTTTCGTGTTCCAAGCTCCAGAGGTCCCTCTAAAAGGATGTGTTTCTTAGTATCTGTTAGAAGGGCTTCATTGGAACACTCTTGGGGATAAGACTCCATGCTAGTCGTGGACATTTCAGGAGCAGCTATTTCTTCTACTTGAGTTCCACCTGCAGGAAGCTGTGAGATGCTCTCAGACACAAACATGTCTTTTGGGTTCCCAGGTATGCTGTTAGTGGTAGCATCCTCCACAACTACTTTATTCTTTATGGATGTTACTGATGATGGTTCATTGTTTTCTCCACAGGTATCTTGAGCTGTTGCTTGTGCGCACTTGTTTGAATCATCAATTGGTGAACGTTGTGTAGATCTGGTTTCTTCACAAACTGTGCTGGTTGCAAGTGCTGTAGTACCATCAGTGGCTGCATCGAGACTTACTTGTGTTGCCTCTTCGGGTGACTGCATTATCTTGATGCTATCTATGGTTGTCTGTTGATTAGAGAACATTGCAGCTGCATTTGCTTGTTGATCAGAACACTCAACAGTGTAGTGAGCTGCTTTAGGCTCATTTGATTGCAGTAAAAATTCACAACTAGTACTTGTCTCAGTTGTGCTTCCTTCCCGTTCTTGTCGTGAGCAACTATCTTCCAAACTGGGATGGCCATTCCCTGATAATGTGCCCTGAGATAGCACATCTTCCTTCTCTTTTTGAGTTTTTGTCATAAGCGTCTCAACGCTTACGTCCACATTCGTGCTCTGTGGTTCCTGTGGTTCCAATTCCTCTCTGTGTCTTTGGTGGTCAGGAGAAACTGCATTTTGTGAGGATGAAAGTGATTGGAATGGGTTTTGAGCATCTTGCAGGGGGTGGCTTACATATTCCACTGAATGAGGTGTTTCGGTTTCTGATGAAGTTATATTGTCCATATTGGTTCTCATGTCACCTTCATATTGTTGTGTATGTATTCTGAGAACCTGCTTTGAATCATGCAATGCATGGTCACACATTCCTTTAGGTGAAACCTCATTGCTTCTAGTATCTCCAGAAATATCAAGTAGGATCCCGTTCTCAATTTCACCCTGAGGTGCAGCATTCCATTGCAATGGAATATTCAGATGGACATCTGATGGTAACATATCCATACGCTGTCTCTGTGTATCTGTGTTATCTTCCGCGCTGGGAGGAAGGCTGTGACGGTCAGGAGGTACTGGGTCTTGCGACAAGTGAAGCTCTTTTGAGAACTGATCACCACTTTTCAATAACACATCTGTGTTCTGCCCAGAGAGAGCTTCTACGGCAGAGTTGTCTGCCTTTGAACTAGGTGGAACATCTTCTGATATTATCTGGGATGAAGCCACCTTTACTGTATCCTCTTTATCCAGCTCCTTGTCTCTTTCACTAGCAGATAAACCTGACTCTGTACTTGACTGCAGAGAACTTGTGGGAACATCAACCAACTCAGTAGGCATTTGTAGATCATGCAATATTTCTTGGCTTGTAGCCATATCAACAGACGTCGTTGTCTCACACTGATGTGTTGTTATTGGACGTGTGTTTGTCATGCTGATAACCTTCGATGTTCCTAGTGGTGATGCACATTTGCGTGCAGTTCCTCTGTCTGCTTTCATGTTGTGTGCTTCAGTGAATTTACTTGCTTCTTCACCAGATCCAGATAACAGATCACCAGGCCCATCTTCGCTTGGCAGATAGACTGGATCCAGATCTGCTTCACCAGATCCATCTTCACTTGGAAGATTGACGGTTTGCACTGTTAAGTCCTTGCTCGCCCTGTCAGTGGCATAAGTTTGTGGAACTTCAGAGGTGCCAAGGTTTAGACATACTTCCTTTGGGTCTTCGTCAGTGTCTTCTGAAAGGGCTGTAGTGCGGCCCTCATCAGCAATAACAGGAAAAATGGCTCTCTCTCTCTCAGGCATTTCATCTTCACTGTGAGTAGGACCTTGCATTTTCATGTCTGGTCCTTCACGTATTGTATGCCCGTGAGTGTCTCCACTACCTGAACCAGCTTTATGTGCGAAGCACAAAATGTCCTTCATTTCCAAATCTGCCCGAGCTGAAGCTGTGTTTACATTTTTCTGCTGGTCCTGGTGACTTCCTTGTTCTTCACCACTCCCATGTTTGTGTTCTGCTGCCTCAGAATCTTCCATTCTTTTCTCGTGCTTCCCTATTGAGGTATAATTCTCTACTGGTGGGATTAATGTGTCTTGTGGCAAAGAGGTCAGTGCACTGTCTAAATATATATTCATCTCACTGGTTTGTTGGACTGCTTCGCTGCTGCATTTCAATGCATCATTTTGTACATTAAGAGAGTTATCGTGAATGTGATCCATGGGTGTATAGGTAAGGTTAGGTAGAGTGGGTGACAATGCAGTGTCTGGTATTAGTGATGCTGCTGAATCATCTGTGTAATTCACTTCCTCACCTGCAGATATTTTTCCTAGTGTATTGTTTAAAGACACTGCCAAAGCCTGGGGTACGTCCCCCGAGGGTAATGGAGCTGCATCTGTGGACAGCTCACCATGACAAGAACTGAAATCTTCTTCCTCTTTTGGACACATTTCCTGCAGCAGACTGTGAGTTGCGCTTGCTATTTCATGGTCGTCATACAAGTGTGTTGATGGATATGGAGGGTAATGGTTATCAGGTAACGTAGTAATAGACTCATCTTGAGAGGTTTTCAAGATGGACTGCACAGCACTCGAGGTCTCTTCTGTAGTTAATGGACGTCTTACGCAGGGTTCAAGCTTAACAACTTGAGAGTCGTTAGATGATTCACTGGTATCATGAATAAGCGTGACAAGGGACTTGGATAGTTGGACAGTCTTGTGAGGTTCATCGTGATGGGGTACCTGAATATTAGTGGTGACATTTAATGATGTCTCATCATCAAAAGTATCACATGATGTTTTGTGGACGGGCTTTGTAGGTGTCCCTGATGTTTCATTTGGCAAACAATCATCAGTGCCAAGTGCTTCAGTGTCGCTTGGTGTTTTTTGATGATCGCTGTCTGTACAAACTGTCTTAGGTACATTATTTGGGTGTGGTTCTTCTGTAGACTGCAGATATTCACTCGTTTTATGTGGCTCACCACTGTAACTTTCTATTCTTGAAACCTGCGATGATACTTGTATGCTCAGTGGAGGTGACATTTTCTGATTACTGGGTACTGGATGCACTGCTGAGAGCAGACAGACAGATGAACTTGTTTGCAAATCTTGTTCACCAAAAGGCACTTGTTTCTGTTCTACAGTACTGTTGACATGTGCTGGCTCACAAGTGTCTTTATTGTCACTGTGACTAATAATACCAGATTTAGAGAGATACTCTATATTTTTACCTACTTCTTCTTGCCTTTCTGCATTCTCTGAATGCCTACTGTCATCACCATCAACAGTGAAGCTTGTGCTCTGCATCTGTTCTGTTGCCATTGGAGTAATTACAACTATAGGAAATGACGAATGCAGCTTCTTGTCAGTGCTGATATATCGCTCATAAGCATTTTCCGACATCAAGTTCTGTGCTTCTTTTGGCATCTCACCAGTTCGGTTATTGCCACTATCCATTCTTCTACGTAATGTTCTTCTCTCTTCCTGTCCTCTCTTCTGGTGTACTGGCAGGTTTCTGCAATGCACAGGTTGACAAGCTTGATTTGGTCTGCGTCTGCCTGCTCTGGTGCTTTCAGTATGTGAAGTCACATTAGGCTCCTCAAAACTTGTATCAGTGCCTTGATTTGACTCCAAGTTTTCTGCTTCATTTGCCAAAAGGCTGCAGTGCTGTAAGCTTGCTGTTCCTTCATCGTCATGTTCAATAGTACTACATGAAGGGGAGGGGAGCTGCATGCTGAGCTTGATGTTGTTGAGAGTAGAATGCCCCTTGGACAGCCGCAAGGAGATGCGTGTTTTCCTCGCCTTCATTGGACTGTTAACTTCTGCAGTAGGTTCTCCCTTTGCAGGGCTTTCGGTAGGGGCTACCCCGCCTCCGGGGTCAATGGGCAGAGAATGCTGCCTCCTTTCCCAGCTTTCTCGCTTAGATTGTTTGACGCCTTTAGATGTGGCTTTTGCTGATGACCCACAATGGTGGGTGGCGCTCTGTGGGCTTCGTTGCCTAACCGGTACTGTAATAGGCTCCTCTGCTGACTCACCTTTGCCTGCAAAAGCATACAAAATATAGCTACAAGATTCTGCCCTCTGATGTAATCAACACATGCCAAAGAAGTGAGATGGTTTGATTCAGGTACTGTGCATAATTACCTAGCATAAAGAGAAAAACTTTTCTGCCTGATTTACCTAAATTTCTTGCTGCAAAGTGAAATGCAGTGCCCCCTAACCCCAGAGATTCTCCAGCCACTACTATTGTTCATGGCTACACTGTTTGCAGCCTTATATGAATTTTATTCATACAACAAGTGCAAAAGCTACTACAATTTATTCTGGCAGCTTTGCTATTTACTGCTAAATATTTTTTGAATTTTAGAGGTATATAGACCTCAAAACTAGACTAAATTCTGAGCAAGGAAAAAGTTGCTTTTTATATGACCTCTAAGAAATTGTAGTGCCATAAAAGACAACACATAAAGATAGATTACTACATGTATTACCCTACTATTATGTATTACCTTACCAAGTGTGATTAAAGCGTGTGAGCAAATTAAATGTAGCAGTCTTTTTGCATTACCAGTTGGGTACCTGAGCAGTTCACGACAAAGTACCGAACAAAAGTACTGAAGGTACAGTACAAAGTACACAATTTAAAATGCACTTAAAATCAGGGTGCTGAACAGAAAAATTTACGGGTTTGGTTCAGGTTGAGTTCAGTTCCAGGGCGCAAAGATAACGGTTTGACCTTGTTTATTCAGGTTATAACGGTTCAGTGCACTGCAGAAAAAGCTGTGCCAACATTTTCTGGTAATACACTGGAGTGTACGGAACAGGATGCAAGCTTTCCCATTAACACATTAATTCAAGAGCGTTTGACATCAAGCATAGATTTATTTAAGATATGTATGATGAGTTCATGACAACGCAAGCATATACGCAGGAGAAGTAAGCAAATGTTAGTAAAATAATGAGTACATCTGTGATTGCTTAGTATAGTACCTACTTTTTGTGGTGCCCAGATCACCACAGGCCAACAGTAAGCGAATCAAGGTCGCAACGAAACAAAAGCAAGTTTTGTACTACAAAGTTAGAAACACAACTCACAGCTGGGGCCTGACCCAAACACAAAGACGCAAAGTGCATGGCCAAAAGGATTACAAGCATCATGTGTGTAGATGGAGTTTTGAATAACATTTGCGGCATATGAGGCAGTTTTAGCCCTCCACTGGGGTGGTCTTCACGCCTTTCATATCATCCTTGCCCAAGCCCCTCATGAAAAAAAAGAAAAAAAAGATACCAAACCGGTTTGGAACAGTACTTTTCATCAGTTCAAGTTCAGTTCCGAGAAGGCAAAAGATAGTGCTTCAGCTTGGTTCCGTTTGGGAAAAAAATAGCGGTTCAGTTCTGGTTTTCGGTTACGGTTCGACACCCTGCTTAAAATACAAGTACTCAGAAACATACTTAAAGTAGTACTTGAGTACTCGGCACATCAAGTACTCCCCATCACTGCCCCTGCTTTATTCCTGAAGGAAATGCATGGGAATGTGGTATATCTGGTAAAGATTGGTTGCTTTTGGTCATGTCACATCATTTCAATTCCATTATGCACTATTTCCTGCAAAATAAAAATTGCACGAAAGCTTACCATGCACATATTCGCTATAAATGCAGCTATAAATGCAGCCCTTATTACTACGAACCATGTGATGTATAACTGTATCTAGTTAGAAGCATTCATATATTTTCATTTACATATATTACAGTACTATCAGGCAGTGCCAGAAATTTTGTTTTCATCCTGTGTGAACGCTTTCAACTTACTCTTCTCAGCAAGCCTACGTGCTTCCAATTGCAGGGCGTAAGCTTTCTGCTGCTCCAGAAGGTACTGCCGGACAAAATCATTCTGTGCAGGCAACTCATCTTGCAACTGAAAATGAAATGTTGTGAGGGTAAATACCCTATATGTTACGTAAAGGCAAGCACTTGTGTGCACAGGAACAGTTTTGTATAAACTCTGTGTAAGAGCCACATACTCATTCTGAATAAGCTTGGCAGAGTATTAAGCATGTGCTCGCTGGGAATAAGAAGCAGGAAACACAGCCAAGGCTATTGAGAGAATGAGTCTGAGTCTCTTATTTTGCTTTTATTGAAATTGGAAAAGGTATTTTGCAGAAATAGGTCCTGAACTTACTCGGTGCCTGATTGTTGCTCTTGTATTCGATGTACAACAGAAATAATGGGCAAGTACAAAAAATGTAAACTATGTTCAATGAATGTGCAGCGGACACTTATGTACAATATGAGGGCATGCTGAAATGTTCTCAGCCTGACCCACTTCCAGATATGCAAATGCGATCTAATCATCATCATCATCAAAATTGTTGATTGTGTCCATGACCTCATTTTGGCAGATCTGCGAATCTTGCCTAAAACAATTGCGGACACCTTAAGCACATCCAGAGAATGCATTGGCTTTGTAATTCATGATGAGTTTGATATGCGCAAGCTGTCAGTCAACTGGGTGCCCAAATGATTTAGTGCTGATAAGAAGCAATGACAAATGGATGTTTCCCAAGTTGATGTTGCAGCATTTTGAGGGTTCTAGTGACATTTCTTGAGAGGCTTGTTACAGTTGATGAAACATGATTGCATCACTATGATCCTGAGACAAAACAATAATCCATGGAATGGCAGCACTCGGATTCTCCGAGGCTGAAGAAATTCAAGACTCAACGATCAACGTGAAAGATCGGGGCCACAGTTTTCAGAGACAAGAACGGTGACTTGATGATGACTCCGGAAAGATGAAACCATTAATGCAGCATACTACCGTAGCCTGCTCTGCCAGTTAAAGGAGGCTCTGAAAGAAAAACTGTGCGGGAAGCTACGGAAAGGCGTTCTCCTTTTGCAGGACAATGCACCGGCTCACAAAGCAGACAAGACAATAAGTTCTGAACGACTTGCAATTTGAATGTATGGAACATCTGCTGTACTTGACGGATCTTGCCCCATTGGACTTTTTTTTTTTGCTTCTAAACCTCACAAAGATGTTTGAAAGGATAGAGATTCTTGGAGGACTCTGAGGTGATAGGAGCAGCTGAAGCATATTTTGGAGAGCAGACGTCTGATTTCTTTTTACAAGGGCTAAAGTAGCTTCAGGAATGACGTTGCAACTGCTTTAAAACTTCGAGGTGAGTATGTTCAACTGTAATAAAGGCTTATGACTCTAGGCAGCATTCTTCCTTGTTGGGTTAAGATCTTTTCAGCACCCCCTCGTATAGTCTCAACAACAAATATAGCCCACTCTGCATAATATAGCTAGTACAAGTACAGCTTGCTTCAGTATTAGGTAACCATTTGTTTGATTATTTTAATTCTAATGAAGCAGTGGAGAAGTAACAGTGTTTGAGAATACATATAACAGAGCTGCTTAACAAAGGTAGTGACCACCATTAAATAAAGTCGATGAGGATTCAAAGTGTTTCTTAGCACTGTCTTTTCAGCATCTTTTTCTATCTGCGAAGTTAACAACGTTCTCCATTAAAGGACCAGTGCGAGACTCCTCCAGAAATTTTTCATCTTCGGCTGCGTCAGTTTGTACAAAAAATATTGTGCATACTTGCACAAAGCGATGACCCTAGCTGTCCTGAAGAGCAAGAGAGAGGTTCTTCTCTCACTCCTTTGCACGTGGACACATGAAGTCATGATGTCAGCCAATCACCGCAGAGCATTTCATACACAGGCTCTCTCTAACTATCAGTGGCTGCCCATGCGGCTCGTCTCCATAGCTACAGTCGCTGAAGCACAGACGTGACTGATTATGTCACGGCGTTCAAATGATCAGGCTTTGTTTCTAGACGGTGTTGTAGCTGCTCACGATGTTGCTTCTGCATGACAATGTGTTCCTTGCGTCATGTCGGCACATTGAGTCACGCCTCTGCACAAGGGATTTTCCAGGACAGTTTTGTAAATTCAATTGTGCAGTGATCAGGCGATGTCCAACGAAAATATCTTGTGTGGATGCTCCTGATAGACTGTTTGATTAATTAGGCAGGGTTTTCAGCAATTATATGTGTCGTTACACTTAAGTGTTGTCATCATTTGCAGCAGAATTTCATGAAAGTGAAGAGACATGTTCCCTCCTTCTTGCCATACTGAAATTTACATTCTTATGTGGTTCCAAATTACGTTGGAAGAGAAGGCATGAAAAGTAGTAGCTATGTCTTTTCAAGTATTGGTGGAATGCACATATGCAAAAATGGAACAGTTCCCATAGTATACGAGTGCACTACAGGCATGCTGCACCCGTGACAACACTGTGTGCCCTGTGACTTTTAGACTATGGTTTTAGCAAACTTTTGATTTGATGGTACATTTTGAAAAAAAAAAAAAAAAAATTGCAGACAGTTCCCATAAGCAACTTCATGTGAATAGATTAATTCCGGTCCCCAATGGGGCATGCTGGAAGCACATACTATTGGTGTAAGCTGTAAATTTGGAACATGTTCTCCCAATGCAACACATAGGTCACTCATGTGATACCTCATTTTTCTAGGCACAACATTTGAAATCTGCATAGTAAACATGGTATTTTTCTGTTTGCCAGGAATAGGAATCCTATGTGCATTAACCAGTGTTGTACTCACTACTGAAACTAAGTAACAAAATACTGCTATCTGCTAGTCCACGCAAAAGCAGCTCAATACTAGCGCCGCTGCAAATTTGACAATGCAACACAATACTGCTACTGCTACTGCTACCAAATTAATGCAAACACTTTTCTGCTGCTATACCCTTGTCGTTGAGGCATCTCATTGCCAACATGCAGCACAAAATACACCACAACCTGCAGATAATTAATGTTGTTTCTGACCTTCATGTTATGTTCTTTTACCTTATCTTGTTAAATGCAGTAATTTTTCGCCAAGACTCTTCTGTGGGAACAGTTTTATGCTCGAAATATCCACAGTTGCAGACCTCAACCTTTCCTCTCTACTTACTCTCACTGGATTGCTGGATTTTCTTTGCATCTGTCAATGTTAAATATATTGCATATTCTCCAAAATATTCACATATTAATTTAAAGACAAGCTATCCTCTCCTCTCTCTCTCTATGAGGATGTGGAATGTGATAATGTGGAATGTAACAAACGCCGAGGCTAGCAACACAAGCGGACAAACACGACATTTGTAGCCCCTGTGCAATAGAACAACCAAATGAGGCAATCATCGAAGAAGGCAAAGCGCACACCCAACGCCTTACATATCTCACGTGATCTCATATAATACGTGAATTGCTTTTGACAGCATATATCAGCTAAAATTATTTAACCTCCACAGATATGCTTCACCCACATCTGCCTTGACATCATACTGGAAAAAAATAAATAAATGGAAAAGTACTTAAGGCAAAGCCTTTTTACTGAAATGACCACGGTGACATACCTGCTGCCAACAACAAAATTAAAATACAATTGAAACACTCGTACACTGAAACAATTCAGAAATACTTTGCAATTCCTCGTTACAACTAAAAGCTAGCCCTGTTGACCATAGTACTCAGGAACAGTCAGTCCCTACCAAAATTTGTAGTGGAAACTTTTTCCACTATCAATTTAAACTGCAGTGAGATCACTAATCACTTACTGAATAAAGTACAGAATACAATAACTGAGCTACTAGTATCGCCGCTATGTGCAACACTGGCATTGACCCTGTTCTGCCACTAAATGTATTCCCTGGTGTAATGGTCATAGCGTGAAAATCTCCTGTGAAGATATGCAGGCTCTCAGATTTCTGAAAGTGTACGAAGCAGCATGACCTCACCTCTTCCATTTCCTTCTCAGTAAAATGCTGCTACAGATATCCAGCACTGTTCTATATCTTTCTTGCACGGATAATAGCAGTGCCGCTGTTAGCACCACTTCCGGTGAGTAGGAAACAAAAAAGCAAGGGTCACACACCTTCTTGCAAATTAAACCACTTGTTATTTTGAGCCAAAAGTTCTGCAGCGATAAATACCGCACACCCCTTATTTCTTCAGAACATTGTATGAGAGTGTTATAGAGCTCAAATACGCATGCAACAGGTGGGCTCGCAGCACATGGGCTGGGAGGGGCAGTGCGTAACTCCCGCCAGTTATGCCGAGAACTAACAAAATCAGGAAAAACTAATTTTAGCAGATTCTCTGCAATGCCATTTAGAGGAGTGAAAGTTGTTTACTTACTCCCAAGTTTGGAACACGACCTAGAATGAATGAAGACAGTTTATTAGTTCTTCCATATTAAAAGCATCATCATAAATGTAATTCAAATATTCGATAAAGCTTACCTTCGACTGCTACCGACTGTTGCTGGATGCTCTCCAGTTTGAGTTGCTGCAAAAATAACTTGTTTACAAACTTCAAATAAGCAAGTTAAAGCTACTATGCAACACTAACTGTCAAACTGTGCAATGCTGAAATACTGAAAACCTTTACTGTTTCTTAGTTTTCACGGATTTTGCGGACTGAAAAATTTGCAAATTTTAAGGGCACGCAAATATGTCTAGCAAGATTTGACACTTTGAAAACTATGTTAGAATTGCAAACTTCATCTTCACAGGTGCAGGCTACCGGTACGCATTTGTACGGCTTTACAGCACAAGCATGTGCACTTTTATCAAATGTGCTACAGGCAATCTCTGGCTCATCACGAAGTAAACCAATTAAGGCACAAATTTTAGCATCCACAATTCGCAAATTTTATTGGCTGCAAATATGTGCACTATGCATAGGGTTCTTTGTTTTCGGGTTTTATGATTTTTCAAATTCGGGAGGGAAAAATCTGGTACTATTTACACTCGAGAATTAGGGGAGAGATCGGACGCTATGATCTCCGTTTGATATGTCACCGGGAAATTTTCGGGTGAAACGAAAGGCATATGAAACAAGCCACTGCTGTGATGCTGTGATGAGAAACAAGAATCTTTATATTTGCGCTCGGAACTGGGGCAGTGAAGGACCGCGGTATTCGAACACTTGCCTGAGCTCCACAAAAGCTCGTCTTTGACTCCTGCAGGAGGGGATCACAAAAGGAGGACAAATAGGTTGCCACAAATAGCTCTCTTTGCTGATATTATGATTCATTTTTCCGACAGTTTACAGAGAACGACATGTTGAAGGACCGCAAGGATTTCAGGTAGATGTGGTGTTTTACCCGATATCTTGAAAACTTGGGGAGTAGCTCTCGTGAAAAATCTGGTTTAACCCAAAAACGAAGAACCCTAACATGCCCAATTTGTAAAAAAATTGAGGTCGCAAAATTAAAGTGTTTTACAACAGTTAGGCATGTACTACAATCATCTTGCACTCTTGGATGACTGCATCGAGATGGGAGACATGTTTGTTTTTTGTTGACTGGACGAAATTTTGTCTACATTAAACCCTTTTAAAACCCATCAACACTATTGTTTGCACGGGTTTGTTAACATGAACAGGAAGAAAAAGTGAGAGTGAAAGTATGAAGACTTCATAGATAGTAGATTACTGTTACTGTTAGTAATTTCCAAACCAAATGCAAATTTTGATGCATCAGCAACCTTGCTGTATTGGGAATCACATAGAACAGTAGATAAAACCTTTTATATACTTCTTGCTATTAAACTGAACAATTGTATCGTTGGGAACCTTCCTTCATGGTTACTCTTTTCATGCTGCTAACATGACTTGCTGCTGGAGAACAGCAAGCTATGAACTTGTTTTGGAAGTGATTAGCAAATGACTGTCACTGTTTACCAGGGAACTTTAACGTAATGACCACGAACCTGGTTGTGATTGGTGCTTATTACATGGGTCTATATACCACCCACAGTGTCTGCACCAATACCACCTTTTTAAAGCCGACTTTTGAAACATTAGGCGATGTTTACTTATTCTAGCCAATTGATCAGAGCCGCACGCCCTGCCGTATCAACATGCTACCGGAAGGAAAACCCGCCAACAAGTACAGAAAATAAAAACGAACATTTAAAAACGGAATCGGAATTGAGTACTCCTAACGTTACGGAAGCAGATTCAGAAACGTTAATATTGATATCCGAGTAGCAGATACGGACAAAAACCTTTATTATACTTGTTTGCCCCACATACAACACTCAAGAGCTAGCTAGCGCTGTTCGCGTAAAACTTGCAGCGTAACGTTATCAATCTATAGCAACAAGAAAACGTGCTTTCCGGATTCTGCAAATATATTCTAGTTCGCTCACAGACGGCTCAGATCCCTGTGCTATGATCTGACTGATAAATATCGCTCAAGCAGGTTTGTTTACATACATAAATGACACGTGTTTCTGAGGAATCGGATTGTGTCACACTGACTTGGACGCACTCAATGGTATGGTCGGTGTCAAAATCCCACCTAAGCGACAAATATCGGTTCAACTGTCAGCTGTTTTTCACATTAGCAGAGTTGACCTCTCAAAAGCATCACCACTACGTCAACTAGGGCGGCTTAGCTTAATATTAGTTTGAGACCAGAAATCGTGTAATTACCAATTTGAGCCGTTCAACCAACACCTTCTTTGTTCCGCTGTTGGGCAAGCCACGTTTTGCAAGCGCCGTACGCAAATCTACGACCCGGAATGATTGCAAAGGCTTCCCATCCAACGTAGCTTCTGATTTATCCGCCATTTTCATTGCTTCAACTTCTCGGGTAGACCTATGCGCCGCCGCGCCGCGCTTGCCGCGCTGTCGCCGACTTTGCGCTTTACTTTTCCGCGTTTGATATCCGGACAAGCGGGAAATTTAATTCGGTTTTGTGCGCTTATCGCGAGGTCGCCTTTAGAATTGCCTGTGTATCATGCCATTGGAAACGGGGAGTCTGTTTCTGAGAAGAAAAGAAAGAAAGGGAGTGGGTGTCCCAAACATTTAGGGGATTTGGGTGGTCTCATCGGATGTACCTCAACAACAAACAAAAAAAAAAACATTTTTTTAAAGCCTGTTGCAAGAAAGGTTACTAAGCATATAGGCCCGCTACGAAAGAATATCTATGCCTGGCAGAGATGGGCAGTAACTATTTTTTTTTGTAGTTTAGCTACAACTATACTATAACTACTTTGTAACTACTGGGATGTAGTTACATTTTTAACTACTTTGGCGTTTTGTGCGCGATGTCCAGCATAAAGTACACCGACGGTTTAAACAGGACGATGCGCTCTACGCGAAGCAGAACTGCTGGATAGCCCTGTGTTTTAGTCACGTGTTTTTTTTTTTTTTTTGCGTTTTATTATTAGACATTTTTATTGCCTCATATGATTACGTTGCAAATTTCTATTTATTGACTTTAGACCCGAGGTGTCAATTAGAAATTCGTACAGCGTGCCGAGAATCAGCAATCGCAACTATTTCCAGCGTGATACCAATGAAAGCCGGGTTATATCTATCGGAAGTCTATGTAGTCTAGTTATGGAGCACCAAAAAGCCCAAACGTCCACCTTGCTAAAATACATTTGTAGTACATCGGGACATTCAAAGTCGCGTCAGCGCCTGTCTTCCTCTCTTCTGTCTGTCGTTATAGCGTGCATCGTCGACACCGCTGAGAGGGAATAAGGGGACTTAGGCCCTTTTGCTCTCATTCGCCGTGTACCCGGATGGACATAACATACGTTCATGTGCGTCTAAGACATAAAATTTTATGCCAGCACGCCGTGTATCGTGTTCACGTTTTTACAATAACGGGGAGAGCTGCGAAGCAGATTGGAGACAGTCATAAAATGCGAACTAGTTGTAGCCCGCAGTAACCTAACTACCGTGGTCAACTACACAAAAATGTAGATAAAACTACTACTTATAATTACAATCCCATATATAGTTTCTAACTATTTTTTAACTATACTATGTAGTAGTTTAACTACATGTACGGTACTTGCCATCACTGATGCCTGGTACTTTGTTCTGCCGTTTAGCGTAAATGGAGAAAAATAATGACATCGTGATGTTACACGTAAGCTTTGTCTGCCTATACAGGGTGTCCCAGAAAACGTGTCATTGAATTCTAATAAAAAACTACGCCACCTAGAGTCATGTGCTCAATGGCATTTGTTCTTACTAGGTTTTTGCCACCTCCTGCTGTGCATGTCATGTAACCTAAGTTTAATTATGTAAATTTTTGCGAAGTGAACTCGGAAATTTGCCAAGTAAATATCACTTTTTTACCCCACCAACAAGAGCGTGCCGAATTTACTCAAATTCATGATAATTGACAGTGATATTCAGGACATATCCTATCGGGAAAAATAGCCGAACATCATGCTTCTCGGGGCACTTGAGTATAACGCGCGAGGACTTTTTGAGCGCAATCGCTGTCAGTCCGACGAAAGGAGGTTGGAAACCCAGCCCACAGAGTGATAGCAGTTCCTGAAATTGGGAGAGGGTATGGTCCCAGCCGAAGCCGGGCGCGATAAGCTATGTCTGTGTTCTCTCTTTCTACCATGCCGGTGTAGGCTGGGTTTCCAACCTCCTTTCGTCGGACTGACAATGATTTCGCTGAAAAATTCGTCGCGCGCTATCCTCTGCGAGCTTCGTAGAGCATGGTTTTCGGCTATTTTTTCCGACACGATAGCTCCCCAGTAAACCACTAATATCCCTAGGATATCCCTACAAGGTTGTGAACGTCCTGAATATCTGGACATCCAAGCGATATCTGTGGGATATCCCAGAACAACATTCGCGTTTCAGTTTTACCCAGTAAATAACTTATGTCCCAGGGACGTCTGTAGGATATCGCGCTTTAGATGTTTGAAAAGAAGCAGCCTGCATCCCCGAGGTATTCATGCAAGATCTAGTATATACCAATTTTGGGCACTGAACTCATTTGAACCATTGAACGTCAGTGGGATGTCGCCAGGACGTCGCCTGGAGATGCACGGATAAATATGTGATGTTTCACATGTTATTTGGACAGCAACTTTTTTCTTGCGCTGAGAGCAAGCAAAAACCTCTGTGAACCTTAACTAGATATGGGGGAACAAGTAAAACCGTTAGGTATCTCTATCGTTCGCGTGCAGCTGGCCATGCAACGTATCTATCTGTGCATGACACTAGTCGAGCAACAGAATTCGACCACTTTTACAGCTCCACTCGGCAGGTAATCACATTATAGACAATAGCCTGAATTAAAAACACAATACTCGATAGGAAGGAATGTCAGAAACGTCATTGGTTATACCTTGAATCTGCACATACACGAATTAACTGCAAAGACGCACCCCCTCACCGTTACATATGTCTTACGCCGCAATACTCTTGTAATGAACGTGCCACAACAACTTTTATTTCAGTATATGCTCCAGCTATTTCGGCAACACACTATTGTGGAAGCTCTGGTGTCCCTCAGCGTACGCGGTGGGGTGGAAGGGGGCGCACAATGGGGGACCGGTCTTATTTTTAGGGTGAGAGCACCTTTAAACACACTTAAGTTCATTATTTACCATATGTATATGTTTTGTAGATATGTAGGCTACTTTCCGTTAATGTCACCGTGGCGTCGTCACTTCTGATGCGTCAAGTGAATAAGTGCACATTATATTAAATTTTAACAGTCAGAGCCCAGTAAACCACAAATATCCTGGAGACGTACAAAATGTGTCGCAGAAGTCCAAGACGTTGATACGTCCCATGGATATTCATGATGTGATCCAAACTATGTCGTAGCCCAGTAAACCACAAACGTCTGTTAGACATACCAGAAAGATCCAAACGTCTAAGACATTTGGGATGTCTAGTAGACATCCGGATATGTCCAGCTAACGTGGAATGGATGTACTATGGATCGTCGGAAGCTCATCCACAACTGTATAAATGGATATCCTCTGGATGTAACAGCGGGACATTTGTCACATCCGGTGAACGTACGTGCTTGTGAGGCATTGCGACGTCTAATATACGTCCAGTCGATGTTCCTACCGGATTAACATACGATAATATAGACATACGTTTACGAAACGTTGTTTCGATTGTCAATTCAATAGTAATTTTTACGTATAGCGCTAGCAGAAAGTGAATCTATCTTGCGAGGACGTGAGAAATCGGTGAACAAGTAAAAGCAAGTTTTTCCATTTGTTCGCGTCCTGCTCTCTGCAAAGTATCTACGTAGCACTCTTCCACCAACACAGGAAACCTGTCAGTTTAACAGCTCCACTCAGCAGGTAACCTCATCATAGACAATAGCCTGAATTACAAACAGAATATTTGTCGGGAAGGAATATCAGAAATGTTAGCGGGCAGTTTGACTCATTGCAGACGTACGAATTAATTACAGAATCACTTCCTCGTCACCGCTACAAACGTTTTCGGCCCCACTACACTTAACAAACATCCCGCAACTATTGGTACTTTAGTATATGTTCCATCCAGTACGCCAATAGAGGCTACTGAGAAATGCCCAAGCCGTGTCGGGTGGGGTACGGCCACGGCTACGTCATTTGCGCTGTTCATGCACACAAAATCGCAGAAAAAGTACATTTGCAATCTGGTCTATATATTGCCGTTAATCCAGTAGGAACATCGATAGGACGTATATTAGACGTCGCAATGCCTCACAAGCACGTCCATTGGATGTGCAAATGTCCAGCTGTTACATCCAGAAGATATCCATGTATACAGTTATGGATGAGCTTCTGACGATCCATAGTACATCCATTCCGCGTTAGCTGGACATATCCGGATGTCTACTAGATATCCAAAATATCCACGGTGTACCATCCTCTAGATGTCCATTAGACGTTCGTGGTTTGCTGGGAGATGTCACAACTGTGGCTATGTTCCATGGACGTCACATGGACGTCCAGTCTGTCTCCTCAAAATATTTTAGTTGTTGGGATATCCAATTCTGTATATCCTCTGTACGCCCCAAAGAGAATATCCTGGGTACATCAAGATTTGGATATTCTGAGGTGGTCGCATCACGAACAAAAAGGTACGTGCCAAACAGGGACTGAATGGCGTTTCTCAAAAACAATGGGCGGTCCTGTGCAAGATTGCAAGATTTCGCACCTTCCAAAACTGACCGTCTATGTTACATTGAGCATTGCGAAAGAGGCAGAGATGCAGAATTCTGTGGCACTCTCAAATTTGACTTTCGATGAGTGTCTCAGTTTCTCTGTTTAGTCTCTCTGTTTACTGAGTGTCTCAGACAAAGAGCAGTAAGAAACACAGGCGTTACCTTGTTGCAGAGTTAATACACCACGCAACTCCTCACTTTGACTGTTGTTTTTGTGCATAATCGAATTATACTTAGACAGCTCACCCTCCGTTTCGTTTCGGAGGCGAGCAGCACCCTCGAATTCCCGGAAGTTCGCGCGACAAGCAATATAGTATTTGTTTTCTCTTGTAAAGGGAATGCTAGTACCTTTCGAAGCTTTTTGGACTGTGAGCTTTTCCAATTCTCTGTTTGCTTTATTTAAACTGCCGCGCTCTGTGTCCGTTATGGGAAATAACAGAAACCGACACAGAGGGGAAACAGGGAACGAAATAGTTATGTGGTGGCCACTCTCTATAGTTACGGGTCCGTTAATGGTGCCGACACCAGCACCCCCCCCCCAAATCTCGCAAAATTTTTCAAAATATGCGTTGAAGATGATAAACCCAGTAAACCATAGACGTCTAGAGAACGTCCCTCTGATATCACAAATTGGATGTTCGAATATCCCATAAATCATTGCAGAGAACCCGTAGACGTCACATGTACGTCCTGGCGACTGTGGTTTGTCGTACGTTTCTACATCCCACACGAACGTCCCGGAGATGTAACTAATGTATATTTGGATATTCACAGGATGTTCACAAATCCTTGATTTTAATTAATGTAATTGTGTTCTTTCAGAGATGTTGCACTGCTCTCCAGTGCGATGCCACACCTTCTGGTGAGATATATCAACATGGTTTTGTCACTCTACATTATGGCCGAGTTTGTGGCAGTACAAGGTTCATCACAGTACAGCAACACTGTGTGACCAGCATCAGTGCCGTACCTTGCAATATGCTTGCATAAGTTGCCTCGGGCACTAGGGGAAACAGCAGTAATCTCCATTTACGAACTTGATGAAGCATATACTGAAATACAAATTGTTGGGGCACGTTCGCTAAGTGTAGTGGGGCGCAAAACGCTTGTACCCATACAACCATCGACGTCCAAGGGACATCCTAGAATGATCACAACGTCCTGGTCCTTCATTGACGTCCGAAGGATGTGCACAAAACGTCATTAGAAATGTCCCAGTATTGTCTGATCAGGATGCCTTGTCAGGATGTCACTGGGGTTTGAAAATTACATCCAACTCGGATGTACATCTCGAGTAAAAATACGAGCATACTTTGTGTGCTGTTTTTTTTTTCACCCTCATGATGAAGGGTGGCTTATTCACTCCTGTGGTGTTGAACCTCTTAAAACAAAACAACATAAAGCAGAATTAGGTAAGATTTGAAACACTACGACTGCATTTGACTGGCGATTACTTTTGTCACTTCTACCTTGCAATATGATATGCAGCAAGCAGAAGCGCGAAAACAGACAGAACATTTTCTCCTCTGGAGGTACGCAATATATCTGAATGTCCATATCCGGAAATGGATATCCTGTGGACACCTCTGGGAGCTTCATGGATGGCCGTCCCTAGCCATATTCACAATGTTTCCCGCCGCGGCTCTTACAAGAATGGTCCGAATCAGATCCCTTACAGGATGTTACATGGAGCATTTATTACAAGAGAGAGAAACGCGGGTCGTGTAGCACTGTGGAAGGTCGATTTCCCATGGGCCAACTGAATGTCTCAGACCAAAAGCAGTAAGAAACAAACACGCTATATTCATGGTGAGTTAATGCGCCAAGCAATTCCTCATTTCGGTGTTGTTTATGTACACAATCGAACTAAACTTAGACACCTCACCCTTCATTTTGATTTGCAGGCGAACAGGGCTCTCGAATTTGTGAAATCTCGCCCTGGTGGAAATGGTCTGCAATCCCAAGTGGTTTATGAAACCTTTTCCACTTTAAACCACTTACGTACAAAGTGGTTTCAAGTGGAAAAGGTTTCATAAACCACTTGGGATTGCAGACCATTTCCACCTGGGATCGCGTGACAAACAATGTGCAGTAGCTGTCTTTCCCGTGGAAGTTATTTGAGAGCTCAGGTCTCCCTTCAACTCCACGTTCTTACATGGTGGAGGGGGCAGAAGTGAGCCTGCTCTCCTGGTTACCCACACGACCATAAACCTTCTGAGGATATCCAGAAATGGTCCAAATGTCTAATATCGTTTGAGTATGCCCACAAGACATCCAGAGGATCATACTTCCGAAAACGGCATATTTTGGACACCCATAAGATTATTTTCTGAAAACATCACAGTGCTGATATCCATATAGGAGCTACTTAATATCAGGTTTTACATTGATGACCAGAATCATGCCCAGTTGGCACACCGACGTAAAGGGTGGGTGTGCTTCCCGTGATCTTTCAGAGTCAACACATTTGTATTCAACAATGTCCCAGCAAACCATTAATATCCCTGGGACATTCCTACAAGGTCGCGAACGTCCTGAATATCTCGACATCCATAGGATATCTATGGGATATCGCACAATTTCATTGCGTGTTGGGCTTACTCCAGTAAACAACAGATGTCCCTGGTATGTTGGAAGGATATCGCGCTCTGGATGTTTGAATGTTCCCTGACAAGCAGCCTGCAGATCCTAGGGATGTCTATGGGAGATCCAGCAAATATTTGTTTGTCCTTATAGAGACGGTAACCTGAATTAAAAACACAGTAGTCGATAGGAAGGGATGTCAGAAATGTTGTTGGGTATACTGTGGGTTGATGCAGAAACACAGGAATAGCGAAGATACATCCTCGTCACCGTTACAAATGGTGTACGCCACGCTACCCTTAACGAACGTGTGTGTAACGATTTGTATTTCAGTATATGTTCCATCCAGCTCGCAAATAGAGGTTACTGCGGGTTTTCCCAAGTGGTCCAAGTGAGGCAGGCAGGGTTCAGCACTTATGCTGGCGTGTCCCACGGTGTTGCTGTACTGTGGTGAATCCTGTTAGGCTAAGGTAATGTTTTGTTCCCAATAGTATCAAATGGGTTAAAATACACAATAAATAAATGTACACAGCATATACATAGCATATACACAGCAAATAAATATTTGCTGGTGCACAGTTGCAGTGGTCTCTACGCATTCTACAAACACTAAATATCTGATGCACAAAATTGTTAAAAGCAAAATATGTTCGATATTCGTAATCTCCCGTATATATCCAAATATCCGTGACAGACGTCGCAGGGACTTTCAGTGGATCTACATGGCAGAAATGCTAGTCGCTGGGATATCGCATGGATGTAAAACGGATCTGTGGCAAACTCCAGTGGATATCCCAACGTCCTGGGCGAGATATCTTACGGATATTTCCTGGATGCATCTGGTTTGCTGGGGTACAGGGTTCGCCAAGATAAACTTCGGGGTTTGTAACGGAGATAAAACAAATAAGAACAGTGTCGGAAAGCTAAAGTTGACGTTACAGGACGTATTATGCCCCCAAATTTTATGTCCATAATGCCACCTAGTCTGTTACTCTGCGGATAAATCGTGAAAATTAGAAAACCGCCGCTGCCTAGTCGGCTATACCTGTGTTTCAGCTCCTTTCCATCAGATGGCAAAACGGTCGAACGCGGCGTTGCAGACGACATCGAAATCTGAACAAGTGGAACTGAATGCAGAATCGTACTCTGCAACGCCGAATTCGACCGTTTCGCCATCTGACGGAAAGAAGCCGAAACACGGGTATAGCCGTTTAGGCAGCGGCGATTTTTTAATTTTCACGATCTATTCACAGAGAAACGAACAAAGCGGCATTGTCGACATAAAATTTTGGGGCATAATACGTCTTCTAACATCTACTTTCGCTTTCCGACACTGTTCTAATTTGTTTTATCTTCGTTACAAACCCCGAAGTTTATCTTGGCGAACCCTGTAGTATATATGTGACTGCTTTTTGTAGAAGATAGAATGCGCATAAGAAATTTTTATTTGTAGTTTTCACGGAAATGGCCTGGGACTGGAGCATCCTGGGCCGACTTCGCAGAAAACTGTGCCGACATTTAAGGCCGTCTGAGGAAAACCCAAGAAAAGCACCTAGAAAGACAGTCCTTGACCCTGGTCCTTGACATAATCTCCTGGGGACATTGAGGTCTAGATGTCCTGAGGAGGTCTTATCATGGACACAAAAGAGACCTAGAGAGAGAAATGCGCAATTATGTGGCACTGGGGAATTTTAACTTCCGAGTATCTACTGTATGCCTCAATGCAAACTCAGTAAGAAACACAGATGGTATATTGAGGGTGAGTTATTCCAGAAATTCCTGGATTCAATGTTCTTTGTGTTCATCGCAGTCGAATCAAACCTCTTTACACCCCCCCCCCCTTGATTTCGTTCACAGGCGAGCAGGACTCTCGAATGTGCAGAAGCTCGCAAGACAAGCAATATAATAGTATCTGTTTTCTCTTTGGAACGCAGTGCCACTGTCTTTCTAAAGTTCTTAGTTGTCCTAGAAGCTTTAATATTTCTTTTTTTAAACACGGCGCCTGTTATCAGTTGTGGGCAATATTACATATAAAAAAGAGGAGCGTACGAAAAATGGTTGATATATGCTGATATCTACTAAAAGCTTGTGATGCATTCCTTAAAAAAATCTGTGACCGCTTCACGCCATCACCTTTACCACATATACATGCAACATCCTATATTGGTTCAGGTAATCCCATATCAGCAGTGAACGGACGAATGAGGCCAACTGGATATCCGCTGGACGTCTGCAGCAGAAATGTCTCACACCCACGGATCGACATCCAGCGTACCAGAGAGGGATCTTCAGCGCATGTCTAGGAAGTTTTCTTCTCTCCGGACTAAAAATATCTGACGCTAGACATTTAAACACAAGCACATACACAAGATGTCCAGTGGATGTTCTGAATTATTCTCAAGATGTTTTCTGGACATCCAGCATCAGGCAATAGGAATATATCCATGGAAGGTCCATTAGACAACAGTTGAATATTTACGGATATCGTGAAGATATCAAATATTCAGTGTAAAATATTATCTGGATGTCTACAGGATATGACATGGTTCCATATGGGTAGCGTGAGAACATCTTTGCTAACACGGTCTGCATTGGTGGACCGTGTCTTGGAATACGACAGAACAGTCGCGGGGCAGTATTGCTTTATTATATTATTATTATTATGTATTATTATATTTATTATTATTATAATATTTATTATTATTATATTATACTTTGTGAGCTGTTAAATTTTTCTTATGCATCTCTCCCGCTGTCTCTGCCCCAACAACACAAGGCTGTCATGGATATCCACTGTACGTCAGAAGTTGGATGTTGGGATATCCTGGGGATAACGAGTTTCATCCGATATATGTGAATGAATTAATAAAACGAAATTGTTGGACTACATTAATTTAATTGTTAACACAGTAAATGCTACGCCCCGAACTTCTCCAACGGGAGAGCCCCTCAATTTCACGGTTCAAATCGTTCGTTGTTCGCTTTGTATCGGTTCGCTGACGTATTGTGGGCGCTTGCCAAGTCCGAATATTCCAAGAAACACCACTATGCTGGTTCTTGTGATGTTTCCGAAAAAGGAAAGGCGCGTTTATTGGTAACAATAACCGTAGGGGAGGGGGGATTCCACTGTCACAGCTACCGTCACTTTTTCTTGTCAGTTATGTTTCCAAAATGATGAAATTCCAGATTCCGGTTCCAGTCACGGCATGTTGTCCCTGAATTCGGAACTGTCGATCCGCACTAACGGTGCAAAAAATACTAGTTTCACTAAACATGTCACATCCAGCGCTCGAATCTCAGACAAAATAAAAAAAAGGCCATGTGCCATGTGTGTCTCAGACAGAAACAAAAAAGCCTGCCATGTGTCTTTGGGGCATAGATCACCGCGTATGTCTGTCTCTGGATCTCCTGAGGATATCATTTCCGCGTTTTATTTTCTTCATCCACGCTGGATATAAGAGGGATATCTATCAGACAGACGAATCCGACCACGGACGTTAGGACATTAATTGTACATCCAGTGGATATTCGGTGTTGTTGGGGTGTTCTATTTGTACTTTTTGCATTTTAAATCGCTGCACTCATTGTTCGACGAAAAAAAAAATCAATTTCCTCAAAATGTAGTTCGGGATGTTATAAGGACTTTTTGAGAACCTCCCGAGATGTGACTTTGGCACTTAACGGGTTGTCCCACAGACGTCCCAGAGATGATAAAGGATGTCCTAAGGAGATTTTCATTGTCCGGAGCTGAACGTTCTGAGGACCGTCCACAAGTCATCGATGGCTTGCTGGGCCCAGTAAACCATTCATATCCATAGGACATCCCTATAAGGTCGCGAACGTCCTAAATATCTGGACAACCATGGGATATCTAACTGATGTCTCAGAACGATATTCGCGTTTCGGTTTTATCCAGTATATAACAAATGTCCTAGGTACATCTGCAGGATAATGCGCTTTGAATATTTCACTGGACGAAGCAGCCTGGAGATCCCTGGGATACCCATGGAAGATCCACTGGGCACTGGTTGAACGTCACAGGAACGTCGTCAGGACGTCGCCTGGAGATATACGGATAAATGTGAAGTTTATGACATCTTGTTCCGACAGCCACATTTATTGTTGTGCTGAAAGCAAGCAAAAACTTCTGTAAACGCTAACTGGATATGAGGGAACAAGTACAATCGTTATATATTTTTATCGTTCGCGTGCTGCTAGCCGTGAAAGTATTTATCTATGCGTAACGCTCGTCAAGCAACAGTGGAATTCGATCCCTTTTACAGCTCCACTCAGCAGCTACCCAGTAAACCATTCATATCCATAGGACATCCCTACAAGGTCGCAAACGTCCTGCATATCTGACCAACCATGCGATATCTATGGGATGTCCCAGAAAGACATTCGCGTTTCGATTTTATCCAGTAAATAACAGATGTTTCAGGTACATCTGCAGGATATCGCATTTTGGAAATTTGAATGGAGGAAGGCCCCAGAGATCCCTGGGATACCCATGAAAAATCCCGTACACGAGATTTTGGGCACTGGTTGAACATCACAGGAATGTCGCCAGGACGTCGCCTGAAGATATGCGAATAAATGCGAAGTTTATTATATCTTGTTCCGACAGCCATACTTTTGTTGTACTGAGAGCAAGCATAAACTTCTGTAAACGTTAACTAGATGTAGGGGAACAAGTAAAATCGTTATATATTTCTATCGTTCGCATGCTCCCAGCAAACCATTAATATCCCTGGAACATCCCTACAAGGTCGCGAACGTCCTGAATATCTCGACATCTGTAGGATATCTATGGGATATCGCACAATTTCAATGCGTGTTGGGCTTACTCCAGTAGACAACAGATGTCCCTGGTACGTTGGAAGGATATCGCGCTCTGGATGTTTGAATGTCCCATGACAGGCAGCCTGCATATCCTAGGGATATCTATGGGAGATCCAGGAAAGATTTGTTTGTCCTTATAGAGGCGGTAACCTGAATTAAAAACACAGTAGTTGACAGGAAGGGATGTTGGAAATGTTGTTGGGTATACTGTGAGTTCATGCAGAAACACAGGAATTGCGAAGATACATCCTCATCACCGTTACAAATGGTTTACGCCACGCTACCCCTAACGAACGTGTGTGTAACGATTTGTATTTCAGTATATGTTCCATCCAGCTCGCAAATAGAGGTTACTGCGGGTTTTCCCAAGTGGTCCAAGTAAGGCGGGCGGGGTTCGGCTCTTATGCTGGCAGGTCCCACAGTATTGCTGTACTGTGATGAATCCTGTTAGGCTAAGGTAATATTTTGTTCCCCCAATGGGAACAATAGTATCAAATGGGTTAAAACACACAACTATTATTTGCTGGTACACAGTTGCAGTGTTCTCTACGCACTGAGGGTCCGAAGTTGGGGAAGTCGGTACATGACAAGTTCACACCGCCGCAGCCGAGTGTATGTGTGTTCAACAGTAAAGTAGTCGTGAGTTGCAGTTCGTCCTGTTTTGTGTGTGCCTTTTGTCTGTGTTTCTGGCTGCGGCGGTGTGAACTTCTCTACGCACTCTACGAACACCAAATATGTGATGCACAAAATTTTTAAAAGCAAAATATGTACGATATTCGTAATCTCCCTTATATATCCAAATATCCGTGACAGACGTCGCAGGGACTTTCAGAGGATCTACAAACATGGCAGAAATGCTAGTCGCTGGGATATCGCATGGATGTAAAACGGATCTGTGGCAAACTCCACTGGATATCCAAATGTCCCAGGCAGGATATCTTACGGACATTTGCTGGATGTATCTGGTTTGCTGGGCTGCTAGCCGCGAAAGTATTAATCTGTATGCGTAACGTCCGTCAAGCAACACTGGAATTCGATCCCTTTTATAGCTCCACTCAGCAGCTAATCACGTTATAGAAAATAGCTTGAATTAAAAACACGGTATTTGGCTGGAAGGAATGTGAGGAACGTCGTTGGTTATACCATGGCTCTTCGGATACACGGGTTAATTGCAAAGAAGCACCCCCTCACTGTCATAGGTGTATCACGGCCCAATATACATAAGGAACGTACGGCTCCACAGCTTGTATTTCAGTATATGCTCTGGCCATTTTGTCAACAGAGACCATTGTGAATGCTCTGGTCTCCCTTGAGATCCGCGTACGTGGTGGAGGGACAAAAAGGGAGCCTGCTCTTCTTATTAAGGTAAAGCAATGGTCAGCAGACATGGTCAGCATTGGTGGACCGTGCGTCAGAGTGTGGCTGAACACTGGGGGGGGGGCGCACTACATTTCCTGAATTTTTGCCCTGTTGTTGATATTCGGGGCATTTATTTGAGCAGACACACACACATGATCACAAACCTGTAAGAAGTATAGTGGCACATAATACATATGTAAATACTTATGTGCTTTACATACACATCAGAGCGGTGTTATCATCTCAGATATGTATAAACTAAAAGTAATCGCAAGTTTGGACATGCTCGCATGATGTCCCACATACGTCCATATATCCTAAAAAGACGTTCCCGGGATATTCATAGGATCTACAAGTGACTAAGAAGTGCTAGTCCACAGTACGTCTTGTGGATGTAAATGGGCTCTGTGGCAAAGTTTGTAGGATATCCCAACGTCCAAAATGGGATATCCCGTAGATGTTTTCTGGATATACATATGTGGTTCGCTGGGTAACCACATTATTGACAGTAGCTTGAATTAAAAACACAGCAGTTGACAGGAAGGAATGTCAGAAACGATATTGGTTGTACCTTGACTCTGCAGATACACGGGTTAATTGGCAAGAAGCACACCCTCACAGTTACAAATGTATCACGGCCCAATACACTTAACGAATGTGCCCCAACAACTTGTATTTCAGTATATGCTCTGGCCATTTTGTCAACAGAGACTATTGTGAATGCTCTAGTCTCCCTTCAAATCCGCGTACGCGGTGGAGGGTACAAAAAGGGAGTCTGCTCTTCTTCTTAAGGTGAGAGCACCTTTGTTAACCTGGTCTGCCTTGGTGGACCGTGTGTCGGACTGTGGCCCAACGCTGGCGGGGCACACTACAGCTCCTGGATTTTTTCCCCTGTTGCTGTTGTTGTTGTTCGCGGCGTTTATTTCAACAAGTGCGCACATGATGACAAACATGTAATAATTAACATATATAATATGTTTGGTAATAAATATGTACTTTCCGTTTATATCAGCGTGGCGTCATCTCAGATGTGTGTTAAACTAAAAGTAAGTAAGCGCAAGTTAATATTAAATTTTAAGTCAGAAGTATTTGTAACGTCCAATCTGTATCTGTGGAATATCCACTAAAATACCTTGCGGGGACATATCTTGGATAACAAAGGAGGGTTAAAATGCATATCTCACGGACGTCCTGTAGATGTAAGTTGGATCCTCACGAATCTCCAGCAGACATCCAAATATCCAGAATGAGATATCACATAGATATTGCCTCGATGTAAATGGTTTACTGGGAAGCCAGCTGGCATAGGCCGGCTAATTCTCGTTGTTTGCTGTCGGCAGTGTCATGATCCTCCGATCTCCCCGATCCCGCGAATTCTCCCACCAAACCATTAATATCCATGGGACATCCCTACAAGGTCGCGAACGTTCGGAATGTCTAGATATCCACAGGATATATATGGGATATTCCACAACGACGTTCGCGTTTTGGTCTTTTACAACAAACAGATGTTCTATATACGTCTGCAGGATATCGTGCTCAGAATGTTTAAACACCTAATAGAAAACAGTATGCAGATCCCAGGGATCTGAGATCCAGGAGAACAGGATTTGGGCACTGATTGAACGTCGCAGTAACGTCACCAGGATGTCGTTCAGAGATATACGGATGAATGTGGGAGGTTTATAAAATCTTGTTCCGAATGCCAATTTAACTAACTTTCCATAGTGCTGGCAGCAAGCAAAAATAACTTGTCTGAGCGTGAGATATAGAGTGAACAAGTAAAAGCATGTAACAAATAAGTAACAGCAATGTATTTACGTACGCTTCGAGCAACAGAGGAAAGATATTGGTTGTACAGATCCACTCAGCAGGTATTCACATTATAGAGGCGATAACCTGAATTAAAAACACAGTATTTGACAGGAAGGGATGTCTGGAATGTTGTTGGGTATACCTTGACTCGATGCTGATACAGGGGAATCTCGAAGACGCATCCTCGTCACCGTTACAAACGTTACGCCCCATACACTTAACGAACGTGCTTCAACAATTTGTATTTCAGTATATGCTTCACCTGTTCGCAAATGGAAATTAGTGTGGTTATCCCCGGTGCCCAAGGCAACTTGTACGAGCGTAGTGCAAGGTACGGCACTTATGCTGGTCACACGTGTTGCTGTACTATGATGAATCTTGTACTGCCACAAACTTAGCCATAATGTAGAGTGACAAAAGCATTTTGATATGCTTCATCAGAAGGTTTTGCATCGCACTGGATAGCATAGTACAACATCTCTGAAAGAACACAATTATATTAATTGAAATGAAGGATTTGAGAACATCCTGTTAATATCCAAATATCCAAAAGTTACGTCTCTGGGACATTCCTGGAATGTGGAAAAAGTGGGACAAATCATAATCGCCAGGACGCACACGCCGCATATATACGGGCTCTCTGAGATAATCCCTGGGATATTCAAACATCCAGATCGGGATATCACCCGAACATCACCTGGACATCTATGGTTTACTGGTCTACTTCCGTCCGCTTCCACCCCAGCAAACCAGAGACGTCCCCTGAACATCCATGTGATATCCTGACTCGGAAGTTAGAACGTCCCAGGGAACATGCCACAAATCCCATAGACATCATCTGTACGTCCAGGGGACAAAAAAATCTTCTGTTGCACATTCCACGAACATCCCACAAACGTACAGTAGACGTCCGTGGCATATTGACAGCTTTGAGATCAAGACGACGCATGGATGTTTATTGGGAGCTTGAAGTTGATTTTATCATCTTCAAAGCATATTTTGAAACATTTTGCGAGAGCTGTGGGGGGTGGGGGGTGCTGGTGTCGGCACCATTAACGGACCCGTAATTATAGAGAGTGGTCACCACATAATTATTTCATTCCCTGTTGCCCCTCTGTGCCCGTTTCTGGTATTTCCCATAACGGACACAGAGCGCGGCGGTTTAAATAAAGCAAACAGAGAAATGGAAAAGCTCACAGTCCAAAAAGCTTCAAAAGGTACTAGCATTCCCTTTCCAAGAGAAAGCAAATACTATATTGCTTGTCGCGCGAACTTCCGCGAATTCGAGGGTACTGCTCGCCTCCGAAACAAAACGTATGGTGAACTGTCTAAGTATAATCCGATTATGCACAAAAACAACAGTCAAGTGACGAGTTGCGTGGTGTGTTAACTCTGCAACAAGATAACGCCTGTGTTTCTTACTGCTCTTGGTCTGAGGCACTCAGTAGGTTCATCGAAAGTCAAATTTGAGAGTGCCACAGAATTCCGCATCTCTGCCTCTTTTGCAATAAATGCTCAATGTAACATAGACGGTCAGTTTTGGAAGGTGCGAAATCTTGCAATCTTGCACAGGACCGCCTTTGTTTTTGAGAAACGCCATTCAGCCCCTGTTTGGCACGTGCTTTTTGTTCGTGATGCGATCACCTCAGAATATCCAAATCTCAATGTACCCAGGATATTCTCTTAGGGACGTACAGAGGATATACTGAATTGGATATCCCCAACAACTAAAATATTTTGAGGAGACAGACTGGACGTCCATGTGACGTACATGGAACATAGCTACAGTTGTGACATTTGCGACATAGTTTGGATCACATCACGAATATCCATGGGACGTACACAGGATATCTCGACATCTTGGACGTCTGCGACAAATTTTGGACGTCTTCAGGATATTCGTGGTTTACTGGGTACACGAGTTCGCGAAATTAAGGTCCCGCGAAATATTCCCGAAATGCGCTCCCACGCGAATTCGCGGATTATTAAGACCGCAAAATTAACCACTTTTACAGTATATGATCGCTCTGGATATTTTTTGAAGAGGCCAAAAAGGGAGCCTGCTTCCCATATGGTGAGAGCACACGTACTGCCTCCATTGGTCTTAAGTTATGGCCGAAAGGTCGCTTGGGCACCGCTCCCCAAGTGGGGTGTGCTGCCAAAAGTAGATTTCCTTTTTTTAATTAGTGTGTGCGGCATTCATTTGCTATAGTAGGCTATCAATTGCAAATTGATTCAACACAAAAATAGCATGAATTTTAAAATATCCCCTGAGCATCCAAAATAGATGTCTATGCGAAGGTTTTGGGATGTGAAAGCAGTAGGAACTGGCAGTCGCATGAATCTACTTTCAACGTAAACGGGATCTCTGTGAAGCTTCCGTGGATATCCTAACATCCACTTTGCGATATCACGAGGATGTACTTGGGATGTATATGGTTTGCTGGGTCTTAAAAGTAACTTCATTCCCCAGGTCTGCTTACAACATCATGTAGACTATACGAATATATTCCAAAAGCCGGGAATCATAATTCCATCTTGCATCATGTAGACTGTAAAAACGTAAATGACACTAGCATAACTTTTAAAAGGCAAAGTCGAACCTGCTTGCATGATGTCCTACATGCGTCCATATATCCTAAAAAGACGTTCCCGGGATATTCAGCGGATCTACAAATGACTAGGAAGTGCTAGTCCACAGAACGTCTCCTGGATGTCAATGTGGACTATTCTCTAGAGAGCTGGCCTGAGATTTTCCCTCTCCCTCGCGCGCCCCGCCCACCCTTAGCGCGCCAATGGGAGGACGCGTACATATATGGTTTGCTAGGCTCTAGCCAATCAAAAGCGTGCTTGAAACGTCACCGTTGCATCATATGCCCATTCCACTCACTGAAAAGTACCTGTGTTTGAGACTTTTTGAATTGTGATAAAAGTGTCAAGCTATGTGGAGTTTTTTTTCTTGAGAGGGTACGGAAACGTTCGCATTGGGCGCCGTCCATGCGCCATTGCAGAAACGCTGCATGCGGTCAGCTTTGGGCGTTTTTCGACGGCGTCGCTTCCGGTGAGAAAAGCTCGGCGTTCTGCTGCTCGAAAAACGCCTCATGCGGTTGGACCTGTTTGGCTCTGCAATTATATCACCGTCTTAACCAGGCATTAGCTAGTTTCGCTAATTCACAGTTGCTTCGCGGCGCTAACACGGAATTTAATTTTAAAAAAAGTTTCGCTAATCTGCAATCCCAATTGATCGGAAAACCTTCTCTATTTGCTGCGCACGCCAAAAGAACCCCAGGTGGTCGAAATTATCCGCAGTTCTACCCTGCGGCACGTGCAACATGTCGCCATGTACAGGGTGTCCCAGAAAACGTGTCATTGAATTTTAATTAAAAAACTACGCCACATAGAATCATGCGGTCAACGGCATTTGTTCTTACTAGGTTTTTGCCACCTCCTGATGTGCATGTCATGTAACCAAAGTTTAATTATGTAAATTTTTTAGAAGTGAACTCGGAAATTTGCCAAGTAAAGGTCACTTTTTTACCCCACCAATGTGAAGAGCGTGCCGAATTTACTCAAATTAATGATAATTGGCAGGAATATTGAGGATCCCAGTAAACCAGACATGTCCAAAGCATATCCTGCGGATATACTGTATCTAACGTTCCAATGTCTCAGGGATAACTGGAACCGTCCCGTTTACATAGTGGGATATCCAGGGGATCAGGGTTTCTTCCTCATTTTGCGATCCTGAGGAAGTCCCAAAAATATCCATTCTCGATTTTTGGGTCGGAATAGGTCAAATTTGAGAGTGCCACAGAATTCCGCATCTCTGCATGCGGAATTCTGTGGCACTCTCAAATTTGACTTTCGATGAACCTATACTGAGTGTCTCAGACCAAGAGCAGTAAGAAACACAGGCGTTACCTTGTTGCAGAGTTAATACACCACGCAACTCGTCACTTGACTGTTGTTTTTGTGCATAATCGGATTATACTTAGACAGCTCACCATACGTTTTGTTTCAGAGGCGAGGAGTACCCTCGAATTCGCGGAAGTTCGCGCGACAAGCAATATAGTATTTGTTTTCTCTTGGAAAGGGAATGCTAGTACCTTTTGAAGCTTTTTGGACTGTGAGCTTTTCCATTTCTCTGTTTGCTTTATTTAAACCGCCGCGCTCTGTGTCCGTTATGGGAATTACCAGAAACGGGTACAGTGGGGCAACAGGGAATGAAATAGTTATGTGGTGGCCACTCTCTATAGTTACGGGTCCGTTAATGGTGCCGACACCAGCCCCATACACACACACACACAACTCTCGCAAAATGTTTCAAAATATGATTTGAAGATGATAAAAGCAACTTCAAGGTCCCAATAAACATCCATGCGTCGTCTCGATCTCAAAGCTGTCAATATCCCACGGACGTCTACTGTACGTTTGTGGGATGTTCGTGGAATGTGCAACAGGGGAAGATTTTTTTGTCCCCTGGACGTACAGATGATGTCTATGGGATTTGTGGCGTGTTCCCCGGGACGTTCCAACCTCCGAGTCAGGATATGACATGGATGTTCAGGGGACGTCTCTGGTTTGCTGGGAGCCTGGAGACCCATCCCAGTAAACCAGAAATATCCTATGTACGTCCCACAAAGGTCGCACACGTCGCACATATCCACCACGTCTATGCGATGTTACCTGTACGTCCACAATGTGACTTCGAAAAGTGTCTTACTTTGTATATCCCTAGGACATCTGGTAGATGTAAAAAGAAGAGAGCAATCGCGCGTTATTTTTCGGAGACATCTACGACACGTGACCGTTAGTGGCATGACGTAAGCAAACGGGGAAAATTTTGGGGTTTACTACGTTATTTACCAAGTAATTACACTATAGGCGGTAGCTTGAATTAAAAACACGATAGCTGCTAGGATGGGGTGTCAGGAACGTTCGCAGGTATAAGCTGACATGGTTTGCAGGCTCACAAATTAACTGTAAAGACGTTGTCACCGTTGCAAATGTGATACGCCACGCTACACCCCAGCAAACCATTAATATCCCTGGGACATCCCTACAAGGTCGCGAACGTCCTGAATATCTCGACATCCATAGGATATCTATGGGATATCGCACAATTTCATTGCGTTTTGGGCTTACCCCAGTAAACAACAGATGTCCCTGGTATGTTGGAAGGATATCGCGCTCTGGATGTTTGAATGTCCCCTGACAAGCAGCCTGCAGATCCTAGGGATGTCTATGGGAGATCCAGGAAATATTTGTTTGTCCTTATAGAGACGGTAACCTGAATTAAAAACACAGTAGTCGATAGGAAGGGATGTCAGAAATGTTGTTGGGTATACTGTGGGTTGATGCAGAAACACAAGAATTGCGAAGATACATCCTCGTCACCGTTACAAATGGTGTACGCCACGCTACCCCTAACGAACGTGTGTGTAACGATTTGCATTTCAGTATATGTTCCATCCAGCTCGCAAATAGAGGTTACTGCGGGTTTCCCCAAGTGGTCCAAGTGAGGCAGGCAGGGTTCGGCACTTATGCTGGCGTGTCCCACGGTGTTGCTGTACTGTGGTGAATCCTGTTAGGCTAAGGTAATGTTTTGTTCCCAATAGTATCAAATGGGTTAAAACACACAATAAATAAATATACACAGCATATACACAGCAAATAAATATTTGCTGGTGCACAGTTGCAGTGGTCTCTACGCATTCTACAAACACTAAATATCTGATGCACAAAATTGTTAAAAGTAAAATATGTTCGATATTCGTAATCTCCCGTATATATCCAAATATCCGTGACAGACGTCGCAGGGACTTTCAGTGGATCTACAAACATGGCAGAAATGCTAGTCGCTGGGATATCGCATGGATGTAAAACGGATCTGTGGCAAACTCCACTGGATATCCCAACGTCCCGGGCGAGATATCTTACGGATATTTCCTGGATGTATCTGGTTTGCTGGGACTTGACGAACGTACTCCAACAATTTGTATTTCAGTATATGCTCGCTCTCGTATCTCTTGAAATCCGCGTACGCGGTTTGTTGCGAGGTGGCATCTAGCACGTACATCAATCCCAGACCTGCCGTGAGCTCGTCTTTGGGTGTTGGCATTGCGATGGTTGTAGACTAGTGCGTTTGTTGCGTTAAAGGGAGCCAGCCAATATGGCTGGTCTTCCACGATGATGCCAATACATATACGCGGTGGAGGGGCCAAAAAGGGAGCCTGCGTCTGATATGGTGAAAGGCGGGAGCACATTTATTAACCTGTGGTCTGCATTGGTCTTGGATTATGGTCGAAAGGTCGCTGTGCACCCCGGGGTGTGCTGCCAAAAGTAGAAGCCTTTTTGTTTAATTACTGTGTGCCGCATTTATTTGCTACAGCAATCAATCAATCAACTATCAATTTCAAATTGATTCAACGCAAAAATAGCATAAAATTTAAAATATCCCCTGAACATCCAAATATCCAAAATAGATGTCTATGCGACGGTTCTGGGATGTGAAAACAGTAGGAATCCTGTAGTCGCATGGATGTACTTTCTACGTAAACGGGCTCTCTGTGAAGCTCCCATGGATATTCTAACATCCAATTTGCGATATCGCCAGGATGTACCTGGGATATATATGGTTTACTGGGATTGGATACCCATGAAAGATCCAGTACACGGGATTTTGGGCACTGGTTGAACGTCACAGGAACGTCGCCAGGACGTTGACTGAAGATATGCTAATAAACGTGAAGTTTATGACATCTTGTTCCGACAGCCACATTTTTGTTCTGCTTAGAGCAAGCAAAAACTTCTGTAAACGTTAACTGGATGGGGGGAACAAGCAAAATTGTTATATATTTCTATCGTTCGCGTGCTGCTAGCCGTGAAAGTATTTACCTATATTCGTAACGATTGTCAAGCAACAGTGGAATTTGATCACTTTTATAGCTCCACTCAGCAGCTAATCCCATTCCCAGCAAACCAGATACATCCAGGAAATATCCGTAAGATATCTCGCCCGGGACGTTGGGATATCCAGTGGAGTTTGCCACAGATCCGTTTTACATCCATGCGATATCCCAGCGACTAGCATTTCTGCCATGTTTGTAGATCCACTGAAAGTCCCTGCGACGTCTGTCACGGATATTTGGATATATACGGGAGATTACGAATATCGAACATATTTTACTTTTAACAATTTTGTGCATCAGATATTTAGTGTTTGTAGAATGCGTAGAGACCACTGCAACTGTGCACCAGCAAATATTTATTTGCTGTGTATATGCTGTGTATATTTATTTATTGTGTGTTTTAACCCATTTGATACTATTGGGAACAAAACATTACCTTAGCCTAACAGGATTCACCACAGTACAGCAACACCGTGGGACACGCCAGCATAAGTGCCGAACCCTGCCTGCCTCACTTGGACCACTTGGGGAAACCCGCAGTAACCTCTATTTGCGAGCTGGATGGAACATATACTGAAATGCAAATCGTTACACACACGTTCGTTAGGGGTAGCGTGGCGTACACCATTTGTAACGGTGACGAGGATGTATCTTCGCAATTCTTGTGTTTCTGCATCAACCCACAGTATACCCAACAACATTTCTGACATCCCTTCCTATCGACTACTGTGTTTTTAATTCAGGTTACCGTCTCTATAAGCACAAACAAATATTTCCTGGATCTCCCATAGACATCCCTAGGATCTGCAGGCTGCTTGTCAGGGGACATTCAAACATCCAGAGCGCGATATCCTTCCAACATACCAGGGACATCTGTTGTTTACTGGGGTAAGCCCAAAACGCAATGAAATTGTGCGATATCCCATAGATATCCTATGGATGTCGAGATATTCAGGACGTTCGCGACCTTGTAGGGATGTCCCAGGGATATTAATGGTTTGCTGGGAGCAAACCAGAGACGTCCCCTGAACATTTATGTCATATCCTGACTCGGAGGTTGGAACGTCCCAGGGAACACGCCACAAATCCCATAGACATCACCTGTACGTCCAGGGGACAAAAAAATCTTCCCCTGTTGCACATTCCACGAACATCCCACAAACGTACAGTAGACGTCCGTGGGATATTGACAGCTTTGAGATCGAGACGACGCATGGATATTTATTGGGAGCTTGAAGTTGCTTTTATCATCTTCAAATCATATTTCAAAAGGTACTAGCATTCCCTTTCCAAGAGAAAACAAATACTATATTGCTTGTCGCGCGAACTTCCGCGAATTCGAGGGTACTCCTCGCCTCTGAAACAAAACGGATGGTGAGCTGTCCAAGTATAATCCGATTATGCACAAAAACAACAGTCAAGTGACGAGTTGCGTGGTGTATTAACTCTGCAACAAGTTAACGCCCGTGTTTCTTACTGCTCTTGGTCTGAAACACCCAGTATAGGCCTCGAAAGTCAAATTTGAGAGTGCCACAGAATTCCGCATTTCTGCCTCGCAGAAATGCGGAGTTCTGAACCTATACTGAGTGTCTCAGACCAAGAGCAGTAAGAAACGCGGGCGTTACCTTGTTGCAGAGTTAATACACCACGCAACTCGTCACTTGACTGTTGTTTTTGTGCATAATCGGATTATGCTTAGACAGCTCACCATCCGTTTTGTTTCAGAGGCGAGGAGTACCCTCGAATTCGCGGAAGTTCGCGCGACAGCAATATAGTATTTGTTTTCTCTTGGAAAGGAAAGCTAGTACCTTTTGAAGCTTTTTGGACTGTGAGCTTTTCCATTTCTCTGTTTGCTTTATTTAAACCACCGCGCTCTGTGTCCGTTATGGGAATTACCAGAAACGGGTACAGTGGGGCAACAGGGAATGAAATAGTTATGTGGTAACCACTCTCTATAGTTACGGGTCCGTTAATGGTGCCGACTCCAACCCCCTACACACACACACACCTCTCGCAAAATGTTTCAAAATATGATTTGAAGATGATAAAAGCAACTTCAAGCTCCCAATAAATATCCATGCGTCGTCTCGATCTCAAAGCTGTCAATATCCCACGGACGTCTACTGTACGTTTGTGGGATGTTCGTGGAATGTGCAACAGGGGAAGATTTTTTTGTCCCCTGGACGTACAGATGATGCCTATGGGATTTGTGGCGTGTTCCCTGGGACGTTCCAACCTCCGAGTCAGGATATGACATGGATGTTCAGGGGACGTCTCTGGTTTGCTGGGCTGGGCCCAGTAATCCAGAAATATCCCAGGTACGTCCCACAAAGGTCGCACACGTCGCATATGTCCGCCACGTCTATGCGACGTTACCTGTACGTCCACAATGCGACTTTCAAAAATATATTACTTTCTATATCCCTGGGACATCTCATAGATGTAAAAAGAAAGGAGCAAGCGCGCGTTATTTTTCGGAGACATCTAGGGCACGTGACCCCTAGTGGCATGACGTAAGCAAGAGGGAATATTTTTGGGTTTACTACCTTATTTACCAAGTAATCACAACAGACTGGACGTCCATGTGACGTCCATGGAACATAGCTACAGTTGTAACATCTGCGACATAGTTTGGATCACATCATGAATATCCATGGGACGTACATAGGATATCTCGACGTCTTGGACGTCTCCAGGATATTCGTGGTTTACTGGGAGCCTTGCCCAGTAAACAATATACGTCCCAGAGACGTCTCGGCAATATCTTGTTGTGGAGGTTTGGATGTCCCATGGACTTTCGTACAGAGCCCGTTGACGTCTTTTGTACGTTGAGGGGACTATGCTTTCAGTAGCCATTGTACATTCAGGAGACGTCCAGAAGATGTCACTTCCCAGACGTCTGGATATTAAAGGGACGTGTACATTTCCATGCACATCCGTATTGGTGTCGGCACCATTAATAACAGACCCGTAACTATAGAGAGTGGCCACAACATATCTATTTTGTTCCCTGTTTCCCCTCTGTGCCCGTTTCTGGTATTTCCCATAACGGACACAGAGCGCGGCGGTTCAAATAAAGCAAACAGGGAAATGGAAAAGCTCACAGTCAAAACAGCTTCTAAAGGTACTAGCATTCCCTTTCCAAGAGAAAACAAATACTATATTGCTTGTCGCGCGAACTTCCGCGAATTCGAGGGTACTGCTCGCCTCCAAAACAAAACGGAGGGTGAGCTGTCTAAGTATAATTCGATTATCCACAAAAACAACAGTCAAGTGACGAGTTGCGTGGTGTATTAACTCTGCAACAAGGTAACGCCTGTGTTTCTTACTGCTCTTGGTCTGAGACACTCAGTAGGTTAATCGAAAGTCAAATTTGAGAGTGCCACAGAATTCCGCATCTCTGCCTCTTTCGCAGTAAATGATCAATGTAACATAGACGGTCAGTTTTGGAAGGTGCGAAATCTTGCAATCTTGCACAGGACCGCCCTTTCCCAGTAAACCACGAATATCCTGGAGACGTCCAAAATGTGTCGCAGACGTCAAAGACGTCGAGACATCCTATGTACGTCCCATGGATATTCTTAATTGGATTAAAACTATATGTCGCAGATGTCACAACTGTAGCTATGTTCCATCGACGTCACATAGACGTCCAGAATGTCTCCTTAAAATATTTTAGTTGTTGGGGATATCCAATTCTGTATATCCCCTCTACGTCCCAAAGAGAATATCTTGGGTACATCGAGATTTGGATCTTCTGAGGCGATCGCATCACAAACCAAAAAGTATGTGCAAACCGGGGCTGAATTACGTTTATCGGAAACAAAGAGCGGTCCTGTGCAAGATTGCAAGATTTCGTTCCTTCCGGAACTGACAGTCTATGTTACGTTGAGCACTCATTGAGAAAGAGGCAGAGATACGGAATTCTGTGGCACTCTCAAAATTTGACTTTGGATTAACCTACTGAGTGTCTCAGACCAAGAGCAGTAAGAAACAGAGTCATTACCTTGTTGCAGAATTAATACACCACGCAACTCTTCACTTGACTGCTGTTTTTGTACGTAATCGCATTATACTTAGGCAGCTCACCCTCCGTTTTGTTTCGGAGGCGAGCAGTACCCTAGCATTCGCGGAAGTTCGCGCGACAAGCAATATATAGTATTTGCTTGCTCTTGGAAAGGAAATGCTAGTACCTTTCGAAGATTTTTGGACTGTGAGCTTTTCCATTTCTCTGGTTGCTTTATTTAAACCGCCGCGCTTTGTGTTCTTTATGGGAAAATTCCAGAAACAGGCATATAGGAGAAACGGGGAACGAAATAGTTATGTGATGGCTACTCTCTATATTTACGGGTCCGTTAATGGTGCCGACACCAGCCCACCCAAGACTCCTACAAAATGTTTCAAGATATGCATGCTTCAGTTTATTGTATTAGTAGGAAATTTGAGTAAGGCTCTGCAGCTAGCTAGCTTTGAAGATGATAAATGCAACTTTAAGCTTCCAATAAACGTCCATGCGGCGTCTCGATCTCAAAGCTGTCAATATCCCATGAACGTCTACTGTACGTTTGTGGGATGTTCGTGGAATGTGCAACAGGGGAAGATTTTTTCGTCCCCTGGACGTACAGATGATGTCAATGGGATTTCTGGCATGCTCCCTGGGACGTTCAGACCTCCGAGTCAAGACATCACGTGGATGTTCAATGGACATCTCTGGTTTACTGGGTTGTTTTTGAGAAATGCCTTTCAGCCCCTGTTTGGCCCGTACTTTTTTGTTCGTGATGCGATCACCTCAGAATATCCAAATCTCGATGTATCCAGGATATTCTCTTTGGGACGTACAAAATATCCCCAACAACTAAAATATTTTGAGGAAACAGACTGAACGTCCATGTGACGTCCATGGAACATAGCTACAGTTGTGACATGTGCGACATAGTTTGGATCACATCACGAATATCTATGGAACGTACATAGGATATCTCGACGTCTTGGACGTCTGCGACACATTTTGAACGTCTCCAGGATATTCGTGGTTTACTGGGTGGTGGACTGTACGTCAGAGTTTGGTCGAACGCTGGCGGGGCTTACTACATTCCCTGAATTTTTTACCTGTTGTTGATGTTCGAGGCATTTATTTCAACACGCTCACGTAAAAATTAACATTGTACATAATACGTATGCAAATACATATATATTTACATAGATATCAGAGTGGTGTTGTCATGTCAGATATGTACAACTAAAAGCAAGTGCATGTTTGGACCTGCTTGCATGATGTCCCACGTACATCCATATATCTTAAAAAGACGTTCCCGGGATATTCGCAGGATCTACAAATGACAAAGAAGTGCTAGTCCACAGAAAGTCTCGGGGATGTAAATGGGCTCTGTGGCAAAGTCCGTGGGATATCCCAACGTCCGAAATAGGATATCCTGTAGACGTTTCCTGGATATATATGGTTTGCTGGGTAGCTTCTTTTGTTTTCGTTAAGTGCCACGACTCCAGCTGTCCCCCCCCCCCCTGCTGTTTAGCGTTTTTGGGGGGTGAGAGCATTTTTAACAATAACAGCTTAAATAATAACCTTGGGCTATGATACCATAACATACTTACTGATCAAACTACCACACAGTTTCAACACTACTGAATTACGGGGTTTTTATACTGGCGCCGTACAATATCCACCTCATATCCATGCCCATGAATGACATTGTCTGGAGATTCCTAAGATCAGAAAACAGGGGTAAAGTCCAACTCCCATGGATATCCAGTGGATGTAAGTTGGACCCTCACGAAAATCCACTGGATATCCAAATATCCATGTTGCGACGTCTTATGCACGTCTGTGCGCAGTCGGTGGTTTGCTGGGAACCTTGGTGATGCCCGCAGAATCGTCCACTGCTTGAAGATTCTGGTCAGTTGTCTTCTAAGCAGATAAACGAAGGCTTTTCGCTCGAGGGAAAATGAGGCTCAGTGCCCTCACCTCACATCACCCTCACCTCACGCACATTGAGGTGAGAAAGAATTTCTAAAAGGGAAATTGAGTTGAGGAAAATGTTTCGAGAGGGAGGTTGAGGTGAGGTGAAGTGGGGAAAATTTTCGAGGAGGAGGTTGAGGTGAGGAAAAATTTTCGAGAAGGACGTTAAGGTGAGGTTAGTAAAATTTTTGACAAGGACGTTGAGGTGAGGTGAGTGAGGAAAAGTTTCCGAAATGTAGACTGAGGTGAGGTGACAAACATTTTTTTAGAAGGAGGTTGAGGAGATGTGAAGCGGCTATTTTCAATTGCGTGATGGTGGCATAGAGCCAGCTATTCCTATTACCAACGTAGCAGAAATGTTTTTGTACTGGGAGCACAGGCCCTCTACACTAAGAGGTGTTCGCTGTAAGCCCATAGTTTCAGACTTTCAGTTGAGTCAGATACATGATAGAGGTGTCAGATCAGGTAAACATATAAGTGAATATAGCTTATGTGTGCTTTATGTGTTTAGTTCAGATTTCAATACAGTCAAACTAGTCAGTTGAGTCACCTGTCACATACACGATGTGTGAGACACATGCATGAACAAGTCAATATAGTTTGTTTAAGTGTTTAGATTTCAACAAAGTCAAACTAGTCTATCTGTAAGCAGAGGTCTTTCACGTATTATTTGGAACGATAGTACATGACAACCAATGACCTTACCAGAGACTGATGTAAGAAATGGAGGCAACAACACACGCTCTAAGAGCGCAAATTCTGTATTGCCACAAGTTGAACCATTGAGCTTTTAGTATGGCAATGAAGTTAGGTGAAGAGGCACAAGGGGTTTGTGCACACATAAAGTAATTTAATTAAGTCAACACATAAGTATTTAGTAATCTGTGCAGCACACCTCCCCGATGGCTTCAAAACAAGGGTGTTGAAGAGGGTCCCCAAATTCCAGCTACAAATGAATACGTCTGCTATTTAAATAATATTGATCGATAATATAAGCTCATAACAGACAAAAATGCGAAATGTACAAGTAATTCGAAGTATAGGGAGTAGCTGCATACCATCCCGAAAATGACCTCCGCAGCTCCATTATCACTCTCGCTTGAGAAATACTTGATAAAAGCCATTCCTGTTTTGCCTGTATGAAAAACAAACAGCTCAAAATCGCTCGGTTTGTGCAACTTCTCTACCCATGTACTCTATGTCCAATTTTTACTGATTGTAGATACTTGTTGCAAGAAGGACGAACCAAGTACGGTAATGAATCTTAATAGTTGGTACTTGTAACTTGCTGTCAGGAATCAACCAACGAAGCAGCAAAAAGCCAACTACAACATATACACCTACCCGCCCCTAATACTTTTTTGATTCCGTGTTAGCGCTGCGAAGCAACTGTGGCTATGAGCGACGCCACTCCTAATTGACAGAGCAATTGTGAAGTGAAAACATTTTACAGAAACAGCTTAAGGTGAGACAAGGCAAAAAATTATCACAAGTAGGTTGAAGTGAGATGAGGTGAGGAAGATACTTTAGAAAGAAGGCTGTGTAGAAAGAAGAAGTGAGTGATTTCCGTGAGGAAAATAATTTTAAAAGGAGGTTGAGGTCAGGTGAGGATTTTTTTCAGGAATATCGTGAGGTGAGGTGAAAAAAGATTCCCCCAAAAAATTGAGGTGAGGTGAGGTGAGGAAAAACATCTAGGACGAAAATTGAGGTGAGGGCAAAGATCGTGAGGCATTTGCCCACCTCTGCTCACAAGTACTTTATTGCATACACCTGTTTGTTCACCCACTTAATCCATAAACCTGGGTTTAAAAAAATCCTGGGAATATCCCTGTTTAGAGGTCTCGGTACCCTCTACACTACTTCCTCTAGTTTTAGAGCAGACACTCTAGTAGGAAGCATCTGAAGAGCATGTAATTTTGCTTCGGTGAGATCGCATATCTTCTACAATTTAAAAGAAAGAAAATCTATAGAAACATCTCTGCATCCTGTATCATGTTTGCATTCATGTGCGTGTCACTGCACAACAGTAACACACTTTGGAATTCCACAGCACATAATCATTTTTATTTCGCTTTCTGGTGATAGAGGAGTGGTATGCATTTCCGTTTTTGTTACTGTTGCCACATAAAGAGATACGGCTGCCACTACAAACAGTTTTCAAGGAGATCGTTCTGGTGCAGTACCTGATGTCTCCTGATATCATTGGGAAATGCTGATGAAAACTGGAATATTTTCAACGCTTGACATAATGGATAACGACCTGATATGGGTTGACTGTGATTGAAGCAAAGACGTGGGACTGTTTATTGCTTGCGAGAACACTGATCCCAACACTTCAGAATAAAATAGTAGTCGAGTGTACTCTAGGTGTTGAGACCAATGCTTCTTATGTAATAAACGTTTCTGTTGAATGGAAGGCAACATGGCAAGTTGCCAGCGGGACAGAGCATACACTACACAAACAAACAAACACCTGCCTGGCATGAAAGTCCAGGGCATAATATCCCTGTTGGCCAATTACGGGATGACCACCAGCTATTGCTGGTCACCACCTGAAGGGCTGCAGGTAAGGTAATCGAGGTGCTATGGAGACACACTATGCAATTCCCTTGAAAGGAAAGAAAAATGCCCTCCTCTCCACAGCATGCAGACCTGCAAACTTGTAAAACAAAATATAGCTCATGTTAGTACCCTATTGGCATGATGCATGCTACGTATAAATGCGAGAGTATGTATAAATGCTGTTCCCTCCTTCTCTTGTCCGTATTTAATTTATTTTGTTCCTTCACCAACAGGATGTCCTTTTTTTGGAGCAATAAAGATTTTTGCATAAGAAAGCTATGAGAGCAGCACAGATACAGTTTTCATTCTGTACAACAGCTAGAGTACCTCACTTACCTGTGCAACAAATACATGACTCCTAATGCACCGTCACGAAAATGACCACAGGAACAAAGTGAGCTTTTATCTAGGAGAGAAAGTTCAGTTCTTTGAATATTTATGGATTGAATGTTATGTAACAGGCAAGAGGAAATGAAGAAATGCATCTGGGTATGTCTTGGTATCCATGTATATTTGAAGCACAACTTGTACAAATCATACACTGTTGATATACATGACAGAGCAAATAAGGAAAGAACTTACTCATTTGCAGTGGTCAGATAAAAAGCATTAAAACTTCACTGTATAAAACACGTCACACAGACAGTGCACCAAAAGAGCAAAGAAAGTACAAAAGATCAACTGTAATCTCTGAGGTAATCACATGTTCATGTTGGATATGAGTTTGGACAGGATTAAATACACCACTCAGAACATGAGATTATATCCAAAAGAACATGTTTTGGTAAAATGGAAGAGCATTACAGGAAAAGACAAAATGCAATTTCATTTTCACTTTTCTTTCTGTCTCAATTCGAGCTGAATAATTCTTGCAGGGTATTGTAGATTGACGGTGGATTATTTGTTTTAAAGGATGAATTTGTGTAATAAATATAATTTGTGTTCAGTGTCTGTTGCTACTGACTGAAATACCACAAAATGTGTAGGACCAGTAACCCACTTTCTGCAAAGTTAAAAAAACAAAAAACTGTTGTTGTATCTATGTTCCTCCCTGTAACAAATTTGAACAATAACACCTATTTGAAAATTATGTAAACAACATAAACCACCCCCATTAGACGGTCACCACTCTATTTGGTATTACATCATCGTGCAATTTATGGTACTACATGTTTGCTGGGAAACATTCTATTTAAACTAACCCATAGTGCTTACTGACAATTTGAACTTGTGGCTGCTTCAATGCTGGCATGGCATCTTCCAGAAAGGGGCAAGACATTTCAATACTTCTCTGTGCCGCCTTTGAGCAATTTTTATACCACCTTATAGATGCCAGCCCTGTTCGAATCATCCCACACTACAATACGGTGCGGCACGCAACAACACAAAGGGACCATGACGCGAGCATGTATGTCTGCCTCAGAATACATCATGAAGAAATCTCTTGTTCAGTTCTCCTGAACAAACATAATACAATGTCCCACTTCTCTAAATTGGACTAGTGTTTGCAACAGACCACAAGATCTGGTTTTCACATCATTTATACTGCAACTGCCTTCACTGGATGCCATATAAGGCATTTTTGTGCTGAACAATGCACTGGCCATGTGAGTTATGACATTTGCTGCCTGACCAAGCAAGTCACAGTGCAGGTTTTCCAATCTTGCTTTTAGACAAGTATAAAAGTGGAAAGGCCTTGTTTTTTATTTTATTTATATGCACTTGTGTATGTATTCTGGGGTGCAATCTCATTTTTTTTAAACAAAAACTGAAAGAGTTTTGATACCCTACACTGCTCCTTTCATTGAAAGCGTCTTTGGTTTATGGCTCAACAAATTAATATGTAAAAACTGAGTGACTAGAGACCATAATACAATAGTGTTTCTTCTAAAAATTTGTTCAGTTAAATACAATACATGGTGCATGGCAGGGTCACCCTCTTCTCAAAGCAAAACAGTAGTAACTTTGAGTGTTAAACCTCATTTCTGGTATCATGTGCATATAAAATATATTATCCCACTATTTCAAAGCATTCAATGCTCATGTAATAAATCTACGCACTTGCAGGATTTGTCAGTGTTCCCAGCCTTTTTTTAAATCTTCAATGCAACATTTCTTTCTGTTAAGTAGCTTTCCAGTATTCCAGGAGAAGTTGTGTAATAATGTGAAGGGTTCATCATAAAAGCAACACATATTGCCATAATGGGCTTAGTATATGAAAGCATTATAAACAACGCCACACACAAAATGTAAATCCTTTTTCACATGCTGTTCTTACCATTCTGAAGTTCACTGCATCTGCTAGCTTGACAGCTTGAGTAACATTACATGTACACAAAACACAACATAGCGGTAGTAGCCTCAACCACCTAAACGACCAGGTTTACGTCAGGATTCAGCAACATTGCAAACAGGCAGACATTTGACTTCTGGGTACCCAGAAGAACACCTTGTTTGTATCAAGGCTTTTCCTTGTACTTGGACTCCCGTATTTCCTTCTCTGATCTACTTATAATGCAGTAGAAAATGCACATTATGTGCAAGAACTGATTACATCAAGCTAAGATTTTAAAATTTGCCTGCTCAAACTTTACTCGAGCAATTTTATGCGCCATATTCATTGCACACATACGTATTGCAAAAACTCAGGAACAAGTACACAATAAAGCATCTTGACGTTTTTCACAGGAGTTGCGGGGTAACTCCATATAGGACAGGGTATAACCATTGTCATGTACAGCACTTGGCACTCCTTGTGACATCTAACATTTCACAAATGCACTAAACACACAGTGTCATGTAAGCACAGAGGTTTCACACATACAAATATACTGAGAATTAAGCAATGCAAAAAGATTTGTCACCCAGCATTATCCTTCTGTAGCCACGCATGTACGACATCTTCTGTAGTTAAAGCTCCTAAGAATACATAAAACACAATGAGAATCTCAAATACCTACATATTCTCTATGAACAGATCAGCCCGTAAGTAAACACTGAAATTGGAGAGCATGGACAGCAGAACACAAACTTCAAAGCACAGCTGAAGATTTACTACAGGGCGGCTTGTGGGACCCTGAGCAAAATTGCTCCTGTGGGTTACACATAGAGAACACTTGCAATGCTAATGTTTTTCAGGGGGAGAGGGGATGCACATGGAAGAAAAACCTCCCTCTTTGCATCCTTGGACATCCATCCCTTCTCCTCCAGAAAACCCTGTAAGATGAATCATGTGGCTCCTTGGTGTTGCTCAGACTGGTCATTTTCAACTTCAACTGGCGGTGTCTAAAAATTTCGAATAATGGTATATTAGTAAATTTCCATGGCGGAATACAACCCTGTCATTGGGGTCATGTCAACATTTTAATTAACAGTTTTCAATTACAACTTCAAGTGCCTTCTTTTGCCTTCAAAGTCACAATCTCAAATCTACTAGCTCTTCTTTTTGTGTGTGTGTGTGTGTGTGTGTGTGTGCACACGCACAACTCCTGAAAAAAGAATAAAAAATCAGGAGAAAGTAATGGAATGTCTCGAACCGTGCTGTGTAAGCCGCAGAACCAAAAAGGCTGGAGAAGTCTCTAAAAGGGCAGTTCCTCGTTCATGAAACACTCAATCCAGCGAAACAACTGTATCCCTATGTTGAATATTTCCGAGGTCATAAAAGGTCAGACTGGTGATCTAAAAAGGCTGTCGAGATGGAGATTTACTACACTGGGAACTGTATTAGTAAATCCTCTTTGGCTTACACTGCATGGTTGAAAACACTCCTTTCCCCCTCCTCCTTAAAGTGCTACCATAGACTAAACAAATGGTGCTTACTTTTATTTCATATTAGAAAATTAACCTCACTCGAAGACTCAGTATAACTGCTGTCAGTGAACATTACGCGCTTCCACGAATTTTTGAAAAAACCTGTAATTCTCCAAGACAGCGACGTCACCTGGAGCTCTGGCATCCGTCCGTCTCCTAGCGACAGCGCGCGTCTCAGATTTCTGTTGCACGTTGGGAGACAGCCAGCAGGTGTGCTGAGGAGACGGAAATCTACCTTCAGGGAGCAATGTTATATTGGGCGCTCCACGATGTCCTACTTCTCAAAATAATTCATCAAAATAATTAATTAATTTTATAATACGTACTTCGTGTCACACAATATATTTTGGTAGATATGGTGAGCGACACGTAGATTGCAATGGCATAAATTTGGTAGGATTCTCAAGACACGCTATTTATTCCAGAGTGGCACTTTAAACACAACCACCAGCTGTGCTTAGAGTCTTTCGTCACGTTGCCTATGTTCCTTAGCATTAGAGTTTATTCATGGATCAACATCGTCAGCTCACCTGCCAACATTTCAGCTGAACCTATTAATTCATTTGAGCTTTGGCTATAAATGGCTCAGTGATCACCTGATAAACTTTAACACAGCAGAGAGGGCCAGTTTTATGTACAAGGAAACCCAGGAGACCCCACTTTGGTAGGTTCATGGGGACTAATCATCTGCTGCATTCCCTAAGAGATGGTACGCTACGTACCCGTGCTCCCTCCTAGTCATTCGCTGTAAAGAGCATCTGTTTTAGGTTTCCCCGAATCTCCGCCACACATGCATTGTACCGAGGAGCAGACGATAACTATTCCACCAGAAGCTCATGTACTTGTACTTCTGTCGAGAAGGTCGGTGTCACACAGGAATGCGTAGCCCATATAGTAAGATAGAGGTCACTGAGACGTAGGAGGCCACCAAGGCCATCACAAAAATCTTCATAAAGCTTGTTAGTGCTTACTGTGCAAATAGTTGTCAAAGGTATGGTATTCATAGAAATTACCACTATTTGCAAACGCACAATGTGTCCTGATCTATTTGTCTAAATCATGTGCACCATAAGCGCAAAACCTGAAATTCTTCACTAATTCTGTACCAAGGATTTGTACAAGAGTTGGACAACGAAGCTGAAGAATTACTGGTGGCCAACTTTATCTCAAATTTCATAAGGAAGGGCACGGTGTGACATCGACTTAGATAAGCAGTAGCACTGGAGTATGTCATGTGCTACAACCCAGATGACACACGTATCACCTTGACAGTGCTTCTGTGCCGAAAAAAAGCAAGTTTTTGCAGAGTATCAAAAGCCACAGTACCCAGGACCATGTTGACATACCACAAATAGGGATGAACCACAGAATAGGAACAATTGCTGTGGCAAGATGAAACTGTCAAAAAGAGCCCTCTGACAGAGATTGTATCCAGAAAACAAAACAACATCTGCCAAAGTTACTGCAAACCCTTAGGCCACCGGTGCCCATGCCAGGCTTTGGCTGCAATGGTATGAGCATCTCTCTCTTGAGCACTCTTGGGCTTTGATTGGTGTTAAACATGTAAGATTCTCAATGAGTCCATCTTCACTGTCTCTCCCACATCTCGGAGTGCACACGTGTGAACAGGCTTCGGAACTAGTATGTTTTGTGAATAGGGGGAACAAAGACGTGGATCAGTGATGATTTGACCTGTGATATACCAGTATTCTCGAGGTCCACCAATTGTTCTCGATGCGCACATCACTTCCAAGGACTACCAAGCCACTCTGGTGGTCTACGTGCACTCAATGATTTGAAAAATGTACTCAGAAGGTGGTGCATGTGGATGGCAATGCACCAGTACAAAGATTAAGACTGGTGACAGAATGGTTTGACAAACATTAAAGTGACAACGGTGGCCTTTCCTTGAGTTTGAAGAAGTGGAGAACGCTACACACACAAAACACACTGTCCACTTCTTTTGTTTTGTGTGTGTTTCCTTCTCCGCTTCCTCAAACTCGACGAAATACCACTGTCGTCTAAAGTACACCAGCTTACTTGCCTCCTCCTGCTTTGTTCATTAAAGTGGTGAACAAGTGGTGTCGTGGCCTGCGCAGCCTTGACATTATTGAGCCAATCTGCGGAGCGAGGAATCATTTTCCCTTCCAGTATCATATACAGGAGCTTGCCATGTTCTGCAAGAATAATGGCTTCAAATCGCTCAGGCCACTACACACAACTTGTATTTATCCTTCCCAACACACAATGACGCTGTTTCAGCAATCCAGGTGTTCCAGCTTCACCGTCCTACTCTTCTATATCTACACATTAAGGCAGACTCGTGCAATCTAGTTACGTTCGCTTCCGGTGAGGGATGGCAGCACCGTCAGAAAATTGTTTTCTTTGTTTTGCTTTCCTTCTGCGCTCTAAGGAAGTTATGTAATTGGCGCCAGCGTGCAGGACATGCTAGCAAACGACAAAACCATTATTTTCTTACACAGGGATCTGGAAAACTGCAGTAACTTTGTCAAATTTGTTGATTGCAATCAATTCCTAGACTGTTACTGTAGGGAATGACATCATTTTGGCCCAGATATCGTGGCCGTGCGTGCCGTGAGAAGTGATTTTGTTGCATCTCCCATAGACTCCCATGTATTGAAAATTTGACAAACTTTAATTTGCCAAAAATCAGTGGATCACGTTAGGCCTTCAAAAATATGTCATTCTCTAGATAAACTTGAGAGGAACATGCCTGTACCTGTTTCGTGCAGAAATTTAGCAAGATTTATGAGAACCCTGTGAACAAAAATTCCCCATAGACTTTCTTAAGAAGTGGGTCCGCCTTAAGACAGAAGTATGTACACAACAAGTAGAAGGACATCAGATGTGAAATAACTGCCTGAATTCCACCTCGGAGCATGTTGCAGCTTAGTAAACATGTGACTGGTAACATCAGAAATATGTTGGGTACCTAACCACATGCTACTAAAATAGGTAAACAGGTAAAAAGGTGCATTTCTTGTTCTTCTCATTGATTTGACTGGTACCAATTATGCCCCTAGTAGGTGCATAACAAATCCTACTACTGCAATACAGCACTGTTTGTTATAAAAACTAAACTTCTACGCAACACAAACATTTTTCCATATAACCTTACCGCAGGTATTATCTGGTGTGACTTTGACTAAAGGTATATTTTTACTTTAACCCAAAAGCACTCAACTACATAGATAGCGCCCCATATCCCCTTAAATGAGGATTTAAAATATTGCATCGGATTTTCACCCCAAAAAATAGCAAGGTCTTAATGATAAGTATGCTATACTAAGTGCTGTTTGCAAGGTATGCATTTTTCAGTGCATGGTAAGGACATGAGGATTGCTGTCAACACAACTGACATGTTTGGCACTGCACAGTATAAGACTGCCAACCACTGCTGACATCATAACTTTCGCGGATTATCATGATACCAACCCAAGATTTAGGCACTAAGCATTGGGAAGATTTTTCTCTTGTACAAATGGGCACCATCAAGCGCCCCACGGAACAAAACTATTTCCACATCAATTACTTTCAACCAATCCTTAAAGGAACGGCTCAATCTTTACACTGTGGCTCAACATTACTTAATTTTTGCATGCTACTTTACAAATTAAACTGGATGCACATTTGGGGAACATTTAGTGGAACACTCATTTCGCAGTACATGTTCTCTGCAGTTGCACCATGGAGCTCATCTGAGTGGTGGAACTTTGGCGGAGGCTTTGCCGGGACTCCGGGAATTGTCAGTGCTTCCACAACACCCCTGTGGAGTCAAACCCTTCCTTGGTGAACTTGATGTCGACATTCAAGCTTATGTTTGAGAGTTGAGAACGAGTGTGGAATGATAAAAGGACATTGGAATGAGTGGGGAATCCATGTTCAGCAGATGTAAATACTCGCAGGTGTGCTAAAGTAGCGAGGGTTCTACAATAAACTGCCCTTACTTAGCCACTTTGCGACACTCATTTGGTAGAAACTGTAATGTCCACACTTCTGTCAACAATTTGCAGAAAAATGACGATAGTGTAATTTGCAAAAATTAGGCCCCTATGAAACCTGCCACTTTTCCATACTAGGTTTCAGCATAATGATAGCATAATGTTTATGTCAATATTCAGTGTTTAGTGATGTAGACACCACTAAGATATGGTGGATGTAACTTGTCGTTACCAACACTGCACATATTGAACCATTTCCAGAGTAACATTACATGTTGCCTGAGCACATGATAAATTTCACGGTAAGACTTTGTTGCCTGTACCACAAGTACATTTTGTCACTTCCAAAATGTGTGCATGTTGAATGCACATAAGAAAAACAGTGCGTAAAATATGATTCTCCATAACTTTGCGATACTCTACAACCATGGGATTATTTTTGTAGCTTCCACAAGTTCGGAAAATTGGCCATTTACAGCACCTCAGTGGTGACTATGTGTGTATTACAGTAAAATTTGCTGCAAATGAAAATATCAGTCTTCAACAATGCCTTGGTAGCCAACATATGTGGTACCTCCCTCTGCTGTGAAATAAAAAATATGAAAACTGAGAAGATGAATAACATGCCACGTGTGTGTAAAAATATCCTTCACATGCTTTAAAACTGCAGATGTGTGTTGTCCCCTCAGAAAGAAGGCCAAAAGCAAGTCAACTTGCAGTTATGGGAGACATCATCATGTCTTGACCAGCTGAAGACTTGGTCAGCCACTGCATCATGCCACTATTTCTGCGCTGGAAGCATCGAATCACAGCCAGTGTAGTCAACAGGGCTGCACAGAGGAAGCCGAATACCTAATAACAAGCAGGAAGCATTTCAGCATATACGCAGCATTCCTCTAACAAACAAATAATGACACAGACCGAACATCAGAAATTTAAAAAAAAAAAAAGGATTGCTATATGGGTGCAATATGAAATTACCGAATCTACTGCTTGTTGCCCATACAGATTTATGGTGTTGAAATGTGTTGAACCTATATTCTACTGGAAGGGCCCGTATAGACCCCTGATAGAGTTCTGTGCAATGCGTGAGTGTACAATATCCCTGCAAGAGAGTGCACAGGCTGCACTACTTTGTTAGTAAAGAGTGCTATATTGAAAAGATTGGAAGCCATCGTGGTTAGTTGGTTACTATTGTATAGTATTTAGTTTCAGAAAAGCTCACTATATTCACTAACTGAATTTAAACAACATTGCTGATGAAACATGTGACACTTGCAATTGTTTGTTCTAGATCTTTTGTGACACTTCTGCCCACGTTATACTCAATCACTGTGCAGAACGAAACTATCACCACTACAGTTCCCCTCTGGTAAAGAAACGCACCTAACAAGGGCAGCAGTCAGTGTTGCTTGATTCATCACTGCAGCATTTAAAAAAAAGGAAAGCATGTACTGCATTTCAACTAACTGTGTGCTTTATGAAAATACAGTGAATTTGAAAAAGTACGCTGAAGTCTCGATGTATTAGAGAAAAAAACATTGTGATAGTCACCCCAGCAACGACGAGCAACTTCAAGGTCCGCTCTATGATGGTGACATATGATGACTGGTACACATATTTTGTATGAATCAGAAGCGATGAGGAAATCACAAATACCACAGCAACGATGATGCACAGTACGGTGTCCTGAAAAATTAATTACTGCATATTCTGCTCTTTTAGCATTCAGAATTGTCAAGGAAAATAACTCACAATGATGTTCCAGTTGAAACGGAACAGGTGCAGAACAGACGAATTGTCAACAACTATCCATACAGCTGTGAGCAAGAATGTAAAGACACAGACAAAGACATGAAACCGAAGTTTATCCGTCCGAGGCAGCTGCAAGACGTCGTAATCTTTAGTTCCCGCGCTGGCCAAACAACTTAAGCTCAACAAAGAGCATAGCTGCAAAGATACATCAGAATGCGAATTAGCACGTAAACCAAAACAATGCGCGGACTTACCAGAAGAGCCGTCCGTAACACGCCCACTATGGTGAATATGTAAGATTTGTCGCAGACGACAATAACACGTCTTTCTTCATGCGTAGTGTCTACAGTTCCGAGGGAATCTGTCCGCAATGCATTCGTTTCTTCGGTTGCACTTGCATCGTCTTCCAAGACAACATTTTTTAAGCACGAATCATCAACGAAATGGGACAGTCTGCCTTGCATAGAAGTATCCCTCCGGTCAGAGTGGGATCCACCAAAGTGGATGATATCACCCCTACATGTTGCGTTGCTTTGATCACCGTCACTTTCACTCATAATACGAGGTCTAAAGTACGACTAGACGATTTTACGCACCATGCAAGATCTTGTTTCACTATAGAAACGCAACAGTGTGCGCTCCGGGTGAAAAAAACATCAAAATACGCATAATTGAATATCGTGACGGAAGAAGCTCGCGCTTATGTTATTAACTTCCGATGGTACAGAGTTGCCACCAACGCTTGCCAAAATGTATACGCCATGAGATATCTCTACTTTCTAGAAGAATTGGGATAGGTTTAATTAAGTCTGAACTAATTGCGATATATTTGAATATAATAATTTGTGGTTTGCGAAGCACGACTATTTTGATTTTTTTGCTCCTCAATCGATGGTGAGCGCGTTCTAGAGGGAGTGCGCCTCGGTGCGCCCCGCCCCCAGAGCCGATTAGAGGCGAGAATCTTTTTGCCGGCTATTTGCCTACCCCACGTGACTCTTCAAGGGAGCACCCCTTTTCCTTGTGTTGTTGAGTGCGCGCTTTTCAAACGTCGCTGACATCGTCGTGACAGTAATCTGCCATCCTCTCCGACTTATATCATTTGCGCCATTGGTGGAACAGTTGGTAGCGTACGTGTCTGCCCACTGACATCAAGGTTGTGGGTTCGAACCCGGCCAAGAACACCAACAGTTTGGTGGCAGGATACAAGTTGCGTAAGACAGGCCGTCTCCTCGAGGGGCGTCATGTGCCGAGATGTCTGCGCATGTGAAATTTCCCCAGATGGATAACACCACGGTCCGTCAATACTGAGGGACTGTGATAAAACTAACGCATTAATCGACCACTGTGTGGCGTCGCTTATGGTCATAGTTGCCTTGCGCAGGGATCGGAACCGGTATATTTTTCGGTCCGGTTCGGGTTCAGGCATATTAGCTCCGCTGAACCGAAGTTATCAGCTTGAACCGGTTCAGGTATATCGGTTCGGCTCAGGGAGAAACGAGAAAAAAAGCGGTCAGCAGTCGGGACACTTACAGGGATTGGAACCGTTATTTTTTTCGGTCCTGGTTTAACCGGTTCATCGGCAGTAATTTTGCTACATGAAAGCGAGCTTACCCTCACCACACACGGTTGTAAGAGAAACGTGTGAGATAACCGTTTCAGGAAGAGTCTATGCTGCCTTGCCTCGACAACTTGATTCTCAAGACGCAGCGTTCCTAGGGAGACGCACGAAGTTTTGCATAGTTTCGGTTTCACTCTCTGCCTCTTCGTTGCACAAGATTATCAGGACATCCGAAGGGAGAAGCAGGGCTCTGATATTACTGTATTGTACTCTCGTAGTCGTCTGCTGAAAGCGAAAAGTGAAGTGCTGGAAGCCTTTGGCAGAACCCGGTCAGGGCCCTCATTTGCTCCGGCAAAAAAACTGGCGCTACAGTCACAAACTTTTACTCGCATCTGGCATCGTACAAAAAATAAATAAACGAAAAAGAAAAAGTCGGTCGGTAGTACAATTATTTCACTTCTGAATCGATTCCCGAACCGGTAACCGTATCAATTTTTTTTTTTCGGTTCAGTTCCGGTTCGATTCAGGACAAGCAAAACAACTGTTCCGGTTCGGTTCGGGTTCTACAGAAAATAACGTTTTTTCCGGTGTTCGGCTCGGGTTCAGTTCCGGTTCCGATCCCCGGCCTTGCGACGTAAAATCACGAATTATCGTTATTCTTTATTTATTACATTTTGCGACGTCTCAATGTCGTTAGGCCGATGACCAGATGCGTAAGTGGTGATGTGTGCCATGCGAAATAACTTTGTTTATTATGACCCGTTATATAATGTAACTTAATATAAGTTAATAACGAATTAACTTTGGTGAGGTCAAACAAAATGATTGGTCTCGCAAATGTTATGTGCTTGTAAAACTGATCAATGCTGTTTAGTTATATTGCTCCAAGGGTACTATGCATTCCATAAATACTATATAACTGCAGTCTTTATAGTAAATTAATTCCAGTAGTACAATGTAAGGAAACGCAATATCTGATTGCAGTTACAGTTAACTGCAGTCAACACAAAACGAAGGACAGTTACAGTGGCAGTTAATCAATTATATAATTACCCGCAGCGAGGTCCATTATTTCATCTGTACCCGAGCACTAGAACAGTATAACCACTGGGGATCTATACAAGACCGCCACAGGTAATTAATCTCACTCGCCATTTCCATAAATACAAACTTTATTTAAAACTTAAAAATACTTCTTATGTCGAAGAAACATTTATACAGGGTGTCCTAGCTAAGTGTATACAGATTTTTTAAAAATATATATAACACTTTTTCCAAGATGAAATCAATTGCAATATAGCATATGCTGGAGGGCACTCCCTAGGAGGTCTTTAGCAAAGTCCAAAGGCAATGTCTTAATTAACTTTCATTAATTAACTTGTTAATTATAAAAGCTACAAAGTTGTCCCAATGAGAAAATCTGTTCCTTTCGGTCACCTGATATCGTAGCCGTTTCCAGAACAAAAATCCGTTCGATAGATTACCCGCAAAAAATTCGTGAAGGAACGCCATTTTTTTCTTTATTTTGTCCATTGCGCATCTTCGCAGACGCGTATTTCCTTCATCCCCAACGTGAGAGGGGGAAGGAGCACAGTGCCGCCTCATGCGTCGAAGATGAGCTTTAACTTGCGGAAACAAAACAAAAAGAAATGTATCGGGTGACTGGCCTTATCTTGGGTTGCATGTTCTGTTTCCTTTTAATCTTTTTCCAGAACGCGAGTTTTTCGCCAGTTTTTTATCAGTTTAGGTGAAACACCCTGTATAGTGTAGTTCATTCTGTGTGCACACGACATTTCTTCCCTCACTGTCTTCAGTCCGCGTCATCGTCACTGTCTTCGGTGATCGAGATTCGAGACGCCTATAGAAAATGTTCGGAAGACGGCGATGCTAGGTCATGTTTCTAAACCATGAGCAGGCATAAATAGCATAGCGCTCGTCAATTTCGCAGAGTCGAAGAAAGCTTTTTTTTTTTTTTTCTTTTGCACCTGTGACTCCACCCAAAAGTCTACCTTAGGGACTTTATGTGCACTCTACCCTACTCTACTGGAGATAAAAATCGCAATCAGGTTCAGGTTCAGGCTCGTCTAATCCCTTTTGCATCAGGGCAGAAAATATTTTTCACAGGCGATAGAAGTAAGACAGAAAGAGCGAAAAAGAAAGAAAAGACAGAAGAGAAGGAGAGAAAATGTAGCCGGAGGAGTCGCTGTCGGGAGCTGTAGTGTAGAGCCATTTATAGCCAGCTTCGTCTTGGGCACTGGCTAGATCTATGTGCTTGGCTCCTCAGGTGGATGTTTCGGTTTCAGTTCCTTGAGCTTCCGCTCGGTCGCTGCTTCCCATCTCTGCAGGAGTCGTTTAGTTTCCAGGATGATGGACTCGTTTTCCTTCGAAGGTTCAAAGAGAGTGTATTGGCATCAAATGGAAGGCCGGCCACAGGGGCAGGCTTCCTGCAACATCTCAAATAGACTCGAACAACATTCTGAATACCAACTCTCGCCCAGCGACTAAGGCTGTTCAGAGATTGCTATACGTGTCCGTTTCGCCATGCAACAGTCCATGACACTGGAAAGCTGCAAGTGGGAGAACAACACGAGGATGTGGACACCTCATAGGTTAACATGGAACTTGCCATTGTCCACCCTGAAGAGGATGTCAGAGGTCATCCAGCGACGGTGAAACTCAACTGCTCCAAGCACCGCACGCTCCCTGCAAAGAACTTTGCGAATACCGGCGTTAACTAGCCGAATCACCTCCTGCACACTGCGGCTCTCCTGCGCGTGCACTCGTCGACAGCGTGAAATCCACACTTGGTAGTTGATTTCGACCACCAAGAGCACAAAATGACGCCTATCCCGCTGCGAGACAGGGAGGGGATACAGACCACAAACTGTGCTCCACTCAACATCCGTCAGGCTATAGAGGCCTGCTACACGATGCCACAGGGCACCCGGCAACAAACATAAACTGAAAGCATGTTCTGCTGACTCCCTGTACTCGCAGAAGGGACAGCCGGGTGACGTTACACCAAAACGGGAAAAACGCTCACGCAGCGGCAAGACGTCATGCGCTAAGCGCCACTGAAGACTGGCCCGACGGGCGTCCAGCCAGCCAGCAGTGGTCGTACGCCACGCTATGTGGCGCTGAATAGGCGTCGATGCGCCGATGACCTCGATCGGTTGCGAGGGTCGTATGTCGTGAAGCGCCGGGCAAGATAATATAGTACGTGTTCTAGGTCTTCGTTTTCTCCGGTGTCGCAGAGGATGCACTTCGCGCTTTCTTTGCCAAAGAGCTCTGCGAGTCTTTGCCTTGTTAGCAGAGATCCACTGCGGTCTTGAAAGAAAAGTCCACTGTTTCTATCGCCCTGATAGAAATCGTCCCCGCGCGGAAGCGAGGGCAGAGCCGACAGAGGGCGTTTATGTTTAATCGCCCGGAGGCGCTCGGAGCGGATATGTCGTCACAGATCTGGCTCGAGAGCGTATGAGAATTGGCTCAGATCCGCCCGCTTTGTGTTTGGATATTCGCTCAGAGTCACCTCCGAGGCAGCTCGCTTCGCTCGGAGCTTGGAGGGCGAGCTCGCAGATCCTTCCCACAATTCCTGAGCTAGAATATGGCGGCTATTTTGAAATTTTGAGATGGCTTTCATCCAGAGAATCTAGACCGCCGTACCACACGAACCAGCTGCGGAATTAGTGCTTGAAAATGCAAAACTCTCTGACAGATGTCGATAAACTTTATGTAACACAGGCTTTGATGCAGAGTTTGCAGCCAGCGTCGTGATGGACGAACGCGCGAGTGGCCCCGCGTGAACGGCAAGCAAATCGGTCGTCGTCGTCTTCCACACACTACGTGCAACATGGAATGAAACATGAAATGATGTACAAAAAGAAAAAAGAAGGAACACAAAATCAGAAAAACTGACAGAAGCGAAACCTTCAAGCCACTAAGGCATAAACGGTGCCCTACGACGAACACCAACGGAAGCAGACGACACAGCAATAGATACTGCGCAAGCGCAAAGTCGTTGTCGCTCGGTCGCGTATGGAATTTAATTTTCTCATCGCTTTACACCCGACCGATCGATTTCCGGTTCGGTGACGCACTTCCGCTCAGCTCGGGCTCTGCTCCGAGCGAATAAACATAAACGCCCAGAGGCAGAGTGCAGAGAGGAAAAGTGGGAGAGGGCATTGAAGGCGTTGAAAGGAGCAAGAAAAGTCACGTGGGGAAGGCAAATCGCCGGCAAAAAGACTCTCCCGTCCTGGCGACGAGAGTAAGGGACGCCGACCGGAAAGTGTAGGTAGCATGGAGCATGGCATGGAGCACGGGCATGGAGGTATGGGGCGTTTATGTTTAATCGCCCGGAGGCGCTCGGAGCGGATATGTCGTCACAGATCGGGCTCGAGGGCGTATGAGAATTGGCTCAGATCCGCCCGCTTTGTGTTTGGTTATTCGCTCAGAGTCACCTCCGAGGCAGCTCGCTTCGCTCGGAGCTTGGAGGGCGAGCTCGCAGATCCTTCCCACAATTCCTGAGCTAGAAGACGGCGGCTATTTTGAAATTTTGAGGTGGCTTTCATCAAGACAATCTAGACCGCCGTACCACACGAACCAGTTGTGGAATTAGTGCTTGAAAATGCAAAACTCTCTGACAGATGTCGAGAAACTTTATGTAACACAGGCTTTGATGCAGAGTTTGCAGCCAGCGTCGTGATGGACGAACGCGCGAGTGGCCCCGCGTGAACGGCAAGAAAATCGGTCGTCGTCGTCTTCCACACACTACGTGCAACGTGGAATGAAACGTGAAATGATGTACAAAAAGAAAAAAAGAAGGAACACAAAATCAGAAAAACAGAAGCGAAACCTTCAAGCCACTAACACAAACGGTGCCCTACGACGAACACCAACGGAAGCAGACGACACAGCAATACATACTGCGCAAGCGCAAAGCCGTTGTCGCTCAGTCGCGTATGGAATTTAATTTTCTCCTCGCTTTACACCCGACCGATCGATTTCCGGTTCGGTGACGCACTTCCGCTCAGCTCGGGTTCTGCTCCGAGCATGGCTCCGAGCGAATAAACATAAACGCCCCTGTTGGCACTTGGCCTTCGGGAGAGGAAAATCAGTTGCGCTGCGCATGCGCTAGAAGTGATGTCACGTGTCTCTCTTTGCCGCCGCCGTGCCGTCTGCTCCCTTCGCGTGCGCATGCGCTAGCAGACAGCGGTTTGTTTGTTTGAGGATGTGGTTTGTGGTATTGTCCGGTGAAGCAACTTTGTCAAATATTCCGTTCAAGTTCCTCGCTGGATGTCCCGCTCGTCCGTCGATGTTCAACAGGTGAGGGAACGTTTCAGCAACGCCTGCGAGTTTCGTGATCGCGGTTCAAAAGGTGAGGGCGTCTGTACAAAATTGTAAAATGGGCCGCTCTGTTACTACAGGTGCACAAGTGCCAGTCCACTTTTTCTCAGCTGCACCCTCTCAGTTCAGGCAGCAGCAGTACCAGGTGTATGTACATAACTTCCAAGTGAATTAAGACGCACGAGTGCAATTCTGAAGCTGGTAAGTACGTCTCATGCTACACACCATTCGCGTTCAACGCTCTTATTTTGCATGTGTTGTAGCAAATGATTCAGTGGCACAAACCGGCAGACTGGTGCGTAATGTACACCCATAGTGCCAAGTTGGACGAATTGTGCTGACGTGTTCGTGAAATCTGTGTAATCGGACTGTCTAATTGTCACCTGTTGTATATTAACACCGAAGTCGGTATATGAGTAAGAAATATCGTGGTTTCGGCAATTATCAGTAATCTTTCGTTGTGCTTAATGATTCCTATTATTTTGTATTTGTGTTTTTATTCAGAATTATCATACTGTATTCTTAACTGGAGCAACAAAATTACGAAACACATGAGGATTGTGTTGAAACTGAGGACATTGCTTATTTTTACTGATTTCAGATTTTCAGGCATGGAGAGAAGAAATGCAGGATGCAGCCAAGAGTCATTTTACTAAAGGTACAGGGGTAAAAAGATTGAAAGATGGAGGTTTAAAGTGTTATTACATTTGTAACTGATCAGGTGCTTTTATAGAGAGGACACATCAAAGGAAAAGGTCCATCAAATCACAAAGTTCCATCAGGCGTGGGGACACCTGCCTTGCTGATATGTCTGCAATGTTCCAAACTGGCAAGGTCTTGTTTGTCTTCCAAGCTTCCTATTATGCACATGATTTTGGGCTGTCCCACACCCCACTGACAAAAACAGAGGAAGATGCAATAGAGGCGGCCCGTGCAGGCACTTGTAAAACACTATGTTGTACTGGAATGTCCTTTTTTTACCTTCAAGAAACTATTTGTTTATGTTAGGGAAACTACGTGACGGCATTGCACTCAGCGTACTATGCAGCTCAGTATTCGGGGTGTGCTGGATGGCACGTTTCAAAGGATCCAATTCACCTCACTACAAGGCAGTACTTGTACACCACCATGAGGGAGAAGTTACCCGTAAAAAAAAACTTGTTACAAATTAAGTTACCGTGTGCAAAATGTAACTAAGTTAATAACGAAGTTCTTCAGCATGAAATGTAACTCGCAGTTACTGAGTTACTTAAAAAAAAGAACGAGTTACTTCCAAGTTACTTCGGACACAAAATAGCATTATGCAGGTGCAGCGCGCGTGAGCAGTTGAGTTAGACCTTGAGTTGTCTGCGGAGGAGTGCAACACGCTTAGATCGTTTTCGTTTATGTCCAACAATAGACCTCTCCATGTTTGTAAACAAATGACGTCATAGTGACAATGAAAAAATGACTAGGACGTCATAGTGTTTGACAGTGCCAAAATTTGGTAGAATTGAACTAAGCTCGAAGCTAGAAGTGAACAAGGTCACGCCCGAAAGCCACGGTCTTGAGGGGATTACGACATGGTCCCTTATAGGGACTTTTCTTTCAATGGGAGACAGCGAACAAGTGCCCGTTCGTGGAACCCAGCCCTCCTTCCGATTTGTTTCGGTTTCAGTCTGTCTACCATTGTCATGATGACGTTTCTCTGGTAGAGGTCTATTCGAACGCTTTGCATCTTACCCCCTGTGGGCGCACAATGGTTCAGCTTCGTTTCAATGGCAGCGGTTCTTACTTCCTGAATAAAATACTGTCATTGATTGAATATCACGTTTTATGGCAAAAAATGCCATGAAGGAACCGGAGAGAAAGCAAGAAAATATGTGGACGTGAGTGAAAAGCGAGTTAAAAGTAACTTGGAACTTAAGTTAATTTGGCAAAGTTACCTCTAAAAAGGAACGAGTTCCTCTGAAAGTTACTAAGGCGCAAAAGTACCGAGTTAAGTTACAAGTTACCAAAAAAAGGACCTTAGTTACAGTAATGAGTTACCTCGAACTCTGATAATATATGTTACTGTGAGAGGAAACATGACGACAATCAAAGCAGTGTTGCCCTGTTGGTCAGTTCTATCAGAGCCCAAACAAACAGTTCACTGCTTTCCCTCACACACAAAGGCAAGAAGGATGATCCTACTGTCTTTCAACGAGGAAATACTGACTTGTTGCAAGATGAGGATTTATTGCTAGTTCTTATGACAGGCATGGCAAAAACAGCTGTTAAGGCACTTGGGCACCAACAAAAGTGTGATGAATATAGGAGGAGCACGAAAGCTAGCTGGTGTTGACTTGATGTTAATGCCGAAGTGTACACTTTCTTTTTACCCTGTCTCTCTTGCACTTTGTGTATTAAATCTTCATTGCTGGTTCGTGTGTCTATGTGTTCGTCTCGTCCTGTGTTTTCCCTCAAACTCATGGCAATGTTAACATCAAAAGAAAAGTGTGCATAGATTCTACACATAGCACCACAGATGGGTCATTCTATGTGATAGTCATGTACTGCCACTTCATACATTTTGGGTAATGGTTCAGGTGAAACACTTTACAGCAATGCATGGTCTCCTGCATTGACTTTTCAACTGAAGACAATATGCCCCATTTTGAGCTTGGTCTAGGTTATATTACAGCAGGTAAATACATTTAAGTGTACATACATACACATAACATAATTGGCAATTTGTATATCCTATAAAGTGCTCTGACCTGAGAAATCTTGTAGAAAAAATTGTGTTAATATTCTGCCAATAAGAACTGGGATAAACTTTTCACTCACTTTCCACTAGGCAGTTTGTTTTATTCTGTGTGTTTATATCTCTCCAGTACTGAGTACTCTCTTGCAATATAACGAGACAACTGCCCCCGACTGATGGATTGTTTTCTTCAGCTGCAGCAGATGCTTTTTACCATGAAAATACTAATATCAGTTGGCATTGCACGCATAAAGCCTTGGTGAGCTCAAAGCCGCTGTGTGTATTCTTGTGAATGATTTATCTAAGTAAATGTACACCCTTCCAACAACCATCAGCCAACTCTTCATGACTATATATAATGCATAATTATTTAATTAGATTAAAGGAAAAATATACTGTCATCACACCAGCTCAATTGCAGTCTTTCGTTATCATCAAAAATATGGTGGCCGGGGTACACGACTCTCATCAACATTATGATAATGTAATTCGCATACAATGCTCAGTCATTTTAAAATTTTTCATGCACATCAGTATGCCTTGTATATTCAAGTTGGCTTCTATCTTGTCTCATGCTAGTGTTGGCTATCCGTGCGGTAGCCAGAAAATATTGTGTGTGTGGGGGGGGGTCTATGGGGACCTCCCAGATGCACTACCAAAGGTACGATCTTGGGGGGTTTGAACCCCCCTGGCCATGCCCCTGTTGGCTATGCTATGCTAAACCTGCTGTGACACTACTGAACAAAAATGCCAAACAACTCCGCTTTGTCTCAACAAAGATGCAAGGAGTTAAAACGGGTGCAGCTATGTGAAAGCCAACCACTGCAGAAATGCTAATAAGAACAACAGTTCTGGAACCTTATGTTCGAACAGCTACTGGGAATTCAGAAGATCATACTATATGCATGAAAATAACTAGCACAATCACATATGTTTGTATGTTCATGTGTCTTGTCTCAGCAACTGAGTTCCAATGTATGCTTGATTGCATTTATTTAGCATTTGTTACAAGAGAGGCAAAAGTCCTCAAGATATTGCAAATCTATATTGCAAATCTACTCAGTATTGGCCAGCTAGATCACACAACTTGGTTGATTCATTTTATCATGCTTTGTTTCACACCTCAAGGAAACGTAGCTCTTCGGTAACCTCAGTGAGCCGAACACTCAGTCCAGTTTTGGGTATTTTTACTAGTGTCGTTAGCAATACATCGTTCCAAAATACCACAAATTCCAGCTGGACACCATATCAATGAGCCTGTTGCCTTGCACCTCATCGGAGCGGCCCCCTGCTGGCTAGCAGGAAGATATTGAATAAGAAACAGGTGACTGGACTGGCTGTTCTGTGCACCTCTCAGTGTGTGTGGCCGCTCCTGTTTGCTGCTAGGGTGTCACTCCCATGAAGAAATGCAACACCCCATAAACTTTTGTCCCAATCTGTTCGAATATTGATGCACAGATGATGTGAAGAAAGCCATAGCAGCAGGGCAGTCTTCAGAAGCAGCTTTTCAACCAGGTTCCAAGAGTGTGCCAAGCAGCAGGAAATACACCCAGCCAGAGGATCTGTTGAATTCATGCTTAAGGACCTTCACATCTACATCATTTACTGATGAATGCAGCACTGTCATGTGACAACACATGACAGTCCATTAATGCTTTGAACATGAATTGAGCTTTACGCCTCTGGTTGGGCGTGAAACAATGAATCTTTCAACAGCTCATGACCCATTTGGGGGTCATGACCCACAGTTTGAGCAACACTGCTCTACACATTCATTCCAACAATAATCTGGCATCCTTCAAAAACACCATCAAACAGGACTTTTCTGCTGATACGTAGGGTGACATGCAATTACTTTTTGATTATGTGCATTTCTCTGCTGTGCAATATCTTTGCTATTTGTTTCTTATACTTGTCATGTGTTCTTGGTATTTCTGTTCCCCTCAAATTGTGTAGACATTTGCATTGACTGTGTCTTGGACTGTTCAACAGGGCTTGCCCTCTCAGTCTTGTTATCAGTAATCAGTGTATACTGTCATGGAATAACAATCAAAACCTGAAAACTGAAAAAAAAAAAAAAACATCTGAAACGCATCTGTCTGACTGATTCCTCTAACAATCTCCTCACAAATGCTCGATGAATGATAGTTCATGTAACCACTCCTCTGGTTGCATGGCACAGGATATGCACCTTAAAGATGTCGTTGTGGACAGAAACAAGCTGTAACAGACAGAGGAAGTTTAGATGATGTGGTGAACCTATGAGTTTGTTGTTGCCTTGAATGGGCAATCATTGCTCAGAGGTAAAACTTATTTATGTTGATTACTGCCTTCAAAGTCTAACTATAAATTTTTTTGTTCTGCACTTGTCTTGGTACACCGGAGTTCACCCAAATGACTTTCTAATGCGTTTCTGCAAGAGCAGCCTTATGGGAAGAAATAGGCAGCAAAATCTCAAATTGGAACACTGACCTTACCGAGCAGTGTTTGTTAGTTGTCGGGGTTGTACAATGTACAGCTTGGTACAAATCTTTACGGACCACCATGGTGTCACATTTCTCCATTGGAGTGACACCCTAGCATCAAACAAGAGCGGACGCACATACTGAGAGATAGACCCGTTTCTTATTCGATCTTTTGCTGGTAGCTGGCAGGGGACCGCTCCGATGAAGAAAAGCGCAGTGCCGTGAACTTTTCTCTCGGGCTGTAGACGCTGTTGTGTTGTACTCATACAAATTCTGAATTGCAATCTTTGGAAATTTGAAACCATTATGCCTTAATTGTCGGCTCTGATCATGAGCGAGATGGTAGAGGGCCCCGGAGCATACGTCCCGTTATGTCCTGGAACCTTGCCAGTCTGGAACGTTGCAGACGAATCATCAATGCAGGTTACCCCACGCCTAACGGAACCTTATGATTTTATGGACCTTTTTCCTTTGATGTTCTTCTCTGTAAAAGCACCCGATAAGTTACAAATATAATAACACTTCAAACTTCCATCTTTCAATCTTTTTACCCCTGTACCTTTAGTAAAATGACTCTTGGCTGCATCCTGCATTTCTTCTCCCATGCCTGAAAATCTGAAATCAGTAAAAATAAGCAATGTCCTCAGTTTCAACACAATCCTCATGTGTTTCGTAATTTTGTTGCTCCAGTTAAGAATACAGTATTTGAATTCTGAGTAAAAACTAAAATAATTGGAATCATTAAGCACAACGAAAGATACGATATATCTTACTCATATACCGACTTCGGTGTTAAGATAGAACAGGTGGTAATTAGACAGTTCGATTGCACAGACTGTACGAACACGCCACCCGAATTAGTTCAACTCGACACCATGGGCGTACATTACGCACCAGTCTGCCGGTTTATGCCACTGAATCATTTGCTACAACACATGCAAAATAAGGGCGTTGAACGCGAATGGTATGTGTGTACTAGTGTAACAGAGCATGAGACGTACTTACCACCTTCAGAATTGCACTCGTGCCAATCACGAGGCAAAATACAGTTCGCTATTAATCCAGGCTATCCAAGATATAAATTATCTGTATACACTGGGCGCCGATATTTTCGGGAAACTGGATTGGATTGAATAGGATATTCCCTGACGACCAAGCACCATTATGGATTTTACGTCCACTCTTAACGGCGCCATCTGGATGGAGAGGGACATGTCGGGAAGACGCAGAATAGCAGAAATGCATGCTAGCAGAACTGATTGGTCGGTAGAACCGCTAGTTGTAATGGCGAATTCGGGTGGTCATTTCGGAGCAACTTTTTTTGCCAGATCTCGAGCAGTCATGTTCGCTTGGTCAAAATGAAGCAAATCTCGCATGTTCGCGTGGCGCTTTCCGAGCGCTCGGAATTTGCTAGCTAGCACTTTTTTTGCCCGGTCTCAAAACGATCGAGCAGCAGATTGCTCAACTGTATCCGGTGTCGTCACATCCGCACTGCAACGGTGGCGTGTGCCCTCCACTGATCTCTATCTATAAAGGCTGGATGGCGCATGGGAGAGGGGCTCGCGGGGGAGAGGCGTGCATTCGGGCCGCCATGTTGGGAGGCCCTAAAGCGCAGTGTGCGCCCATAGAAAACAATGGGAGGCAACGGAGATTGTGAGTATTTACAGCGCTGCAGGCGTTGATCGTTGCTTGTCATCACACAATTTTGTAAGGTGCCAGTATACTGATGTATCCTAACAATGTTTCACAGGTGTCCTGCCGTTCGATTCTTAATTACGTTATGTTTTGCATTCCGAAACTAGACCGTCACAGCAGTGCAGCGCTGGGGATTGTACTACAGTACACATCCCAGCCAATATTTCAACAAGAAACGATGTGAGGTTAACAACCACCATGTATGTAATATCCCGTGCTGCGTTCTGGACAAAAATTGTCCCATAAAGAACGGTCCGGGAAAGGATATACTCGCATGGCAGAAAGAGATCGTTCTGTAGAATCACAGCCGTTGTTTTAGCCGTGTATCGGTTTCGTATGATTTATATCAAGCACCGCCGCAGAAAGTGTCTTTTAGTGAACGACTGCGGTGCTTTGCCTCGCGAATATGGACACACCGAAGCAGCCCAAATACGTTGTGAGCGTGACGTAATTGCTTCACGCAATTAGAACACGCTCGTTAGGACAGTTAATCAGGTAGTGATGTAAGCTTAATCAATTAAGTTACTTAAAAGTGGTAACACCTCCTTGAGACGCAAGATTTACCTCTTTTTGAAGTACAGCCCTTCTATGTTTGTTTGTTTCTTCCTTCATTTGTTCTGATTATTTGCAGGCGCGGCTGTGCCAAACTGAATGTCCTTCTCGAGTGTCCTTCACATGCTTTTGCTGAATACAGCTGCAGCGTGAGCAAAGCTGCTTAGGAACGGGGGCCTGCTATCCAGTGCTGACTTTGTCATGCTTGTTATGTGGAGCACGTTCGAAAAAATGCAGCTGCACATCTGAAACTCCAATGAGTTCATCGTCATCTAAAAGAGAGCGTCGTAGCACCGTTGTGAGACCAGACACGCTTTCTGAATATCTTCTATGGCACCTTCCACAGTTTGCACAATTTTGTTCAGCATCGAAGTCTCTCATAGGAACCACTTCGCATTAACTGTGACTCCCATCTTACATTTTGATGTGCAAGGGCCTTCTTGCACTACACACGTATGGTCTGCAACAGGATAATTGCAGCAGGACGATTTGGAGCTTGAAACAGTTGTGATTTTGTCATTTTGGCCCTCGTGTGTACCCCGTCTGTGAAACGTAAACAAAAAAAATCTAACACGATATGCTTTTGTAAACAAGGTCACTGATGGTGAGTAAAGAGAATATACAAGTTCAAGTTTATTCAACATTTTATATCATACATTATATTATTCAACATTTTATATCACGTTTATTAAAGTTATTTCTTGCACTTATGCGTTTCAGGATACAATGAACGTGCAGGGAGGTCACAAAAGACTACATTTATTGTTTTATGACCTTGCTACAATGACAATATATATTTTAGGAATGACAATGGACAGGTACTGTCTCTAAATTTGTAGCACTCAATTTTAGGTTAGAATGAGCAATGAATAGCAACTTCCCTCCTGGTATTTTCTTATATATGATGAATTTTGAATTTAATGTGATCAAATATGTGTTAATATAATAGTATATATAAGAATATAATACGTGATAAATGAATGTGATCAACAGTAGATGTAAACAACACCGGTAGCCAGAGAAGTGCATTCTCAAGAAATAATTTTCTTCTTATAGCATATATGTGCATGCCTATTAACTGAAACAATTATCACGGTTCTCACGGTTTTAATTTCTGAGAGTGTACTGTAGAGACGGCTTAGATCTACAACCGTTAATACAAGGTATTATATACTGTGAATACATTTAAAAATCCCATGTGACACATACTTTCTGGAGGTGCTGTGGTAATCAAAGTTTGTGGGCATTACGCAGGTTCTGCACCCATTTCTTGAGTATGTCGAGGCAGCTGTGAAGTAACCTGCATTGATGATGATTATTCCAATTTTTATGGTGCATCGACAACAAAGGAAATAATACATCAGAACATTGGTTTGGGTGCAACCAGTTAAAAATGAATATGTTGTTTAATAAATGCATTGGACAAATGTTAAAACATCAGTTTAAAACATGGTTTACAATCCCTGTATCTTCTAAAAATTAAAAAGATGAAAAACTATTCTAAAAAGAATATGGCGAACTCTTCTAAAAAGAATTATAATCTCTAATTATTATATTGCTGGGTGAAGGAGCCTAAAGTGTAAGGTGTGTTTCTGATGTGAACATGTAAGAAAATATGCAAAACTGAGAGAGGCTAACCACAGTGCATGCACTGAGGTTGTTCCTTCCTGTAAAGTAGAAACCAGTGGATGAGGAACGTGATACTTACCTGTACACCCAGCCGTATCACACTACACAGATTATTCACTGGGTAGCCCTCATGACGAAACCTGTATTGAGAGACCACTTTTGCCTTAAAAACTGCTTCAAATAGCACGACACGCTACAAATTATTACTATGTAACAAGCTGACGATACAGCTCAGACAAAGGCGTTATTCAAGTCGCGCCACACCACCGTTACGTAGGATTCTTTGTCACAAATCAAACCAAGGCACAAAACAATACCAATACATGAAAAAAGGTGACAATCGTGGTCTCATTATGACGTAATACCGAACTTGTGCGTGAAGGTAATTCAAAGAAATGAATGTGGCACTTGCTTCCGCAGAGAACACCGTGTACCATGCTAGCAATGCATGCAAAAAAGCGCTCGAGTGCTCGCACATATATTGATGACAACACTACCTGTGTAGTGTAACGTGTTCTTTCAAGCATATTATGCACTCAAACTGTATTTGCCGCCGGGTAAAATGCAAGTGTGCTCGATTGAACGTCGGAAGAGCGATCAAGCAACCTGCATCCAGTGCTCGTTTTGGGCAAAAAAACACTTCATAATGGTCAACTAAATATACAGAATGAACGCCTATTTATTCCTCGATAAAGAGTGACTCACCTGTATAAATTTAGGCCCTGTAACCTTGCCAGTACGGTTGGTACGACCGCAATTGCAAGAAGTTGCCATGATCGCTGCGGCGACTGTTGTGAGCACCGTAAGATGGCGGCCGGTTTCTTCACGCTCGCGCTCCCTATCCGCGATCCAGCCTTTTACAATCGAGATCAGTGGTATGTTGAAATCACGTGGTTTAGCAGACGACAGAACTCGAAGACTTGCGACCGCGACGCCCCTAGCGTGATCCAAGTACCTAAAACCGCTAGATTCCTAGCAATCATGTTCGGGTGGCAACGGTCACGTGATCCAGCTCGGTCGCCGACCTAGCAATTTCCGAGCGCTCGGCCGTTTTGCTACGAAATGACCACCCGAATTCGCTATAAGCTGCGTACATGAATAAAACTATGTCATAAAATGCAAACTTTTGGCAATCCATAGCGTTTTTCTCGCTATTTGCCATGGCTATTTGCCTATGATTGCTGTCGTTACTAGGCCTAACAAGGACGACGAAACATGTTATTTTCAGGCAAACATCGACACTGGAGCGCAATTTAAAGGTGATTTGCAATATAATTGCAACAGAATCTACACTTAGGGAATACAAGTCATGTAATTTGTGAAAAAAATTGGTCATGAAATCCTCGCTTTGCCGTTCCATTCTACGCCGCCATTTTCGGGAAAATTTTGGTGTAATGGCGGCCCGCATAGAAAACAGCAGCCAATGAAAAACGCTGAATTTGATTGACAGGTCGAGCCTCTTTCTTAGGCTCCTCCTAATGGCCAGACTCCCTTTCGCATACACGGCACTGAGCCAGACTAGCGTAGCCAGCGCCGTGTATGCCAAAGGGAGTCTGGCCATTAGGAGGAGCCTAAAAAAGGGGCTCGACCTGTCAATCAAATGGAGCGTTTTTCATTGGCTGCTGTTTTCTATGCGGGCCGCCATGACACCAAAATTTTCCCGAAAATGGCGGCGTAGCTTGGAACGGCGAAGCGAGGATTTCATGTCAATTTTTTTTCACAAACTACGTCAATTTTATTCCGTAAGTGTACATTCTGTTGCAATTATCTTGCAAATCACCTTTAAATTACGCTCCAGTGTCGATGTTTACCTGAAAATAATATGTTTCGTCGTCCTTGTTAGGCCTTGTAACGACAGCGATCACAGGCAAATAGCGAGAAAAACGCTACAAATGGCCAAAAATTGTCATTTTATGACATACTTTTATTCATATACACACCTTTGCCCGTTCTTGGTTCAGTCTTGTTATGTTTCATAGTTAAAATACGTATAATACCGGCAGTCTGTTCCAACTAGCGGTTCTGCCGGCCAAGCACTTCTGCTAGCAAGCACTTCTGCTTCTGCTACTTCTGCTGCCTTCTGCTATTCTGCGTCTTCCCGGCGTGCCCCTAACCATCCAGATGGCGCCGTTAAAAGTGGACGCAAAATCCATTATGTTGCTAGGTCGTCAGGGAATATCCTATTCAATCTAATCCAATCCAGTTTCCCGAAAATGTCGGCACCCAGTTAATACAGGTAATATATGGCTTGGATAACCTGGGGTTAATAGCGAACTGTATTTTGGCTCGTGATTGGCCAGAGAGCTCAAAAAGTGGGTGGAGCTCCAGGTATAGGCATGTTCCATTAATGGCCAGACTCCCTTTGGCATACACGGCTCTGAGCGTAGCCAGCGTAGCCACCCTCTAGCGGTCGCTCGAGTCAATATCTATCCACTACCAATACTACCATACTAATCCACCTACCAAAAGAGAGACACATAAAGAAACTATTCCAACATATTAGGTACCGAGGAATCAAGACCGAATGGATCAAACGCATCAGTAGGATCGACTCAATTTACAGCAAGGGGACGAGCCGGCAAAAGGCGACGACTGCAATGGAGTGGAACAAGCGGACAGATAAAGAAATGCAGAAAATAAAGATTGACAGATGGAGACAGCGGACCACCAAAAAGCAAAGCCTAGCCCTGTACAACCAACACAAAGAACAACCGGCCCCTTTCAACTTCTACCGAGGAGATCGCCAGAGCGGCCTGCTGTTTCAAGCCAGGACGGGAGCCCTCCTTACTCGTTTGAGACTGTCACAGCTATTTAATAACATCGAAGCAACATGCATCCTGTGCCATGAAGAAGATGAGAACATAGAACATGTTCTCTTCAGGTGCCCAGCCACGAAGACCACTCGCCCCAACGGAGAAGACATCGCTGCAGCCCTCGGTCTAACGAAAGAAGCAAACGCCAGCGACATCGCCGAGGTCGTCGAACGGGCCAAGCGCCATCTGGCGAACTGGGAAAGACAGACAACGCGTACACTGCGCGCCTCAAAATAGTGCATCGGGAACCGAAGTTCCATCATCGTTTTGCTTCGTTTTTTTTCTCAAATTCCTTTTTTCTATTGCCTTTTTAAGTCTTCAGTGCTTGTGATTCCGACAGGAAACTGCCCCGCCTCAAAGGGGATTAAGCACGACCTGAACCTGAACCTGAACCAAAATCGCCATTACGTCCTGTCCACCACGTGATCCCCTCTAAAGTTTCGGTTTTGCAAGGCTATGTTTCTCGCGTTGCTCTCCGTATGATTTTGCTTTCTGAAAGTAATTTACTGTGAAAATGTGAGCACCATCCTAGAAGCGACGCATGGTAATGTGTTCCTGTCCCGGCCGCGGCTGTCGTTGAACTGAAAGCAGCTCTGTCACGGGAACACGTTTTGTTCGTAAGTACACGGTCAGTTGTTTTAGTCGCCTGTGTGTGTTCAACTCATCTTGAATTGTTCGTTTGGGACCTGACACTGTGCCGCAGATTCATTTCATATTCTCTTTTGTTGTACAAATCTTATGAATAGTGTTCTGAGTAAGGCATTCTCTACCACTTAATCAAGAAACGTACATACGTTGGAAGTCACCGTTGCCACACGTAATGTTTCCAGTCCCGCGTACTCCTTTTGCGTTCTGCACACTGTGACTGGTCTTCTAGATCCACATGCACTATTGTTGAATGCCAAACAACGTTTAGACTTCAGAATGCTTATACTGCTGAGTGGCAACGTGGAGTCCAACCCAGGGCTATTATCTGCAGATAAACTTACCCATATTCTTGGAAGGCCAGACAGAACAGACGAAAGTCCTGAATGATATCAAACACGACCAACATTCTATTCACAAAAACATGCCTCATAATCCAGAGCATCTTAGGAATTTGGAAGCGCGTCTGGATCAAATTGAGACCTCTTTAAATGGGCTTTTTGCGACTGTGGCAACCGTTAATGAACCGAAAGGGCAGATCCACCAGCTATCACTCAAAGAATATACGACAGACTCATTGTGAGTCTGTTGTATGTTCTCCTCCTCCTGTGTTTTCCCTCAAACTCAAGGTAATGTTAACATCAACTATAATCAGACATGCATTTTATACTCATTGAGCATATTATACTTCATTGGGAGGTAGGTCTGAGTGAGAACTACAGCCATTTGTGTGCACTATCTGAATGTTGCACGGTGTTAACAGGAAATAATTCAAACTGCTGAGTACTGTACCCCTATTCTATTACCTAATGGAATAAAATTGTACCCTAGTAATATCTTGCACCATATGACAAGGCTGTGCTATCACTGGAGAAAGAAAAACAGCCCACTGTAAATTCAGCCTCCCCATCTCCCACAAGAAAAGATTACTTTTGTGCTGATGACTTTGTTTTCTTCATTCCTCCTCCTCACAGTTTAACGAGGCTCCTCTGTTGTAAAATTGTTAAAAGTTAACTGGTTAGGATACAATGGTGGGAGACTGTGTCCTCCCCAGTTTGACTTATTTCTCTTTAACACTGTGCAGCATTCGGAGGGTGCATACACAAAGGGGTGGGGTCCCCATTCCGAGGTCTGCCACCTAACGAAATCTAACAGGCACGAAATGCAGCACATAAATGTACAAAAAGATACAGCAAAAGGGTACTTAAAATAACATATAAAAGCTTAGAGCAGAATGTAATGTATAGACCCTGTTTTTTTGGCAACAAAAAAGTGAGTTTTGGGTGTTTTGGGCAGCAAAAATGTCAACTTAGGCACCAAAAATGGTGTAATAGGCAGTGTAAATTCAGGTGATTCTTTTCTGTGCATTTGGCAGAGTATGGAAAGTACAGAAGGCAGAATGTGTTAGGTTCGTAAAAAGAGGGTGAAAATAAAGCACACTTCCATTCTTTTCCTTACAATGCTACATGAATTGCAAGAGTTCTCTTCACAGCCATGTGCCTTATCATTGCAAAAACAAACAGTTTACCCGGCACTCAGTAGTCACCCGTCCCCAGAGTACTTTCATGGGAATGAACTTGTGAATCGCTGTTGCGGTGCGCGGGTTTAAGTGATACTTCCTTCTTGCACAGTATCACAGCACAGTATTGGAAAAATTTTCAACATTATCCATAAACCTACACAACTGCTGTGCAGCTAAGGCACCTATAGACTCCATTCATCTGCCTTGAAGGAGAGGACATTCAGTGTACATACTTTTTTCCGTGCATTAACTTTGTTTTAGGCAGGTCACAGGCTTGCATGAACTAACAAGAGTGGACGATAAAGGACTTTTGAAGCCGACGAGGGGTTGTGTGGTCTTGTCATCCAGGTGGGCACCGCTGCATGTGTGTTGTCAAATTTTGCCCAGTTTACATTGAAAATTTGTCTCAGCTGGTGCACTTTGAGATGTAAGCTTGTGCATGTATAACACATGGCCTCTTGTGGGATGAATATCACTGCTGCTTTGCTAAAGAAATGAGCATGAGCATGACCTACTATATACTGACAGTATATAGTAGGTCGTGAGCATGAGTCGCTCATCTAATTCCCAACTTATTCAAGCAATTGAACGTTGGTTGTGCCTAGGTCGGTTTCACATGTAAAATGGTGCTTTCTGTAGGCATGACTTGATTTTCCACACAAATGTAGTCTCGGATAATTTTCAAGGAAAAATGGCGTAGGCGTTCACGCTAGAATAGGCACTAACACCAAAATAGGCATTTATTTGCACATAGTCAATGTAGACAGGCTTCCCAGCACCCAATTCATGTTCATGTATTGAAATGTGCTATTAGGACTAAAGGAAAAAAAGAAAGGCATTTGCCTAGAAATCCAATGTGTAATGACAGATACAGTATAAAATACTTGTAGTGAAGAAAGAAACTCTGGCTTGAGGAACAGCAGAGAAGAATGAGACAACATGAAGGCTCCTACTTGAAAGTAAAGGTAACTGAGGTACATTAAGATGCTCCCGTATCGGTAGTGAGAAATACACATGGCTGCGGGTGTCGTCTGGGGATTTAAACATGTTATTTATTTGCTTTGCTCTTTGTAGTAGTAGTTTGTCACTTGTTCTCGCTCTGTTTCTTTAGAAGACATTGCTAGCAATTGTAATCAGGTGCACTGGAAGTCACAGCAGCATTATACTGTACCTCAGAAAGAGTTCGTGCAGCCTTGGACATAATTTAAGGCTACTGTCACATTGACACCTGTGTTGTCCATATACTGTTAGTATGTGGCAGGTTAATCTGACTTGAATAGACATTTAAAGAATGGTCATAGGAAGCAGAGCCATCTGCTTCGTGTACTCCGTGCTGTGGTCTGACTCCACAAATAGTTGCAAAAGGCTGTACCCTACTGAACAATCTCCTTTTACAGCTCAAAGCTGAGCAGTCAGCATTGGTTATTGGCCCATGCAGCAAGTGATCGCTGCATAAAATCAATAGCCAAATTTTAAGTGCTCAGAGGTGAAAGACTTGAAGGCCAGTTAGGGCAAGCTCCCCCAACACGAAAACAGCCAGAGGCCTCTGAGGCCAGGACACTGTAGCAGAGAACAAAGGATACATAATCCTGAATCCTCCTTAAATACTGGGAGGAAACCTACCAAAGCTAGATTCCCAGGGAGGAACATGGAACGCAGTGAACAGGACAGTCAAAAAAGGGAAATCTTCCTGAAAAAACGAAAAAGTGGGAGAGATGGTGTGAAAAGACTGCAATAAGTCAGTGGCAGCATGGAGACAGAGTAATTGGCGTACTGAATAGGAAATACTAAAAGCAGCATACAACAGAGAGTACAAAATACTTTTTGGAAGAAGTAATTAATAATATACTAAAATGCACTACTTTAAGACACAGTATTTTAAATTCAGTATACAAGCTACATAAAAGTCCAGTCAGCCTCATAGCATTGTGCACGGTATGCTGTGCTCTCACGTGCTCCTTATTGCTGTGCATTCTTTGAAACAGAAAATTTGTACATGAAGTGAAAGGTGTAATATTGGGCTCTGTCCTGGAAAAATGTTCATGCAATCAGTATCATGAAGTGAAGAGATGTTTATATTCTAAGCCTGGAATGTATTGTCATTTGTAAAAATGCAAACCATCAACAGTAGTCACGTCACCGCTGTTAGAGATAAAAATGAGATATAAACATGTCTTCACAAGGCAGCTGGTGTAAAGCTGGTTTCGGACTGTCTGCTGGTGGCTGCCATTGTGATTGAGGGAATATTACCTGTTTAGCAGGACACCAAAACTAAATTTTCTACCATCATAGACGGTGTACATACCTTTATCATGAAGAGTGTTGACATTTTAAGCTTACATCTGCTTCATATATACAGGGTGTTCCATGAAAGGATGCCACTCAATTCCCAAAAATAGGTTTTACTTCAGAAAACTTCGTGTTACTTCGTGTTACTTATTAATTAAGCTAATTTGCATAATTAAACTCTAAAAATTGCCATGCAAACGCAGCATTTTTCTTCCTGGATTCAGAAGCCTATGACTGTAACACGCTATTCCAATCAATTCGTGTTGTGTCTGTCCCTTCGTGTTCCCTAGTCTTGGGGTTTCTTACATTATGCAAAATCATGTGTTTTTTCATAAGATTTCTGCAAAAATTTGACAGCCGAAAATCAGTCACTGGGCGAAGCATGCCCCCCAGGGGGTGCCCCAGGAGGAAGCTTGCCTCGGGACGGCTCTGACTACATATGTTTGAGTTCCTTTTATATCAGATTTGCAACAGTGCTCTCCCCTTTTTTTCCCAAATCTGAGTGACAGCGACAGTTCGAACTTCGTACCACTGAAAATGCCTTTTTCTGTTGGTGGACATTTCAGAGAGATACAATTATCTAGAGAAACCATTGATATCTATTGAGCTTCAGAATATGTGAAACAGTCAAAACCCAGAGGTTGGTTCCCTGCGTCACCTCGTATTGAAATTAGCCCACTTTTTCTTGATTCCATGTGCTTTGTGGCAGGCAGTGACTGGAGCTCGGAGCACCTTGATTTCGTTTTCATAGTCCCAAATCTTGGATTTCTTGGGTACAGAAAATTTAGTTTTCTGTTGAAGGCACCTTGATTTGCCCGATTTCGATTAACCGTCCCATAATATTATTATCAACTCAGTAACGTGGATTTCTCTCACATTGATTTTGCAACACTCTTCGCAGTAACTTGCGAGATAAGAGAAAGCAGATGTTCCAATTGGAAGACTTTAAGATCAATGAAATACCTCTTTTGTCTTCCTCACATCACACTCACATGCCATTATGCTGTGTTTCATGTGTCCCATCATTGCCTTACAGTGTACATCCTGGCTCCTGCACACACAATTTTTTTTGTGTAACTAAAGGTTGCCTTCAAAACATCTACATTTGGATGGTAGCTATATGTCACTGATCCTGTAAAGAGTGCAATGACACATACCTGCTCCTTCTGCCACTTAGCATTTGCTAATAACAGAAGCTTAAAGAAACACACAAGGAACAAGACTTGCCAGCAAACTAAAGGGAAGGCCTCCAGAGGATGTCCAATTCCATCATGCACTGCAACGTTCCTGCATGCCACGAGGCTGATAGCCCACCTTGAGAAAAGACATGAGGATGCTGGCTACAAGCTGACGAACCTTACCTTCCAATCAATGGATGAATTCAAAGAATGGAAGAGAAAGGTGGAAAGAGATAGTTTTGCTCGATATCATCTACGGTACAACAAGGATGACAAGTACCGCCTATACACCTGCTGCACAGAGACCCCTGACAGAGAGAGGAAAACTACACGGCAAAATGTGAAAGGAAGGGGAATAACAGGTCTGAAATGCTTGTCTAGCATCATAGTGTTTGAGGTCTGTGGAGCACTTCATGTCATATATATTGATAAACATGATCATGACCAATCACCTTCTCAAATACAACATCAAAATCAGCAAGATGAAGTTCTACAGTAAGTGCGAAGAGAAGCATCAATGGGGATACCAGTGAGGAGAATTTATGAAAGAATCACAGAGGAAGTGTGTTCACTGGAAGCAAGATAGGAAACCCAAGACCATGACAAGCAGCTTACATTAAGCTGAAAAGCATATGTCAAGCAGCATATGATTCACGACTTTCGGAGCGTTTGCACAGAGATGACGTCACATGTGTTGCCTATTTTGTGCACAGCTTCCACAAGAAAGACTGTTTCTCAACCCAGTCAATCTTGGGGGCAATCACTGGCAGAGGTGGGCAAATGCCCTCACGATCTTTGCCCTCACCTCAATTTTTGTCACAGATGTTTTTCCTCACCTTACCTCACCTCATTTTTGGGGGAACTTCGTTCCTCACCTCACCTCAACTTCCTTTTAAAATTATTTTCCTCACCTCACCTCAACATTTTCCAGAACACTTTTTCCTCACCTCATTTTTTTCTGAAATATTTTCCTCGCCGCAACCTTCTTTTTGAAGTATTTTCCTCACCTCACCTCAACCTTCATTCTAAAGTATCTTCCTCACCTCACCTCAACCTTCTTTCTAAAATATATTCATCTACTTGTCATAATATTTGCCTCGTCGAGCTCACCTTAACCAGTTTCTGTAAAACGTTTTCACTTCACAATTGCTCTTTCAATTAGGAGTGGCGTTGCTCATAGCCACAGTTGCTTCGCGGTGCTAACACGGAATCAAAAAAGTATTAGGAGCGGGTAGGTGTATACGTTGCAGTTGGCTTTTTACTGCTTCGTTGGTTGACTCCTGACAACAAGTTACAAGTACCCACAGCTAAGATTCATTGCCTTGCTTGGTTCGTCCTTCTTGCAACAAGTATCCACTACATGTACGATCAGTAAAAATTGGACGTAGGGTACATGGGTAGAGAAGTTGCACAAACCGAGCAATTTTGAGTTGTTTTTCATACTGGCAAGGCAGGAATGGCTTTTATCGAGTATCTCTCAAGCGAGAATGATAATGGAACAGCGGAAGTCGTTTTCGGGATGGTATGCAGCTATACTTCGAATTACTTGTACATTTTGCATTTTTGTCTGTTATGACGTTATATTATCGATCAACATTATTTAAATAGCAGATGTATTCATTTGTAGCCGGAATTCGGGGACCTTTTCTTCATGACCCTTGTTTTGAAGCAATCAGGTAGACGTGCTGTACGGATTACTAGTGACTTATGTGTTGACTTACTAATTAAATTATTACTTATTAAATTACTTATGTAGACACAGACCTCTTGTACCTTTTCACTTAACTTCATTGCCATACTAAAAGCTCAATATTTCAACTTGTGGCAATACGGAATATATGCCATTATTTGCGCTTATTGCACTTAAAGCGCGTGTTGTTGCCTCCATTTCTTACATCAGTGTCTCTGATAAGGTCATTGGTTGTCATGTACTATCGTTCCAAATAATACGTGAAAGACATCTGCTTACAGACTGACTAGTTTGGCTTTGTTGAAATCTAAACACTCAAAGCACACGGAACTATACTGACTTGTTCATGTGACTCAACTGACTAGTTTGATTGTGTTGAAATCTGAGCTAAATACATAAAGCACACATAAGCTATATTCACTTGTAAGTGTATCTAATCTGACACGTCTATCATGTATCTGACTCAACTGAAAGTCTGAAACTAACACGCTTACAGCGAACACATTTTAGTGTAGAGAGCCTATGCTCACAGTAACATTTGTGCTACATTGGTAATAGAAAAAGCTGGCTCTCTGTGCCCTTTTAAGAGATTGCGCAATTGAAAATAGCCACTCCACATCTCCTCAACCTCCCTCTCAAAAATTTTTCACCTCAATCCCAATTCCCACCTCACCTCAATCTCAATTTAGGAAATTTTTCCTCACTCACCTCACCTCAAAGTCCTTGTCAAAAAATTTTCCTCACCTCAACCTCCCTCTCGAAACATTTTCCTCACCTCACCTCAATCTCTCTTTTGAGAATTTTTCCTCACCTCACCTCAATGTGCATGAGGTGAGGGTGATGTGAGGGTGAGGGCGCCCTCACCCTCATTTGCCCTCGTGAGGATGCCCACCTCTGATCACTGGGCACTGGTTGCTTGCTCCTTTGACAAGGGAGATATGCTCTGCCTAGATCCACTGAGGAAGCAAGCCACACACGTCCTGCTCAAATACGCCCAGCTAGTGAAGCTGTACTTGAGCAACACTGCAGCTCAACGTGAGTTAAACGTGAAGTGCGACACAGAGCACACACTTCAAACTGACCCTTTCGCTTGTAGGGTGCTCATATGCTGGTATGCCGAAAGGCTTACGAGAGCCTCACAGGTCTCTGTGATGTGCATGATATGCGAAGGCATATCTGCGATGTCATACAGGGGAACTGCCTTAGCAGGAGGTGTCCCGAAGAAGATGCCATGACGTGTCTCCTTTGCAAAGACATCACTCCTGAAGACAACTCTGTTATGTCCACAAGGTGTGATCGGCACTGGCACATTAAGTGCATTTCTGCAAGTGGACTAGCGGTTCTGGATCCTTTTGTGTGTCCTAAGCAAACCATTGAGGTGAGAAAGACTTGGTGCTTCTTCACGGCAAGATGTGGAAGGACTTCAAGAGACTCAATATGTGCTGTAAGTGCTAGACACTGACAAAAGTGAAAGGTGCAGAGCAATACAGCCACAGACATATGTGCTACAAATTCCAGTGTGTTTTGAAATGCGTTCTACAATATTAACTCGGGTGACATTTTTGTGAATTAACTTTATAATTTAAACTTCCTTTCACTCTGTAATGCTGTGATCTTAGTGTCCTGGTTTGTGCCATACATGAAGAGTACCACGGTACAGTAGAACTGGTTACTGTTGCACCCATATATGCCTTGACTCTGTGTGATATGCTACATATTATGTGCTCATTACTGTAAGAGGTATACATCTGTATATACACTACCGCAATAAAGGGCTAACTACATGCAATCACTGCCCTATGTGCTTATTAAATAGCATATGCGGATGATGATGATTGGAGTTTTAATGGCGCATTGACAACACAGGTCAAGCATATGCAATGTTGACATGTGGAAAAGGGTAATAATCAACTATGATTAACTTTGTACACTGCCTGTTTGTTTGTTTTTCTTTTCTTGTTCTATTTTCAACTATGTCGGATATGTAGGCAGCCAGCATTGTACAAGAGTTCTTCATTACTGTGCCTTGACATCACTGCATATTTTTACCTCAGTGGCATGTACATGAGAAAAGCCACTTAGACTTATGTTAAGAATGCTAGTCAGAATGCATACTAGATAAACCCTGGGTATTTCTCCCTTTTCACAATACTTATTACCGCAGTTGCGTAAGGAAATCTTTTAGTGCTCTTAGACAGTAATGCTATTGTACAATATTTGGATGCTGTTCTTGCTGTTCATGCTGTTCTTAGTTGAACTGCTGTGGTGGTGCAGTCCTGGAGGTGATAGCACTTCATGGTATCCAAGCAGTTCCTTAGTAAGCAAAGTATGTTGCTTGAGAGGCATTTGCTTCTACTGGGGCGCATGTGCTGTTGTGCATGTGTTACGGTCAACTACTGTGGCATGTGACTAGTATTGTCTTTATGTATGCTTGTCAAGTATGTACTCTACATTTCATTTTGTGCTGTCCATATTGATGTCATATTTTGCACTTGATAATGCTGTTTCACACTGAAGTACCTATCACACTGCAGTGCAATAAAATCAGGGTCCACCTGTATGAATGTTGTGGAAATTCCTCAGTGTCATTCTAAGCAGCTGCAGCAGTGCTTCTACCTGCTGAAGCACTACCAAAGCTGCTGAGGATATTCCTCCACGATTGTACAAGCGGTCTCAGGCAACTTAGCAAACTACTGCGAACAAAGTGTAATATTTATTTGCATGCAAGCTGGTCACTATAAAACATCAAATATGGCAGATGCACTACCGGCACGGTTCGCGGCGCAGTTCTGGCTACGTGGCTCTGAGTTCAGCAGTGGCTGTAGAATATAACAACGGGTATGTGCACTAAGTTTTACCACGGTCCCGTGATTATACTACAAAAGGTGGTCATGTGACGACCAAGAAAATGGCCTTTCACCGAAAGACAGTACATAGAACAGAAGGGATACCACACCAAGGCGCAGCGAGAGAAACGTTGCCATCTTCAAGTTCACACTAGCCTTCTTCTACTATGTTCTGCAAGACAGGCTTTCAAGCAGCAAGAGCGATGTCTTGCTTCGTTGTGAGCCTATCGTGAAAGGCAAGGGTATGAAGGATGCGCCAAGTATGTTGCTGCACAACGAAAGCGGAGAGCAACTAGAGACCGTGAGCAATCCATTTGGAACACCATGTTCAACGTTGTAGTGGATGAGGCAGTTAAACAAAGAAGGGACATGTTCAATATGTGCTCTTTAGTGGTTTGCTTGTGATAGAGGGCATCTGTACTCAGTGACAGAGACGTCAGAAGTCCTTCACGGACAGGGGTGGCGAGCCCTAATCCAACCCAACCCAACCCAACCTGACCTAACCTATGATTTCGTCTGCAAATGATCATTATTGCTGCATAAGTTAAAAAATCATACCAACGACTCGTCGGTACGATTTTTTTAAGTTATCTACATGAATAGTTGGAATAAAACAGGCAAGAATATGTAGAAGGCGTGACTTCTCGTATAGTACTGGTCACATCCAAGTCGTCTTGATGATCTCAGTTTTCAGGCGCCACAACTCGCAATTCTCTCCTTCATGCAACAATCGCTGGGTGTCGTGTCTGTCAGTTCGAATCGAAACTGCGTTTGTAAGATATAGGCATTGCTGTAGTGAAATTATCCGGGAATCACCCCGTCTGCATCGCAAATAGGAATAGAATGGTGGGAACGGTTTAGGAATAGAATAGGAATGACACATGGTAGTAATAATTCGTGGCTTTACATCGTGAGACAACTGTGATCATGAGCGACGCCACAGTGGTCGGTCTGTGGACTGTCTTTGCCCACCTGAGGGTTCTTTAACGTGCGCCGAAAGACACATGGTAGTGATCGGAGGAATTGAATGGCATCAACATTTATCAGAAGGGATTGTGGAATTAGTGTTTCCACAAAAAGGGCAGATGTTTTTTGAAGAAAGCAACATGCTCCTATATGGCCCTCGATTAGTCTTATTCTGTTTGTCGTACCTGGTCCCCCTGGGATGCACGATCCAAATCACACACGTGTATTTGCTTTCAAAATCTGGCTCTGACGACTTTTGTAGCCCCATCTCTATATATCAGTCTCAGTACTCTCAATAGCAGTCGGTAGTGGTCACCTCGATGAAAATTGTGAAAAAGGAATACCAGTGCAGCAGAAGCGCAATATAACAGATTTTTTCTTCTCTTCTGCACTTTTAAAAATGGATACATACCCAGTTGTAGGTAACGCGATAACTGCAGCTCTGAATTATGTAAGCCCTCGACTCATTTCCGGGTTGTTGCTCAGTACCATAAGAGGCACGAGGGCCTTGCGGTACTTGCGAAAAGTCGGGGGCGTCGCCCCCCCTGCCCCCACCTTCCGACGCCCATGCTCAGTGAAGAGCCTCCAAGGGAAGATGCGCGGAACTTCATCGTGGGCGTGTAATTTTCTTAGTGAAACATTATGAGAGCTTGCTTGGTATTCTCTGTGTCATTGGAACACAACTCAATGCAGTTATGTTGCGAATTAAGATTTCATCAATATCTACAAATAATTGCACAGAAGTTTGAATTATCTGTGTCATGTCTTAGCATTTCAGTGTATCCGCAGCAATGGTATCGCATTACGTTCGGTTTCATCAGCAGAGATGACGGTGCCTCCTGATAAACTGCTTGATGGATGAAGCAGGGTTTCGACGTGCCCTCACTTCCTTGCTCCTTTAATGTTTTTAATTTTTTTAATTTTAAATAGTTGGCACGTACAACATCATTCATGGACTAACGCAGTGGTTTACCCAGAATTTCGTCAAGGGGGTCCACAAGGGGGTGTATTTACATGCTTTTGACGAAATATTGTGCAATCTCACAAAATTTTAGGGGGGTCTCCTCCACATTTTGGGGGGTTGTTAGGGGGGTGTAGGGGGGGTCTGGATAAATCACTGGACTAACGCTAACCGGGGTTGTTCGGCACACTAGAAGTTCGACTCTGCAATTATATAATTATCTTAATTCATATAGGGTTCTGCAATCCCAAAGCAGAACTGGAAGCCTTCTCTGTCAACGACGCTAAACGGCGGGAAGCTCCTGGCTACCCAAAGAACTAAGTGTCGGGCAAGGACATTGCTCTGTAGCGCAGACCCACCCTCTGAGTAATCGTTTTTGGAACAGGCTTAAAAATGTTTCCAGGTTCCCCAATTTCTTTGGGTAATTGAGTCAATTAAGTGCCTCAGCAGGTCGGCCCCACAAACTATTCACTGTTGAAGAGTACTGTTACACCTGGGTGAAAAAAATAAAACATGAAGGAAAAAATAGATTGTTTGTCTGCTTTATTATCTGCTTATTATCCTCAAGTCACCATGTGTGGATGACGCGGTGGTGGTGGTGAAAGGGCTTGCCGTTGTTGGCCTCACGTATGTGGGCAACGTCACGACTGACGCCCTGGGGAAGTGTGCGTCCTGGGCCGACTTCTAGGGGAACTGTGCCGACATATGTCTGAAAGCGTCTGAGGAAAACCCAGGAAAAACCCCAGACAGCACAGCCGGCACCAGGATTCAAACCCGGGTACCTCCCAGTCTCAACGTGACATGGCTAGCACGCTAACCACTGAGCCACCCCTGAGATAAGAGAGCTGATGAGAATTCCCTACCTGTAAGCTACTCGATTGTTTTTTTATGTGCGCCTTTTACTATCAAATAAATTAATGTACGAATAACAAACTTCACTAATAAGACTCAATTTTCAAAGGGTTTCTCGCCGTCTTTCTCCTTGTCAGGAACTGCTCACAAAACAAAGCGCCGACCTTGTAGAACAAGAGTACCAAAATAACACACTGCGCTTGTCTTTTATGAGTTTGAATTTGTCTTAATAAAGAACAGCGATGCACTTTTCAGATATGGAGACCACGTTGCCGATGCCATGAAAATAGGCAATCTCGAAAGCGACCTCGAGAGAAGAGTATAAAATCGTAATTAAATTTTCCGCGTCACCGGACATGAAACGCACACACTAAGCGCATTCTTTTCACTTGCACTGGACTGCACTACCTTGGACTCCACGCAAGACGGGTTTTCGGGAGCTGCACTTTCCAGCTGAAAGGAAGTTTATTAGTAATACCTTTCTTTTCAAAAGGAAAGTGCAGCACGCAAATAATCCAGTTCAGATCTGGTGCAGGAGGTGCAAGCGAAAAGAATGCACCTACTGGTGAGCTAGCCACTGATCTCTGGAGCTAGCTCACCATACGCACTCGGCCCCGCGCACACTACCGGTACAGAGGCTAGCCTCTTAGCTACCTAACTAGCCAAGCTTAGCCATGGACACCGGCGGCGGAATACCGACAATGCTCATCAAACGGAAATTCGGCTAATCCCTCACACGCGGAATACGAAAACGAATCACGGAAAAGAAAACTGAGAGTGGCAAAGAAGAAATTGAGAAGTAACCATCATTGGAAGCTATACGAACTGCAAAACATCCATAAGAACGATGGCCATCTCTATGACAAACACCTGGAGAGCGGGGCTTATTATTCGACGCGAGATCGGGCATGCTCCGAACGCAGGGTACTGAGGAGTAAGTACGAGACATAGAGGAACGATTGTCAGCTCTGCAAGGATAAAGCACCGGAAAATATTAGGCATGTAATTCTCTGAATGTGAGTGGTTGGGGAACTCGACGATTGTGCTCTGCTCGAAAATGCACTGGGGTTCACCGCAGACGACGGCGACGAACCGGAAACGGAAGTCAGGGAAACGAAAAGAAGACTAAGAAGTTGGTTTCAAAAGACACGACGATCTACCGGACAAGAGACTGTGACAACAGAGGCAGACTGAGTGGAAGAAACAGTGTATTCTTTGTAGTCTTGTGAACTTTTTATTTCTTACTGCATGTCCGCTCCGCCGGAGCTGGACCCTCGTTACAAGAGGCCCGCCAGGGGGTGCCAAACCATCCATCCATCCATCCAGCGCAGGCGCATGTCTAGAATGAGCCCACCCTCCGCTGTTGGCGTTTAGCGGCGTTAGTGTGACGCAAAAATGGCTCTACGTTTGTCTCTGTAACTGTCTGCCTCTTGCTATAGTTTACTGTGGTTTGCTGTTAGTAATGTAGGAGTGAAGAAATGTCGCGGTTCAAACTTCTGTCCGGAAACAAACGTTCTGAGCGACAGAATATTTGCGCGGTGTTTTACGTTAAACAAAGAAATATGTGAACCACACTTCAGAGGCATACATCAGGTAAGATTTTGCATTGCTTGTAAGCCTAAAAGAACTTCGACTCTTCTACAGATACCGATGAAACACTGTTTCGATCACGGTCCTTGCCGCGGTTATCCGCAGGCCATTCTTTGTCTGCACTGTCCTGGTTAATAGCTACTTGTTGTTACGGTTATAGCCACGATATCTCGTGGTAGTACAATAGCGATTACTAGGTATCCATTTAAATTAATAATTTGCAGTAGATTTAGATCCATACAAATGGAGACACCACTGCTTATTAACCAACTGCTTTTTGTCCCGTGGCGTCGTCATGTGGGTAGAGTACACAATCCTGCTTCCTAGGTCTGCTAACTACTTTTGGCAGCATGTTACACCGACGTATGGTAGTCATACATGTACCGAGTAATTGTACTACTTATTAAACATGCGAAATACGTCGCATCAAATTCAAGACGTTCGAGTGCAATCAGAAGCACTCATTACCAGCAGTGAATTGTATTCACATCTCAGTCGTGGTTAAATGCCTCAGATCTCTTAGCTCCTCCGTCTTCCCCTTACAAGCGGATGGTATTCCTACTACGTCTGATCAATGTGACAGACATACAGCATAACAACATTGAAACAAGCATAACAACTGTAACTTGGGTGATCCTGCTCCCAGTCTGTCGCGTCGTCTATCGAATTCATACACTTGTCATCAGGGGTGGCAGGAGGGGTGTTACAGGGCTTCTGTAGACCCCCTAAATTTGTGAAGGGGGCGCAAAATTCTGATGGTGGTCAGGCACCAAAGTGTTATCTCGGGTGCCGCATGCGAATAAAACGCCATGAACCCTTTTTCTGAATCAATTAATTTGCCAGCATAGTCAAGGCTTTGTCGGTTGGTTGGGCGTGTTGTATCCGTATCTTGTTAGTTGTACCAGCCACTTCAGCAACGACCGAGCGATTGTTCTCGTTACTGCTGAGAGTAAAGACGTTCCTAAGATCGTCCATGGGGCAGAGACGGCTAAACCATCTGTGCATCTTGCACGCCTACCTGGAGAAACTCGACATGCTCGACGACAACGCTGTAATAAAGGAATTCGTCTCGCGAAAGAGATTTAGAGCGGGAGTCTGGGATGCAGTGATACAGTCAGAGATAGAGCTTATGTGGTGTGTTTTTTGTTATTATTCTGTATACTGAAACATTCATATGCAAATAATGCAATATACATTCAATCCATACAAGACGAAAACAATTAAGCATTTGACACTTTTTGTCATTCAGACTGCCTCGAATTTTTGGGACCCGGGCATGAATTGGTGGTGGCTGTGGGGGATGGAAAGGGGTGCCGGTTGGCATCTGGGGTCCCCTGAATTCAGGACGCTGTGCCTGTGTAATAAAACTAGCAATTGTTTTTAATGCTTATACGGCTTCCCAAGTCTCTTCATTACTTGTAGTCTATATCTTCTTTTGCATCCATCTGTACTAAGTTATCCATATATATATATATCCTTTTGTCCTGACGAAGACAGTGCCACTGGCGAAACGTCGACCATTCTTTTTTTAATCTATGTGTTAAATTGCCCATTAAATAAATTAGTTTTTGTTAACATTCCTGTAATCTGTACTCCAAGTCTTATTATTTCACTTTTATTCAACTTCGTAGCCGTCTGATATATTAACCTATTTGTCCTATATATATATATATATATATATATATATATATATATATATATATATATATATAAAAGACTGCTAGTGACCACGCAAAGGGATTGTGTGGAGGTATAATTCATGTGGTGCACATTCACATCTATAGTGAATTAATATACCCTAAAACCCTTTAACTTCATGGCCCCACTCTTTTGTGAATTGGACATGGGTCGTATATTGCAGCCACTAAATTTAGCAAAATCTGCATACTAAGATCCGTCATCAGATCAGTTTCTCTCTTGTAAGATCCGTGGCTTGATTGACTCGCTTTGTTTTTCTTTTTTTGCTATGGTTGGAGTGGACATACGTAACCTTTCTTGCAGCATGCTGTAGCTGATGTTCCATACAGGAATTTATACAAAACTGCTCTGTTTGCTTACCTGGGTAGGCTAGAAATGTAAAAAATAAAATTTTCTTTGTTTAGTTTCCTGAGGAGTGGCTGGTGAGCCTCAGTCTACAGGATGATTCGCCTGAAATAAAGATACTTTACTGCCATCTACGTCATTTGAATCTTGCTTCAGTCTCATATAACCCCAGCGAGAGGCTGTACAAGGAATGCATCAGTGTTCTTCAGGTATGATAATGATGCTAAGACTAGTGTTGTAGATTTGACATTGTGTGTGGGCAAGGGCTAAAAGTTTTTGTAAAATAGTGTATTTTCCTGTAGCAACTAGTGCACAAAACAATGGACAAATCCAAAAACACATGTCAAACGCTTTTTTTAACGCTTTAATTTTAAAGGGGACAAAATAGACTCACACTATCCAAATAGTTCCTTTAATTTAGCATATTTGCCAAGAGACAATGCTCCTTCCATTTTGGAGATCAGCTACGTAACAAATCTGCCACTTGTAGCAACACTGCATTCTGGGCACTGGAGATTGGTGACATATCAGACTGCTTGCCAATGACGGGCCCCTTGAGACAAGCTGTGGTGTATGGGGTGTACTGGTTGTGGGAACATCGCGGTGATCTCACAAAGCAAAGTGCTGAAAACATAGTGTGTACATGAATGTTGTGGACTTTTGGTACAGTCTGATCTTGCTATCTTTGGGGTTTAATGTGGAAAGATGTTTGGAATTTACTTCTCTTCCCAATATTGCAATAAATTAATGTATAATCGCCCTGTATTTTGACTGGTTGATAGGGTGTGATGTCAAAGTGACGTGTGGCCATTTTTGGCAGGGCATCACAGGGCGGAGGACGGGCATGAAAGAGTACAGTGAATATGGCAACCTGGGGATGCCCAACTTTGCCTTGTATCTCGCGCTGTTCGTGCATGATGTTGTGGACACTTTTTGAGTGCAGAAAGATTCAGACAAGTGTGTTGCAAGCTGCACTGCTTCAGCTGCTATGGCACCATTAGGCATGCATGTTTCTGTCACTTGTTGGACTAGAGAAGGGATGAAAAACTCTTTGGATGAAGCTAAAAGGTTTTGGACAGGACTTGGTAATATGACATGTAGTTTTACACAGCTTTCCTGTAATGTGCAGGGATACTTTCAAATGTTCTAGAGCAAGTAGAACACAATTTCTTCTGTTCATTTTTCTGTCATCACATTTATTTGCTATCTTACCATGTCTACACATTAAAATTGCTCCATGCAAGGCTTTTATATCTGTCTGATTTGTGTACGTAGATGCTACAGCAGAAGTTCCAGCCCCTTTCTCACTTGTCGTCAGAACTTGATGCAGAAGTTGCCAGTGAAACACACTCGTCAGTCAAATGGATCAGAGCCTTTTTAGCCCTTGGTGGCATAGAGGTAAATATTTAATCATTTATTTATACCCCCATAGGCCCGGAGGGCGTTACATGGGGGTGAAGTAGGCAGGTCATGGTATACAAGACTATACAAGGTAGTATGTCAGATACAACAGTGTGAGCGCAAAAATATACAATTCCTGACAAGTTGATTCCAGATGATTAAATTCCATAATGATGGGACAGGGTTTTACAGAATGATTCAGATTGATGTTCTTATTTTATGTGGAAGACCATTCCATTCTATTGTAGCTAGTGGAAAGAAATATTTCAAAAGTAGGTTAGTGTTGCAGTGAAAGCGCTTGCATTTGAAAGAATGGTCAAGGCATGGAACAGATGTAGAAGACTAATGTATCTCCCTTTAATACTTGGGATGTGATGATTCTGTGAAAGAGACAGATGCGTTTCACATTACAACAGAGATTCAGCTTGGGTAGTCCAAGATTACACTTTATTAGTGTTATACTTGAGTCTTTGGAATAGTCTGACTCAATGAAACATGATGCACAGTTTTGAATGTCCTCAAGATTCTTGGAGCTGGTTAGGGTCCCAGATTGACGATGCATACTCAAGTTTTAGTCGCATGAGTGATGTGTATGCTAGGCACTTCAGATGAGACCGAGCTTGCTTAAGCGTGCGCCTCAGGAAATTCAGAGTGTGAGTGGCATCGACAATTATTTTTTGAATATGATGATTCCGTAATAAATTGGACGAGAATACAACGCCTAGGTATTTGTAACTACCAGAACAAAAAATTGGTATGTCACCGATAAAATACTGATATGAAGAACTATCTCTGTGGCGAAAAAAAGCAACATGACAACATTTCTGTAAATTCAAAGGCATTAACCACTGTTTACACCAGTCGCTTAATAGGCATAGGTCATGCTGTAGATCCTGTTGATCTCTGAGACAGGTTATGCATCGATATATAACACAATCATCTGCAAATAATCTGACCGTGGAAGAGATGCCGTGAGGGAGTTCATTTATAAAAATTGAGAAAAGGACTGATGACTGAGGCCATTACATCATTACCTGCACATTTCTGAGCTCAAAGAAGTATTGTGTAGGGCCTGTTTGCTGTCTTAGGTAATTGACACACATATGTTATGTGTCCTTAAAGGAGCAGTCTAGAGGCACACAACTTTATTTCTGTTTTTGGTCGGTATGGAATGTTAGGCGGCCGAAAACAGTTTTCCCACAGTTAGTGCAAACGTAGCGAAATTGGGGCGCCTGCAATAGCCCACCAAATCCCCAGTGTGCGAAACACCCCCCTTCGCCTTTAGGATAGCCACGTGATGAGCGCCGCCACGCGCGTCACTATGTGACGCGAGTGGTAGGGACGCTACTCATTGGATCTGAGATCACATGATCGAGGTGAACAACACCGCGCAGGCCGGAGCGTCTGCTACCGCTTCGGAGACGCCAGGCGTTCTCTGGCTACGTGACGTCCGAAACGGAGGATTTGAAGGCTGTCGACACGATACGACCTCGATTTTTTGGGACCGGTGACACCACCTGAAGAAAGAGTGGTGCAGCCCGAAATTAACTGTGTGTTGTACAGCAATACCCCAGTGCTTCCCGACAGCATGCAGCCTCTCTGACAGTTTTCACCGCACAGTTGGTTCAGTGGCTAACAGGGGGCGCCACAACACCGACGTCATTGCTTGCTTTCTGCTACTGTGAGTTCTGAGATTGCACAGAAGCCACGGATATATTACTCTTATTATATATTACCTTATTTTGTCAGGGTGCTTATATGCTTTGTTTTTTTAGAAAACGTGATATAAATCATATAGAGAATAGAAGTCAACAAGAAACAGCTCGCAATGTTTGTAGCAGACGGTTTTTCCTACCAACGAATGAGGAGGCTCTCTACCACAAACGTCATACTAGAGTGGGTGATTTGAGAGAGTGGGTAGGCAATTTTGCAAATTAATTGCGCCGCGGTGAAACAACTTTGGACAAAAATATTTTGTGGGAATGCTTGTCACATACAGCTTTACAAGATGACAGCAGTTTTTGCCCATGTTAGATACCACTTTAAAGTAGCACAGAAGTCATTTTTAACATGATGTTTTCTTCCTATAAAACTGTTAAGTAGGCCAGTAAGATGCGCCATGAGAAGTAATTCACACCACGGCGTCATAATTATCGCAGAAATTGAATTTAATGTACGCCGCAAAAAGCAACCGTGCGCAACGGCGGTGAAGAGCAGTACCAGCCTGTGATCTGCCTGGAACCTCGCGCTGACGCTATAAGGAGAGTGCTCGCTGATTGGTCTAGAGAAATGTTGTATGCTACTCCTCTGTCGCCGGCTACTCAGCTGTTCAGGGTTCTGAAAAGGCCTTTCTCCTGGCTCGGTAATGATTCGGCCGCTCCTTCTATCCTCAATTCTCCGGGAGAACTGGCAAAACTGGTTTACGGCGGCAAAGGGACAAGGTGCTGACCCCCACTGACCGGCGAACCAGAACGAGTTCTCCTTATAACGTCATCGGTGACATGGCATCCTACCTCCTCATCCTTGTTATAGCTGGAGTGGCGAGTTAAGGGTGAACGCGCTGAGCCATGTTTATGTGAGTTTTTTTCTGGGAAACAAATTGCACATGTCAAAACCTTTCGCGCTATTCGGTATAATGACACACACTTTCATCAGACGTCTCAATCTGAAATTTTTTTTTTGATGGCCCTCTGTACTCCTTTAATGCTCCTTTAAGTTGTGGGATGATGTTTGGGGAAATAATCTCAAATGTGTTGTAAAAAGTTGCAAAGCTGCAAAAGTTTATTTCTTCCTTGTATTCTAAGAAAAATAAATATAAAAACATTACTGTAAAAAAAATCATTATCATCTAAATCTTGTGTTACTTGTTTATAAACAATTTGCTCCATGAGTTTTGACGGGGGTACCTGTTGGTGAGACTGGTCTGTAGTTAGGTGGAGGATATCACTTAACAAACTTGAAAATCTCCTTTAGATCACTAAGCGATCACCTGCCTAATGTGCTGTCGCATGGAACATTGAAGGATTTAAATATGGCTGTTGCCAAAAAGGCCGGGAGTCGCTTCTTGAGAAGAAAGAACCCACATTTCTTGGATGCCGGTCAAGTGTGCTACCGATTATGTGTAATCAGTTGTACATGTGACAGACGATCAAGAAGTGTGCCTTGAAAATTCACAGAGAGCAAAGAAAATGTCATCTATGAATTGCCACTGAGATGTGGGCAATGGTATATTAGAGAGGGTAGATGATGTGTAAATACCAGGCTCAGAGAGCATAAGTCCAGACTGCGCAGCACCCAGTCAGGACATTAGCTATTCATTGGCATGCTGGTGCAGGTACAAAAGAATGAACTAATAGTAGATTGATCATTAGCATTTCGTCCAGAGTGGGATGGAGCAACAAAGTTTGTTATCAGTGTTAGTAATGTTAGTAATGGGTGGTGAACCTAATGTCCAATCAAAGTGAAGGTAGTTGAAGTACCTGAGGACAGGAAGACAGAGGAAGCATTTCATTAATAAGGCAATCTCATTCTAAACAAATCTCGGATGAACATGTGGTTAGTCTGGGGAGGTTGGTAATATGCACCAAGAATCTTTGCGGGATGTGCACGTTTCAGACGTACCAACATGTCTCCAGATTAGTATTCTATCCGGGCAGGGATCAGGCCTCCAAAAGAATGCTCCCCTCCATTCTTGAAAGCTGATTAGTGCTGTAAAGTGTACATTGTTGTACCACCATTGGACCACAAGACGTTGTGATCCTGAATGTTTGACAAATCCACCCTGCATAGTGTAAAAGACTGAGCCTGTGCATAACTAGAAGGACGACACCAACACAAGACTCCAACTAGCAAAAGTTTAGTGTTGAAACCGAGACCTACTTAATAAGAGAGCGACCAGACCACTTGACCCCTGCTTCAGCACCGGCTTTTTGGTTTCACATGATTGCCGCAGGAGCACTGATGGCGCTACCAACATTCCCTACTTCAGTGAGTTGTAGTGCATACGCGGTAGTTCTCCTACAGGCTTCTTCGCATTCGCGTCAGCTGTTTGTGCCCTTTTTTCGCCAAACATATCGTAATCTTTACGCACCAAGCTGTCACGAAGATCGTCAGTTCACCTGGGCATGTTTTATTCCGTAGTCCATTTTTGCAATGCAAAATTAGTGAAGGTATCACAGACTTCATTCCACGAGTTCCCTTCCGATGCCTCCTTGCGAGAAAAGCGAAAAAGTGTGCTGCCATTCATCTAAGATATTTCTCCAAGACTTCGTGAAAGTGCTGAGCTAATGGCCTACGATTCATCGTCAGGTGCACAGCACTCGCTCATAACCTTCGTTAAGAGCATAGCAGAGCTCTTGTCTTTTTAGACGTTTCTTTTTCCTTTTTTTTTCTCTCTACTAGATCTGGAGTAGTTTGTCCAGATGTGAGTGGGCTCACATCTGGATATTTTTTCTCCTATCATCATCATCATATTTTTCCAAAAGCTTACAGTCCAACTGTGGTCACATTTATGTTACTCCTTAAAATATTGTTAAGATTCCTTTCCCTTTATTTTTGAGCAACTAGAAAACATTTGCAACAACAAATCACTTTGGAAACGAGGAGTGTGCACACATAGACTCACTCGTTCAATGGCATTGGTGAAACCGGGCCTTCTATCATACGCACACTTTTCAGTTCAATTCAGTTCATTTATTGTTCCCACAGTGTGGTGGAGCCGGAGCAAAAAGCTACCAGTGTAGCTTGGAGAGGGCCCCGGTCTCCGACAGTGCAATGGCAATTTAATGTCACACAGCAATACCAATTTTAACGACATTATTAAATAGCAGTAGCAACAAAATAAGAATGTAATAATAATATAATGAACACATAACAAATCTGCACACATCTCTCTGCTGTCACCAAAACAATGATTTTAAGTGTTTGTTTAAGGGCACATTAGCATTAGTGAAAAAGCCAAATGTGTTTAATAATTGCGGTAGTTGGATGGACAAACTCTGTTCGCTGTAAGTTCTTCGAGCTCTTGGGTACGCCTATGCGGCATCTCTCCTACTATGATAGCCACTTTGTTCGGGCATAAGACCAACAAGAGACAGGAATTGATCGTTATTATTTAAGATAGATGTCATGCGTACGTACACAAGCATTTATATTCAAAAATTCGCTTGCTGGTACTATTTGACACTGTTGAAAAAGTCCCTTAGTCGTCTTGTTACCCTGAATATTTGCAATGGCGTGCAAGAATAGCTTCTGAATTGTTTCAATGGACTGAAGATTGCATAGAGTTGTGGAACCCCACACTCAATTTACGTGACAGCTTGCATGATAGGTTCCGCTCCTAGATTGCCAATGAGCCGATTCGGTTTTTACAGCAATAGCTGTATGACGGAACCTGTCACAGAAGAATCTAGGGCAGGGGCCTCAAACTCAAACCGATTTGCGGGCCACATCGATTTTAGACCACATCTTGGAGGGCTGCAGCCATAAAATACCTAAAATACATTCAAATAAAAATGTACACAAAAACATGCGTTATTGTGGAGTTGGACGGTGTGTGCAGAATTCATTACTGAAAGGGTCCACTTGACACATCAAGACAAATAAATAAGCTGCATTTCCAAATCAGGTACAGAAAATATGCTAGTCGATTCTAGAAAAATATGTAGTTCTTCATAAACAATTATGACAATGATGACTTTATTGACACTAGATTATTTCAGGTTTGCAACTTTAATAAGACTCCTAAAAAATTAAAATAGTATGGCCCTTGTACATCCCTGCTCCGTCGCCATTTATTTTCTTCTCTGCATCTCTGTTCCTTGCCAATTTCCTGCAGATGACATCCGGAGAGGCTGCTGCTTCTATAAGCTTGTAAACTTAGTGCGAGAATTAAGATGAACCCGTCTTAGTCCTCACATTAGTTGCAGTGTTAGTTTACCAATGCGCACGTGACTAGTACCAGGTTGCTGTGACCGTAACTTGTTCAGGTTCAGGCAGCATATACATGTGTGCTGTCTAACGTGGACAGGGGCAGCACTATGCCGGCCAAGAGTAAAATCAATGTCTGAAAATCTGGTTTCATTCCTAATTCTTTTTATTAATTTTCCATCGGTTGGGGGTCAAGGGCCCTCGGGCAGTGATGGGCAAAGTACCCAAAATTGTACTTAAAGTAAAGTACAAAATACCTGACTTCAGTAGTACATGAAGTACAGTGCAAAGTACCACATTTTAGATATACTTACAGTAAAGTACAAAGTACTAGGAATTATACTCTAAAGTACTTGCCAAGTACAGTGCAGTTGAGTTAAGGCAGTAATCTGCCAAGCTGATACATCTTGAAGGGGAAAAACTGGTAATGTATGTGCATGCAAACAACGCGACTAAGGAAGAGTGTGTGTTGCAAATTTTTGCTTGCGAATCTGTTGATGACATTGGCTAAATGCCAATGTAAGAATTTTTTTTGCAAATTCTAGTTGTGAAGCCCAGCTGTTAGTGCTTGCCCATGACTATGAACTGTAACAGATGGCATAATTGCTGTTCACAGCTGCTCAGCTGGGCTGGGCTAGTAAAAATAGGGCTACAGGGCTAGTGGAAAATATTTTTATTTCCTGATTTATTCCTCCTTCCATCCCTCGGTATGCTATGAAAAAGCACTCCACCTTACTGTTCAAAAGTACTGCTTCTAGACACAAAACTTGCTAATATTTTCCTTTTTTCTGTCTTTGCTTCCAGTTGGGTACTTGAGTACTTGATGTGAACATACTGACAAAAGTACTTAAAGTACAGTACAAAGTACACAATTGGAAATGTACTTAAAGTAAAGTACAAGTACTCAGAAATGTACTTAAAGTAATACTCGACTACTTGGTATTTCAAGTACTGCCCATCACAGCACCACAGGCTGCACCACACTGTACCACAGAATAGCTGCTTGCGGGCCACATGGGTCCCTTGAGTCCCCTGATCTAGGGTGTTCAAATGAATTTCAGACAGCAATGGGGCTTCAGGGAAACCTATAAAAACCCCTTTCCTCTGTGCATACAAAACGTAATCTATACAAATCGCCGTAGAATTTAAATACAGCTCTAGCCAGTTCATGAAATGGCTATTCATACTTATGGCTATTCCAGTGTGTGATTGAAATTGAAGCTATGTTTCTGTTTCTTTCATTGGTAATGGAAGAAAATTCATCAGCGTTAGTTGTGTAAAGAATGGACAGTCTGGTGCTCTGGCTGTAAAGACAGTACTGTAGAATCCTACAGTGTTAGTTCTGGAGCATTCTTTCTGTTATTTATTTTGTAAGCAGAGTTTGTGGATGCATCATACTGACTGCACCTATCAACTCTAGAGGATCTTCAGATGTGTTAGGTATTCTACAGATGCATTGGGTACACGTGGCAGGACACATGTTTCAGGCCATTACTTTGTTAATTTTCCTTCTTTGCGGTTTCAGATGTTAGAACGTATAATTATGCAACCTGCAGCGCTTCCACTGGAAACGGCAGCATGTCAAGGTAAATTCAGTCACTTCATCTATGCATGCTCCTCTTTTGCAGTGTCGCTGTAGTATCTGTAATGTTTCATTCATATTTTTTATCACAATGTTTATTTCACTAGTGGAACGCAGCCAAGCCCTTGTACTACAAAGTTGCTGCATTGAAGTTCTCTTCAGGCTTTGTGTTGAGGTTAGTAGTTTGTAATAATTGAACCTTAACTTCATACTTCATGTGCAGTATGTAATTTCTAGTGCTGAAAGTCTGGGTGCTAATTGTTGGTACACTCTCTGTCTAGGATGGTAACATTGCCAAGGAGCTTGCTTCCAAAGAACAACTTTTCCACGGCATTTTGTCACTTCTGCAGTACACGGAAACCTGTGTTGTAGCCTGTGACCTCATTGAGTGCTTGTTACTATCAAGGCATGAAGTGTTGAACCTCACTACAATACGTATGTCTTTTTTCCTTTGAATCAACATCATAAGGCATTCTGAATTGCAGTTGCCAGCTCAGTCGTCTTTCCAACTCAAAGCGCACTGCTGTTACTATGCCAGTGTTTACAAACATGTTGAATGTTAAAAGCGCTCCATTTTGTTTGGTATCGATACAGCCAACATCACGAACCTCATTGCGCGGTTAGACAACATTCAGTTGGCAAATCTCTGCAAGATTCTCGCCATCAGTCTGTCAGACCTGGACATGTATGAACACAAGACCTCACGTAAGTTTTCTTGTCATACAGTTTTCTGATGCCCCGTTACTGGTTAGCTTATTTGAATTCTCTATCTTCATTTCAGTCTATGCACAATGTAAGGAAAAGAACAGGGACAATTTCTCCTGTGTACGAGACATAAATCAAGGTACGAGTATCAAATGTGGTCCAGAGGTCATTTACATGCTCTGTTCTTATTGTTATGCATTCTGTTCTGCAGAAGTCATCTTAAATGTGCCTGGAATTTTGAAAAAACTTGTTCAAATTGCTTGTGCCAAACCATGTAAGCATACTTGTGTTTCCTTGCACTTCTTTTCACTAATATTAGTATTGAAATACTAGCTTTGGGACATGAAATAAGATAATAGTAATAATAAATTTATTTTTGCTATTGTTGTTATTATTGATTATGGAATGAGCAGTTGAGGTAATACACTTTCTATTTTTAGGGGTGATTTGCAAAACTGCTGAAATAAACCACGAAAAAATTGCTTTCATGCATGAAAAATAATCTACATGTACAAAGGAGCATATATGTTTTTTGCTTTCTGTGGTCTACCCTATTTACGGGCTGTTCATTTCTCAGATACTCCACGATTTCCTGCAATTGCGGGGGAGATGAACCACTGGATGCAGTGGATTGACACTCAAGTCACTGCTGATGCAGAAGGGGCTGAACAACAGTCAGATTTCGTTGGAGGTGAGTGTCATCCATCTATCTTAAGGAGAAACCCATTGGTCCAGGGAACCCACTGTAGGACATCATTGCATTTTACACCAATCGCTGTGAAGTATCTAGAGCCATGTAAGTAACATTATGCCTCTGCAGACATGCCATGTGTATGCAAAATAAGGTGTAATTGTGCTGACTGAACTATGAATTTATGTGGACAGAAATGAACCGAGGCTAGTGTCACACAAATTAACAAACACAACACTTATATCCAGTACAAGGATCAGTTAAAGAAATGCATCAACAAAAAAGTCAGTGAGCATCAGCAGAGGAACTCAAACCTACACTTAATGGCCACACTGCTGATTGCAGCATACTGTGATTCACACTTGCTGGCTTTTTCATTGCTGTCGTTGTTTTCGTGTAGTTCTTTAGTTGTAGTTTTTGTGTTTGGAAAACACTCCATAAAGCAGAAGGATCTGAAAAAAAAAAAAGAGAGAGAGAGAGAGAAAGCATCACTCACAGGTGGTAGACTCATAAGAGAAACATCCTGAGGGCAGTTAGTGCAACTAGTGATGCACATCTTATCAAATGTTTGTCTTTATGACACCCAAATCACAAAAAAAATTACTTATTTGCTATATTTACAATTTTTGCTTGGGTAACTAACACGCTGTCTTTCCCCCCCAAAACCTAGCTCTGTAAAGGGTGTGTTCATTATGCGAGAAAAGGTGGTATTATATTTACTCATTGGCCTCATTTGTGCTGTCCTTACTTTGTATTGATTGTGGTGGTTAATGTGTTAAGTGCGTGTCAATCACACCTATGCTAATTTGTTTACTTCTGCATGCTTTGTCTGATGTGGTGGGTTGGATACATATTTGACCCCATTGTGTGTGTTGTCATACGGGCATGCACTATGAATCCTATATTTTGCTCCCAAGTTTATAGCAATATCCTTATGACTTTATCTTTGTCCTACATGTAAGAACGCCGTGAAGCTTAAAGAACAGCAAATCAATATACGATGGACATCCACACACCATGAGATTGCATTGACCTTCCAAAATTGTTTTGGACATTACTGATTGTCATATTTTCAACTGACATTGTCTGTGATCTTGTGTTTGTGAGCACACAGCTACCTTTGTAATAATGTGCCTACTGCAAGTGTAGGGCCAGTATTCTTTGTGTACCTAGTACGAACCACTTGGTTGTCTTTAGGAAAACTTTTTTTACTGAAAAGTTCTCTGTAGCTATTCTTTCAGAATTTAGTTAGAACTGGTTAAAGTCTTCTGTGATGTTTTGAGGACAGTGTCTGAATGCCAGCCCTCAGGAATTTAATTTGAATTTCAATATAACCATTAATTCCTAGTAAACCACGAATATCCTGGAGACGTCCAAAATGTGTCGCAGACGTCCAAGACGTCGAGGCATCCTATGTACGTCCCAGGGATATTCGTGATTGGATTGAAACTATGTCGCAGATGTCACAACTGTAGCTATGTTTCATGGACGTCACATGGACGTCCAGTCTGTCACCTCAAAATATTTTAGTTGTTGGGGATATCCAATTCTTTGGATCCAATAATTTGGGACGTACATCCCCTGTACGTCCCAAAGCGAATATCTTGGGTACTTCGAGATTTGGATATTCTGAGGTGATCGCATCACGAACCAAAAAGTACGTGCAAACAGGGGCTGAATGACGTTTCTCCGATACAAAGGGCAGTCCTGTGCAAGATTGCAGGATTTTGCTCCTTCCAAAACTGACTGTCTATGTTACATTGAGCACTTATTGCAAAAGAGGCAGAGATGCGGAATTCTGTGGCACTCTCAAATTTGACTTTCGATGAACCTACTGAGTGTCTCAGACCAAGAGGAGTAAGAAACACAGGCATTACCTTGTTGCTGAGTTAATACACCACGCAACTCCTCACATGACTGTTGTTTTTGTGCATATAATCGAGTTATACTTAGACAGCTCACCCACCGTTTTGTTTCGGAGGCGAACAGTACCCTCGAATTCGCGGGAGTTCGCGCGACAAGCAATATATAGTATTTGTTTTCTCTTGGAAAGGGAATGCTAGTACCTTTCGAAGCTTTTTGGACTGTGAGCTTTTCCATTTCTTTGTTTGCTTTATTTAAACCGCCGCGCTCTGTGTCCGTTATGGGAAATACCAGAAACGGGCACAGAGGGGAAACAGGGAACGAAATAGTTATGTGGTGGCCACTCTCCATAGTTACGGGTACGTTAATGGTGCCGACACTCCCCACCACCACCAAAAACTCTCGCAAAATGTTGCAAAATATGTGTTCGTGCGCACGGATCGCAATTGGTGGCGCCAATATCCTCTGAATGTCCGAATGTTCATTAGTTGAGTTAGTGGGACGTCCCGTGGATATAGAAAAAGTGGGACAAATGACCATCTATTGCACGTACAAAAGACGTCTATAGGCTCTGTGCGAACCTCCCTGGGATATCCGAATGTCACGCTCAAGATGTTACATGGACCTCGCTGGGATGTAGATGGTTTACTGGGTTATATTCCCTTCACTTATGCATGCATTACTTGGATAAAACTTCATGTTCTTTTTGTGTGTGTGCTATGCTAACCTAATCAACTGGAGTTTTTCGTGCAGGGATATCGCAATGGAATCAAAGTACAGTGCAGTTTCAGCACGAGACAGCACTCAAAATTCAAGCAGAGATGGCGTTTCGTGCAGAAGCTGTTTATGTCTTGGGTCTTCTCTTGGTTGGAAAAAGAAGAAAAGAAGTTAGCATAGCTATTCTCAGTGTTCTGGTTGTTCACTAAACAACATATGTGCTTTCAGGTACAGAGAGCTCTTGCAATGCTTCGTCTGATTCCACAACTTTCAGATCTTTTTGATCATTTCGTCTGGAAATATAGCACGTAAGTATCCAAATTGTTATATCTGTTACTATGTAAATCACCTGTTTCTTGTATGGAAATTGTAAGGAGAGAGGATGGAAGCCAAGCTAGGAGAAATGTGCAAAAGCAAAAGACCAGTCATGAGACCACTCAAGTTACCAATATTTAAACCATTATGGTACATAGACACCACCACCACTAGAGTTTTTCTCACTAAGTTAGCAGAGTCCCATAAAATAATGGCAGTCCAACCCTAGTTGTGCTTCCTGGAATGGGGTGAACTGCAAACTTTGTATGCAAGCTGTTTACAATCGTTAGGTGTACTGGTATCAATTCCTTTACTTTGAAGAATAGTTCCTTCACAGGACTTGTAGGTGGCAGTGAGGTGTGTAGTGGTTAGTGCTGCTGCATGTTTCATCATCATCTCGTTCCAACTGCACTTTTTGCTACCTTGGTTTCTAGAGATGGGAGTTTTCTCATAATTGCTTATTGAATAATCGCTACTGAATTCAGTACTCAGTAAGAGCTTGAAAGTGCTGGTCGAATACATCTAGTGCAGTTAAGAAGCCATCTTTCTGGTAATTTCACTTTCAGGCGTGTTGTTTTTATGTCTGTCTGAGGGAAGAAGGGTGTTTTCATGTCTGAATTAATGAGCTTTTGTTTCTTGTTCCATGTTTTGCTTGCATTGCAGTAACAGGGACAGAGGAAGGCTTCCTGGGCACAATATCAACTGTGAATGCAGTCCGGTAAGCTGAGTATGGATTAATAAGTCAGTGCTTGCATGCTCATGAATTGCATCTGTTGGAGGTCTACAGGGTGAATATAGCAATTGTTGGACATTTTCATCAGGTTACAAAAAGGCAGCATCAAGATCACCTCAAACTTTGCTGTCCAGTAGTCATTTGTGTGACGATTCATTACCATTTTTTGCAGGTGCTATGTTGTCTAGGAGCATAAACGCAACATCTTACTGAATGACCTTTTTGTACGGCAAAAATATGAATGACCTGTAAACCAGTCAGAGGTGTTAAATTCTTTTCTTGTGTCTGCTTCACATGCACTTCACGGGCATAGGTGTTGCCTACGGCAGTCGCCGACCGGTTTTTCGGACATGCTCGATTATTCGGATGCGTTCACGGAACGGCCACGGTCCCCATAGAGTTAATGTATAACAACGTCCAAAATTTTGGATACTGTACAGCCCCGTCGCTTGATATTTCGGACTCGGTTTGCCCAGCCAGCGAGCGTCCCGAACAGTCGCCAGCTCACCACGTGCACATGATGCAATGTGAAGGTCAAGGAACTGCATATTAGTCCTTTCTTCCCTATGACCCACTTTAACTGGACCTAGAATAAGGAGGGAAACAGGTTAAAAGGAGAGCACGTCCCCTTCCACATCAGGTAATCAACTGGGGAGTGTCTTTTGTAATGGGCAATCGCTGCGATCATGCCCCACAAGTTTCGCTTCCTATTGGGGACTTGTGTGGTCCGTTCACTTCATCTCATATGCAGGAACTGTCATAGCGTCGAATCTTCATCGTCAGTAGAATCTCTATCATACGAATCTCTTAGGACGCTGGAAAATATTTGTATCATCAGAAATTCGTATGAAAAGAATTAAACCAAATATAAAAATTGAGGCTAGAAAATAGGCAGTTACTGTTCATTTTTCATTGCTCTGAGTGAATGAGGCCTGTCGTAGCGCTTTTGCGTTTTTGTTTTGGCCAACGCTGCCGAAATTCGCGAAGACGTGGTGTCCAGCCGCGAGTCATGCGGCAATGCCGTAAAACGAGCTTCACCTAAAGCACGCAGGCGTTAGGTGAAGCCGACTTGTGGAATGGTGACGTCTAATGTTGCCAGAAGTATGTTTCCTTCACATGTTCGGGATATAGTTCGGGTTATGCTGTGTTCACCCTGGCAAGGAATGCTGTTAGTACAGGGGAACATATATTGCGTTTTAGGCTTTCTTTTACTGAGAGCTGTTATTGGCTTTAATGACCGCATTGTTGTGAATCTAAGCGCTCCCCATTTTGTTTATTCTTTTAACGTAGGATTCTATTGGAGATTGGTGTTTAACAAAATTGTGTAACAGATTAGCGGCGGTCAATTCAAGGTGAAACTGAAGAAAATCTTGTGTTGACTCCAGCGTGTGGTGTAATATTCCTACAGTCATAGCACGGCAGCCAAGTGTGCTATACACATCATTGAAGGGTCATTTGGAAGCTAAAGATCTGCTGTGATAAACTGACAATTAATTCATTGTACAGTGTTAAGCGTGTGTAATGGTACTGCGTGAAAGTCTCTCTTTGGGTCAGCATTTTACTTTGCCAACAACAGTCTGTCTATGACACGAACAAAGGTGTCTGTGCTGGAAGCAATGGAAGTTGACTCCATCAGAGCCAATTCTGAGCGCTTCTGGAGACACCAAAGGGGTGCGTACAAAACACACAAGACAAGCGAGCAAAGTTCCAATAAAACACCTAGAACTCACTGGTCATGCCATTCCTGATTCCATCCTTTACATCCAAGGTTGGTTGTTAGGACAGCAAGTAGACCAGACTGCCAGTCTCATCATGTTAAAAGATAAATAAAACAGAGGCAGATGAGCACATGTAGTCTGGGATGGGGCCACTTCCCTTGATTTTTTCTAAATGTGATAATTCAAAGTCAAGCGGTTCTTAGATTTGCCAACAGACTAAACACACCCCTCTTACATGTTCGAAGTCCGCAGCGAATCTTTAGAGGGTTACAGTTAAACCCAATTACTGCTAACTTTGCGAACACATTATGTCAGTTTGGTATATGCAAATGTTGGCTATAGCTTTCTTGTGAGTGGTGCTGTACTCTGTATAACCATTGCAAGTGATCTGGCAAGTGATCTGTATCTCTTGCAAGTGAGATCTGGCGTGGAAGCCTGTGGAGTCACAAAATCTTCAGAATCAATAAAATGTGTATACAACTGTATCCATATTTTTTTTAGTGCATCACGCAACAATGAGAAGTGGTACCAAGTTACTTGATCATTAAATATGTATATTGTGTGCATGTACATGCTTGGCACATGTACTTTACTGTGCTTACAGTGAAATGAAATGAAGCATACTTTTCTGATAGGAAGTGGCACTGAAGATTCAGGTATTGCGGCTTGTGCACAGCTTCTGCGAGCATGCAGAGTAAGTAGCACTCTTTGTTCAAGAAACTTTTGCTTTGTCTAAGAACGCCTAAGTATGAATATTCAAAATGTTTTGTTGTATGACCTTTCATAACGTGGAATTGACGTTTCCAGGTATAAGCATGTGATGCTATCGTGGAGTGAGTACAGTGCACTCAAACGCAATGGTGAGTTCTAGGAAGTGTGTTTTCTGTGCTGTATAAAACTATTGTTGCCTAGGACAACATACTTAATATTCTTACTAGCATGTGCATTTCCAATAATGTGTTCATTGTGTTTTTAGAAGATCCAAAGACTACAGCTACCCAAAGGTAATGCACCCTTTCAGGTTAAGAATATTTCTCTATATGCACTAACACAGAGTGTATACATCTATTGCACATTTATCTCTTGTCTTTACCTTATGCAGTCTAGAACGAAGTCTGATGTGCACTGGTAGCAAAGGCCTGTTGACAAAAATTGTGGAGGTACTGAAAAAGGAAGCTGGAAGCTCTACTTTTCGGTGTGTAATTATAGTCTTTTGTCTCCTCAAGTGCCAAAAATATGGGATGGGGAGTAAAGAAATGCAGAGAAGATGGGGCAAACAATTACAAGGCACAGTGAGAAAATAACTGGAAGAGTGTCTACGTGTTTGAATGTGTTTAGTGTTCAAGTTTGCTATGAAGCCAAGTGGACAAGTGGGAAGTAAAATTCAAAAATGGCATCACGTGCCTTGAAGATTCTTCCTCGCCTGGGTGTACTGCTAGTGTCGTGAGTACTGACACAGTTCAATCCGTTGAGGACCTGGTCCAGGAGAATCTGTGTTGCTGTCGATGAGCTGATCTGTGAATCATGTTCATTGCTACAGCCACCTCATTGATGGTAGCACATCGATTCTCCAGCATGAATTTTCAGTAACTTGGAACTGTGTAAGGATTCATGACACTAGCAGTATGGTTAGGCCAGGGAGCGTCTTCAAGGCGCATGATGGAGTTTTGGAATTTTACTACAACTCATACACTGGCTTCGTGACATACGGTTCTCATCACAAATCATTAACATCCCCCGATGAATCTCAGTGAGTTTTAAGCCTTCTGCACCACTAAAAATCGCACCACTGCACACAGTTCAACTTTGGTACAGCACGCAATGACCTTCTCAGCGGCAGGCACCAATCTGACTACCACAATATTCACTAGTTGGCCGCACACTCTCTCCCAACGATCTACATGAACCACCTCTTTCGTAGTGAACGTATAGGTAATACTTGTCCGGTTATTTTCTGACTGCCTTGTATTATCAGGACCAGCACTGATTTATGTTCTTTCAAATGATAGAAAGCTGGGGGATCCATGCACCTTAAGACTAGTGACTTAAGAAAGAACCATGAAGAAAAAAAAAATTAAGCTGCAAGTTGATGAATGGGATATCAGTATCGCCAGCGATTTGAGTTCCAATTCCAATCCGGCTGCGTGATGTGATGTGAGAGTAATGAACAAAAACAGTGAGAGTATTGTTACTAGGAAAAACAATCCTCACCACAGACTTCATTATATCAGGCATACTGAATGACCACACACACAAGATACACTGGACAAATAGAGATGTTGGACAAAATGAAGAGGTAAAAAACAATAACACTGTTACATTGTTAAGGGGATGGTTGATAGAGTATGAGGAGCTTCCATTAAGTTATGTGCCTAGGTATGTGGAGTACACTGGCAATACTATGTCACATACATATTGCATCATCCTTCCATATTCATAAATAAGAGTCACATAAACCTGATATCATCTGAACCTGAAACCTGAAGTTTGTGTCACACTGTCTTGATTTCGTGGCATTGTCTGAGGCAGATAACAGCATCAAGCGTCATACGGTGATTGAATTTTTGGCTAAAGGAAGTTCAGCACTGGCTAGTGTTTGTAAATGCATGAAAAATGTGTGTGGAGAATCTGTACTTCCATGTGCAGCTGTCAAAGGGTAGGCAGCATTGTTCTAGCGTGGTAGGGAATCTGATATTCCCTACCACGGTTTCCCTACAATAACCCAGGTTGTTCTTGAGGTTGATACAGGTCTGGGTATTAGTATTGGGTCCCCAGACATCATGTTGTGCTAACATTTGGAAATGTGAAAGACCTCTTCGCATTGGGTACCGAAAATGCTGACACCTGTAATGAAGAGAAATGGAGTTGAAGGTTGTAATGAAATGCCTGTAATGGTTGGATTAATGCTCTCAAGCACCCCTTTTAGTAGTCTATGGTGATGAGGGTTAGAACGTGAATTATCACTGGGACACGATGGAAATTAACTGTTCTGAGGCTAGGACACATACGAATGAACACAACACAACCTCAAGGTGCCTAACTTATTGCCTTATTTCAATTATTGCGAGGACCTCAAGGTCAACTGAGAAACTGTTGAATGGGAACATCACGATTCTCCACCATCCCAACATTTCAACACTGTGCCTGCAGGAAAGTCATTGGAACTTTTCAATTTTTACGATAAGGATTGTGTACTGCCCTTTCACTCTCTGGGACATTTGAGGCAAAAATTATTCTAAAAAAAAAGTCTCCTTTTCCGCTTCATTTTTTTTTCTCTTTCTCGTTGTCCCAGTCTGTCTTTATCTTTCTCTTCTTGGACACTGATTTCACGATGATGATGATGAACTGAAAGAGGCTGTCGAGCATTATGTATTTTCAGATGTTTGACAAAACCTTCTGCTCTCAGGAATCAAAGAACTAGCTTAGAGATCGGTTCAGTGCATTGATGTTCATGAGTACTGGGTTTAAAAACAACCCAGCCAACCATGGACCTCAACGTCCACAGGACGTTTCAGTTTGGATGAAGAGATGTCTCAGGGACATCTTTTATCATCCGGATGACGTCCATGGGACGTTCTGGGGATACTCCTAGTAGCATCCTGGGACATCCAGTGGATGTCCATGTAGCATCACAACTATCATTTAATAGACATTATGTGGACAACTGGTAGATGTTGCTTACTGACATTTTCAGGACCCCGAATTTTATTCCCCACATTAGCCGGCATGCCACATAATTCAACAGTCCAGTTTGCAGGTCTTCCAGTTGGTCCCGGGAGCGATCCCTAAGACAAAACAGCTCACAAAGTTGAAAAATCTTTCCATAAAGCAGTACTGCAAACAGTACTACTCCGCGATCATTCTGTCGTATTCCAAGACACGATTCACCAATGCAGACCGTGTTAACAAAGATTCTCGCACCCTAAGCAGGAGAGCAGGCTCACTTCTGCCCCTTCCACCACGTAAATACGCGGAGTTGAAGGGAGACCTGTGCTCTCAAAGAAATTCCATGGGAAAGACAGATACTACGCATTGTTTGTCACGCGAGCTTCCACAAATCCGAGAGCCCTGTTGGCCTGCGAATCAATATGAAGGGTGGGGTGTCTAAGTTTAATTCGATTGTGTACACAAACAACGCCGAAATGAGGAATTTGTTTGTGCATTAACTCATAATGAATATAGCGTCTGTATTTCTTACTGCTTTTGGTTTGAGACATTCAGTTGGTCCATCGGAAATCGACTTTCCGCAGTACTACACGACCTGCGTTTCTCTCTCTCTTGCAATAAATGCTCCATATAACATCCTGTGAGGATCTGATTTGGACCATTCTTGAAACAGCCGTGGCGGGAAATCCTGTGAATATGACTAGGGGTGTCCTTCCATGAAGCTCCCACAGATGTCCACCGGATATCAATTTCGGAATATGGACATTTGGATATATTGTGTATCTCCAGAGGAGAAATTGTTCGGTCTGCTTTCGCGCTTCTGCTTGCTGCATATCATATTGCAAGGTAGAAGTGACCAAAGTAGCCGCCAGTCAAATAGAGTCGTAGTGTTTCAAATCCTACCTACGTCTGCTTTATGATGTTCTTGTTTTAAGAGGGTCAGCACCCCAGGAGTGAATAATGCACCATTCATCATGAGGGTGAAGAAAAACCCAGTTTACACACAAAATATGCTTGTATTTTTACTCAAGATCTACATCAGAGTTGGATGTAATTTTGAAATCCCAGTGACATCCTTGCAAGGCATCCTAATCAGACAACACTGGGACATTTCCAATGACGTTTTGTGCATATCCTTTGGACGTCTAGATCACTTCAGGATATCCTTGGGACGTCGGTGGTTGTATGGGAAAGCTAAGGCTTCAAGCTTACTGGCAACCCTATCATATATACCTTCTGTTATGTGGTCACCTGTCAGGCAGTATACAGGCATGACATGTGAACAAATAACTCACATCTGTATGAAGCAACAAAATGAGTTATATGTAGAGCCTGAAGTTTTAGGGTTTAACCCGTTTCTTCTCCGAATTTGCACCCTGAATAGAAGGTTGCCTCTTTAGGGTGAAACCCCGATTTTTACCTGGCAAATTGCCCTCACTGAAATGTTTGTAGCAATGCACAGTCGCTTGTTTGGCAGCAAACACAATTACGTCACTGTTTGTGCCAAACCAGTACAGTTAGTTTGAGTAATAGAGCCTGATTTCTCCCCGAATTTAGCATACTGGAAGTTTTCCAACCTGAATTCGCATGAATTTAGAGCACATATTGTTTTCCCCAATTCTTACCTCCCAAATTGGGGTAAAAAATATTTCATGAAAACTTCAGGCTCTAGTTATATGTAAGGTCCGGGTTTTTTGTGTAAACTTTGATTCCACTGGGTGTCTGCATTCTAAACCAATTTTGCTCTGAGTAAACTCCCCCCCCCATTTTTTTATTTATTTCAAATTGTTTTAATCCTGCAAACTTGACTGCATCAAGCAAGATGAGAAATGCTATAGCAAGTATCACCATCTGCGATATGTGTATCTGATATGTTGAAAAGAAATCCAACTGCCGCTCTATAACACTGTTTCCGAATTGTATCCACCTGTGAAATGCCCAGTCATTTTTTGACATATGCGTAATGTCGATGATATTTGATGCAGTGTTGACTAAATACTTCTTTTTACTTTAATGCGACAACACCCACATGCATAGGCAGTACCCAATTTCATTCTGAATTGTAGGTTAAAAATAGCACAAAATTTTGCTCATGACCTCCACCTTTCCTTCCAGGTTTTGGTTGTCACGTGCTATTGAAAGTTACCTTCGAGGTTGCACCAGCAGTGCAGATCAGGACTTCTTACTTTCAATGGGCTTGCTACAGGTTAGTCACGTAAAATATGCTTAATATTACTTGTGCATACAGTTCACACTGCTGTTCGTATAGGCATTTCCAAGAGGGGTATAGCCTCACTCACTGCCCCTTATCTGCTAAGGCTTGTCGTTGCACTTCTTGGACACTTCTTGTCGTGGACTCTGGGGAAGTCATCTTTTGTGTGGTGGAAGAAAGTTATCCCATTAACCATACCCTATTACCATAACCCTAACCATGTAACCATTACCCTATCGGAACACACACACGAGATCATAAATGGCTGCTTAATTTGACTTTACAATATCTTTGTCAATGTTAGGAAAAAGTTTCTGTGATAGCTGCTGAGAGGAACAGAGTATAAAACTGACATTTCACATGGTATAAATGTTTTCGTGTTGCAAAAATTGCTGTTGTTCCTGTAATTGAGACAAACGAAGGATGCGGGTTTCTAAATTTTCGGATTAGCCGAGAAATTGCTAATGGAGACCATGGTCTTACTGTTATGAGAGTATTCTTTCTCGTGACAAAAATATTTGTGTTGATGTACTCTGTTGTTTTAGCTGCAGTTGAGAATGCATGAAGCAGTACAACGATAGACTTCACCCCAGGTATCGCAGTATGACTGCATCAACATAACAAAAGGAGGCGAATACCTTGAAAGTCTTTGCTTGAGTACCATTGTCTTTGATACCACATTGATAACAGAGACAGTTGTGTGAATTTCAGTGAATGACATTAATGCATATAACTCTTTTGCTTGCATTTTCTTTTGCTCTATCCTTCTAGCTAGTTGCTGGAAATCTGGTAAACAGCAATGTACGTCAGAAGGAGGTGTTGCAAAGCAGTTTTGACCTGCTAGGAGAGCTGGTGAAGTTCAACGTCCGTGCTTTTCACCAGCTTGATAAGATCATCAGCACGGAGGCTAAGGTGAACAACTTCATCACGTTCATCATGCTAGAATTACCATATTTGCTTAAAAGTAGGTCTACCAGAAATTCCTGGTACTGGATTGGGACATGAACACTTTTGTAGGTCGACCAAAAAACTGTGTTCTGTGCCGTGATGAAGATGGTGTGCTGTGATGTGCCACAATGAAGTCTTTCGGATCACCTGGGCTTTAACTGGGCAGAGAATGATACGCTCTGTGATATAGTGGTAATGTGTATGGAAAATACTGTGCATTGTGCATCACTGCTTTTTATCTTAGAAACTAAAAAAAAATGGGCAAATAACTAAGTGGGTCAATCAACGAGTCACATCTCTGTGATTATTTCCTGTGCAAATTCTTCACAGAACTGGCACTCACACTGAGCACACAACAGAATCAACTATGAATCCCTATTGCCTCATGGTTGGTGGGAGTGGAGATGAGAGGGCTGCTCTATCACTGCATAACCACATGTGGGCAGAATAGATAATGGATTTGCCTTTAGAGAGATGTAGGATACTGAGGAGGAAGAGTACACACCTGGTACTCTGGAACCACCACAGATTCCTTTCACTGTGGTGCAAACTGTTGCCAAGCAAGGTGTGCTGAAAACCCTTCGGTACAGTGCAGAAGACATGTCACATCCACATTGCCTCCATCAGTGATGTCTCAAAACACCATCCCAGGAGGGATGTGCCGAGGAGAAGTGGGGGCATGCACAAAGCATGAGACACTTTCCTGAGCTTCAGTCTAACCGGTGTAGATCCCTTACAAGAGATAATAGCTACTGTAAAAGTGGTTAATTTTGCGGTCTTAATCATTCATGAATTCGTGTGGGAGCGTGTTTCGGGAATATTTCGCGGGGCCTTAATTTCGCGAATTCGTGTGGAAGCGGAAATCGCGGGATCGGGGGTTCATGACACTACCGACAGTAAACAACGACAATTAGCCGGCTTCTACATGCCGGCTGGATTATAAAGGCTTACTGTGAACTTCAATACCGTAACAATGACATACGTGCTGGTTTTGTGAAAGCAAGTATCTGCAATGCCAAGTGATATACTGTGCGAATAAAATACTGATGTTGAAGTGGCGTTTCAATTATAGAAATGTTTGACAAGAACAAATTTGTCAGAATAAAGGTCGTCAAGTAAGTCGATTTGTCTTTGTGGAGCTCATATCGTCGCGAATTCCAGTGCCCATACTTTCATCCCTGCTACCTATATTTTGCGAAAAAAGTTCTATCGCGAAATTCGTGAAAATGAAGTCCCCGCAAAAATTTCTACTTCTACAGTAATTGATCCGTGATGGGGAAATCCTGAGCTTGGGCAACACACAGAGCACTTCGAGAACAGAACGCTCGAAATGCTCTTCAATTAATAGTTGTTAATTATGTGATATGTATTTAGTTCTTCATGTATTGCCATTTGACACATTGAGCTCCACTGTTTGGATAACCCAAAAACCTTGTGGTGGTGCAGTTTTGGGTGATAATTTTTGGAAAGCTCCAAAAGGGGAACAGGATTCCACATGTTGACAATTCTGTAAAATAAGATGAGCAGGAGCCAAAAATGTAGAGCAAGTGATAGCCTTCACGTGAAGCACACTTCACATTAGAATGACACCAGTTCGGGCAAATTGTTACCACTTTTTGGTGTTCTGATCTGGGTGATCTGGGTAATGAAAAACCACGAGTAGAAGGTTGGTTCTCATTAATGTGAAGAAGAATACAGTCAAACTCCTTTATAACGAACACCTTTTTAACGAAAATACCAGTACAGCAAATTTTTTTTGCGGTCCTGCTGGAGCCTATGGGTCCAATAATAGACATCCTTTTTAACGAAAATACCTTTACTGCGAATTTTTTTTGCTGTCCCCTGAGTTTCGTTGTAAAGGAGTTTGACTGTATAACAAGTGTTCTGTATATGCATCTGCATATTTGCGTGACTGTACATGAATTTTGAGAACCCACTTTCTCTCTTATTGCATGAACCGCTAATGTAAATTTTCCTCTTGCATATACAGCAGAAAAAACTAATCCAGCTGATGAACTGCCACTTGGTTGACTCCAACATGTTTGTGCGTAGCCTGGTACTATCTCAAGAACATCTAGTTGCTTCAAAGGATGATGAAATTAGAGGTATGTTCACTAAGTCTTTTCTTTAGTCTGTCTTTTCACTGAGTGCAGCACTTTTGCATCTATTTAGCATGAAATTATGGTGGGCAGTTTTTGAAACAAAACTGCTGAAACAGATATAAAGGGATAGTCTAAAGATTATGAAGATTATGTCTCTCTCAGCAATCCTAACATTTGCACTGTCATGATATCACAGTGGTTCTCTGCTACAAAAGCTGCCCCTGTGCTTTCGGGAACCAGCTATGGGCAGAGCTCACCCTATCATACAACACTCTGTGTAGCCACATCATATTATGTGGCATCAAAATTGCCTTCTCCTGACTGATACTGATGTCATATTTCTAGATTATGCAGAAAGAAGAAGTTATGTCTTGAGCCACATTGGAGAACAAAGGACCAGAGTACGTTATCTGAAGAAATTGATCTCACTGGTGAACATCTCCAATCTAACTCAGGTAAGACGGTTAATATATGTACAGGGTGCAGAAAAAGGTGTGGGTTTCCATGTGTCATTGTTATGTTTTCATTATGCTGTCGAGTAACTGAGACCATGTGATAGATCTGCTTCTAGCAGTGTGTATCTCTAAAAGACAAAAACGAAATAAACGATTTACTAATGGAACACATGAGCAAACTAATAGTACTGCAGCTGCAGGTGTCTTGCATGCAATGATCAACTCAGAGCATTTGTACTTATTAAGAATTTAACCGTCATTCCCAAAAGGATTGTATTTGTAGCAGTTGTAAAATTTACTGTTGCTAAGTCAGTATGTGGAGAGGTTTAGCTTTGTCTAGCAACATCACCTTTCTTAATTATGAGTATATTAATATTACATTTGCCCAAATAGAAGCGAAGGAACTTATGGAGAGTCTGCAAGGCTTTGTATTAATATTTGCATCTCACTTAAACTGAACACACAATTATAAAAGATAATGCTGATCTCACTGTATTGCAGTAGCACACACGTATTGTTATGAGCATAACTTTATTTATTTTATTTATTTATTTATAAAATACTACAAACCCTAAAAGGGTCCAAGTAGGAGGGGCACAGAAAGCGCAAGAAATGCAACCGCGTTTAGGCCTTTCACAAATGCCATGAACTTGGAATCAAACGGGCCTGGAATTGGATAATCACATCGGCTTTTCTAGAGATTGTTTCACATATGCCTGAGTGATGTGCAGCTGTGAAGAAGCCCAAGTGTTTGCCAATGCAATATTAACCACTTTGTAGACATTGCATCACCTTTCTTGCGTTATGTATGTGGCAGAAATAAATTTCGTATTAGCAAAAGATGGTATGTGCTATTTCTGAAAAAATATATATATGCTGTGTGCACTTCATTCAAAACATAAGGCATGATTTTGTGCAATACTATAAAACCCTTCGATTTCACGGTCCCAGTTTTTTGCAAATTGGTCACAGGGCACATATTTGCGGCCACTAAATTTCAGAAATTCTTGGTGCTAAAATTGGTGGTCTGATTGGCTTACTCGTGATAAGCTCAAGATTGTCCATACTGCATTTGATAAAAGCGACATTGTACATGCGTGTGCTGTAAAGCAGAAGGGTGAATGTTTGGGCCTGTTGGTACATAGTAATGGAAAAGGTAACCAGGTAAGGTAAAGGTCTGTGTGTCTTCTTCTACTTCTCTTGTCCCGTTTTCTACCGCTGGTTACCTTTTCCATTACTGTAAAGCAGCTCAAATACGTATGAGTAATCAACTATGAAGATAAATTTTGGGATTCTAGCAAGTTTCGGAAGTGTCAAATCTTGCCAGAAATATTTGTGCCCTTAAAATTAGGGAATTTTTCAGTTCGCAAAAATTAGGGACTCGCGAATATTAAGGGGTTTACAGTATCCTCCCTGTTTTCAGTGGAAATTGTAATAGTAAACTAATCAATATTAAAATAAGAATGTCACGTCTGAATAGCTAGATAGATAACCTGAGCAACGGTAACATCGCGTGGACATAACACAGTAGAAGGTATCTTGTGTTGCTGTCAAAATTAGAGGAAGCATGTTACACTAGTGATGCAAGTCTTTTTGGCCACCACTGTGTCCTTTTTCAATGAAGGCGTCCATTCTGTACTCCTTGTGCCTCAGGTACCCTTGCAGCTAAACCATCCTAAGATCTGGCACAATCTGCAGACATCTGTATGATCTTGCAGAATAATTCAGTGTTCCTTGCAAATGTTTTTTTAGATTCATATGCCATATCTCTCACCTCGTTACATCTCATTTAAGAGGGCAGTTCTTCACTGGTCAGTTGTGTTTTATCATTCAATGCTCGCAAAATCAATGCTGCATTATGGTGAGAAAATGTTGCCGGTTATCAAAATTGCTCAGTGCATCCAGACAGCTGCATCATTATACAAGACATTGCAAATGAATTATATTTTATCTGATTTTTCAGATATTTTTAGATTAATGCTTTCACAGATAAAAATTACTCATTCAGTGTGTGAGTTTGTGACTTTACTCTTTTGTGATACGTAGTTAAGAACATTGGGTCACTGTGACACATATTGTGTTGAAAACGTCAGAATTCCTTACTGATAGGTGTCACAACAGCTGTTTTGCAGTCATATTAATATTAATGTTGTGTCTTATGACATTTATTTTTCTCCACAGGAAAATGTTAGCTGTGTGAACACTGCACTGGTGTTGCTTGTCTTTGCTCAGCAGCGTGGAGAGTTAGTGTCATACCTGGGAGCCTTGCAGGCCACCCCCGCTGTAGAAGGAAGTACACCTTTGAGCAACAAGCCATACCTGCTTACATGTCCTGAGGCAGGCAGTGGACTCAGAATGCAGTCTGTCTCTGGGAATCCTACTCTGTTACAGAACCTTCTTGAACTGCTTCACTTTTGGCAAGAGCACTATCTTCACAAGGACAAGGACTGTTCTGCACTTGAGAAAGTATGGAGCTTTCTAACTTATGTGCATCATATATGCCCAATTTCAGCTAGAAAGATTAAATTGCCAAGCACCAGTGCAATTTTCTGTGTAAATTCAGCGACTCAATGCATGCAGGATTCTTCAGAGAAAAGATGTTTCAGTCTGTTCCCAGATTTTACTTGCTCTAGTAGAGGGAATCTCAGTGGAACAGGCAACTGAATATTTAGACTGTGACACATACACCAAGTTAGAATTAATATGCTGTATATACATAGAGCCTGAAGTGTTCGGGTTTAACCCAATTCTTCCCCGAATTTGCACCCCAAACTGAAGGTTGCCTCTTTAGGGTGAAACCTGATTTTTACGAGGCAAATTGCCCTCACCGAGACGTCGGTAGGAATGCACACTAACTTGTTTGGCAGCAAATGCAGTTACATCACCGTTTGTACCAAACCAGTACAGTCAGTTGGAGTAACTGAGCCAGATTTCACCCCGAATTTAGCATACTTGAAGTTTTTTCATCCGCATTCGCATGAATCTAGAGCACATGTTTCTTTACCTTGTTTTCACCTCCCGAATTTAGAAAAAGTTCCCAAAAAGTTCAGGCTTTATACAGGGTGTCCACGCTAAGTGTGAACAGATTTTTTAAAAATATATCAGTCACTTTTTCCGAGATGAAATCAATTACAATATAGCATATGCTGAAGGGCACTCCCTAGGGGGGCATTAACAGACTCCTAAGGCAATGTCTTAATTAACTTTCAATAATTAACTTTTTAATTATAAAAGCTACAAAGTTGCTCCAATGAGAACATCTGATCTCTTCGGTCGCCAGATACCAAAACCGTTTTCAGGACAAAAATCCGTTCGGTAGATCGTCCACAAAAAAATTCGTGAAGGAACGCCATTTTTTCTTTATTTGGTTTATTGCGCATCTTCAAAGAAGCGGCTTTCCTATACCCCCAGTGTGAGAGAGTGAAAGAGCACAGTGCCGCCTCATGCGTCGAAGATTAGCTTTAACTTGCGGAAACAAAACAAAAACACAAATCTATCGGGTGACTCTATCGCGACTGCCCTTATCTTGGGCTGCATTTTCTGTTTTCTTTTAATCTGTTTCCAGGACGCAAGAGGCGATAGTGTGCTCTTTCATCCTCTCGTATTGGGGGCGAAGGAAAGACGCGTCTCTAGAGATGCGCAATGAATAAAATAAAGAAAAAAATGGCGTTCCTTCACGAATTTTTTGCGGACGATCTATTGAACGGATTTTTGTTCTGAAAACGGCTTTGGTATCTGGTGACCGAAGAGATCAGATGTTCTCATTGGAGCAACTTCGTAGCTTTTATAATTAAAAAGTTAATTATTGAAAGTTAATTAAGACATTGCCTTAGGGGTCTGGTAATGCCCCCCTAGGGAGTGCCCTTCAGCATATGCTATATTGCAATTGATTTCATCTCGGAAAAAGTGATTGATATATTTTTAAAAAATCTGTTCACACTTAGCGTGGACACCCTGTATATACAGTGTGTCCCAGCTAAGTGCGAACAGATAAAAAAAAAAAATCTATATATATATATATATAACTTTTTCAGATATTAAATCAATTGCAATATAGCACATGCTGAAGGGCACTCCTTAGGAGGGCACTAGCAAACTCCTAAGGCAATGTGTTAATTAACTTTAAACAATTAACTTTTTAATTGTAAAAGCTACGAGGTTGTCCCAATGAGAACATCTGGTCCCTTTGGTCCCCTGATACAGTTGCTGTTTTCAGAACTAAAATCCCATCTCAGTTGTCTCGCGACGTAAACGCCCAATTATACATAGAACTAAAATCCGTTCGATAGATCGTCCACAAAAAATTCGTAAATAAACACTTTTTTCTTTATTTTGTTCATTGCAAACCTTCGGAGACGCGTCTTTCCTTCACCTCAATGTGAGAGAGTGAAAGAGCACACTATCGCCTTTTGCGTCCTGGCAAAAGATTAAAAGAAAACAGAAAATGGAACCCAAGATAAGGGCAGTTCCGATAGCGTCACCCGTTACATTTGTGTGTGTTTTGTTTCCGCAAGTGAAAGCTCATCTTCGGCGCATAAGGCAATGTGCTCCATCAGCCTCTCACGTTGGGGGTGAAGAGAAAGCATGTCTGAAGTTGTGCAACGAACAAAATAAAGAACAAAAAAAGGTGTTCCTTAATGAATTTTGTGTGGACGATCTATCGAACGGATTTTCGTTCTGAAAACGGCAAGGGGGACCTCGGAGAGGACCATCAGGGGACCAAAGGGACCAGATGTTCTCACTAGGACAACTTCGTAGCTTTTATAATTACAAAGTTAATCATTGAAAGTTAATTAGGACATTGTCTTAGGAGTTTGTTGGTGCCCTCCTAAGGAGTACCCTTGAGCATATGCTATATTGCAATTGATTTCATCTAAAAAAAAGTGATACATATAGGTATTTAAAAAAAATCTGTGTGCAGTTAGCTGGGACACACTGTGTATGCTGACCCTGACACAGTACTAATCCTACACATGTTCATTGACGAGCATCAGAATAGGGAACACAATTTAGTATACTCAGAAGCTACAAGGGTTGGTTGCAACTAGTTATTTGTTGAATGCTTATACGAAGACCCAAACGTTAATAATATAGTCGCCGTCCGATTTTTCGGACTGCGAGCCACAAAAATCATTCCGAAATATCGAGCAGTCAGAATTTTTAGACAAAGGCTTAAACCTGCAATTTTTCAAAAATAAAAATCAGAAAAAAACTTTATTTGAGCACTCACACTGGCTTGAAATTACTGTCTACACGAGTTTGCTTCGCCGCATGGACACGGGATAACGCATCGCGGCAAATTTCTGCTAGCGTAGCCTTGAGAAACTGAGAGGCAGTGCACGCGATACTAAGCTCTGCCTTCGTGCACACGCACGCGTCACTTCTGCGCAGTTACCAGTTGGCACGCTTCCGTTCGTGGCGTGGTCCAAAATATTGAGTCCCGAAACACACTATAGTGAGTCTGTTTCGGCTCTTGGTAGACGGAAACTCTGAAAAAATAGTCAGTCCGTCCGAAACACTGTCTGAAGTATTGGAAGCAGAAATACATTGGCTGTATGGGGCGCTTGACGGTGCCAATAGTTTTGTCCAAAAAATTGGAAAGTCTGCATTTTTGGAGTCCGAAATATCGGTTGGCGATGTAATGTTAATGTATAGCATGCTTGCTGAGAAGCTACTGTGTTTTTTTGACTGCTCTGAGTTATAAAAGTTGACTGAGCAGGCAGTGCTCTCATTTTTATGCTTCCATTTCAACAGAGCTCACGAATTAGCTTCAATCGCTGGAAAGCCATGGTGAACACTCTGGTATCAGGTGACCTAGCCAATTCTACATCATTAGTACACCACGTTCCAGCAGGACCCAGCACCAGGGACAGCTGATCCCATACACAGGCCCAATTTGACTCACCTGGAAGGGTTGCCTACCAAAATGGGACAAAGCGAGAGCAATGAATGGTTCCGGACAACACGGACACATTGACCATGCCAGAGACTGAGTGTACCCTCACTACAACACAGAAATTTTTATCTCTTTGTCATTCTGGGTGCTTTTTCTGCAGAACTTTGCCTGTCAAGACTGGGTCTGTTGCATGGGGAATTTATTAACTGTAAAGATAGTGAATGCGATGGGCAGTAAGTACATGTATGCACTGACAGATTAGTTCCACTGACCTGGGGCCTCACCCGCGTATTTCTTCCGGAGCTAATGTCTTTGGGGGTGGGGGTGGGGGGGGGTGAAAAGGGGGTAACTACATGCTGGAGGTGCTACAAGGAGCATGAACATTTTCCACAAGAACAACACACTCGACCCATGTCTCCGGTCTGCAGTGCAAAGTAGACTTGGCCTTCTTGTAATGCTGTTCTTCCCTTGTGTCGCACATTTGAAAGACCAGAAGCAACATTATTTTGTGTGCGACTTTTGCTTTAAAGTGTGAAGTATAACATTAAAATCCTCTCTGCTGGTTCATAAGCAAAAATCAACATAAAAAAATAACTTTGCAAAATACATAATATTGCCACAGTAAAGAATCTCTGTGTGAGCATGCATCATGGAAGAGCGTATTGGTCTGACGTGTACGAAATGTATACAGCGAAACCCTCGTTAGTATGACCCCCATTAATCTGACATGCTTGTTTTATGACTGTTTTTCTTGGGAACCGTTTTGCCACCATGTAAATCCACCTGCATTAGTCAGCATGACAATTCGCTTATCTGACAATGACAGAGATTTGTGTCACGAGTAGGGCCAAACACACACATCATCCGCTCATTATTATGACTGCGGCACTCGACTCTCAGACCAGCCCCAAGGAGAGAGAGGCTACCACGTGCCTCAGACAGAGGGCGACATGTGTTAAAGTAGGCCGACAAGGCTTGGGATGACTCCTGATGTTGCTGACCTCGGGATTACGCATAGCGCTTTTCGAACTGCTAAAGCGCGCAAGTGCTTAAAAAGGCAGTGACCACAGGACCAGGTCACGCAGTGCTTTCCGAGAGTGACATATTGTGTCTGCCCAGAGGTCGCCCGATAACGCTGTGGATCGGGTGCTTGGTGAGCTGAGTGGGCCCCACTCGTCACTGCGAAGGAGGCAAGCCAAGCCTGAAAGGTTGCACTGTTGTTCTTTGAGCAATAGATGGACATTTACAAGAAGTGTGAAGTTGATGGTGCTATTGTCCATTTAGAAAAATTAATTACTGCTCCAAGTAGACATTGGTAACTGGATTTTTCAGAAAATAAATCATAGTTCCATAGGCTTTTGTTCTGCGTAGCGATCTGTCCGGAGGGTGCATGTCAGTGTGACAATTCGCTTTATGACCAAAATCCACAGGAACTGTGGTGGTCATATTAACGAGGGTTCACTGTAGTTATTGTAGTTTGGTTCTTAACTCTTTCTATGCATGGCGACATGTACCAGATATCTTTTTTCAAGTTTTCAATTAACAAATTGCTTTTATGTCATCAGTGAATTCTTTGTTATTACGTTTTTTTTTCACTTCTAATGTTGTACAACGAGTAGGAGGAAAAATATGAGGCACAAAGGAGACAACTTGTTTGCATGCCTTTGAGACATACGTATATACGAGGGGTGTTCAAGTCAAACCGGGACTTTGTCTCCTGAGTGTACAAATGGCTCGCGCTACTTCTTTTTCGTAATTTTCACACGCTACAGGCCTCCACGTTCACCACATGGTGGTCCAAAGTTTGTGCAAAACAGAAGACACGTGCTGGACAAGATGGCCGACAATGAGGTGAGCGCGCACATCGAACAGCGAATTGTCATGAAGTTTCTCGTGAATGAAGGCGTAAAGTCATCTGAAATTCACAAGACTTCAGGCTCAGTATGGCCACGATACACTTAGCCGCAACAAAGCATTTAAGTGGTGCAAACGGTTCCGAGACTGCCGTACATTAGTGCAGGACGACCCCGGCCGGGGCGGCTCAGAGCCCAGTGTCAGTGTCAGTTCCTGAGAACATCCATCTTGTGGAGCGCCTGATCCTCAAGGACCAATGGATAACATGTCTCGATATCAATAGTGCATATAGTACGATCAATAGTGCATATTACTGCCAGGTTCTCAGGGGTGTGCATAAGGCGCTGAAGCAAAAGCGGCCGGGCCTCATCACCAGAGGAGGAGTCCTCCTACAGGACAATGCACGCCCGCATACCGCTCATCTCACGACACGCGCCTTACAGGAACTTGGCTGGGAGTTGCTGCCACATCCCCCTTACAGTCCAGACCTCGCCCCCAGCAATTTCCATTGCTTCGGGCCACTGAAGGCGTTCCTTGGGGGCCCAGCTGCGACAACGAGGTCAAAAATGCGATCCGACCGTGGCTGCTACGCGCCGGTAAGGATTTCTACGCTGCTGGCATCCAAGCCCTTGTGAAACGCTGGGACAAGTGCATTAGTGCAGCTGGAGATTACGTGGAAAAATAAAACTGATTTCTCGCCTGTAAGTTCATTTTACTTTTGCGAAAAATGAAAAGTCCCGGTTTGACTTGAACGCCCCTTGTACATAATCGACAGCTTTAAGCCACTCAAAAGTAATGTTCACCTGCAGCATCCATTATGTGCAAGAATGCATGGAATGCTGTACAGGTGAACAGTTTTCATTTGTAGCATCCTCTTTTTGTGCATTATGCATATTTAAATTCAAAAACTTGGCCACTTTCTTGCTATTCTGCAAGAACAAATAGCCAATATATGTTCATTGTGATGGGAACTCTTATTGTACATCTCATATTTCATTTACATCACTAACCTGTACAGGGCTCTCTCTCATTGTATTCTCCAGAGGGCAAATTTGCAAACTATATTTGTAAACAGCAGTACAGGTATTAACATACTTTTGTCTTTTTTGTCAGAATGCCTCTATTGTGCATACCCTATTTCATGAATGGATGAATGTAGAAATTGGTACGTACTTTGTTGTGTGTACAACTTGTAAAATATTCTTGCTCTGTTCAGTTTCATTAAAAGAACTGTGAAACAACTCTTCAGTATTCATGTGCTATCCAGTAACATATCCCTGAATTTTCAGCGAGATATTCAGGAGATAATAAAAGCAAAATGCACTGCCCGTTGCTCATTCCTCCACCCAACAGTTGCAGCTTGAGTTTGATAAACTGTGGGCCTTGCGAGCCACTGAGCTTGGTCTTGTAATGAATGGCATGTTGTCATGACTCCAACTTATAGCATACTGATATCTCTTCTATTATGAATGGACAGTTTTCACTTGGTTGTGATAGCTGGTTGTGATACTGAGGGTCCGAAATTGGGGAAGTCGGTATATGACAAGTTCACACAACCTACTTGGGGTTCATACTTGCACCTACATTTAAGTAGATGCAGAGAATGACAGCTATACAGTCAAATGTTGATATAACAAAACGCTATACAACGAAATTTGCGGTACAGCGAGATAACTTGTATTCCCAATCTTGTATTGTATTGTATATCTTGTATTGTATGGCAGGCACAATTGGCTGCCGTATTTCGTCAGGCTTGACACAACGAAATATTCAGTACAACGAAAGAAATGGTGTTCCCTGTGAGTTTCGTTATATCAAGGTTCGACTGTATTCCCATTTTTATTTTTGGAAACTGACATGACGGGTGCGTTTTCAGATTTGTATGAGAAAGACCGCTTTTAGGGGTCCCAGTAACTGAGAGATAAACATGAAAAGCCACGCGAACAACGAGAAATTAGCCGAGGCAGGCTACAAACACACAAGTCTCCAACGACCAGAATCAATTAAATCAAACAACTCAAGGTGCTGGTGAAAGCAAGGTGATTGGCTGATGATCGGTTGACAAGGTTAGTTCTTTTTTATGTCAAGGTTGTCGAGGCATCACAGGGTACCAATCCCCACGACAAGGAAGGGTGGCCTTCTTGAACTAAATGCACAGTGTAATAGTCTTCCGCTTAATGCATCCATGTAATGGAGGTGAATTTCATCCCTGCCTAGTCACCGTGACATTGGAAAACTCTTTCATGAATCTACACGACATAATGCCATTTCGAGATAATATCAGCCAGATCCACTGTATACTTGAAAAACATAGAGTCTAGGTTCCTCCTTTTTCTGTGACTTATGTCCTCCCCCTCCTCAAAGTGGACAGGGGAGTGCAGTTGGCATACAAATTGTCTTAAAAGGGCAGCTAGTTGTTGGAATGCAGACAGTAGATAGGACGCAAGCGAAAGCTGCATTGCGACTGTGATGGGATATCCAGATTTCAATATGTTCACGTTGCCAGGTGAACGTGATACAGATGTCGTTCGTAAGTTCTGCTGTGTAAGAGTAAGCGTTTATGCAAGGCAGCTTCGAATTCCTTTTGTGAGTGTGTCATTTCACAGCCGGCGCTTTTTCTCTGAATTTGACATATTAGCTTGGCTGTAAACAAATAAACGACAAAAAGCTCAGAATTCTTCAGAAATGCCCTCTAAATATGGCAAGAAATAAACTCTGATAACACGAAATTCTAAATATAACCCAATTTCTGTATGTGGGTTAGTACCTCTGTTCCCTACTTGCAGATTACAATAGCTAGGGTATACCACCGTGAGCTAGTTCAGCTGAGGTATCAATTTTTTTGGAAAGCGCTGATAATTCGTGATTGGTTCTTGTCCGTGTTGCACAAACTGCTCGTACGTTAGATCTCCTAGTTCCTGCTGTTGCAGCACCTCAGACTACACCCTTCTAAAGATAAAACATTCTAAAACGAAACATGACATGACACAGGACATGTACAGCACAAGACAAGGCACTTGTCTTGTGGAGTACATGTCCTTTCAGCCTCTTTCAGTTTCAAACAACTTGTTCAGCTGGGTTGTCTGTAAAACATCCTACCACCAGGGCCAGCGAGAGGGGAGTGGGGGCAGCCAGGGATGGAGCCCCAGGACCCGGGCCTCTTCAGGGGCTCACCTGATCCAAGGCCTGACGGCTACTAACACCAGGGACTAATCCGGTACACAAGGTTTACTGTGACTTGATGGACACACATACTCATACAAACAAGAAATATTATGTGATCGAGACGTGAGGAGAGGGGCCCAGGGAGGCCCTGCCTACTACAGCTATTATATGCTTGCACAGGTCTGTCATCTCTATAGCAAAGTTTTATGTGTAGGAAGGACGAAAGCATGCTACATTTAGAGACCTTAGAAAGCTAGAAAGAACTAACTGTTACAACTGAGTTGTACCTTTTCGCAAATATCAGCATACACAAAAGGATTCATCTTGTTCACGTATGCCGTGCAAACCACAAAGATCCTTTTACGTACCCAAAGCTACCAAACCCCATAGCACCCTGTAATGCTCCAGTGACGATTGATCCTTGAGATTTGCATGCATGCTTTGATGTTGTCTTCTGCCAGTGGGTTTGTTTTGATGCATTCCGAATGTGGTTCGCTGGAGATCCGCTAGGATACGATGCGTACGTGAAAAAGGTCCACTGGGAGGGAATATGTAGCTCGTACTGACCATTCAATAGTGAAAACTTTGTTCACTCATTGCCAAGCGAGGACACAGCTTTATTTAGCTACTCTGTGATGTCCAATATGGAAAGCAGGGCTCAAATTGGGTTTACAAGGTAAAATCAGCATGCACCAAAACTTTGTTGATGCAGTCTTTTTAAAATTTCAATTATTAAAAACCTTATACAAGCAGAAATGCAATTGACAATTATGCTTTGCTTGATTCCTCAAATATCCCACAGTGTTCTTGCTTATATCTGTGCAAAATTTCTTTGCCAACGAATGTCCAGTATTCTTTTCTGATTACGTCTTCTTCTAGTGCCAATATTTTGCATAAACTTTGCACTCTCTCCATAATATCGCCGTCGTAGCAAACAGCTAACTTGTCGGCCAATGTATCGACAATGAAAGCGAGAAGGTAGGACACACGACAGCCCTGTGCATACAAGTCTTCGCAGAACTGACAAACTTCGCTACTTGCACTACCACCAGCTGCTTCAAGTATCCCTCTAAGGTAACTCCACGGACTTTCGTTATGAGGAGCCTTCCGGATGCTCTCTATAGTGTACTTGATTTCGCGATTTCGAACGTCTTCCGTGTATCCCGTTGTGCGAGATATGACAAAGTAGCGCTGGTTCCATGCAGAGTTATTGCGTATGTCGTCTTCCAATAACTCAGTCACGTAGTCCAGTTCCCCGTCCCACAGACCAAATTCTGAAATGGCCCATTGGCGATGTTGCCATGCATGGTAATTTTTCGCATCCATCTGCAGGATAGACTCTGTGAATTCCTTTTCGTATGAAGGATCTTGCAGCCACTCGACGATAACACGTCGATGGTGCCACACCTGGTAATTCTTGGGATTATCTTCAATCACTTGCTGAATATACCCAAGTTCATCGTGTAAATCTCTTTCCAAATCCTGGAGAAGGGCGCGACGGTAGTGCCAGACTGTGTAGTTGGAAGGGTTGATGTTAACCGCGTCTGAGACTAGCTTGAAGGCTCGCTCACTTCGCTCATCTGATTTCAGTACAGCACGGAAATAATCGAATATATCTTTGAACTGGTCCGAGTACGCTATACGAACAATGGGGCTTGATCCGTCGTCTTGAGGTACTGGTATTACATCCTTCCACTCAGGCCTGTCCCGATACGGCACCCACTTTGCTCCGCGTGGACCATCGTCGTCCCCACGCGCCATCTTGGATACACCCTTCACTCTTGTGTGCTGTGTGTGCTTGTGTGTTGGCGAACGTTCGTCGTGGGTCGTGGTTCGTGTCCACTCTAATATATAAATATATGCGAGGTATATATTTGATATTAAATATTACATTACATATTAGTTTATTTAACTTTCAGCTTTTTTTTTTCGTACTGAGCCATATTCTGTAATTTGTTGGCGTCATTATTTACCCCGGAGCCACAATTTTCGCTTGTGCACTGTGTGATGTCGTCGTGAGGTTATTTAGGTAAGACTTCGTAGGAAATTTTTACATGTTTTAACATAGGGGTGTGATACACAAATCCTCTGGTTTAGACGTATCACTGTGGACTGAATTTTCTTACTTTCGACAATTTTCATTCCTATTGCGGTCCACACGTGCAGCTATGCTTCTAAGCATTGCTCGACGCTGGTTCGGATAGTCCCGAATATCCTGTCTGATGTGCACCTTTGTACGTAAGATCAACTACTTTTGATCCCTCGTGAGCCATATCATGAGTTGATAAGCAAAATCAGAGTAATTTGTATCCTCTGTAGTGATTTTCGACGTTGTGAGGAAACATCATTTTGACGATCATATTGACGTGCAGTTCTTCGTTAGTGTCCGCAACGGTTTTGTAGTGCCTAAACAAAGCATGTAACTGGAATAATTGATCTCAGTCCACATATGACTGTTTCAGGTAGTGAGGCGTTACGCCTAGACTGTGTGCGTGTAAATGCTTTCTTTACCTTTATGGGCTACATGAACGGAGGTGACTTCCATGCGTCTCACACTGCAAGATAACTTTATTCTGTCGATCATTGTCAGCTCAATACCTGTGCCACATGGGCAGAAAAAATGATATTAGCGTGTAATGTTAGTCTGTCCCGCATGCCGTTTCTTATGATAGTCGTGCTACACGTCGGAATGGAATGACATTGAACGTGATGGTGTCGATGCAGATCTCCTACTAGCTGCGTAAGAGATGGGCTACTTGAAGAGGATAAACGTGTTCAAAGAGATCGAAAATACCCACAATATTCCAGAACATGAGAAAATTTGCTTTATTTCATAGTCGATGGTCTGTACTATGTCGGAAAACTGTGATCATCTTGCCTGTCAGGTGGCAGCCTACGCCAAAAGCAAATATGCAGAAAAGCAGCTGTCAACAACGCCAGGCATTTTGCCAAAAATAATGCTTGTTTTTGCACAATTCATAAAATAACTGCGCAGTGCACAGTACAGAGAGGCTTTATGGAAGTTTTAAATTGCTCTTGTGCTCAGACAATGGGAGTGAGGGTACGCATTTTGTGGGCGAATGATTTGCAGCAATCTCACTATGCAGAAAGTGTCATTCAGACGAATGCTATTCGATATCTCTGTATAGTACAGCACAAATGACATTAAAACTTAACTCTTTACGCACGTAATGTCATTTTTCTTGCCCGTGTGGCAGGGGTATTAGACTACGTGTCAAAGTGCAAAGACTTATACCCCTGCAACATGGTCACAAAAAATGACATTAAATGATGAAAGATGTAAGTCACTGAAAAGGTTAACCAGCTGTAGGACTCGAACCCACATCTTCTGGATTACCGGTCCAGGGCTCTACCAATTGAGCTATTTGTGTGTATTTGTCCTTTCTATATGTGTTCCAGCCCCAGAACATCAATTGTCTCATGGCATGAAGTGCTTAGTGAGTTAAATTGTGATGTCATTTGTGTGGTCCCACATGGACAGTTTTAATGGCATTTGCCTTAAAGTAGCACAGAAGTCATTTTTAACACTGTTTTCTTTGTATAACACTGCTAAGCAGGCCAGTAAGATGCACCATAAGAATTAATTCACCCCATACAGTCATAATTATCACAAAAATTAAATTTAAAATATGACTCAAAAAGCGACCGTATGTAACTGCGGTGGAGAGCAGTATCTGCCCGGGAGCTCGCGCTGACGCTACAAGGGCCACGCTTGCTGATTGGTCCGGAGAAACGTTGTCTGCTACTCAGCTGTCGTCTGCTGTTCCGGGTTCTGAAAAAGCATTGCCATTGCTCCTGGCTCGGTCATGATTCTGCCACTCCTTCTATCCCCAATTCTCCGAAGGAACTGACAAGACCGGTTTACGGCGGCAAAGGGGCAGGGCGCCGACCCCCACTTCCAGTGAACCAGAACGAGTGGCCCCTGTAACGTCATCGGTGACGTGGCATCATACTTCTCCTCCTTGTTATACCCAGAGTGGCGAGTTAAGGGTGAACGTGCGGAGCCATGTTTATGTGAGTTTTTTTCTGGGAAACGAAATGCACACATCAAAACCTTTCGTGCTACCCGGTAAAATGCCACACACACTTTCATCAGACGTCTTAACCTGAAAATTTTTTGGATGGCCCTCTGTACTCCTTTAATGCCATTTTCTGCTTACTAAGTTCGCCACGACGCATTTGCCTATGAAATGCCTACTCTCGCTCCCATTGTTTGATACATAGCAGAGGAGGTTTGAAAGCTTCGCTGGAATCGGAGCACAGCATTGTTTGTGATTTGATAAATTTGAGCTTTCTCATACATCTTTTTAAGAAAGAAGTTCCAAGTTGTTAGAAATGTTCATCGATAACAGCTAAAGGACTTGAGGTGCCGCCATATTGCTTGTTTTGGATTCAGCACCGGTTGGCAAACACGTTAACTGATACTCCATACTCTAAAAAAACCTGAGTTTGGACAAAAAAGAGAATGGATGACACAGAGGAGTCACATTTCCACACTGAGACTGGGAGGTGACGCGGGTTGGAATCCCTGCTCCTGCTGTGCTGTTTGGGGTTTGCTGGCAGACTTTCCAGATGACTGTCAGCACAGTTCCCCTTCAGGTCTGCCCAGGACACATACTAACCCCTCTGTCCCCCACTGCCTCCTGCTGTCCTCTCTCCATCTGTCAGCGTCTGTACACCGCTCATAGCCACGGTTACTTCGTGGCGCTAACACAGAATTAAAAAACAACAATAAATAAACAGGAGGGTCACAGAAGCAGTGGTGTCACCAGGGGTGTACGGTCTGCACCGGGTGACGAGACGGAAGGGGGTGACGCGCTCCACCAGCGAAATGGCTTTTCCCTTTTTCTGCAGCGCGATGACATAAAAAATAACATAAGGACCCCTCTACAAACATGTGACTTTTCTGTGTGGGGCATGATAATTGTTATTTATCATATATCGCCTGGTATGGAAAGGGATACATTATTTGGTGGGGGTGACGCAAAGAGCTCCCGCATCGGGTGACCTGTGCCCTAGTGACGCCACTGCAGAGAAGTTGACACGTAACAAGGTTGATGGCGCTACGCACGTGTTCAGTGTAGGGTGCCTGAATAGTAGCTCCCTGTGTGTATTGTGGAGTCGCCATTTCCAGAAGCGAATGCTGCAAAGCCACCATTTTGACACCCACTCTCACCATGCATGAATGCTGTGTTCTGATTTCAGCGACTCTTTCAAACCACCTCTGCTATATATTTACTCAACTCCAAGATGTAGTGTGTAGCTAAGCGTATAGCTACACTTTTGTGAGCGCAGCGGAAGATATGCATGGGCGTCAAGATGGTGGAAATTCGTAGCAGAAGACATGGTTGTCTTCACCCTACACAGAGGGAGCTAGTATTCAGGCACCTTAGTTCATTGGCTGTTGGGTTCAATCATCATTGAAGACAGCCAATGTGGCAGGGGTAGTAAACTTTGTGCTAGATTTTTTCATGGCTAGCACACTGCATGTATGCACAGCAGGCTTATGACCGTACTTGAATTACAATGTACCGCTTAACAATAGATATTTGGGCGAGTTGGTGGCACATAATTGAACAACTGAAAAAGTGCGTTCAAGAGGCAGATACGAACAAGACACTTGTTCACGTCTGTCTCCTGAATGCACTCTTCAGTTGTTCAATAATGTGCTGCTCGTTTTTGGGAAGAGGCATTTCAAATTACAGGATTCCTACTTAAAGGAGTACAGAGGGCCATCCAAAAAAAATTCAGATTAAGACATCTGATGAAAGTGTGTGTGTCATTATACCGAATAGCGCGAAAGGTTTTGATGTGTGCAATTTGTTTCCCAGAAAAAAACTCACATAAACATAGCTCCGCGCCTTCACCCTTAACTCGCCACTCCAGCTATAACGAGGATGAGGAGGTACGATGGCACGTCACCGATGACGGCATAAGGAGACTCGTTCTGGTTTGCCGATCAGTGGGGGTCAGCGCATTGTTCCTTTGCCGCCGTAAACCTGTTTTTCCAGTTTTCCCGGATAATTGGGGATACAAGGAGCGCCCGTAGCATTACCGAGCAAGGAGAACGGCTTTATCAGAACCCCGAACAGCCGAGTAGCAGACGACAGCGGAGTAGCAGACATCATTTTTCTAGGCCAATCAGCGAGCGTTCTCCTTATAGCGTCAGCGCGAGGTTCCAGGCAGATCACAGGCTGGTACTGCTCTTCACCACCGTTGCGCACGGTCGCTTTTTGCGGCATATTTTAAATTCAGTTTCTGCGATAATTATGACTCTGTGGTGTAAATTACTTCGCATGGTGCATCTTACTGGCAAACTTAACAGTTTTATAAGAAGAAAACTGGGTGTTAAAAATGACTTCTGTACTACTTTAAGCTTAAAATGGCACCAAGGTACAACACTAAAAAAAGTTTGTTAAACACCGTTAGTACATGTTTGCGCAGAAAAAGATTCTGAACTGTGTAGCTCCGAACCACCTTGTCATATGGCAAATGCCTCTTTCTCTTCTGCAGAAGGTATGTGTTCCAAGCAAAAATTGAGGCTTTAACTCAGTAATATTTACTGGTGTACCAGTATTCAGGGTGAGGTGCTGAGTATTATGGAATACTTATAGAAAATTGGTATTTTGTACCACAAATATGCCATCCTAGCATAGTGTTTAATTGTGTGGGATTGGACCTGAGCTTTACAGAATTCAAGACATGTTTCAAATGGGAAAATCATCATCTTGCAGGAATCAAATTTCTCAAAGATATTATTAACGAGAGAACCAGCATAGTAAGAGATGCATAGGTAGAACCTTCTCCCTTAGATTTTCTTCGATTCGTGAAAAAGTGCAAAAGGCAGTGTTAAGGAGTGCAAACGAAGTGCACGGCAGGCAGTGCTCTCGTGCAGTGCACACTGAGCCCAATAGAATAGAGAAGTGTAAGCCTTAGATAGTTTCTCACAGATGTCTGGACTGCATTTCAATTTTCTGAATGATTATTGTCAAAGCTGCACCTCCACTGGCAGAAACTTGCAGCACTTGCACTAGTTCACAAAGTGCAGCCCAATCGAAGGCAGCTAATGATCACAAAATTTCGATGCATTGCATGCATTAGATGCGTTGCCTATTGACGAAGTGCCTCGCCAAGAATTGAAGAAAAGGAAAGAGTTTTGCACGGCAAGTGATCATGACAATGCGTTTGTGAAGATGAAGAGGGTGACTGTGGCAGGGACATCTAGACATGCAAACAGTGGCGTAGGCTGGATGTAAACAATGCACTGCCGTGTCGCTGGGAAAGACATTTCATGTCAGAAACAAGGATGATCGTCTCGAATATGCCGAGGTTCTTCTGGATGATTAAATGATTTAGCTGATTGTAACAAAAGCAAACGAATATGAAGAAATATATGCATTTTTGTGCAATATGTTAAACAATAGTTTTGATGCTTCAAGATTGAAATTCTGCAATTAAAAGTTTGCTATTTTTAGGTCGCTACTCACTCATATAGTGTGGCACTTGAGGGGTTAATCTGTGAATGTGCTTTTCGCATGGGGTTTGTATGCTACACTACTACAAGTTCCACTGGCTGCTCTGCCTAATATAAGGCCGTGTAGCGGGAAAAAAATTTGACCCCACAGAAGAGTACAGGCTTTTGCAGTGATACCTAATAGGCTGGCTTGACTTTCGATTAGAATTGAATTGCAGCATTGCTATTTACAGTTTCAGGTGCTAGAAGGTGAATTTGTCATGCCATCAACGTCAACACGTGAGAGGGACAGATCCCGTGACCAAGTTAGGTCACGTTCTAGAGACAAGGTACGGTCAAGATCTAAGGATAGGTACAGGTCCAAGTCGAAGGATAGGAACCGATCCAGGTCAAAGGACAGGAACCGATCCAGGTCAAAGGACAGAAACCGATCCAGGTCAAAGGACAGGAACCGATCCAGGTCAAAGGACAGGAACAGATCCAGGTCGAGGGAAAGGATTAGGTCTAGGTCAAATGATAGAGGCAGGTCAAAAGAAAGAGACAGGTCAAAAGATAACATAATTTCAAAAGAAAGGGGCTCTAAGGATCGAGCTCGCTCAAGACCACAGAAGAGGGACAATGACAAGTCAAAGGAAAAGAAGAGAGAGAGGTCCAGGGAAGCAGACAAGCCAAAAGAGAGGCATAGGTCCAAGGACAGGTCTAATCATCGTGATAAGTCGAGGGACAGGTCACGTGAAAAAGACCGATCCAGAGAGCGCTCCAAAGAACGACCGAAGAACAAGTCAAGAGATAGAAACCAATCTAGGGAGAGATCTGGAGAGAAGGCTAAGGACAAGGATGGGCATAGGGAGCGATCGAAGGATACAGATAGATCAAGAGAGAAATCTAAAGACAGAACCAAGATCAGAGACAGATCTCGTGAACGTGAACGGTCCAGGGAGCGAAAGGCCAAAGAAAAGGACAGGCCTCATGACAGAGGACAGAGGTCCAGGGAGCGCAACAGATCACGGGACAGGTCGAGGGGTCGAGACAGATCCAGATGTAGAGACAAGTCGAGGGATAGATCAAGAGACCGATCCAAATGTAGGGAAAGGTCGAGGGACAGATCAAGAGACCGATCCAGAGAGAGGTCCAATGACCGGTGCAAAGACAAGACCCAGGACAGATCAAGTGATCGTGAGAAAGGCCGTACCAAAGAGAGGAGCCCAGAGCCTGAAGAGATGGTGAAGCATGTTCCCATCAGCTTGTTGAAGTCTGTGGCAACAAAGAAGCTTGGAATGTATGCCATCAAGCACGTTCCTAAGGAACAACCGTTTGTGGTTGGACTCAGGTAACATAACTTGCAGGTTCCAGGTTGTGTCTGTTTAGCTTTTATGCCTCTTTTGATTTTTTTACCGATATATTTGTTGTGTGTTTGTTACCATTTTGTAGCTACTCTAGTACGAATGGAAAGGTAGCAGCAGCATCATCTGACAACAGCATACTCCTCTTTGATGAGCAACTAAATCAGAAGGCCATTCTACAGGGTGAGACACTCTTCTTTTTACTCCTTTGGTGCGTGGCACATTTCCTAATGTTAGTATTGCTTCATTCGTGGAATACTTTTTACGAGTTAATATGGGCAATCGGTGCCTCCTAAACATTTGAAGCTTCCTTTTTGGAGGACAATTAGGAACGAAGTGTACATTGATTGTACTGACGTTTACTTGCCTCGTGTGGAAGGCCACAAGTCTAGTTCACTGCAGAGCTTGCTGGCCGATATAATCATCCGTCTGCTTGGAGTAAGCAGGGCTGATTGATTGAATAAGTGGGTGCATTCTGCAACCTACTGGATTAATTGAAGTGTTGGATAACCAGTCTGCAGCTTTGTTTTCTTGCAGAAGAGCATTACCGTGTGTGCTGTAGTTGCACATACAGCTTGCATTGAGGTGAAGTTTTGCAACTGATAAAATCTTACCCTTCATCAATTTAATTGGTCTTATTCTATTGCAAGCAGAATGTTTACATGGCTGGGAAGCTTTCTAGTGAGCTAGTTGTATTCTCCCATTTCAAATATGTAATACAGTCGACCCTCGTCTATCCGGCACTTAACTCGAGAAATATTATTCATTTTGTGCAAAAAAATGCCAGAGCCGTCCTCTGTATCCTTAGCGCATTCTCAACAGTCACAACACTGGGTTCTTCACTACCGTTGAATTCATGCTAGTTGTTGGTGGAATCGTCAGTGTTAAAGGGGCACTAAAATCCAAAAACAACTTGTTCTCAAATGAAAGTCTGTTTTTCAATTACGTAGTACATATAATGCGCCAAAACTAGTTCACACAGCACTACTGTTTAGAGGAAAAACACAACGAAAACAGAGCCGTCTTTGGCGGCAATGAACGGGATCCTCAGGAAGCAAAGATTGGTGGCATCCTATCAGACAGCAGGAGAAGCGTGCGCATGCCTATTGTGCTAGTGTGGATTTGCAACGGGTCCTGTTGTAGCGTTGTGTAGTGCGCGGCACGATGCGCATGCTGCATTTTTTAATACCGATTTACTGAATTGTAGCCCACAACAGTAGTCCCAAATGTTCTAGTGACAACAATTATCTTCATGTCTTACGGACAGCGACCCCAGCATGCTTCGTATGTCGCGCTATGTTTTTCACTAGAACTGCTCCATGGCGTGGCACACGCCTTCACGCGCCGCATGGACTAAAAGCACCCGGTGCATACCCGATGCCCAGGCTGAAGCGACGTTCACTGCGTAGCGCAGAGGCAAGAAAGAGTCTGGTATAATTCTAATTGTAGCTTCGTAACGGAATCGGAAGGTTTGAATAACAAAAGGTGCGATATCAACATAGCGTGTAACGTAATCTGAAGTGAACGTGTGGTGGCATTTTAGTGCCCCTTTAGTGACATCCTCATCCCCAGTTGCTGTGCAGGTGTTGTCGTGCCTGTCAATGTCGACATACTCCAGAACTGTGGTGTTGACCATGGATTTCAAACTTGTGGTATCTTCGACTGCAGTAACGTTGCTCTGAGCCAGAGCACTCCGAGCTTGAGGCACATGCTGAGAAACAGTTGCTGAAGCTGTTGCAGAGTGCTCCGTTTTGACCAGTCAGGATAGAGAGCACGCTCCAGAGCGCTTTAGACTGATCGGAGGCTGCCAGTCGAAGATGCCGTTAGTTTCTGCATAGAGATCACAGCTCTGCAGGTGAACAGTTTTCACCTGTGAACAATGTATCACCTGTAGTACACTGGATTGTACAGTAAAATGTGCGGTGCATGGGTACAGCAGAAAAGGGGGAAATTCCTCAACGTTGTCGTCCACTCTAGACAAAATGTAGGTCATGCGTTTTCTCTGACTCGAGACTGAATAAGAGAAGGTGGTTGTTTGGGCATCTTCCCCAGTGGTTCCCGGAAATGTTCGCCCAAATCCGTAAACTGAAACCTGGATAAATGAAGGCAAATTGCACGGACTGAAACGTGTCCCAAGGTTTCTTGTCCGGATAGCGTGGGATTCGGACAAATTCAGCCCGATAAATGGGGGTCGACTGTATATGTATAGTTCAACAACAAAATAAAGCCACCGATAAAGAAAGGCGTGATGAAAGCTTACCTGTGGTAAATATAGTTTATGTAGGGTAAGCTGCTGAAATTATGCTAATGCTTGTGTGTTAGCGAGAGTGTCAAGTGAACTTCACCCAAAAATGGCCATTTACATAAATGTTTGCCACATTTAGTATTGACGTGTCAAAGAGAATATTATTCTGCATTGAAAATTTGGAGAGACATCGAACAATGCTTAAGGAAATTACAAACGCAAATAAAACAACATAAATGGGAAGTTTGCAACAGAAAGGAGAAATAGAATATATTGGACTTGGATAATCTATTCATTTGTCAAATAAGGGGAGGTAGTATAGGCATGAAAGTACCAAGAATTGTGGCACATCAACACAGAGGTCCTTCATATTTCGTGTCCTTTTCTTGAGTGTTATGGCATGCAATGGCATGTTGAAACTGCCTTGTGGGTGTGACGGCACAGCACAAATGAAGTTAATGCCTATTAATGCAAGCCTTCATATTTGTCGGATACAGATAAGATGCAGATGATCACAGGTGTTCGCTTCAGCATCTGCAACCCCAACCTTCTCTACAATTCCAATATGGATGGTAGTGTCCGTGTCTGGGATATGCGAAACATTCGCCATCCTGTTGCAAAGTTTGTGGGTGAGAAAAATCTACTTGTGTTTTGTACAGGTTGGGCTCATTTGTTCCTTTGAAGTAAACTGCAGTTTGCATTGAAGCTGCATCTGAGCATACAAGCTGCTGAATATGCAATGGAGCCAGACAAAGGTGTGAGCTACATGCACAAGTAAATTTTATTATGGCACATAGGGAATTCATTATTGTTTTGAAAACATGAGGAGAGAGGGATGACACTTACACAAATGTAAATTGACCCATTTGTCTCTCTCTCTCTCAACTTTGAGCATTTGTGAACTATCAAAGATGCACATGTGATGTTGATCAACTACCATGGGAGATTGTTTGTCAGCTGAATGCCTAGTGGAACATGCATGAATTTTGAAGCTGTGGATTGGCTTGTACATGCAATGTAGAGTAGAAGCATGATAGTCAGTCATCAGTTAGGTTTCGTGCATGGATAACTTCTCGGCCTGAATTGAAATTTGCTGAGCTCAGTGGAAGATGAGGGATCTTTCATCCCCTTCCTCTTCAGCTGTGTCTTCCTCATTGCTAAGGTGAAACAACTTTCAGACTACTTGTCACTAGATCAAATGGGATGCAAAAACAGGGACATTATGCAGCCAATGTTATTCTTATATGGTATGCTTCCATGAATTTGATATTGGTCAGATTGACCTTTAGTTCGATTTAATTGCATTCAAGCCACCTTGACACAATTGACCACCTTGACATTTCTATGGATAAAAGAGGGAGAAGCAGTCGGCATTGGATAACTGAACCTGAGTGCATGCAGCCACGTTGTATCAAAGTTTGGGCTCCGACAACAGAAAAACAACAATATTTCTTGGCTCATTGAGGCTTGGCTACAACACTTCGAATTGACAGAGAATATTTTCAGATGCACACTTTAAATGCAAACTGTAGCTGATGGATAATTTTTGCAAGTAAAAGTGATTCTTGTGAGCATGTGACATACATTGGTGTAATTTGATACATCACGAGGAATTTTTTGCAGCTGATCTGCATATATTACGTGTTCCATTGGCAGTTCTCATATTTGCATCCATTAAGTTGTACTGTATTGCACGACACATTAACATTTTATGGAACAAGCTTGTTCCACTAAAGCTATTTCAGTGATGGAACAAACGATTGATCAATCTTGCAGAATGGGGTAGTTGGCATTTGTAGAATATAACTGAAAATATCTCGCATATCTTGTGTGTTTTGCTTGGCTATGTTGAACAAAAGATTATCATTTTCCGTGCAAAGCAGTTCACGCTGCGTTTGATGTCACACCATGCTGCGTTTGATGGGATGCTTGTTAGTGGGCACCATAACTAAAAGACTGAATTTAATTGTATCTTCTAAATGAACCTTATGGTGCCGTTATATTAATCTTATTTTATTTTATTTATTTATTTATTTGTACATACTGCAGCCTTAAAAAGGCTAATTATTAAAAAGGTTTGTTCCTGCTGTCCTGTAGAAATATGGTTATGCAACATTATAACATTTTAGGCAGGCATGTGCATTGAAGAAAGAAGGGTGTAATGTTTGTCACATACATCTGCTTATGTGGGGTATGGATCCCTCTGTGGGGTTTCCTTGTTACTGGCACTGTCAGGAAACCATGAGGGCAAGGTGAAACCGCTGTCGTGTTTCGACTTCAACTGCAGCGAGCGCTACTTATGTGCTGGCACAGAGCTGGATGAAGAGAATGCTTATTTGCTGTTCTGGTGAGCTATACATTTTATTGTGAGACATTTTTTACGGACCACCTCTCCTGGTCATTGCACCCAGAGCAATCTCTTTCTCCAGAAAATTATCTCTCATAGCTTATGTACAGCATTTTGTTGCCATTCTTGTATGGACTATTTTCAAGCCTGTTCATTAATGTTTCGTAAGCAATGTTTAGTTGGAGAATGGGTTCTTAGTAGTGCAGTAGAACCCCCGATAATACAGCTTTTAGGAAGCACCCTTGCAGAGAAGCACATATCTCCCGAGAAAACACTTCGCCATAACATATTCCGTACACATAGAAAATGTGTATGTGTGACTTCAAATGTGCACATTGTGAAGGTAGTATAAAGCACAAGTGCAAAAGTATGTGGTGAGTGTAGTTAATGCCTCGATCAGTAAGAGACCAGTAAAGCTTACTGGCTATAAAGGTGGGCAGAAATTTTCTTATGGTGTACGCTTTCCCAAAGCAGTAAAGCGTTCCCAAATGTATGCACGCGTTCGGGTGTATTGGCGGTTCTCATAATAGGTATGTAAAATGTTGTGTAACAGCATCAATCATGTTGATGGTGCACCTACTTTGTTCTCCCTCCTCACTTTGTCTGTCCTGACCATGATCCTATATTAAGAGCAGTGTTGGGAGTAACTCGTTACTGTAACAAAGCTTCTTTTAAAATGCCATAGCATTTCTTTAACACACTTTTGGGCCTCGGAAGTGTAGCGTCAGTGGAGAGGGACACTTTCACTCTCCCGATGTGTTATCTCCCTCTCGTTTGTTTTTTTATTGGGCGCTTCAGCTGATAAGAAATGTTTCGGCAGGCAGGGATTTAGCAGATTTGAAGGTCTTCATGATAGTGGTTCCTGAAACGACTATCCTTGCATTTGCTGACCAAGCGTGAGGGCCAAATGCGGGCCAATAGGAGGACGCCGAGGGCAGGCACTTCCCAAGCCTCCGCTCTCGCCTAAGAGATGGCACAGCGTTACCGTTGTTTCGCGTGTCGCAAGGCTTCTGCCATAGTGCACCAATCTAACCAACTGCTTCGCCGTCCGGTAACCGGCAGCTGCCGCTGTTTTGCCTGCCGCAAGGCTTCTGCCATGGCGCACCAATCTAACCGGCGTCTTCGCCGTCCGTCAACATGGGAACGAGGCCAAGCAGGAGTCGCGCGTACGGCGGTTAACGGATGGCGAAGCTGTTGGTATAAATGTATCTGAGAGGGCTGGATTATGCTGTACCTGTTCAGTGAAGCAGCAACAGTTTTGTTATGGTGGTGTTTTGTATATGGTAGATTGTCCCCCAAGATTGTGCGTGCTGTCATTGATTGGTGTGTGTGCAGTGACTAGGAATTGGGTCCATTTGGTGAAGTGCATTGTGTGGTGCTGCTCATTGGCGCATGTGATGTCTTGGTGTCGCGTGGGTCGTGGTAGCAGAAGCGTCCAACCCAGTGTGTTTACTCGCAGTACCCCCGTCAGAATAGGGGCAGTGGTAGTCTGAAATTCTTCCTTGCATTTGACTACCTGGGTGCACGGATTACACAAGTACCTGCCCACACTGGTAATTACAACCCAATTGTTGCTTCTCTGTGTCCATCCTGCCACTTGGTCATTGACTGCATAGTCCTGCAACAACTCTAAAGTAGCAACAGTTAGAATTTATCTTGCCTTATAATAGGAAATAGAAGTCTGCAGTAACAAGATTGCCTGAAACTGATTATGGGACAGAAAGGTGTTTGCAATGGGATCTGGTAAAAGTATGTGTACGTACATGCGCTTCTGAAGAACTCATGGTAACATAAGATTTAGGTAGCACATGCAAACCACACATGAGGCAGGTATCCAAATATTCATAGATATTTGCATATAATTATGCATTATACAAGGGTGAAATGTATGAGATTTGATTGACAGTTCCCTTGTGCAAGTTAGAATATTTTGGTATTGAGGTTAATTTTGTACATCAATTTTAGAGCAGATGAAGAATAGCAAGATGTGGATGTGATTCAGTTGCCTGTACCCAAGTACCTCGTACTTTTTTTTTTTTTTTTCAGTCTCTAGTAAAGTGTGCAAAATTTGAAAGAAAGCAATGCGACAACTTGAATCTGGGACTTAGTGTGCCGCAATACTAATTCGCTCAAGCATGCTGTGAACGAATGAAGACTCCTTCATTCCACTTCCAAGCCAGGTTGTCAGTGGATCTCGTTCATTCACAGTGTGCTGCACAAATATCAGGCACAGTCCAGGTTTTCATATTTGGCAATGCGCTTACATAGCATATTTGTCAACTTGGAATATTAAAATCGTTGTTCTGAGTTAGTCAAAAATATTTTGAAAGCTATTTTATAATTGCTTGCACATATACCTAGTGGAGGTAGTGGTAGGTGAAAGTACATTGAGGTAACAAAAGAAGAATGGTTTTTGCTTTCTGTGTCCAAAGTTGCCTAGTAGTAAGAAATGCCATCCGCATTGCACCTAAACCTACAAAAGAAATGAGAAAAGTAGAGAAACTAACAAAAGATAACCTATTTACTACTGGTTTACAATTTAAACAAGTGTAAGGGGGATGATAACTAGAATGTTCATGTTATGGCAGAGGCTCCACTTTCTTCAGGGCAAAGACTATACAATGAATTTATGAATGCTCTTCTCGAACGAGGGGTGTGAGGACAGCAGTTCATAAGTCGTCAAACACAGTACAAAGTACTTTCTCTGCCCGTGCCTCTTACTTTACATGGATACCAGCACCATGTGCACATCATAGGCTAGAATCTTTCAGAGGTGTGGTACTTTGGAAAGTAGCATTTTATATTTTGCTAATCCGCTCCTTGCAGTAGAGTTTCTCCAGCAGCCGAAGCGCCCTCTACCAGCCACGTGTTAATATTTGGGTAGTAACTTCGGGGTGGCTCTCCTACTTTCTTTCGGTTAGACTTGCCTCGCTAAATGGTATCCACTAAAGCGAAGCTAATTACAATCTCTCTGTACAGCGCACCTTTATTTAGTGGCTCTAGGTTAGACAAAGTTACACTGCGCGTTCGTAACTTTTTGTAATGAAACGTGTGAGGCGCGACAAACTTGCCAGTCATGGCTCTAGCCAGGCAAACCTTGCCAAAATAAAATAGGAGTCGAATAATCCCAATTTCTCCCGTGGGTTTGACATTTTTACGGTTGCTGGTTTTTATGGTTTTCATTTCTTTCTTAGCGGTGGGTTTTATTTTTTCTGGTTTCCGGCAGGTTGGTGTTCTCTTTTGATACATTCTTTGTGGAATTCAAGGGTGAGGTGAAATTGCGGTGCTACACGGTCATCCCTATAGGAAGGGCCCGTAATAAATAAAAGTGAGTTTTAGCATACCGTATGCTGTCGCCTTTGTGTATGTAATGGATTCTGTGCAATGCACAAAGCCCTGCTTATGTCTTGCGTGTGCGAAGAACCACCAATGCTGTCCCTTACGTGCGCAAAGGCGACAGCGTACGTTATACTAAAACACACTATTAATTGTGTAGCAAAATACGCAGAAATCCACCCCTCTCATTGCAGGACTTTCTAAACGACAAGCTAAAAAGACTTTACGCAATATTAAGCTAAAGGTGTCGTCATGTCTACTGTCCAGTGAAATAAGGTCTAAAAATTGTTGTGTAGTTCTGCATTTTCGAAATTTCATTTTCGTTTCGAACGTTACTATTAACGAGTGTATTATTAATGCTGTGCAACGAGCTCTCACAGACATAATTTCGTTGATGCCAGACAGCCACCAGGCCAATGAAACGCCACCTCAGTATCCATGGCAATTTTAATCGAAATTTAGTATCACCTGTACCGTTTGTGAATAGTTTACGCAAACCCAGTGACCAACATAGCTGTGACCTACCTCTCCGCGTCTTTTAACTCTATATCCCCCCCCCGTAACCATAACAATACCATAACCGTTCAACCATAACAATTCAACAAACTGACAACTACTGAGATTTACGGCGATTTTGGAATAGTTCCAAGCCAGCACACATTGCAACAATGCACCGAGACATCTTCAGCACTAGTCGAGTGATGTGCATTCACAGGTTCTTGACCCTTTGACAGCCCTACTTTGTCCCAAAATTTGTCCAGGAAGTTCATGGGCCAGAAACTGTGTCATAACAACAATCAGCAACCTTAGCTATTTCTAAGGCCAAGTAGAGCAGGAACAGCTGCAACGCAGTCAAATAGCGTAGTCAAAGCAAGCGAAGATACGCACCCTTCGCTACCCAATATTTTACACAGCGCCACTAGGGGACATACGACGCTGGCTCCACCTGCGTGGTGCAAGGAGTGGATAAGCTGTGTTTCATGGAAAATATTTCTCTCTGAAAGTCTTTATAGAGTTCAGGTAACTTCATGGCTTCTGTATGTTGCCCTTTAGCATGAGGTGGTGCTTGAAAACCGTGGCAGAATGGCTAGGATGTGCCAACTTAGGATGCTGCTTTGTGGAGTTTAAACTTTCATCTGATTAACCCAGAACTGTACATGCCCTGCAATGTGATATGCACAATTATATTCCATTACACATCGAGTTTCTATCCTCCACGCAAAATTGTGTGCTTGTGAAGTGCAATAGAGTGTTATTGAAGTACATGCTGGATAAAGTTGATGCACATGAACCATGAAGTGTGAACAATATCTTCATAGTCTTGCAGACTCCTGTCAAAACCACAGTTACAGAAGCACATAACTGTCATGACATTCAGGGTGAAATATTTGCCCCGTATATTACGCAGATTAATGCGGGATATCTCATACGCTGCTGCCAAAGCACCACACTTACACAAGAGATTCTGGAGTGATGAATGACCTTGCTGTTGGTCTTGTGGCATATGCCATGAGCTGCACGTGTCATATGCCTGCTGTGCTACTCTCTTATTTCTTGTGCTAATATAGTGGTAGAACATTTCACCACAATTTAAAAAGCTTATTTTTATGGTTTGCATGATACTTTAATGGTTCAGGCACCATCCGTAACCTTGTTTTAATACTTTGTAATCTGTTTTACGTTGGTCAGCCCTTCGGGGAAAGTTATTGAAGAGTGTACAGATTTGCTGTTTCATTGTGAAATTAATGGTTTCAGGGACTTCAGAATCAACAAGATATTGGGTGGCTACTGGGAAACACATAGTGACGACATAACACAGGTGGGCACATGGTCGCGAAAGGAAAGTACTACTTTTCGCACAGAGGATTTTATATCTGTCTTGTTGAGTGGATATTTTGCATTTACTGTTTACTTTTGGAACCAAGCCAAGCATTGTCTAACATACCATGGAGCTGGATTTTTACAATGGCTGTTCCAAGGTGTGCACATATGGTTGCAGCCTGTACCAGGGTAACTTTATGTGGTATACAAAGTAATGCAATGCTTCCCACATGAACATCAAACCAGCTTCTCCCCGAGTAGTACTGCTCAGCAAATGCTAGGAGCATTGCGTTCCTGTTCTCATATTAATTTGATGAACACATTAACTTTGAACATCTTGCTAGATAAGTAGAAGAGGAAAATCAATTATTATGAGCAACTTCCAGCACTGCAGGTAGCTTGTGCTGCGAACAGGTCAACTAAAAAGGGGATGCTTGTGCTGGCTGGCAATGAATGACCCTGCAGGTACATGGAAGTGAACTCTGCTACTCTGTGTGCCACATACACTTACTCTTCCAAGAGAACCTTCTAGTATTCTGGTAGATGGCTGGAGTTGAGTTGCTGGCCAGAAATCACTGAATTCTTCATTCAAAGTGATCAGTGTCTAACCTTAATAATTTTTTTATGGTTTACTGAGGCTGGGAGTGGCAGAAAGAAAGGTATTTCAAGCATGTGTTGACTCATTGTATGAGCATACTTACCACTGGGGGATGTGTGTTTTTGAACTAAGGTGGGATGTACTCCTTGCTCCATTTCATCACAACAAATGTGCCAAAAGTGTTAAATCTTTAATTTGTGTACGATATCGGCATACAATTTCTATTCATTGATAATTTTTACAGTGAGCACAGGAGCCTTGTTAAGGCTGTTAAATAGTTAGAAAATCAAACAAGCTCAAGGAGCCCTGTGATATGCAGCACGTAAATACATTTCGTACATATAATATGTGAAAGGAAATGGCATTGCAGCATTGAATTACAAAACTAAACCTAATTTTCTGAAAATATCTTAACAAGACACGCCTGGTGATTGGTAGAAAAACTGGTGTGATGCACTACATATGCCAGAATACTATAAGGTTACTTGGGACACACTGTGTGCTTGGTCTAGGTCCCATATGTGGGGATGTGGTAAATGTGTATGTGTAGCTGTGGCAAGTGGGTTTTCAACCTGCGTGTGCAGAAGGGCAGGGAAGATTGAGACCGTGTTGGGTGGAGCACTCGACGTCTGCCCCAGCTCGGAGCCGCCTCTGAAGACGGCAGACCCGTTTGGACCCTTCTGGCCTACTGCGCCAACCACAGCATTAGTATACCTCTCGCAGGCTGCGTCTCCACACGTGATGACACCCTTCATTGAGCTTTGGTCCTTTTTACCTTTTGAGTCTTCTTTTGATGTCTCTGCTGTAGTAAAGGGATTGTGTCAGGCAGCAAGTGAGCCACCTTAGGTAAAGATTATGTAATAGTGAACTTTTGTTTCAAGTGCTCACATTACTGTATGCTAAGGCATTGAGCTGGATATATTGACTGGGGCATCTCATACCCTTCAGCTGCTCTTGGATTTTCGCTTTTTTTCCCTACTTTTTAATAGCAATAACCAGAACTTGATGCCCTCTCAGTTAGAAGTAACATTATATTTTGTTCATAAATGTTCGGTAGAGTCCATTGATTATCAGACTGGGCCGGTTAGCAAAAACTCCATCCCTAACAAGCGTATAGGTAGTGGGCTCTTCTTGCGTGACGAAGGAGGAGTGTTTTGCGCAGGGCTCTTGTGCAGGGCTCCGCCTTATGAGACGCAGCCTGAACATTGTTGTCTCTGAGGGTCAGGCCCAAGTTGACCCAGGCACCTTTTCCTCCTGTGTGTGGTGTTTGGGATAGATCCGGTTCCACCCAGCTCGGCCTAACACATTGATGTCCGGGGCTCTGGATGGTCTCATCAACGTGTTTGACATTGGTCAGCCAGATGAGGACGAGGCTCTACAGTCCACCTTAAACAGCGAGTGTGCAGTGGTAAGTGGCTAAGTTGTAAAAGTGTCTCTCACGAGGTTGCCTAAACAAAACATAGATGATAACTCTTACTGGGCTTTACATGGTCTAGTCAAAGACAATGTCTTGGGCATTGGATCAAAGTAGTGTCCATTTAATCACACTTCATGATTGCAGTGTTGTGTGTCAGCAATGGAAGGCTTTGATCGGGCTGCATTGCTTGCCCTGGTCCCAAGCTTGTTTCTGCAAGAAAACACAACTATTCACATTCAAATGAGACAGAATGATCTCGAATGCGCTGCAAGTGTTAACTCGTGGATAACACCCCTACACGAATGTGTATGCTAGAACATCTCATGAGCCTCTGATGTCTAAAACATTTATAGTCTGAGAAGATTCCTATTGAACTCTGCGAAGAAATGGTGCAACTCCAGACTAATAAAAGTCTGAGCATTGTGTGAGAAATTATTTTGATAGAGTCACCATTGATTTTAATTGCAGTTGAAAGGCAGAAAATCTGGAAGCCTAAAGCATGGTTCACACTTCTCCGTTTCCTTGCATGCGGACGTGGGCGAACATTGATTACCGTGGCAACAGACGCGTGCAAAACCTTTCACAGCAGAACACACAGGGTTCGCCCGAGTTGAACTTTTTCCGACGCACGCAGCGAGCCGCAAGCGAAGAACCAATCGCTGCCTTCCCCGCATGCGTGTTGAAGCGCTTCTCCTTCTCTGCATTAGATGAATTTCAACATGGTGGCTGCTATAAACATGGAGCACATAGATGTGGCAAGAAACACAATGCAGGGTTCCTTACACTTTCATTCAAGCAGTTTGTTTCACACACAACGCTTTGTGGACAAGGATGTCACGAAAGACTTGCATTGGCTGACACTTGTGGTGAATGCACGTATGTGAACAGTTCAGCGGATGGCTTATGTCACACATATTCACACGCAGGTATCTGCACACAATGAAACACAGCATTGTGAACCATGCTTAAGTTAATTCTTTGTATGGGGAAATTTGTTGTGTTGGTTTTTGTTGTTATCTGTGCTCAGAAGCAGCAGGTTGAAATTATATCTACCAAAAACACATATCAACTGTTACTATCTTTGCAGAACAAGCTGTCATGGGTGAAAGACAGAAATGGCTTGGAGCAGATATCTTGCATCACTACAGATGAGGTTGTTCAACTCTGGCGACAAGAAGATGTGAGACCTTTTTTTTCTCTAGACTTTTTAGATTGATTGGTGTAACCTTTTTTATTACATCACTTCTTCCTTCCATAGCCGAAGCCACAGAGGATTATTCAGCGCAAGGACCTTGGTCAAGCCTTTGTAGTAAGACTTGTAATACTTGTTCATAGTATTCATAATAAGTTCCTTGGTGCCAAGTACATACCTCCAATGTATCCTTCCAATGTGTATACTAATACGCTCTGCAAGTAACAAGCGTTCTGCACATATCTCCTCTCCCGGTTACTCCACTCGGGAAGCCCCATTGGCTACGGCGGTGCCCTCCCTCTTCCCTCTCACTGCCCCCCCTCATGCGCAGAGACGCCCTTGCACAGCGTATGCGTTCTCTGTGTTACATGGCTTCTACGTGATATTGAATTGTTATATGCAAGCTTCTGTGAAATAAGTCGAATTCATGTGAAAGGGTCCAGGATGAGATTCCCAAAAAATCAGAGTTCTCAGTGGAGAACGGCTCTCAAGGAGGCCTATTATCTGAAATATATACTATATTTGCCATATTGCATTCAATGTGGGCGTAGTTCATGCACAAAAAAAACGTCGAGTGGTCGCCCGACACACCCCCTGCAAGTGGACTGATGTCACTTACATCCTTTGCTCACTCCAAGGTTGCACCAATCTGGCCCACTAGCTGCCAAGGTCACCTGCTTTTGACGTCACAGCCAGTTTTCGCCGTCATGCCGGCAGCGGTGGCGTTAAGCAGTCGCCTTTTTTGGCCGTGGTTTTTAGTTAATATCTCAGTTATTGTTGGGTTCATACTCCACATGCTGAACAGATTAGCACCTAGGAATGCATTACATATGCTTGCAGAGGTGTTTGGTATCTCTTCGTGGTCCCTTTAATGGAGGGGCAATGTATGAGTAGAATCAGTAATGGGTTAGTTACTTTTAAAAAGTAATTTAGTAACTTAAAGTAACTTAGTTACTTTTAAAAAGTAAGTTACAGAAACAGCGAGCCTGTGAAAATAGTAACTGAGTTAGTTAGTCATTTCTGAATGTAACTAGTTACAGCTACAGTTACCATGTTAAAGTAACTTAGTTACTTTACAGTTACCTCTTTAAAAAGTTACTTTAACCAAAAGTGGTAACTAGTTGCAGTCAAAAATTACTTTTGCAGAAAAGTAACTGGTTACTGAAAAAGTAATAAATAAAAGTTACTTGTAACTAATGGCAAATTCGACTGGTCGATTTATAGCGGGTTTTTCTGCTCCACAGCGGAGAAAGGGTGCTTCATTGGTAGTTTCTGATCATCTCGCTCCGTGACTGAGTGTTCCCTCTTACCCCGTCGAGAAAGCTTGGATTCGGCCGGAACTTCAACGACAAGCATTGTTGTAACTTCCGCATGACTTAGGTCAGGCTCTTGGCTGGAGCACGAGTGTCTTTCGGGGGTGGATTCGGATTTGGTCTCTCCGTGCCAGATTTTGTTGCTCGGTAGCGGATTTGGGGGCTTGCTCCAGATCGACCAGTCGAATTCGCCATTAGTTACTGCCCAAGACTGAGAAGAATGCTGAAACATGCATGTTTATTGAAAGGATGGATATATTTTTGCAGGCTCTAAGGTTGAAACAACTGTTCATTGGCCTTTGCTTGTGAGACAATGTGCAACTATCTCGTAGTCCACACATACGCAGAGAGTTTTCAATTCACTGGAGTGGGCTACCCCCCTTTCCCTGTGCAAACGCTTCAGGCTACGGGGAACTTTGCCCCCGCTTCAGTACAGAGGTCGAGCGGGGTGTCTGGGATTCTGTGTCATGAGGCAAAGCTCTACAACATTATCATGTTCACTGGCATGAAGCATGCAATTTTTCGGATATCCATCGTAACATTCATCTTGAGTGTCAGCCAGGGGATCCAGACCCTCGGTTTGGGGGGGCGGCTTCTTTGTCAGAGCGCGTAGTGGGGGAGGGAGGAGAGGGAAATCCAATGTATAAACTGACGTTTTGGGTGGGTGGGGGGCGATCCCCCTTTGGATCCGCCTCTGGTGTCAGCTGGGTAGAGTTCTTGGAGGGGGCCTGGCACCCCCGGGAATGTTCCGGGGTTGGCTCACGCAGTCTGTGCCTATGAGTCCACATTCACGAAGGGCCATACTTCGTAGCAAGGTTTTACGTAGAAGCATCATCACGAACACTCTGTCAAGCATGCGAAACGCTGCCCAGAGCTGCAGAGAGCTGCCCAAATGCTGCCCAGGGCTGCAGATGCTATTGCTGTACATAGCAGTGCATTGCAGCTGCAGCAACGTTGAAAATGTGGTCAGTGGTCACTGAAAAACGTGACGGTGAGAGAGCATATTGGAGGGGCCCTTATATTCGTGGTTGTCTTGATGAGGCTAAAGGCTTGATGAAGGTAAAATGAGGCTAATCCCATCTGTTAGACTAAATGCATCAAACTCTCACCTCAATCATTCTAAAAGTGTGGTGTGGTGAAGCCCTTTCTTTGTTTTTAATTTTAAAAATGTCATCTTGCTTCTTGATTTGCACACATTTTCACACACACATTTAACACACATTTTGCAGAATTTTGACAACTGAACAAGCTGACAGGAACTTTCTATGTATTTATATCATAATAACAGAGTTATTGTTCGACTACACATTAATTCTAGGAACTTGACACACAGTTGACCCACTAGTAATGACCACAACTCATCACATTTAGCCTACTCCCATTTCCTCATCATGGAAACGTCGTCTATTTGAAAATATATTTTGACACCTTCTGTCTAGATTCCTTCACCACAGATCACCGTGTAACACATGTTTCCGGATATGAAACAGTTCCCTCTTCTATATCTGTGCAGTGTACTTTTTTTTTTTTCCTTTGTCCATTTTCTTTGATGTCATTGTAAGTACTAGAACAGGAATCACTCTGTGCTTTGTGTGAGTGACTAGATTGTCAAACAGTGTGTTGTCGTATTCCCTGGATCCCCACCCCTCATCAAATCTTGTTTATACTGGCCAGTTGTTTCAAAATTTCATGATTTTAAAATTATTGTGTTGATATTGTGGGTGCAGGTCATCTAATTCTTTTACTCCCATATTAGTATACAACTGGAAGACAAGTGATCATATAATGTGTGGTGACCAAACCCACACTGGGATAGTGATAGCTGTAGCTGATCGACTGTATACCTATTCTGAAAGTATTGCAGTGTTAGTGCATAAAGTACTCTTTGCCCGGTCTTTTCAGGACCATGTGCCCATTGATCATGTTCTGGACAATGTGATGTTTGATGACAAAATGTATGCCTGTACTGGTGCTGCAAGGTGTGTATCCTTCCTTTATATTTTCTTCTAAAATGAAGGACATTATGTAGTGATGCTTGGCATTTTTCAGTGGTTTGGGCTTAGTGTGGAACATCACGAATGAAAGCCCAGAGCTGACAGCTGTTCTAAGTAATGGACACAAAGATCTCCCAAGGGTGGTTCTTTTCAATCAGGTACAACGTTCATGACTATTTTCTATTCCTGTAGTTCTTTGCAGATGATGCAGAAATTGGGGTTTTCTCTTCTCAGTGCACTAGGTGCAGACCTTAGTCACAGATTTGTAATTTTAAGAGCACCCCACACTAAGTCTACTGTGAATTATTTAACAACTACAACTTTCTACTTATATTATCTACCTACCGACCTAAACGCTAATTTGTAGCCAATGTCATTTCAGGAGCACATAGTGACTGGTGGAGAGGATGGATTTGTTTGTATCTGGAAGCCAGAGATTGAATGTCCTGTGCAAGAAGAGGCAATGGAAATTGAGAACAACTCATCACTCGACATTAACATCTGAGGTAAGCTGAGCTTACCTTAGCTTGAGAATATATTGTGGTGCATTTTGTGGGGATAATCACTGTAGGGCAGTTCCACTGAAACTCGAACAAGCAAGCTCATATGCGAAGCAAGCGAATGAGCAACCTTATGACCGCCTTTATTGTTTCTAAATATCAAGTGGTGGTTCCAAGGGAAAGGGCGTCTAAAAATGGTGTTCCTTTGCAGTGACCCTGGCATTTCTGAAACACTAGATCGCCTCAGTCTCAGTATTTGCCTTGTAATGTCTATTGGGTTGTCATCCAGTTGATGGCTTTATGTTGTTGCATGCAAGCTATGCACAAAATATGTAAAAAGATAACACTATTTGGTCAAGGGAGACACAGCAATTTTTAAAGTTTTAATAAAGCCTGCAAGCTTCAGCCTCATTTTGCAGGACTCCCTACACAAACCTTGCACATTTAATCCAGTATAAAGTGGAATGGACTGAAGAAATTTGGAGATGGTACCACATTTGATGATACATTTTAAAGCAACGCATATCTTAGCAATTTGTAATTGAAGCTTTCGAGGGTAGTCATGTGTAGACCCATTACAGACAAAAGATTGGTATCCTTGGGTTCACTGTTGGCATTTCTGTGATTTGATGAGGTTACCGAATGATATATACCTGATAGACTTGATGTCCCATCATGTACCTCCCAGAGCTACCCAGGAGGATGTCAAAACCTGTTCTGTCTCTTCCTATAACCTCCTTGATGCTCCTGTCTGCTGTGCATTCCATGTAATCACTTCAGTTCATAGATTTAACTCTGGCATGGCATATCACTTTGTTTGTATTCATTGAGCGCATAAGTAGCTCTGATTTTACGCAGTATTCTAAAAGTAATGAGTCTTGAGGTGCATTCATTTTGTGTTTTGTTTTGTGTTATATACACAATGTCTCTACTATTGAGTAGCAATTGCTCTTTGTGTGCGGGCTACTGCAGCAAGCAGAGAAGGAAGTATGCGCATGATGACCTCTGGTGTGTGCCTCATATTGGTCCATATGCCATAAAACCTGTTTTTCTTTCTTCATTTTTTTGAGTCTGAGAGAACTAGTGGAGGTCAAACAGCCTTCTAAGTCCACTTCCTTGCAAAGCATAAGGCGGCGTAGATGCAAGCTAACTGGTAGTCATGTTTGTGTGGTTTTCGCCCATTGCTCAGGTGCGCCTATCATGGAGTTTCTTATAAAGTCGTTTTGGATTTGGGTTGTTTTTGACATGGGATGAGGAAGTCAAGCAGCTCATAACATCACATTGTCTTACTGTCACAGTTCCTCGTATCTGAAGTTACATGTCTGGTAGCAGTATAGCTGTTGTAACTTACAACACTGTCGCGTCTCATTGGAAACGCTCTCTCATTGGAAGGGCATATTAGTGACAACAGTACTCTTTGGTTTGAAATGCCGTTTTAGTGTTTCGAGATGAGGCACAATGTGGCAGAAGATGTTCCCGGCCCTGGGTCATGGCAAGAGCACCTGCAATGGCATCGGAGCCATCGTTTAACATGCCACCGCAGCCTTTATTTTTCAGTCCACAGCAACAGAAGTAGCTTAACTTTCACAGTGTCAAGAAAGGTTGTAGGATGTGGCTAGTGCCTCGAAAGATCAATCTATTACAGCTACAAATGAAAGTGCAGAAGAGCAGGAATGTTAATTCTGTGCTTGGACATTGATCATATTATGTTTCGGGGAAAAAAAAAAGTAGGGTACCACATCCAATCTTATTATGTGTGGAAGGACCAGAGCGCAACATCCAGATCTAAGCAGCTCAGGCTAATGAATGATAGAGAGAAAACGAACGCAACACACATTTAAAGGGACTATCACATCCATCCCAGTCGATTCCGAAACTTCAGTACCATGATATTCCTCTGTGATCTCTGACAGGGGCAGCGAAAGCCCCAAGTGAATAGGTTGTGTATGTACTGAGCAATCTGATGAAAAACATCGTAAGAGCAGACGACGGATTGCGGAAGTTCCTCTTCACAAAAACCCTGAAAACGTCACGCGTAATTGCACCAATGAGAGCACGTCTTCTCACTCAGCTGATCGGTGGGCATTGGAAAGGCGAGCGAGCCGTCGAGCGCCGGTTATGTCGGGATCGTAGGAACCGGAAGGAAACGTCGCTTCGCTTGCAAGCGATTCTGAGGAGCACAGTAGTGATGAAATTGTGTTAGATGATGACCCTTACTCGATGCACCCTCTGCCACTCCGTCCTGTCGCAGATGAAGGTGCAGGAAGTGTGAACAAAACTGTCCGATGACACTTTTGTGTACGCGTCACATCTGATCGCTCAAGATTGTGCACAGTTCAGCCAAGCGTTTTTACCGTTGTCCACTTGAAAGTGAAAGATGCCTCTGTGCCCCAGTGGAACCTGATGAACACCTATGCTCTAGTTCTGTTAGCTAGATGTCAGCTGTATTTGACATATGTCTGTGGACGGAGCTCCTGCTGGTTTATGCTACGCACCCATCTTTAGTCATGGTGACCGCAGCATGCGTCTTCATGAGCCATTTGATTAGGGAGTTTTACAGAGTCGTATGTGCCTGAACGAAACGACCGATTCATCCAATTCGAAAAGCTTAGGGGAAGCGAACTACAGAAAGTTTTACGAAACCGGAAGAATCGTTCATCCCCAAATGCATTCCAGAGGGATTTGAGCAGCAATTGGATCGTGGTGTATCACTCACATGTTTTCTTGTAGTAAATATAGCATATCGCAGTGTACATTGTGACTTTCCCTTTGGGGAAGGCTGTACCTGACATTAACTACGTTGGTCACTGCGTTGTCACTGTGCTGTCAGGCGGACGCCGGCACAGTTGGGAGACTCGGATCTCACGTTGATGAATCAGGATGTATAGGAGGCAGTTTCACTTTGACAAGGGTTAATCACCCATGTGCGAGCCTCTCTCGATAGTTAGACCAAACAGGGAACGACACAGAGATAAGCACTTTGCATGGCTTTAATGCGCCTTGCATATACGAACAAACTTTCTGACACTGAGCACATTTTCCAGTGCCACAACTAAACGCCGATGTGTGGGAAATGCTCAACTAAATATGTCCTTACATCCAACAACTTACCGCAGATGATACATGCCGTCAGTAGCAGTAAACATCTGGCAGTCTCACTGCAACTCCGCCACTCCAAACAGCTGCCATCTTGCTTCGTTGTGCTCGCCGAATACAACGAAACGACTCAGAGCGAGTGGGTCGTTCGTACGAAATTGCGCTTCCTACGACTCGCTCACTGATTCATACAGCTCATGCGCGGTACTCGAGTCGGTGGGAGGAAACTCCCTATTAGGTAGAGTGCCAAAAACGTCTCATACGTACGTTTATTGGTGATTCTATACGAACATGCCTGTTTCATTTGGAGCACAACGCTGTACTGAAAAGAAAAGTTTTTGTGATACATGACTTGCGTACCGCTCTTAGTAAATAAATCGATACTTTATTTTCTTTATTACCGTTTCACACAGGCATCTGCCCTGTCTAGTTCCTCTATAAGCTGGGTTTATGGCTACCTCATGTAACTGAAGGCACCGCTGTGCAGGCTCTGCTGTACCCACAATTAAGACTCTTTACCCATCAATTTCACATCGTGGATATAACATAAGAGTCAGGCCGCGTTCCCACATTCCGCTTCATGTCGCAATTTCACTATTGAGCGAAACTCACAGCAATTTTGAGGAAATAGGTTCTTCCACACACGAAGCCATACATGAAGCCATGCACGAAGCAGATGATGTCACCATATTTCTGGGCATTGCTCGGAGAGAAAATGGGGGAGCGATGCGCCGCCCTCGCATTGGTTGAATTATCTCATGTGTCATGATGTTCGTTTTCCCAGAGGTTGCTCTGATCGAGAAAACTCTGTTTATTTGGTACCCGAGCATTTCTCGGCAGAAAAAAATTGTCGAAATGGAATATCCAATGGTGCCATGCAGTCTCGTAACTGTTTCCTACCCATGTGTCCGGATGCGATAGTCCCTTTAAGTCTCATAGTGGTCTGTTGCATTGATCAAAACCTTTCCGTCAACTGAAGTTCTGTAATCCAGAGAGGCCACCTCAAGAAAGCAAAAGGATATGCGAACTATGTAAATGTGCTCCTTCTCCAGATTTCTTCAGTCTACTTCATTTTAATTAGACACAATGCGCAATAGCTGTGGAGGAATACTTGCTAATGTGCTGGCTCAAGCATGCAGACTAGGGTTTGCTGTAAAAATTGCTACAACTCTCTCAATCCAGCACACATGCCATTTTTTATTCTTTCTATTGTTTTGTGAGGGTTGTTTTCTTTCTTTTTTTTTTCAAATTTTTAAAAGATTGTGGCACCTTTTTGTTGGGGTTTTGGAGGCAGATCCATTCGAGTTGGTACATTGGTACATTTGTGGTACATTGGTATGCAAGAAAGTGTTACAAGGGGACCACAGTGGATTCTTTTTCAAGCTTTCCTCAATTAACAGTTCATGCTTAGGCCATCCTCGAAAGGCATTTTAGCCTGTTCTTGTGAAGTTGACTATTTTGATGAAGAAAGATACCTACTTGAAAGGCAACAACAAAGTCACCCATTCTGAGATGTGATGTTGCCATTTGAGAAAATCATCTAGAAATGCCAAGGACTCTGTGAAATGACCCCCTTTTTCTCTCTCTTTCTTTTCTCTCGTGAGCTCTAGCCTAGAACCTTAAATTATGCACTGTTTTAATCATTCTGCAACACGTACTAAATGTATATCTTGAGCAAAATTTAAGATCCTACACTGGTTTGAAGTTTTATGCGGGTTCAAATTTGGTGGAATTGCCCTGTAGCATGAGTTTCAGGTCTTGCAGATTATACTAACTGCAATCATGCTGTTTCAGACTGCAGAATACACATCATTCATGACAAGAAGCCATATGGGAGTCTTTAAATGCAGCATCATCTGTTCAATCTCTCTCTGTTTCAGTCCCTCAGCGTCTACTGTAACGTCACAAGTGTAAAAAAACTGCATGCTCTATCAGCTGTCTGTGGCATTGTGGATGTGATTATAGTGTATGTGACCCACCCCATGCTCAAGCACATTTTCATGTCATATTCCTATCAGTTGTCACGGTTAAAGCAAGGAAGGTCCTGTCTCCCTCTTAACTGATGCAAATGGATGTACCTAAATTACGACTGCAAGTATCGTGGTATTGAATTGCACAGTTAGACGATGAATTTTGTTGTAATACACATGCATAAGATTCAAATAAACGTAATCATCATAGTTGGTGTACCACTGTTTTACCACAAGTTTTGCATATTTTTGCATGACATAATAGGGGTTGCATAATTTTTTTTCCTAGCCCATACTCATGGTAGGAGTGTTGCCATCTTGCCAAAGATTTCTAGGATTCAGTCCGTTGAATTCTATGACAGGCTTGACAAGACTCAGAATACTATCCGATTTTTTTTTTTTCAGTTTTAAGGGGCTTGCTGGATGCACTTATTTCCATGCCACTGGCTCAACTGTCCCAGCAAGAGCAGACTGTACACATCAAAATAAAATTACACAAGGTGCCACATAAGAATTGACCTTGAATTATAGCAAATATTTCATTTTCTACTGTAGAAGCAAGAATTTAGGTTGTTTTTTTGCTAAACAAGATGGACAAGAAATGTGGTCAGTTGTTTGCAGTTTATCTCTCATACTAGTGTAGCCACAAAAATATTTTCCCATTTTTCTTTTCCCTAAGCTACGAGTTCGTGAGGTTTGAACCTCTGAAACCTCACTCTTGGCTAATGCCCCTCGATCTCTGGAAGTGCTACCTATAGTGAATAAGGTGCGACACCCCAAATGAGAATACGCCAACCATGGCCATGCTTTCTCAGTGGTATCAGAAAAGTGTACACAGTACTGGAGATGACTTGTCTAGGTACATTTAACTTGAAAGAGGAAAGTATTCTGCAGCCGTGATCCATGCACCTACAAATCGAGAAGGACCTTGCTTGTACTGAAATGCACATTTCCTACATGTGTGTAGAAGGCACTTGAAGAAATGTAGGTGAAAAGCTTCAAAAAGATATGCATTATCAAAGCTTTAGATGGCACAGAGGTCAGCCTGCTATGGGTGGGCAGTGACGAAAAAATGTCCGACCGAGAGAACACATAAGGAAAACGCCCAGAAAGCATGGTCGGGATTCGACTGCAGGTCACCTCCCTCCCTGCTTGTGTCTTGCAGTCATGATGAAATCCATAAATTTGCCCACGATGCACTAAATGCAGTCGCCTTCACCCTTAACCCATTCTGGGCCGAATTTTTCTACCCCCCAGCGAGGGAAAACCTCAAAATTTTGTTTCTGAGCTTCTCAAGACGTAAGGAACTCAAGAAGAAAGTTTGAAAAGTTTTGCGCTGTTTATTATAGCAAACTGACATATGATTTCTGTGGGAGTCATTAACAGACCATAAAACAGACGAACCGACGAATTGAAGCACACTGTGTGCACTGCTACTCCAGTTTTATAGCCTTAACCCGAAATTTTATTGTACACAAAAATCACTGTTAGCTGTCCTATTCAGAGGTATTTTGGCTGTCGAGGACACATGCAAAAAGCGCGCGCTTCGCTGACCCAATCAGTTCTGATGAAGACGAAGACGACACTCCAGTGCCATCTGCTCGTGGAGTTATGAAGTATTATCCCTCCGTGAGCTTTGGTCACGGAGAACAAGAGTTTCGGTTTCGTTCGCGAAGCCTGATCGACGAAACTGTATTATGATTCCTGTAGGAGTCATTGGCCCAGAATGGGTTAACTCATGGTGTTACATATTTGATTGCTTCTACATATTTGCATGTAAATAATGTACAGTTTGGTAGGTAATGGTGTCGGAGATCTTTCCGCTGTCTCATATGGTCTCATGCTACTTGAGGGGGATAGTGCATCCAAGACAAACTGCATAGGGAACTGCGCTGGAATTGCTGACTGCTGACAAATCCGCTACACTTTCACTGAATGCCATTTCTGTTCTGTTACGTCAGAAGACTGCGGCATAGGGTAACTTTGCCAATCATCCTGGCCGTTGACATAGTATAGAGTGCATCCCAATGAAGGCTGCGGAGATGTACTTCCATGTTTTCAGTGCTCCAGCTTCACCCCCCCCCCCCTCCTCCCCACTCAGCGCATGGGTCAGGTCAGCGGCAGCTAGAAAGCCTGCTAATGCCGCCTCTTCCTCCCTCGCTATGTGGAGTCTGTATTCAGCTGATCGCCACAGCCGATTTCAAACACAGGCTTTCTGTGGCAACAACTGGCGCATCATGGTGGCTCGTCTCCACGGCCACCGAAGCACAGTGGTGATTGGCGGATTCGTGACCAGTGGTGTAACCAGGAAAATATTTCGGGAGGGGTTCTATGGGGACTTTACATGGGGGAGGTGGATTTCCTCCGTCGTTACCCTCTCCCAAATGCACTAGCAAAGATAAGACTTTAAGACGCTACTGCTTGTGACCATCGTCATGAATTAATTTGATCGTGCTGTCCTCGTGTTTTCCTGGTGTCCCGGTTTTTCCCATGAAGAGAACCCCGAAAAACTCTCAAGGATGACTTTTATGTGGAATATACCCGATTTTACTACTGTCTATTATAGTGTTAGTAGATCGTTGATAACGTCACCGTGAAGTTATCGTACATACCAGTACCAATGGCAGCGTGCATTACTCAATCTTATTCGCAGATTGGTACTGTAGATACGTCACTTCGGAAGGCATGTAATAAGGGGTCTACCAAAACTCCCTATTAGAGGATGTTAGCAGACTGTTGATAACGACACCGTGAAAGTATCTTACATACCGAAACCAATGGCAGCGTGTATGACTCAAAATCTTCGGTGCGGTAGATACGGCACTTTGGAAGTCATGTAATCAGGGATCTACTAATACTTCCTATTAGAGTGTGTTAGTAGACCGTTGATAATGTCACTGTGAAGTTATTGTACATACCAGAACCAATGGCAGCATGCATGACTCAGAATATTATCCGCTGATTGGGCGCGGTAAATACGGCACTTGGGAAGCCACGTTATCAGCGATCTACTAATACCAGAGTTCGAGGTAACTCGTTACTGTAACTAAGTTCCTTTTTTTTTTTGGTAACTTGTAACTCGGTACTTTTGTGCCGTGGTAACTTTCAGAGGAACTCGTTCCTTTTTCAGGCAACTTTTCCAAAGTAACTTAAGTTCAGTTCCAAGTTACTTTTAACTCGCTTTTCACTGACGTCCACATATTTTCTTGCTTTCTCTCCAGTTCCTTCATGGCATTTTTTCACGCTTTCACGCTCCCATTGGTTCCGGTATGTACGATAACTTCACGGTGACGTTATCAACGGTCTACTAAAACTCTCTGATAAAGACGATAAGTCCGCTGATAACGAGACTTCCGAAGTGCCGTATTTGCCTCACCAAATCAGCAGATAAGACTGAATCATGCACGCTGTCATTGGTTCCGGAATGTACGATAACTTCACGGTGACGTTATCACCGGTCTACTAACACCGTCTAATAGACAGTATTAGTAGACCGCTGATAACATGACTTCCGAAGTGTCGTATCTACCGCACCAATTCAGCGGATAAGATTCTGAGTCATGCACGCAGCCATTGGTTCTAGTATGTACAATAGTTTCACGGTGACGTTATCAACGATCCACTAACACACTCTAATAGGGAGTATTAGTAGATCGCTGATAACGTGGCTTCCCAAGTGCCGTATTTACCGCACCCAATCAGCGGATAATATATTCTGAGTCATGCATGCTGCCATAGGTTTCGGTATGTAAGATAACTTCACAGTGTCGTTATCAACGGTCTACTAAAACTCTTTAATAAAGACGATAAGTCCGCTGATAACGAGACTTCCGAAGTGCCGTATCTGCCTCACCAAATCAGCAGATAAGACTCTGAATCATGCACGCTGCCATTGGTTCCGGAATGTACGATAACTTCACGGTGACGTTATCACCGGTCTACTAACACCGTCTAATAGACAGTATTAGTAGACCGCTGATAACATGACTTCCGAAGTGCCGTATCTACCGCACCCATTCAGTTACATGCCTTCCGAAGTGCCGTATCTGGCGTACCCAATCAGAGGATAAGATTCTGAGTCATCCACGCTGCTATTTGTTCCGGTATGTACGATAATTTCGCGGTGACATTATCAACGGTCTACTAAAACCGTCTAATAGAGAGTATTAGTAGACCGCTGATAACATGACTTCCCAAGTGCCGTATCTACCGCATCCAATCAGAGGATAAGATTCTGAGTCATGCACGCTGCCATTGGTTCTAGTATGTACAAAAGTTTCACGGTGACGTTATCAACGGTCTACTAACACTCTAACAGGGAATATTAGTAGACTGCTGATTACATGCCTTCCAAAGTGCCGTACCAATCAGCAGATAAGATACTGAGTCATGCACGCTGCCTTGATTCCGGTATGTAAGATAACTTCACTTTGACGTTATCAACGGTCTGCTAACACCCTCTAATTAGGAGTATTAGTAGACCGCTGATTACATGCCTTCCGAAATGCCGTATCTACCGCACCAAATCGCAGATACGACTTTGAGTCATGCACGTTGCCATTGGTTCTGGTATGTACGATAACTACAATTTGTCGTTATCAACTGTCTACTAACACCCTCTAATATGGAATATTAGTAGACCCCTGATTACATGCCTTCGGACGTGCCGTATCTACCGTACCCAATAAGCGGATAAGGTTCTGAGTCATGCACGCTGCCATTGGTTCCGGTATGTACAATACTTTCACGGTGACGTTATCAACGATCTACTTACACTCTCTAATAGGGAGTATAGTATTAGTAGATCGCTGATAACGTGGCCTTCCAAGTGCCGTATTTACCGCACCCAATCAGCGGATATTATTCTGAGTCATGCACGCCGTCATTGGTTCCGGTATCTAAGTTACCTTCACGGTGACGTTATCAACGGTCTACTAACACTCTCTACAGGGGATATTAATAAACCCCTGATTACATGCCTTATGAAGTGATGTGTCTACCGTGCCCAATCAGCGGATGAGATCCTGAGTCATGCACGCAGCCATTGGTTCCGGTATGTGCGTTAACTGCACCGTGACATTATCAACGAGCCTGCAGCACTCTCTAATAGGGAGTATTAGTAGACCACTGATAACGTGACTTCCAAAGTGCCGCATCGACCACACCAAATCAGCAGATAAGATACTGAGTCATGCACGCTGCCATTGATTTCGGTATGTAAGATAACTTCACGGTGACATTATCAACGGTCTGCTAACATCCTCTAATAGGGAGTATTAGTAGACCGCTGATTACATGCGTTCCGAAGTGCCGTATCTACCGCACCAAATTGCAGATAAGACTCTGAGTCATGCACGCTGCCATTGGTTCCGGTATGTACGATAATTTCGCGGTGACATTATTAACGGTCTACTAAAATAGAGAGCATTAGCAGACCACTGATAACATGACTTCCGAAGTGCCGTGTCTACCGCACCCAATCAGAGGATAAGATTCTGAGTCATGCACGCTGCCATTCGTTCTAGCATGTACAATAGTTTCACGGTGACGTTATCAACGGTCTACTAACACTCTCTAGTAGGGAGTATTAGTCATAGATTGAGAAGTTACCCGTGAAAAAGAACTCGTTACAAGTTAAGTTACCGTGTGCAAAATGTAACTAAGTTAATAACGAAGTTCTTCAGCCTGAAATGTAACTCGCAGTTACTGAGTTACTTAAAAAAAGGACGAGTTACTTCCAAGTTACTTCGGACACAAAATAGCATTATGCAGGTGCAGCGCGCGTGAGCAGTTGAGTTAGACCCAGGGAAGGATAACGGACGTATTTTTGTTACCGTTTCCATCTTCGTTACTGCTATATTTTAGTTTCTGTTATCCGTTTCTGATACCAGCTTTTCAATTTCGTTTCCGTTACGTTTCCGTTACTGTTTCCGGTAATGGAACTGCTGTTACAGAGCTGCGGGAGGACAGCCGTTCGGCTCTGCCAGCACCCTGGTTTACCTAAGTGCTCCTTAAGTGTCACGCGTACACACTACACAAGTACCTAATTTTACGTCGTTGGGATGCGCACGTCTTGCAAGATTTTTTAAAGTAATGTAGGAGCATGTCTTCAGTCACTCTGAGTCCAGCAACCCAAGATGGGCTTAACCTTCGTCCAATGTCGCATTCATAGGCGGACGCTGTCTTGTAGTAAACAATACTGCCATGGCATCGGTAAAATGAAAAAAGTAAAAAAAAAAGATGAAAATTATAGGCTTATGGTGGAGTAGAGTGCGTGGAGTCTATATTGTGTAAGTCTCATGTGTTGATGTAATGGGTGTGAGGACTGGGACGAGTAGGTAAGCGAGGGATGCACCCTCGAGATCCAATATTGCGCTTTGTTGCCGTGTTCTCTTGTAGTATTTAGAGCATTACGGGGAAAGGAGTCATCAAAATACTACAATAAAATGAAAAGTCCCTCAAATATCATCGCACAACAGGAATAGCCATTACCCGAATTCAATACCGGACGATAATTTTCGTTTCCGTTTCTGTTTCCGGTAATGGAGGACCGTGGTATGCGTTTCCGTTATCGTTACGATCTCCAATTTCGGTAATATACCGTTTCTGTTTCCGTTACCATTACCGTTATCCTTCCCTGGTTAGACCTTGAGTTGCCTACAGAGGGGGTGGGGGGATTTATTGGCAGAAAAAAAGAAAAAAAAAATGAAAGGGAGGAGTGCAACACGCTTAGATCGTTTTCGTTTATGTCCAACAATAGACCTCCCCCTGTTTGTAAACAAATGACGTCATAGTGTTCGACAGCGCTAAAATTTGGTAGAATTGAACTACGCTCGAAGATAGAGGTGAACAAGGGCGCGCCCGAAAGCCACGGTCTTAAGGGGAATAAGATATGGTCCCTTAAAGGGACGCGACCCTCGGCCCTACTTTTCTTTCAATGGGAGGCAGCGAACAAGTGCCCGTTCGTGGAACCCAGCCCTCTCCTTCAGATTTGTTTCGGTTTCAGTCTGTCTACCAATGTCATGATGACGTTTCTCTAGTAGAGGTCTATTCGAACGCTTTGCATCTTACTCCCTGTGGGCGCACAATGGTTCAGCTTCATTTCAATGGCAGCGGATCTTACTTCCTGAATAAAGTACTGTCGTTGATTGAACATCACGTTTTATTATGACTCAATCTCATCTGCTGGTTGGGTGCGGCAGTTACGGCATTTCGGGAGGCATGTAATCAGCGGATTACTAACACTCCCTATTAGAGAGTGTTAGTGATAACGACAAAGTGTAGTTATCGTACATACCAGAACCAGTAGCAGCGTGCATGATTCAGAGTCTTATCTGCGATTTGGTGCGGTAGATACGGCACTTCGGAAGGCATGTAATCAGCGGTCTACTAATACTCCTAATTAGAGGGTGTTAGCAGACCGTTGATAACGTCACCGTGAAGTTATCTTATATACCGAAATCAAGGCAGCGTGCATGACTCAGAATCTTATCATGTGATTGGGTGCGGTAGATACGGCACTTCGGAAGCCATGTTATCAGCGGTCTACTTATACACCCTATTAGAGAGTGTTAGTAGACAGTTGATAACGACACCGTGAAGTTATCTTACATACCGATACCAATGGCATCGTGCATGACTCCGAGTCTTGATTGCTCCGAGTCGCTGATTGGGTACCGTAGATACGGCACTTCGGAAGGCATTTAGTCAGGGGTCTACTAACACTCCCTTTTAGAGAGTCTTAGTAGACCGTTGATAACGTCACCGTGGTCTTATCGGATATAGCGGAACCAATGGCAGCGTGCATGACGGAGAATCTGATCCGCTGATTCTGCGCGGTAGATATGGCATTTCGGTATATTTGGTATGGCATTTCGGTAGATAGGGGGAGGGCTTTGCGGCACATTTTTCAGCCTGGGCCGAATTCATTCATATTTTTTTCGCTACAACAGCCGTGTGGTGAGCGGTTAACATGCAAGTATAGACATGCAAAGGATAGCCATACACAAAGGTACAAAAGTCAATAATGCCAGGGATTGTGCCAGTTGTAATGCTAATAGTGCTGCCAATTGTGATGCCAATCAGGTGAAGGAGAAAAACCAAGCCGAAAAACCTTCACGACCTGAAACAGAAGAAATAAAAACACAAGACAGTACATGTAACGAATATACATAATTTATTCGCTATATTCAGTCCCTAGATTCTGAAAGAAAACATAATATCAACATTCATCACATTGCTTACCAATTGTTCACTTATGGAGCCCCGCACCAATGACCTGAAAGATGACTTATTATTATAGGAAACTACATTCGCATTCAATAATACATTCAGTATTGCGGCCACACTGGATAATCTGAAAAAGACACGTTTTAATATCAACACACTGTCATTATAGCAACAATAATCTGAAAGAGAATCTCATTTAATATTCTACTTTCAATAATACATACATTGCGGCGGCGGCAGCGGCGATGGACACCAACAATCTGAAAGAAAATCTCCTTTATTATCATATTCTACTTTCAATAATACATACAATACTGAGGCCACATTGGATAATCTGAAAAAGGTATATTTTAATATCAACAACCATACTTGAATCCATGGAAGACAATGGACACGAACGACAAGAACGACACGAACACAAGAGGAAATAAAATCTATAACACTACATTTAATCAAAGGAGATATTCTTAACCAATATAATTACAATCAAAATTACAAGTTGTATTATAGAAAGTCTGAGACGTGACCACCATCATTGCGATTGCGGGATTATAATTACAAGTGCCAATAGATGTATGTAATTAAATGTGAACAGCAGAGACCCTGCAAGACCATGGGACACGAACGACAAGAACACAACAGGAAATAAAATCTATAACACCACATTTAATCAAAGAAGATAGTATTAATCAAAACAACAGAGGAGGAGAATTTTAACTATCATAAAATCATCCACGTGACTTAATCTAATCGAACACCATCCAATTTTCATTCTAAGAGACACTACAAACCTTACTTTGTTTTATGAACCCAACATAGAAAATAGATATGTTAAAAAATGATGGGGGGGGGGGGGGGGTGTCGAGGTAGCTTGCCGTTGTTGGCCGCACTCAAGTGGGCATCGTCACGACTATAGCAAAAAAGAAAAAAAAGGAAAGTGGGAGAGGGGAGTTGAGGACTTCAAAGTGATGCATAGGTAGGATGACCGATACTGATGGGACGGAGGCACACTGTAGGTGAGAGGTGCACTAGAGTGGTCTTTCCGCTAGGCCCGTTTCTTCGAGAAAGCGCACGAGGCCGCGAGTTTTTGAAAGTCTTTCCGCACAAGAACCTTCGGGGAAGAGGACGTCCGTCAGTATACCAGGCCTGGCGTGGGGAAGATGAGTTTCGCCCCATAGCACGCTCCTAGCCAACAACCAGCTCTAATAATATCTGCCCTGATTTGTTGAAGACGGGAGGCGTACGCCTGTTTTGTGACAGTTATGAACATTTCGAGCGCAATAGGGACGATAAGCTGATTATTCCAACATTACACAACTTTTAGTTAATCAATTTCTTATTAAGTGAATAGCATAGACATAAGGAAATAATGAGAAACAACACAATCAACGGCTAGCATTAATAGAGAGCCAAACCTGCAGCTCCTAGCCAACACGTAAACAACAGATACATGCAATAGCGAAACAATCTATCAAAACAAGAAACATTACAATCTAATACTGCGAATAGCACAGACTTAACGCTGAAGAACAGAGGAACACTTTAAGCGGCGCAACGTAAACAACAACAGAGGAAAATAATCTATCATTGAACCATCATAAAATCATCTTCGAGAGTTAATCTAATCGAACACAATACAATTTTCATTCTAACGAACGCTACAAACCTTGATGAAGGTATCCAAGACATAGAAAATATGCACTGTTTTCATCTCGGTTTTCACTCTTTTTGCTCAAAGCCGGGAGACTTGATGTCTCTATCTATATGACCAAAACGAAGCAACTACCATGCTTTATCACTCAAAGGGTTGGGGGCTATATTCCTTCCTCCAGCAAACAGGGCGCTCTCGAGGTCAGATAAGATAGTTCAAAGGCGAATATATTTTATTGTGCAGCGCAAATAGTTGCCGATATTATTCGCGGGGATCACTATCTTTTCGTATCCTTTCCTTGAAACGGAAGTCTTTCGTCAAAGTGGATGACAAGTCGGCTAAGTTTGTACAGGTGCGATATTTTTATTAAACATGTAGAGAAAGTCCAAATTATTAAATGATACGCAACAATACTCAATAAAAAACGAGAAACAAATTTGATTACATAAATTTTTGTAATATCTTGCAACAGAAAGTTCTATATACAGGGTGTCCCAGAAAACATGTCATTGGATTATAATAAAAAAACTATGCCACCTAGAATCATGCGGCCAAGAGCATTTGTTCTTATTAGGTTTTTGCCACCTCCTAATGGGAATGTCATGTACTCCAAGTTTAATTATGTAAATATTTGCGAACTGAACTCGAAAATGTGCCAAGTAAAGGTCACTTTTTTACCCCACAAATATGAAGAGCGTGCCGAATTCACTCAAATTCACGATAATTCACAGTGATATTCACGAGCTATCCCATCGGAAAAAATAGCCGAATATCATGCTTTTCGGAGCACCGGACCATAGCGCGCGATGACTTTTTGAGCGCAATCGCTCTCAGTGCGACGAAAGGAGGTTCCGAAGCCAGCCCACAGAGTGATAGTAGAAAAAGTTCCTAAATTGGGAGAGGGAAAGCATTATCGCAGCGAAAGTCGGACGTGATAAGCCTGCCTGTTTTATCTCCCTCTGCGACGTCGGGGAGGGCTGGGTTTCTAACCTCCTTTCGTCGGACTGACAAAGAGAAAAATTCATCGTGCGCTATTCTGTGCGACCTCCTTAGAGCATGATGTTCGGCTATTTTTTCCGATGGGATAGCTTCTGAATATCCCTGTCAATTGTCAATAATTTGACTAAATTAGACACGCTCTTCACATTGGTGGGGTAAAAAAGTGACCTTTACTAGGCAAATTTCTGACTTAAGCTTGCAAAAATTTACATAATTAAACTTACGTTACACGACATTCACACGAGGAGGTGGCAAAAACCCAGTAAGAACAAATGTCATTGACCGCATGACTCTAGGTGGTGTAGTTTTTTTATTATAATTCAATGACACGTTTTCTGGGACACCTTGTAGATGAACCACACAGAAATATCAAATGTGAAATGCAACTCAGATATATCAGGCATTCCCATCTTAGCGATTATTTTTACTTATGTCAATCGAGTGAACAATTGAAACAAATACAAGACAATAATTATTTCAAGTAGTAACTTCACAACTCATAGAATATCAGTCGAGTGAATACTTGAAACAAAGTCAAAAGAATAATTAATTCAGACAAATCATTTCTAAACAAGCAGCGTGAATACAGAATCGTTGAAAGCACACGTTTTTTCTTGCTCATCATGTCGTTTTGTAAATCAATTTCCATAATTCTCACGACAGGTGGATATTATAGCATTCTAAACCAGACAATAAAATTTTAATCAATAAAATGAGCATACATAAGTGTAGACGCGCACTTGAAAACAGAAGAGACAATTGCTATACATTGAAGAGATGGACAGATTTTGTACTCGATACCATAAGTCATGGGAAGATGTGATAAAAAACTGCTTCGAAAAGGAAGAGCCGCGAAACGATTCCATTATCGCTGCATTTCAATACGTCTTAGACATGGTCGTATTCGGAGATATGGTACAAATTACGGAATTGAAGGTGCAAGAACTTGTATGCCGAATCTACAATAGTTATAAAAATATTTGCACGTCAACAACGGAATGGCCGCTGGGATTGATGGCGGAGTTTTTGAGGTTTGCTAACGAAGAATTGAAATACACTAGACCACATGTAATTGTAATCATTGCAATGGGCATTGCGTTCATCAAGAAAGCAGTCAGATCAAATTATCACATACAAGCGGTCTATATCGCTAGATTTATTACGGATTTGTTGAAATTACACATATCTGAGATGGAAAGTATATAAAATCTTATCACATGATATGTTCAACTACCACGGCAACGCAATTATTTTCTTCTACCAGTTCTTGCAATGATGTCGAATGAGCAGAAGTTCATGTAGACTTCGCCTGCACATCATGCTTGTAAAATCCTCCATTTGCATCGCGGCATTTGATAATAGATTCGCTTTTCGCAAAGGCTTCGTATTATCTTGCAGGCACTGAACCCGAATGCAATTGTAAAAGTTGATGACACTGTGTCGCGAACGCTTTGACTTACCCAACACCACCTAGATAAAACAAGGCCTCTTCATGCATGCCGTGACGTCACGCTAGTTGTCCCTCCGCTGCTTCCCTCTGGTACTTGGACGGTCGCCAGAGCGTGCCTAAGCAAGCGACGTCGCACTCTTATTGTTGAAAGCGATGTTTTAACGAACGTAATGGAATTTAGCTTCAACTCAGGAACAAGGCCAACTGATGAATGAAGCACTTCCAAGTTTATATATTTATCCGAACGTTGGAAATACTACTTTACTCCTTCGAACACTTAAATGGTTACATAAAACCTTAAGTGCGACGATGGGTTGCTTTCAATGTGGAGAAACATCACACACTTGTCGGTCACACTCATTGTCCAAAATTGGTGTTGCAGATGCCTCCTAACTTGCTTTTAAGTCGTCATAGAAAACACTGAATTCTTCATCACTTCTTCTCTTCTGGTTCCTAGTGAATTTTCTAGGGCTTTCTGAAGGGTCGTGTTCTTCGTCCTGGCGCGTTTGGAATTCGTTGATTCGCGACGAGCACGCGTAGATGACATGTAGGCCGGGCAGTTTGAATAAACTGAAGGCACAGCACCTGGCACCAATCGTAGTCGATCGCTTTCGATTTCAGTCATCTTCCCATCGCTGTGCGTGAGTTTAGCGACAATTCCGATTGCTGAAAATGCCATTCGCAGAACTGCGAGAGAATGAGGACGACCGTATTACAATCAACATGTAAGCAAGATCCCACAGCGCATTTCAGCAGCAGTGGCTTCAAGTTTACTTACATACCTTGGAGCGAATGCTCGGTTTAAAATCTGCGCGTGGAATCGCCTTCAGCTATTATTCCTTGAGAGTTTCATCTGGGAACGAGAACACATGCACTATTGGGCCCTCGTCGTTGTCTCGACAGCGAGGAACGCAGCACCGGCCCTGTGGAACTGACTCACCAACATCGTTTCAGTTAACGGACACTGCCTATCTCTACATAGAGCGTTACAAAAGCATACGTACCTGTCACTCGAGAAAACTGACAATGCAGTACGCGACGCACAGGCCAAAATCTCACGAAACAGACTCTAGAAGCATGAAGAGATGACCGGCAAGTTGCACAACGCTTGCATCAGCATGTATCGGGCCATCGGACTCGGGATCAGGCTCGGGCAACTATAGCGTTATGTCACACGCAGGGAGAGGGAAGCATGAAGAGGCCTTGTGTTATCTAGGTGGTGTTGACTTATCCCGCCGCAGTCCATAAGATCCAAGAGAGATATTTCCTGATCGCGACAGGGACAAGCCGGGAAATCAGCATTGTGATCGCCTCCACATAAACAACACTTCAAAGAGGAATCAGGGGAACAAGCAGATTCGTCATGGGGGAATCACCGCAGCGCCGGCAGCGCATCTCGGACTTACAGTGCTTAGTGATGTGGCCAAAGCGGTAGCAGCGCTTGCACTGCAGCGGCCTACGCCTGAACAAGTCCACGCGAAATATCAGCGGCCACGACTTTATCTCCGAAGGGCAGGTGTGCCCCGCGAAGGTCACTATGACTGACTCTGTAGCTACACGACTGTCGTTACCGGGTGCGCTACACCGGTAAGCTTCAAGCACCCCGAGATGGGAGAAAAGGTCAAGGAGCTCACTGGCAGGCAACGAGACATCAACCCCCTTCACCACCCCTTTGACGCAGGCTAAGTGATGTGGAATGTAGGACTTGACAGGAAGGCCTCCGAATGTAGAGGTTTGAAGCAAAGAGCGAACCACGTTCATGTCAGAGGACCTACAAACGATGCCGTCTTTCCCATACTGACGTACCTCATTAATATCCTTAAAATTGGGAGTTACGCCCTCGAGGCACTGAATAAGTATCTGAGGGTTTTTAGAGCTTATGGTAGACCCATTCGTAGGCATGAGAACAACAGGAATGGCAGAAAGCCCGTTCTCTAAAAAGTGTTCCAAGGGGAAGGAACCAATGTCGCTTGACGCGGACCGGCATCTTACGACCGCGGGGAGCCCCCTTTACACCGCCGGGCACCAGCAAGGTATGGGCAAGTGGCAGTCCTATAGAGGCCAAGAGCAAAGTCACTTAGTCGCTTTCGGGATCAGACCGTTTCCTGCAGGAGCTATCGGAGAAGCAGCCTTCTCCAGCAGCAAGATACAGAACCCGATTCACCTTCGCACTCCACTCGGGTTCTTCTTCTTCTTCTTCTTCTTGTCAAAGACGCCTTTTCTTCTTCGTTTCCTACGTCTGGGCTAGTGCAACTGTTTGAGAAATATACATGCACTGTGGAATTTAATTCATGAAATATGATAAGTTTTCACGAAAGATTAGTGATCCTTTTTTGTAATCATAGACTGATGTATCATGCCTCTAAATTTCAATGACCGATCCTTCTCCGGCAATTCTATCGTTCGGGTGTTGAACTTGTACAGAGTGTAGTCGGGTGAAACCTATTTGATGGTCAGCTCTGATTCCATATGAGAATTCTTACACACAATGTGGAATATTCGTTTCCTTAGCGATCATTGCTCTCAGTCCAGGCATGCTAAATGCAAAGTGTTTTCCATTGTGATGCGTAGAATTCATTATAATGATGACAAAGATTACATTTATTGTTTCAGTTATATGCTTGTTTATTCCGATAAATTACAATTGTCCTATTCCAATCTTTGAAGTTTTCGTTTGTTGTCTTGACTGATGAATTCGGAATGTATTACATAATGATGTTTTATTATCGGTCGCTTGAATCCAGCGTTGATTAATGCAATCGAAACGTTGTCGCCGCATTTGTATCGCTTCAGTAACTTGCACTTTGTTGCGACGAACTTGCACAATCTCTTATTGATGTGTCATTTCTTTGTATGATTGTGCTTGAATGGCGTACAATACAGTATTAGATGAAAATCGTCCGGTGGTCCACCGCAGTTGATATGTTCGTTGAGTTTCAATAAGTGATGATACATCAGACCTTGTACAACAATATTGAACTTCTGCTCATTCGACATCGTTGCAAGAACTGGTAGAAGAAAATAATTGCGTTGCCGTGGTAGTTGAACATATCATGTGATAAGATTTTATGTACTTTCCATCTCAGATATGTGTAATTTCAACAAATCCGTAATGAATCGTACGATATAGACCGCTTGTATGTGATAATTTGATCTGACTGCTTTCTTGATGAACGCAATGCCCATTTCAATGATTACAATTACATCTGGTCTAGTGTATTTCAATTCTTCGTTAGCAAAACCTCAAAAACTCCGCCATCAATCCCAGCGGCCCTTCCGTTGTTGACGTGCAAATATTTTTATAACTATTGTAGATTCGGCATACAAGTTCTTGCACCTTCAATTCCGTAATTTGTACCATATCTCCGAATACGACCATGTCTAAGACGTATTGAAATGCAGCGATAATGGAATCGTTTCGCGGCTCTTCCTTTTCGAAGCAGTTTTTTATCACATCTTCCCATGACTTATGGTATCGAGTACAAAATCTGTCCATCTCTTCAATGTATAGCAATTGTCTCTTCTGTTTTCAAGTGCGCGTCTACACTTATGTATGCTCATTTTATTGATTAAAATTTTATTGTCTGGTTTAGAATGCTATAATATCCACCTGTCGTGAGAATTATGGAAATTGATTTACAAAACGACATGATGAGCAAGAAAAAACGTGTGCTTTTAATGATTCTGTATTCACGCTGCTTGTTTAGAAATGATTTGTCTGAATTAATTATTGTTTTGACGTTGTTTCAAGTATTCACTCGACTGATATTCTATGAGTTGTGAAGTTACTACCTGAAATAATTATTGTCTTGTATTTGTTTCAATTGTTCACTCGATTGACATAAGTAAAAATAATCTCTAAGATGGGAATGCCTGATATATCTGAGTTGCATTTCACATTTGATATTTCTGTGTGGTTCATCTATATAGAACTTTCTGTTGCAAGATATTACAAAAATTGATGTAATCGAATTTGTTTCTCGTTTTTGATGGAATATTGTTGCGTATCATTTAATAATTTGGACTTTCTCTACATGTTCAATGAAAATATCGCATCTGTACAAACTTAGCCGACTTGTCATCCACTTTGACGAAAGACTTCCGTTTCAAGGAAAGGATACGAAAAGATAGTGATCCCCGCGAATAATATCGGCAACTATTTGCGCTGCACAATAAAATATATGACCTTTGAACTATCTTATCTGAGCTCGAGAGCGCCCTGTTTGCTGGAGGAAGGAATATAGCCCCCAACCCTTTGAGTGATAAAGCATGATAGTTGCTTCGTTTTCGTCATATAGATAGAGACATAAAGTCTCCCGGCTTTGAGCAAAAAGAGTGAAAACCGAGATGAAAACAGTGCATATTTTCTATGTCTTGGGTACCTCCATCAAGGTTTGTAGCGTTCGTTAGAATGAAAATTGTATTGTGTTCGATTAGATTAAGTCACGAAGATGATTTTATGATGGTTCAATGATAGATTATTTTCCTCTGTTGTTGTTTACGTTGCGCCGCTTAGAGTGTTCCTCTGTTCTTCAGTGTTAAGTCTGTGCTATTCGCAGTATTAGATTGTAATGTTTCTTGTTTTGATAGATTGTTTCGCTATTGCATGTATCTGTTGTTTACGTGTTGGCTAGGAGCTGCAGGTTTGGCTCGCTATTAATGCTAGCTGTTGATTGTGTTGTTTCTCATTATTTCCTTATGTCTATGCTATTCACTTAATTAGAAATTGATTAACTAAAAGTTGCGTAATGTTGGAATAATCAACTTATCTTCCCTATTGCGCTCGAAATGTTCATAACTGTCACAAAACAGGCGTACGCCTCTCGTCTTCAACAAATCAGGGCAGATATTGTTAGAGCTGGTTGTTGGCTAGGAGCGTGCTATGGGGCGAAGTTCATTTTTTAACATATCTATTTTCTGTGTTGGGTTCATAAAACAAAGTAAGGTTTGTAGTGTCTCTTAGAATGAAAATTGTATGGTGTTCGATTAGATTAAGTCACGAGGATGATTTTATGATAGTTAAAATTCTCGTCCTCTGTTGTTTTGATTAAGAATATCTTCTTTGATTAAATGTGGTGTTATAGATTTTATTTCCTCTTGTGTTCGTGTCGTTCTTGTCGTTCACGTCCATGGTCTGCCATGGATTCAAGTATGGTTGTTGATATTAAAATGTACCTTTTTCAGATTATCCAATGTGGCCTCTGTATTGTATGTATTATTGAAAGTAGAATATTAAATGAGATTCTCTTTCAGATTATTGTTGCTATAATGACAGTGTGTTGATATTAAAATGTGTCTTTTTCAGATTATCCAGTGTGGCCACAATACTGAATGTATTATTGAATGCGAATGTAGTTTCCTATAATAATAAGTCATCTTTCAGGTCATTGGTGTAGGGCTCTGTAAGTGAACAATTGGTAAGCAATGTGATGAATGTTGATATTATGTTTTCTTTCAGAATCTAGGGACTGGATATAGCGAATAAATTATGTATATTCGTTACATGTACTGCCTTGTGTTTTTATTTCTTCTGTTTCAGGTCGTGAAGGTTTTTCGGCTTGGTTTTTCTCCTTCACCTGATTGGCATCACAATTGGCAGCACTATTAGCATTACAACTGGCACAATCCCTGGCATTATTGACTTTAATAAATATATTTTCAATTGTACTTTTGTGTATGACTATCCTTTGGACGTCTATACTTGCATGTAAACCGCCTACCACACGGCTGTTGTAGCGAAAAAATTATGAATGAATTCGGCCCAGGCTGGAAAATTTGCGAAGGTAAGTGCACGCGCAGCGCTCCCCTCCCGCCGGTAAGCGCGCGGACAACCCTCCGCACACGCGCCGCGAGCCGATAAGCGGGAAAACATTCGCGAACGAAGTCGGCCCAGGTTGAAAAATGCACAACGATAAAGTCACGCTCAGCCCTTCCGCCCGCTGGTATGCACTCGAACAACCCCTCACCTGCGCGCCACCCACCGCGCGCCGTGAAAAATTCGCGAGAGAAGTCGGTCCAGACGCCGTGGGGGTTCGAACCAGGCACCTAGGGTCTGTACTGGACACGTCCTTATACTACTGATGTTATATCGATATATCGGCGTTCGCAAAATAGATGGATGTGTAGCGCCATCGTCACCACGATCATCTTCACCTGGCGCGAGCTGCAGAGCCTTCCACCAGATCACATGTCATTAAATCAGTGCTCGTTAGCTCTCGCACCATGAATGCTACTACTAATCTTATGGTGCAAGGCGCAATAGCCCCGTCACACTTACGCGTCCGTGGCCACCTTCCTCCCGCCTGACTCACGGTTCGACAAAATTCATCTACACATCGTCGGCCCCTTACCGCCTTCTCAAGGCCAAACGTTACCTCTTAACAGTCATCGACCGTTTCACCCGGTGGCCGAAAGCAACACCCATCCCGGACATCACCGCAGCCACTGTGGCGGCGGCATTCGTAACCACCTGGATATCACGTTGTCGGCGCCCTCGGACCTAATGAAGCAGCAGAGGGGCGTGACATTATCACCGTGCCGCCTGCAGACCACTCGTACGACGCCCTCAAGACAGCTCTGACCCGGCGCACCACCGCGTCTGAACAGGAGCGCCTAAGACAACTCCTCACCGCTGAAGCCCTCGGCGACAGAAGGCCATCCCAGCTACTCCGCCGAATGCAACAACTCTTGGGCGACCGTGCTTCCGCCCTAGACGATTCCATCTTGCGCGAGCTGTTTTTGCAGCGGCTCCCGAACACGGTGCGCATGATTCTAACGACCTCCACCGCAGTCTCTCTTGAAGCCTTGGCCGAGATGGCTGATAAAATATTGGACATCGCACCGCCAACCATTCCCGATCCCACTGACTATGTCTCCCGCCTTCGCGACGTCTTCACCGGTCTGCGTCCCGCACCCACGCGCCTGGGCTCAACCACCAAGGTGTACGTCCACCCGGACCTCTCCTCGTGCACGCACGTCGTTGTGCGCGTCGACTCTGTTCGGAAACCGTTGCAGCCCCCATACAACGGTCCCTACCTCGTCATCGCACGCTCTCCGAAGCATTTCACGATCCGCATCAACGCGAAAGCAGAGGAGATCTCCATCGACAGGCTCAAGCCGGCCTACACCGAGTCACCGCCATCCACCGACGTCAACTTTCTGACGACCGAGGATTTTCCCCCTGCCAGATCCCCTTCGCAGCCCGCCAAACGCCGTCTGCGGGTCTCATGGGCGCCTAACCTGTGTCATCATCACTCATGGTCTTCGCCCATTCGCTAGGGGGGGGGGGGGGGGCAACTGTAGCGCCATCGTCACCACAATCATGTTCACCTGGCGCGAGCTGCAGAGCCTTCCACCAGATCATATGTCATTAAATCAGTTCTCGTTAGCTCTCGCACCATGAAGGTTGTCTTGTCTCCTTCATATGTATTGCTACTTAATATGAAGTTCTACCCTTCTAACGTCAAAAAAAATTGTTCACCGCTTTATGAACCGCTAGATATTATACCGCTAGATGATTGAGTAGTGCCACATGACGAGCGTCTTCGGCGGTCCCCACCCAGCCATGCTTATTAGTGAAGCGCTCAAGTAGGTTTAACAAACTTTACGTAATGTCGTCAGGGATACCGTGCCAAGATCTGCAGCTGCTGAAACCATTCGCGGGATTAGTGCCGCGGTTGAAACCGCCAGAAGCAGTGTCCGGACTGCCAGGAAAAAATGTAGTGAGCGGCATCCGCAGGCTAAGCGGTAAGAGTAAGCCCAACGCCATGTGTAGAGCTTAGTAACGGCTGTATATCAGGCGCTCCACGGGATATACGTATAACGTATTGACAGGAGAGGAGGACTGCCTATTCTAGCAAATCAATACTGCTTCTACAGAAAAATCGCCACAGGGGGATATAATTGTGCAGCAGAATAGAATCCTGCTTACTACCCATAACATGACAAGCAGACATTTTATTTATGAGTGGCGTACAGACGTGGACAGAGGGAGTGAGGACAGCAGGAAGGAGTGGGGACAGGGGGGGGGGGGTTGGTGTGCGTCCTGGGCTGACTTCAAGGGGAACTCTGCGGACATTCGCCTCGAAAGACTGTCGGAAAACCCAAAGAAAACCTCAGACAGCACAGCCGGTGGTACGATTCGAACTCACCACCTCCCAGTCTTTAGCACGACCTTGGCTACCGCCAACGAGCGGACACTATACGTTTGCAGGCGAAACCCGCGTTTCTGCACGTGGCCCATGGCAACCTATGGTCGGGTTTGCCGTTGCGCTGCACGCAAATCATGCACAGTCATAGTGCAGAGACCGACCGTCCTTCGTCTGCTGCAATGCTCTCGCATTTCTGACGCGTTTGGCTGTGCGTCAAAGAAGTACAGTTAATTATTTCTTTTAGCTCTCATCATCGCTACGAATTTGTTGGGCATCGTTTTAAACTGACGCATATAACAATCATTATCTTTTGCGCCCCATTTATGGTACCAGTAATCCTTATTTTTTGGCGCTTCGATGATAGGTGTATTAATCCAGGGACGGCGTATCAGGAGACCGCGTCGTCTTGACTACTTTTCGATATTTCGTTACTAATCGGGGACTTCCGCGTTTTGATTGAGACAAATCATCAATAATGAGAAAAGTTATCTGAAATGGGGGGGGAGGGGATATGTTTATTAAGAAAAAAAGAAAGGAAAGGAATCTGAAATGGGTTCATCATACACCTCAGCAGTTACGCATGTATTGGAATTGGTTTGTGCGTCATGATGTCGCCGGTAAACATGTTACCCGAGTGGTGCGGGGATTAAATAATCGGAGTAAAATGATTTTGGTAAGTATACGCGTAGTCCCCCAGTGTGCTTCGAGGGTCGATGTTTATGTCTCCACGGTCTCTTTATTGTTCGCGTAGCGTAAGAAAAGTTTATCGAGAAAGGAAGTAAAACAACGGACGCCAACTAACAGCGACCATTCCAGTCATGTTTCGATAAACAGTGCGCTACATGTGACTGGTGGCAAGGCAGAAGAAGAACTTGGACTGTCTTTGATAAAAAGCGCGACATCCCGAGATCGTGATAAACGGGCGTATCATTGTGTAACCGGGAATGACAGCCATTTTCACCCTTCTTTAGCCAAATTTCAGTGGTTACGTTTCAGAGATTGTACCGCCTACGTGACTTTTCAAATGATCCGACTCTGGACTCGCATCTTTTGGCATTCTTGTAGTTTTGTTCAGGTGTCTGCCAAACAGCTCAAGCCTAAAGCCACAGAATGCATTGTCATGGGAAAATTTGAATGACAGCATTCGATTCCAGAGAGAGAGAGAGAGAGAGAGGTAGTGAAGAAAAAATCGATTCGAAACAGGCCACCCAGCGGCACAGCACTGTAGCAAATGCTGATTAAGTTGCACAATTCCCGTGTTCCCACTAAAATTCTACGACTGATGAAATAATTGGCAGCGGTTCTCCCTCGCCGCGAAGCAATTTGATCTGCCAATGTTCCCACCTGACACGAACTACCTGCGACCAGTCCTAATGCTTTGACATCGTAGCAAGTGCGCCAATAAGTGGAATGTTATTACCATTCCCAATCGAATTTCCCGTGCGACGCTCCTAGGGTAACGGTTTCAGTCATACTCCGTCCGCTGGCGCCACGTAGCGGATGGTAGAACTCCTCCTTCCTTCCCCAAATTCCCGTCGAGCACTGCGCAGAGCAACACAACGTCGCTGTTCATCTAGGTGTGTATTTGCTCACGCTGGTGTGTTCACAACAGATGCGTCCGTCGTATCCCATGTTTGCTTTCTGTTTCGAGAGAGTACGTCCCTGAACCCCACATGCATTTTTGGAAATCTACCGGGCCAAACTTTGCCGGTTACCGGACTGATACAGGTGAGAGCGCTTCACAGCTGGCTTTCGCGTGGTCCCCGCGCGGCGCGGACTCTTCCTCTCTTCACTACGACATGGGCAAACGTATACTAAATAGTAGACATGTATTTTACGATGATGTCTCGTGCTTGCCCGTGTCACGGCTGCGGGGAAATGTTGCACTGTGGTGCAGCATTTCCCCGCGTTCTGTCGGATGTTATTGGAGAGTTTGCTTTCGCGTGAATTTCCGTTTTAATTAAGTCCCTTCGTTTGGAGGAATCTTTGCAGATTATGTTAGCGAAAACATCGATTGCCAAGTGCATTACCATTGCAAATACAGTTGTAAATAATATTACATTACTGTACTGCATATGTGCGTAGCGACTCCATAGATACGATACATTTTGTGTGGTCTTGATATTGAAGTAATTGGGCAAGGAAAAAAACAGAAAAGAAAGAGTCTCCCCTGCGGGGGCGACTTGGTTCCCCCCATTTGGCATCCTCCAATTGCGTCGCACGGAGAATACGTGAAGGTACGTTTACAGATATTTGGTAAGAAGGCGTTGGACTCGAAAACAAAATGACCCCGAATAAAGCTTCGCTCGGCACAGCTAAAAGGTATTTCTGCATTGTGACTGTGAACTGTCAACTATAGCTGCTGTGTATGAATGATACCCTGTAGCTGGTGGTGCAATTCCAAGACACACTCTAGATGTACTGAGTATCATGCCTCTGGGCCTCAATGTATCACACCACCATACCAGAAAGCTTCACGATTCCTCTGTGGAAAGTTTGTGCCAAACCTAGTTCACTTGCCTACCGTAATAGAGCTCGTTACAAAGCCCAGAATGGTGGCGATGTCGATTGATGGCGCGATGTAATAACGTCACAGTTAATGACGTCACACGCATATTGAAGAATTCGATTCCAGCAATATCTGGAACATTTTTTTATGCTCATATAATCCAGAAAGTGCGATAACGACCGCTGGCGTCGTCTGCTACGACCATTTGCTGGCGCCGGACGTGCCGGCCGACAGCCATCGCTCAAATTGCTTCCCACGCGTCAGAACTCCATAGACAGAACTTTCATTACTAATTTTCGCGAATGTCGTCATTTTTTCCCCCGTGAAATTAAAGAATCACTTGGATGACCCCCAATAATGTTTTGTTTTTGGCGTTTTGTGCAACGAATAAAATGCGAAAGAACGACGAGCGCTGGTTACCTGCAGGACCTCTGTTTCGCACACCTTTCAAATGTCCTCCACTCTTGGAAAGAGCGTATCCGAGAATGAGGGAACGAGGAGGGTGGTCGGTCAAAGCGACCATCACAGGTCAGGAGGAGGTACTAGCGTCACAAGATCAGGAACGGCGACACAAGAACGCTCATAAATGGGTTTAATACCAGTGAGCGGTGAAAATGTGTATAGGTGAACTCAGGTAGTAGTCAAGCCCGGGCATTGTGGGATGATGAAAGCAGACTTAAAAACCAAGACTCGAGACAGTGGGGCTCGGCGGTTGAAAGGATGCCCGAAAAAAAAAAAAAAATCAAGGTCTGAAGCGGGTCCGGTGTTAGCAGCCTGTCCGGTCCAAGATCGCTCTCGTTTCTGCAGGATATCTTCGCGCGGATCGGTGCACGTTCTCTGCCGCCTTGAAGCACGTATCGCTTCCGCTGACCCCCTCACTGTCTCTTGGCACTCAACTCGTGACAACGTCGTGACGTATAGTGTTCCCCTGGCATGTGAGTCGCGACGTAGACCGCGGCAGCTCAAGCGGGTATTAGCAGCGCGTGATCCGAGAAGAAACAACAGAAAGGCACGGGGACTTTTCGACATCACGCGAGGATCGTGCTGACCGTTCGGGGCTGCTTGCTTTGACTGGTTAATTTGATTGCGCAGTAACAATACACCGCAGAGCGAAAATATTTTGCATGGTGGCTCCTGATGGACAGCTTGACGAATGAGACAGGGTTTCGAGCCACGTTAAATGCCACCTCATTGCTCCTTTAAAACCCCGTGAAATGATGGTAACGACGACAGAAAAATGCAGACACTAGAATTAGCAACGAGGGCGTGCCACGAAGTTGAATATCACCGAACAAAATATACCCAACACAATTGGCCACGCTCTCAAACATTGAATATCGATCATACACTCATTGCAACATCATTTCTTCATTCCACGTTCATTCCCAGCTCTCTGATGTAAGGTTGAACGTTGGAGTCAAAGTCACCAAGGAAGAGGTTGCCTGTACAACCATGCAACACAAAATTGAGGTCCCGTAAGATGTTTCCCTACTTGCGTACCGTCCCTGACGCTGTGGTGAGGCGTTTACTTCGGAAACACGCATGTTCAGTTAGAAGAGACGTAATTGGAGGATGGATACGCTTCCGTGATTGGAGTGGACAGTAGCCCACCCAAGGAAGGTAGTAGTATATTCTACATTTATCGTGGCCATTTATCGTATGTCATGACCCAGGATGTCTTGTCACTATATGTTTTGTTATGGACTATGTTGAGATCCACATGCAGCACACTTAGCGCAGTTTTTAGCGCAGAACAATTTCGGTGAAGTTCGTGGTGCAGCTGACATTCCACGTCTAAATCAATGCGGAGTATTGAATACCGAATGGATAGTGGATGGATTGTGAAAAAAAATGCTGAACACTGTATTCACCAGAAAGTGTACGGTCACTCTTGTTTGTTACGTGTGGACACGAGCAGGGCACGCACACTTTGGCTCGAATAGGGTGCATGTGATGCCGTGTCACAATCCTGCAAATATGCGCTTCTGCAGGGTATGGGGCCAATTTACGGGCGCCTATATTAAACGAAAATGCAGCCTGACAAGCGCCGTGAAGCGGCACTACCGCTCGGTATATTGCTAGCTCAGTCCATCACAGCGAGCGTGCTCGTTTTCATAAATTTCAACTAATCTACGCGCCGTGAACTACACTAAGGAACCATGGTTTTTCATCATTTGCGGATCAACTCCTACTTGCAGTCGACGGTCTTTGCCTCTTCGTTTGTCGAGGAACTGTAGAACCTAATCGGCGGGGGCATGTGCCTGGGAAAGCGATGCCTTAACCTTGTTTTGTCATCCAGCTATCCCGCTTGGTAACAGACCACAATACAACAGGACTTGCAGATAAAGGCAATGTTCCTCCTCGGTAATAAAACTGTTGGTGGCAGGGTCGCATCCAGACCCTCGGTTTGGGGGGGGGGGGGGGGCGGTTTCTTTGTCAGAGCGCGTAGTGGGGGAGGGGAAAGAGGGAAATCCAATGTATAAACTGACGGTTTTTTTGGGGCGGGGGCGATCGCCCCCCCCCCCCCCCTTGGATCCGCCACTGGTCTGTGGTGAAGGTGACACGTATCTTCCATTGTTTTTCCGAAAGTGCTGATGGACAGTTGTTCTCTTGACATTCAATGAATCATCGATCAGTAGTAAATACTGTCCGACATATGCAGAGTATACAGCGGCCGCCATTAAAGGAGCAGTGAACGACCCTCCATAAACATCGGTTGCATGCGGCGGGGTAAAGTACATGAACAACGAACAACATGAATTCTTGCAGAAAAGCAATGATCGTAGCTGACCTGTAGCGCGCGCGTAGTGTCGACTAACACTCACTAATACTGAGTGTTAGTAGACCGTCGATAACGTGGCTTCCGAAGTAACGTGTCTACCGCACCCAATCAACAGATGACGGCGATTCACAATCAACAGATTCACGGCGACGTTATCAACGGTCTACTACCACTCTCTAATGTCACCGTGAAGTTATTGTACATACCGGAACCAATGGCAGCGTGCGTGACTCAGAATATTATCCGTTAAGTGGGTGCGGTAGACACGGTACTTTGGAAGCCATGTTGTTAATGGTCTACTAGTAGACTGTTCATAAAGTCCCCATGAAGTTATCGTACATACCAGAACCTGTGGCAGCGTGCGTGACTCAGAATATTATCCGTTGAGTGGGTGCGGTAGACACGGTACTTTGGAAGCCATGTTGTTAATGGTCTACTAGTAGACTGTTCATAAAGTCCCCATGAAGTTATCGTACATACCAGAACCTGTGGCAGCGTGCGTGACTCAGAATATTATCCGTTGAGTGGGTGCGGTAGACACGGTACTTTGGAAGCCATGTTGTTAATGGTCTACTAGTAGACTGTTCATAAAGTCCCCATGAAGTTATCGTACATACCAGAACCTATGGCAGCGTGCGTGACTCAGAATATTATCCGTTGAGTGGGTGCGGTAGACACGGTACTTTGGAAGCCATGTTGTTAATGGTCTACTAGTAGACTGTTCATAAAGTCCCCATGAAGTTATCGTACATACCAGAACCTATGGCAGCGTGCGTGACTCAGAATATTATCCGTTGAGTGGGTGCGGTAGACACGGCACTTTGGAAGCCATGTTGTTAATGGTCTACTAGTAGACTGTTCATAAAGTCCCCATGAAGTTATCGTACATACCAGAACCTATGGCAGCGTGCGTGACTCAGAATATTATCCGTTGAGTGGGTGCGGTAGACACGGCACTTTGGAAGCCATGTTGTTAATGGTCTACTAGTAGACTGTTCATAAAGTCCCCATGAAGTTATCGTACATACCAGAACCAATGGCAGCGTGCGTGACTCAGAATATTATCCGTTGAGTGGGTGAGGTAGACACGGTACTTTGGAAGCCATGTTGTTAATGGTCTACTAGTAGACTGTTCATAAAGTCCCCATGAAGTTATCGTACATACCAGAACCAATGGCAGCGTGCGTGACTCAGAATATTATCCGTTGAGTGGGTGAGGTAGACACGGTACTTTGGAAGCCATGTTGTTAATGGTCTACTAGTAGACTGTTCATAAAGTCCCCATGAAGTTATCGTACATACCAGAACCTATGGCAGCGTGCGTGACTCAGAATATTATCCGTTGAGTGGGTGCGGTAGACACGGTACTTTGGAAGCCATGTTGTTAATGGTCTACTAGTAGACTGTTCATAAAGTCCCCATGAAGTTATCGTACATACCAGAACCTATGGCAGCGTGCGTGACTCAGAATATTATCCGTTGAGTGGGTGCGGTAGACACGGTACTTTGGAAGCCATGTTGTTAATGGTCTACTAGTAGACTGTTCATAAAGTCCCCATGAAGTTATCGTACATACCAGAACCTATGGCAGCGTGCGTGACTCAGAATATTATCCGTTGAGTGGGTGCGGTAGACACGGTACTTTGGAAGCCATGTTGTTAATGGTCTAGTAGTAGACTGTTCATAAAGTCCCCATGAAGTTATCGTACATACCAGAACCTATGGCAGCGTGCGTGACTCAGAATATTATCCGTTGAGTGGGTGCGGTAGACACGGTACTTTGGAAGCCATGTTGTTAATGGTCTACTAGTAGACTGTTCATAAAGTCCCCATGAAGTTATCGTACATACCAGAACCTATGGCAGCGTGCGTGACTCAGAGTATTATCCGTTGAGTGGGTGCGGTAGACACGGTACTTTGGAAGCCATGTTATCAACGGTCTACTAATACTCTTGTTAGTAGACTGTTGATAACGTCATGGTGAAGTTATCGTACATACCAGAACCAATGGCAGCGTGTGTGATTCAGAATCTTGTCCGTTGATTGGGTGCGGTAGATACGGTACTTTGGAAGCCACGTTATCAAGGTTACATCCCACTTCGCCTATTCCCATTTCGCCTAATCCGGATTATCGGATTAAAAAGGTCAGGGGGTGACAGGCGTTAGGCGGAATGGGACTGCCGTGCAATCTTATTAGGCGAAACGGGACTGTCTGGAAGTGGGCGTTACTTACACGTCCCACCCCGATAGCGACATCTGTATGAAATCCATGCGACCTTTCCCCGTTTTTTTTCCCCTTTTCGTCTAATAAATATACCCCCCCCCCCCCATGCGCTCGTCTGACAACAACCTTACGTCGCCCGAAACAAGGGCCCTTTACATTTGCAACTGAGGGTGTGCGTGATGGAAAGCGGACAATTGCTCACCGGACGTTTGCTCATCAGTCCGGAGCTGAGACCGGACATTTGCTCACCCCGTTCTATTTTACCATGAGCCCACCCTGACAGTTTCGTAATTTATCTTCGTCTTTTCCCTCTGTGTAAAACATTTAATTATAGTAAGCGTTGTATTTTCTGGTTCAATTTTATTTTTCGAACCTTTTAAAAACGACAGCACCGTCCGACAGCTGATATTTATACAAAAAAAGTCAGTTTCCGTTTTCCCTTGGTGGAAGCAATGGCTTCGATAAGGTAAATTATGACAATCCTAGATGCTGTCAGTCATTTTCGCCCTTTGTAGCCGTGGCCACAACACGTTTTTCATTGTTGTTTGGAGGTACTGAACACAAACACAAAATTTTAATGGGCATTTGTGTGGTACTGATTTTCAAGAAACGAGGAAATTGAGAGACCTTTCTAACGTTTAACTACCCAGGGAGTTTCCATCCCTTGTAGTAGGTGTATTAAAAAAATCATTTCAAGCCTCCAATAATTTTGGCTCCAAATTTTCACGACACGACCACAGGGATTATATGCGCGCCTCGTGCATTCGCGAAGTCACGGTTCAAGTCTGTGACTGGACCATAGTTTACTTAGCGCTGAGCCTTATATTACTCTCACAGCATTTCGTAAAAGCAGCACTGATACACATTATGTTTATTCGCTTTCACTGTCTTCATGTCTCCAGCCTCTCGACCAGCCTCTAAGGCCCCCTTTTGTGTTTGTGATTTTTTTTCCGATTTGTTATAGCAAGTCGGCCTACGCTTGACTAGCCTTCCCTCCCTTTCACTTTTCAATAAACATATGCCCCCCCCCCCCCTCGATAAACACTCATACACCGTCTTTGCCGATGTAGCGCACATGCAATGAGTGTGTGTGAGAAAAAGAAAAAAGGAAAAATAGGCGCCACGTGAGTCCTACATTGCTTCTATGCTTGTGCACATTTATGAATTACTTTGCTATTACAGAGCTAAAGCAATGCGCGTGATTGGAAACATGGAGGGTAAGGACTTTGGCTTGTTGGTAGGACATTCTAAGACAGGAATAGCAGTGAGGGATGAACCACTGCAGTGGTGCAGTGGTTCATCATCTATCGTAATTCCGTCTTCATCCTGGATTCGTCTAGGATCCCTCACTGCTATTCCTCTCTTAGAACTGAAAATATGACGCATGAACTTGATGTTTCCCGGGTCCCAGCAGTAATCCCCTCCCCCTCCCAAGCCATACCCAGGTTGTTCTCCTCTGACAAACATTTATTTATATGCCACAAACCACGACACCTAACTTACGAGAAAAGAGGCACGTAAATAATCCGTTACAATAATCCGTTCCGTAATCCGTTCAGTAGAGCCGTTACAGTAATCAATACTTCTTAAGTATCGGAGTGCGGATTGCGATACTTTTTTTTAAAATCGGGGATAAAGTTGTTATGTGGAGATGCGTAATTAAACTTCAATTTCCCGATATAGAATAACGAATTTCTCACATACTCTCATACGCTCCTAGCCAACCATCACCCCGAATGACAACGTTCTCACTCTAGATTTGTTGAAAACGGGAGGAGGAGCCTATTTTGTGCCATTATGCACGGCACAAAATAGGCCCCTCCTCCCGTTTTCAACAAATCAGGGGCGAGAACGTTGTCATTCGGGATGATGGTTGGCTAGGAGCGTGCTATGTGATGAAGTTCATTTCTAAGAGTGTAGTAAGGCACACGGTAGACCCAGTGTCAAATTATTAGGTAATTTTGATTGATTGATTTTTAAAAGAAAAAAATTGACATGTTAGTCTCGAGTCACTCGGGACTGGCTACTCCAGGACGCGTTATTAAGAAAGGGAAAGAAAGGGAAATTACACAAAACTCGACGCTTTGCAACGGAATGGAAACAGAATAAATTAGCACATCACCACCTAGCTTGGCACCAAAAGCGAAATTTCAATGCACAAAAACAAAGAGCGTCACAATCTGTCAGAGAGGTCCGTCGAGACGAGAAAGTGCACAAGGGCGCGCATGGCAGGTATGAGCTGATTTGCTGGCCAGCATCCAAGAACCTTTTCGGTGGAGTATGGCCGATTATCCAGGCGGGACAGTGACGGCACAAGGGTACAACGGTGTGCACTGTACCTCGGGCAGTCTTGGAGTATATGATCCACGTCCTCAACTACATCACACAGACCGCAGTTGGGGGACGGGACCATGCCGAGCTTAAACAAAAGTCGTCCAGTGTATGGCACGTTCACTCTTAAAAATGAACTTCACCACATAGCACGCTCCTAGCCAACCATCACCCCAAATGACAACGTTCTCGCCCTAGTATTGTTGAAAACGGGAGGAGTAGCCTACTTTGTTTCCATTATGCACGGCACAAAATAGGCTTCTCCTCCCGTTTTCAACAAATCTAGGACGAGAACGTTGTCATTCGGGGTGATGGTTGGCTAGGAGCGTGCTATGTGGTGAAGTTCATTTTTAAGAGTGTTGAGGCGAAGCCTGTAGATGAGCGACGTTGATGGATCGAGGAAGCGCTGACGGCATATAAAAACGGAGATCTGGGTCCACTTTGCGCAGGAACGACGTAGAAGGGACACTGCTGCGCCAGTGTTCGCTGCACAGACGTCTCATAAGAGTAAAATACGTAGGGTGCGTCGGTACGCCACGTGAGCCCGTCTCGCAAGTAGGTCGGCAGCCTCATTCCCAGGGACGCCACAATGACCTGGGATCCACTGGAAGGTGATGTTATGTGTCTGTGTGACAGCACACGAATACTCCCTGAGGACGTCACACACCAGTGGAGCGAGGGAGCTCGAGCTCATGGTGCACTGCAGAGCTTGGAGGGCGGTTTTAGAGTCACTGTATATGGTCCAGTGCAATGTACTTTGTACATCTGGATTGCATTCTTTGTGACTGTCCACGCTTCCTTCAGAGCGAGAGCAGCAACGCAGGGAAACGCATTTATGGACGCTGCAATCCTGCCACTGATTAAACTTCAAACGGCAGATTGTATTCACGACAAGAGCAATCAAGCTAATTACTTGAACGTCACGGGTTCTCGGGTGGAGTGCGCACCAACAGCCTCACGTTCCTGTTGCGAAGGGCAACCATGTCCATTTCCCTATTCCATGCTCGCTGCATCGTCGCTGGTCAGTAGCGCAGTGGTCTGATACCACAGAGATTTGTTTCCTGTGTTTTTGTCGTACCCGAAATGCACATGCGAATGTACTTATTTTCACATTTGGAAGCCCCTGATAGTCGAAACTTGCAAGAGTAATATTAAATTCGAATGCAAGCGCTGTAATGCCGTAGTATCCAAGCCAAACGAATGCCCGCAACTCTAGTAAAGACAATGAGTTTATTACTAATAGAAAAATTGCGGCGGGCTCCGAATGGCCGAGCCTTAGTGTTTTACATGAAAACGTCACGATCTCCGACTCCGTAGCGGGATTTTAGATGGGGTAGAGCAATGGGGTATAGTATCGCCCCGGCGATGAAACTCCCCTTCCATCATCACAAAATAAAGTTGTTGTTGTTTGTTGTTCATTCCATCATATTAGTCATTTATTACTAGAAGGTAAGGGCTCACTGTGCGCGCCGGCAGTCGATTTTGCCTCCGTCGCTAATCTTCTTCGGCGCTCACGCAGCTCTCTCTCGATCGCTCGGTGCTGGACTTTGGGGGCTTTTTGGGTTCCGCTGGAGCCCCCCTTTCTTCTGATTGCCGTTTTCTTCGATTCTGGTCACATTTTAGTTTCATATATGCCGACATTCTGACAAGATGTTAATATTTCAACTTTGCAAATTTATACAATTTTGGTTATTGTTGTTGAAGCCGATGTCGCTTAAGGTCCAGGTAGAACCTCTCAAGTGCTATCCAGCGACACCTCGACAGGCGTCCTAGCTTCTCACGTTCGCGAGATAGACTGCCTGCAAGGTAGCGGCAAGACCAGCGAGACCCTCACTAGGGGCGCCACTGTGCCGCCTCTTGGTGTGGATCCTCGTGTTGGTTTCATTTCTGTTACTTACAGTAAAGACTGTCATATTGGAATGAAAATGCCACTTACTTGGAACACAAATGTCGTTTTCGTCATGCATTACCAGGAAATATCAACGCTGAACAGCCTTTTACACGTGCAATGCCTTGATACGCCATGAAATGTGCGAACACTACCCGGGAAATTTCAGTTCAGTGAACACTAGGAGGCGACTCCCAAACTTCTCGGCGCCGCCCGCCACACCCAGCGATTGCATCAACCGAAATGACCTTGTTAACTAGAATCTTACACCTGTAAGTGTAAGCTATATCTGGATTTAGCCGGTTGGTTGCTATCGGTTTATTACTCACCGAGTTATCGCGGCATGAAATTCGGCATAATTTCGTTGCATCGTAAATTTTGACCTGGCTACCGAGCCGAACTTACAGATGTTTTAATAATATAATTAAAATAATTAAAATAATGCACTTTTACCACATTGCAAGAATAAATGCGAGTTCTTTGGCTGATTGTACCGAAAATTCGCACATAAACACAACAAGCTTGGACTGCGTTATCGTAGCGGAAAAGTTCCCGGTGTGCCGCCCAGCACTTTACACCTTCCGGAAAAAAGTCTTGTGTGGACAGAGTTCATATTTTTCCCGGTAAGTTTTTTTCCCTAGTCCGGCCCCTGATCGTAGCTGTCATATAGTGCGCGCCAGCCTGCGTACAAGCATTTGAGAATAGCTGAAGCCAAGAAGACGCAGATAAAACAGGTAGACTGTCTTCTCCTGTTTTGTTCGCGTCTTCTTGGCTCCAGCTATTCCGAAGTGCAGGTATACCAACGAGACCAGTTTCCTGTCTTGATAGTTGCGTACAAGAGACAGATGAGTTCCGCTCACGAGCAACATGCAAGCACAGCATCATGAACATCCACGAATGTCTTGAGTCCATTTTTCGCACGTGATTTGGCGGTCCCGATCCGCAGGAGTGTCTTTGTTCGCATTTGAGCTTTCTGACCTCCTTCTGACAGCCAAGAAGAGGTTGCCATTAGGTCGCCTTCATGAGCCGACAGCATTTGCGTATCGGAATTCTACAGTGTTGCGATATTAATGGGCGTCAAATATGCGGGTCATTTCCGTGCAGTACTATGAACCAGACTATTCAATGGACCAAGTTTCATGGAGCTGCATGAAGGAAGAGTCAAGAATCTGCAGTTTATCGCGTCGTCGTTTCTTATTTCTTTTGTACACTTTCGGTGACGTTTTTGCGTTGGGCTTTTCACGAGATCACCCTGCCCCAAAACGTATTCTACGTTGAAAAAACGTGCAGTTGCTGGAGTGACTTCGTCGAGAGTGACACGTCCGCTATACGTCCTCCACACTCTAAATCATTTCACACCTTTAAAGGTGTAAAATAGGTGTATTAACAAAGATCACACCCGTTTCACACCCTACAACTTTGTTTTGGAAGTTCCTGAGGGTGTAACAATGGTGTACTACGCCCTCAGGTGAAATATGGTGATAAGTGTGTCGCCTGGGTGTAGAAAGGGAGTATGTTTATTTTCGTTCACATGAACAAAAGTAAATATATACAACAACAGGGAACAGGAAGTTACATTACAAAAGTGCATGGCCTGGATTTACAACACGTCTACCATCTACAGATTTAGAAGATCTGTTGAGATAGTGCCTAAATTTCTTAAAACACGTTGCTCCTCATTGAGAGACAGAACAAATACTTGATAGTGCTCATCATACTCAACTATAGTTAATGTTTGTATAAGAAAGATGGTATCAGAGTTAATAACATATATGCCTGTAATAACACGGGTAAGTCCTCCTCGGAATATTCTTTGGCAACAACACAGCCAACAGCAAATGTGTTATCATTATCAACTGCACTTTTCACATAGACTATAGATTCTGCGTGAATATCACGGTCATGAATAAAACTCTGAATTGCTTCTGGGGCATGTTGAAGTATTATCTCCTTGGAACCATCAGTAGATGTGGCATTTCTGATGAAGGGCAGCAACCACACATACATTTGATAAAATTGATGTTTTCTTGCTAATGAAAGGGTTATGTTTTAAAATGTCGAGTTTTTCTAGCAACATCTTTAAAATGCTAGTATTTCCCTTCGAAACGCGTACAACCATACAGATAGGAGAGGACCAAACATCCCGATGAGTCGCGGATAATGAACAACGTAATCCATTTTACAGGGGTTAGATATTTGTGGGTACAGCACTGCAAAGCCTTGAAGAAACGAATAAATGCAACGTTCTAAGTAATGAACATGCATATGGGGAAGGTGCCTGCTCATGAGAAGGTCTACAATTTCACGAAAAGCTATATACACCTGCCATGCTTCATTGCCATGCACAGCTGCCATGCCATTCATGATTGTCTGTATGTCGGCTGTGCATGTTTGCACACATATTTAATCACCTTGATGTGCATACATATATGGACCTCAATGTGATTACCTATACGCAATATGCTGGTAATTGTGAATACACAGTTACCACAGCATATTGCCACAAACCCAGCAGTTTTATTCGGCGTTACACCCTTCACACCCCAATTGCCATGAGGGTGTTAAAATACACATTAAAAGGTGTGCGCCATGAACATTTTGATTTACACCCTTTAAGGTGTAAAACGATTTAGAGTGCAGTACGCTCTCCCATCGTTACTGCATATGTATTTGTTGTTGTTCTCTTACGGATCATACTTGTCCTATCACAATCCTATTGTTGCCACGCCTGAATCATAGTGGGAAAATGCGTGTGTATTGGGGAGTGTGTGTCTGGGGGTGGCTATGGGTGTTTTCGACCGTATGGATCATGTGAAGAATAGCGGAAAATCCACCAGGGACATCAGGGGCGTCAGTATAGTTCACGGGTCACAGGGAGGTAATACGAGTTCTGGAGATTCAAAACATGGCGTACTTGTTCAGACACCTGACGCTCGCGTTCCACTCCTAGAGTGGAAAACCTCCCCACTTCATCGTCAGAATATTATTGTTGTTGTTCACGCTCGCACATAATTATAAGGCTACGCGTTTAGGAGGCGAATACAGTTCTGCAGTGAAAGATGGAAGAAAGATGGGAGTCACTGAAAAGGTTAGCCAGCTGTAGGGGTCGAACCCACATCTTCTGGATTACCGGTCCAGGGCTCTACCATCCAACCTCAGAACATCAGTTCTCTCATGTTCAACAGTGCTGCAGTGCTGGCGAATGCCGTGCTACGAAGAATTATGTCTGCGTCGAGTTGTTTCGCCCTGTACTTCTTCCGCTGGGTACGAGTTGCTAGGACGAGTCGTCTTCCGACCTTAAATACGGTATGCCGTCTGATTTCGGCGCGCGTTAAAGAATCCTCAAGTGGGCAGAATTAATCCGCAGAGCGTCGCTCATGATCATTGTTGTCTCGCGACGCCACGAATTCTCATCACTTGTTCCGCTCGAAACGGGTTAATGCGGCCATTAGTACCCTGAACCCTACTTCTCGTAAGTACCCTGCACGCGCTGGGCCACAGACGCTTTCTTTCCGTAAACACCATTTTCTGCTCTCCCTAATCACGCTTTCTTTACAAGTTACTATATTTTCACTGTAGTCCCGAACCTTGGTGCTATTTCAGTCATTTGTGTGCACAAGGTCGGATAAACGGAGAGAGCGACATACATTCTCTGTGTGTTCAAAAGAGGTTCTGTGTATATCAGCATCAGGCTGGTTTCACACTAACGTTTTTCTCGTCAGTGTTTTTCACGGAGCCAAAACGGAGCCATTGGAACCTACCGGGCTGGATTGCCCTTAGGTTCTATTTTTTATGCAAACGGACGACAAAAGCTTTAGTGTGAAACGGACCTAATGTATAGGAAAAGTTGATAATTCAGAACCCTTGCTTTTGATAAAGAACAAGTTCTTTGTCACTCTTTGCATGTTTAAGAGGAAAGCATCACAACAGTAGGTTGAGAGGTATGAGCCATTTCCAGAGCCCACTGCCCAACTGACGCCAGGGTCATCGCAGGATCAGACAGCCCAGTCTTGCTGTCAACCAATCGACAGTCAATCTGGATTTGCTAAGAACATGATCGCTTCTTTATAACTATAGCTCTAGATGGGCTTGCTCTTCCAGAAACTCACAGCAGGTCGCTTCTCATTAAGGGTGCAAATGTTTTCTTAACAATAATGTATAATAATGCACAATTGAAATACGGAATGTAATTGGTCTGAGGATGAAACACAGAAACAGACGAATACAACACAAGCTTCAAGGTGCCTAACAACATGAACAGTTGAAATATGGCAATATGGTAAGTCGTCGGAAAGCAGATGTCAGCGTATAGCGTAGTGGTTATAGCACACTTGATCGGTAATCGAGAGATGCCCGCCGGGCTTTGTCGACGGCTGCAATAGTATTTCAACTGTTCATGTGCCCCCTTCAGCCTCAGAACAGTTACTTTCCGTCATCTATAATAATGCAGTTGGGAGTCAACGGCGATCTGCTCCAAAAAGGGAAGCGCTCGACGTTTTTTATCTTCTTTGACGGTAACTCTGCTATCTAGGCAGCTTCAACGCAGCAACTGAGTTGTGGCCATGTGTATGTGGGTCAAACCGGGCGGTGTCTAAATGTCACATTTAGGGAGCATGCCCTGGCCACTAGGAATAGCACTCCATCTGGGCACCTGGCGACACACACGAGTACATGTGGATGCACGGCTTTATTTGAAGAGACACGTACAGACGCGTTCTGTCGCGATCAGACTGCAGGGGAGATCCGGGAAGCATTTCTTATCGCGGAATTTGGCACAGATAGTTGCGTCAGCACCTCCTCCATTCTGCTGACAACTCCGAAGATACAGTATCACCGTCGTCGTCCCCCACGAAACAACTCAACGCTAACAACCAGAATTCTTATACCCCACTCCCCTTTCCTGTTTACGCCTAATGCTTTTAAGCGGTTGTGTTAAAATACTTAAATTCCTTAAGTTGTGAGTAGCGGTGTGTGTGTGTTTCCTGTTTTTGTGCCTGCTTGACCTAAACATGAGCTTCAACAAAACGCAGTGGTAAGAACGGGATATGAAATGTCTGGAGAGCGTCTTCCAGCATTTTGTTACCGAGCCACACTGCTTAGTTTGCGCTGCCCAAAATGCGCTATGCGGCTATGAGTGCGCTCATAGAACTGACGAAAGTGCCCGTATTTCGGAAGACATCTGGTCATGCTACTTATTTGCCGCAGCATACTTTATACAGGAGCAACGAGATAATTGAGACGTAACATCGCGTCGTCGGTGAGGGCGAAGAAAGTATATCCAACGTGATTAGAGCCAGTGGTTTATCCAGAATCCCAAGCATGGAGGGGTGTTGGAAAAAATGGGGGGAGGCATTATTAAAATTACGTCATTACAGCTTAACATATCATTACCGACATGTGTCTAAAGCTGAAATCGCAAGGGCACTCCCTGTAGGGGGGGGGGGGGTACACAGGTGAAAATGTTAGGCGAAAAGTTTGGTGAAAAAGTTTCCCTTTGGATATTTTTTCCTGAAATCTCCCAAATGTTCTGTGACACCTCCTAACTTTTTGATTTCAGGAAAAAAGGTCCAAAGGGAAAAAAGATCCATAGGGAAAGAAGATCCACTAGTGGATCTTCTTTCTCGTTTGGATCTTCTTTCCCTATGGATGTTTCTTCCGTATGGATCTTCTTTCCTGTTTGGATCTTTATTCCCTCCGTCACGTGACCACGTTGGAACTTCTTGGTGTTGTACAGTTGCAGTTCGTATTGCGACATGGCTCCTTGCGTACATTTACGAGCTCTTCAAGCCCTAATCACATTCTTAGCAGCAACAGGGCTCCTGCGTGAACTCTGAATATTCATCATCATTCACCATCCTCTTCCCCTCAAACAATTGGATAGGGTGCCGCCTGAGCACGAAACATCTCACTACATCATCATTACTTAAGCATTCGTTGCTGTTGTCGTTGCTTATTTCACGAATTCTTCACAGTCAATGTTATTACAAGTAGAATAAGGAAATAATAATAATAAGTAATAATATCCTTAATATTGTAAACTGCAAGAAATCTGTCGCTAATACCGCCAACAAGCCATCTGCTGGTTCCCTGTCCGAATGACAATGCGTCAGGTCAGTCGAAGCGATTCCAATCACCAGGAGCACGTGACACCACGACCTTTTTTGTGTGTGCGTGTGTAAAAACGTGTTCTTCCATTTTTTTTTACACACTACAAAAGGCAAAGAAATGAGGCATAACTTTAGCTTTAGAGCTGGTCAGTTGTTGGCTATAGCGCAACATATCGATGGTCGTGGACCACATGTAAGAGTTCACATTTTTGTTTACCTATATCTCAAGTCAACACAGGGGCAGTGTTAAAACGACATTTTTGCACTTGAAACGCGTATTTAGTGGGTGAAAAAAGCAAAAGAATAATGGAAGGCACAACCTCATTTTATGGATAATATACATCGTGAGCTGACGTTATTTCAACGCAGTAATGCTCACTTGAGGCATCATCAGTAGAGCCTTCACGCAACTCACTCCCGTCAAGTCATGTAGGTTGGGCGCAATTTGCAATACATTTTAAATATTTCATTATTTAAAAACGGTAGAAAATCCGATTTCGTCTTTATCATGCTTTGTAGGTGTTTTTGCAACTCTTGTTTATGCACGTGTATTAGGCAAGGTAGAAATCTCCGTGGCCGATAAGACCTCTCAACAGTTGGAAGCTTCGTGCTATTGTCCACAGTATCCCCCGTGTCGGGCGTAGTCAGACAAAAGGCGTCTGTATTTGCGAAACAAAGAACGTCGTTCAAAGGCTGCAAAGCCAAAAAGGGTGTGGGGAACTGTGACCTGGAACGGCACGCGGTCACTTAGTACGGGTAGATTCATGAACCCACAGTTGATTCTGGAAATGCCCAACTCATCGGCCTTGGGAGCGACATCATCAGAAGAATCTTCAGTGAGTCATCCCAGTCCTACATGTCAACGGTCCCCATCACGTGACCACAAAGACAAAGGACCTTCGAGGATAAAGTTTGCTGTCCATCGCGAAGAACCTGTGACTGCTTGCGTTGCCTTCTTACCCACAGCCAGCGACCGATGGCCACTTTTGGGATACCGACTTTTGTGCCGTCCCACCACCGGTCAAGTAAGCCAGTATTACAGTACAAGAGTAGACGCTGGGAAAACGCGGTTTGGAATTCTCCTACAAGGACACCAATCGTAAGGACCCCTCGGTAGTGTATTACCGATATGTGCAGTGCTACAAGTTGAGCCGCAGTAACGCAAGTTCCGGCCTGAAGCGCACGGTTGCCCACCTGACTTTAAGAAATGGCGTCATTGTTACGGATCCGGACAATCCTTCCACGCCACACTGCTGCACGCCAGGATCTGGAGAGTGTTCAACTGCCAGGGTACTGACCAAGAGATACCTGTACGAGAAGAGGACAGAGGTCAGGACCACGAAGAAGAGGCCGCGAGAAGCGTTCAACGATGCAGTAAGTGCCGTCGAGAGCAGATTTTCCGAATACCCAGCAGACGTGCAGCAACAACTAAAGGGAGAGCTGAACACCGGCTATGGCTTTGTTGCGAAGAGAAGAAGCCTGTCGATGAACCGTCAGTTTGGCGTGCTGAAGGGAAATAGCGTGGACGCCATACTGCCTCAACTGAAAGTCAGTCACGATGGAGAGCCCTTCCTCCGTTTTGAAGAACGGACCGAGGGAAGGAGGATGCTGATCTTCTTCGCGGACAAAGACCTTGAAGGACTACAGGCGGCTGAATATGTGCTCGGAGATGGAAATTTCAAATTTAATCCGCCTGAGTTCCACAATCCAGGCCAGTTCTATACGCTGCACGTAGTGGTCAAAGCCCATCCATTTCTGTACGCTCTCATGCAGCGCATGGACAGGGCTGCCTACGAGACACTCTTCACAGTGTTAAGGGACGGTCTGATAAGAAAGTTTGGCCACGTACACACCCTTTCAACAAGCGTCACGTGGCTTTTCGATTTTGAAATGGCTGCTATCCTGGCCGTAAAAACAGTCTCCAGCGGCACACAAGGCGCGCCGAAGGTAAGTCCTCATGAATTTTATATGCGTGTGTCTTCAAGCTGTCAGTACACATAGTTATTGAAGGCGACCGCGTACGCTACCTAAAGTAAGCGCCAATAATGGGTTCAGGGCCAAATGTAGAGCTTGACAGTAACTGTGCAAATTTACAGCCGGTGTAATGCGACGCTTGAACATTCTATTCCTCAGTTTTTCGCGTTCGTTGGACTACTTCTAGATGCCTTCAGCTCGTCCAAACAATATATGCGTCCGAATGAACATGATATTTACTTTGCTGTCAATTTTCTCTGGTGTGGTATTCCTGGGGTTATGCATCAAGCTTCGGAACTCTTGCTATTAGTGAAACTCTGCTCTTCACCGACTGTTTTTGCTGTCCAGGTTCATGGATGCGCCTTTCACTACGCGAAGGCTCTCAACACAAAGCGGGACGAGCTGGGTTTAAAGAAGTTGTGCGCCGAACATTCTGGTGTCGCCTTGTGGATGACCAGAGTGAGGCACCTTCCCTTTGTGCCAGACGAATTTCGGCTGCAGTTTGCAGAAGACCTCCTAGCAGCGCATCCTGACTTGCCGCCACTTGAAGCAGCGAGACTGCAACGATTCTCCCGATACTTCGCAAGGTTCTGGATCCAAAATGCTGTCATCAAAGACATATGTGGTCAATTCAAAAATACCGGGCCCCGAACCACGAACATGGCAGAAGGCTGGCACAACGGCCTACTGAGCCGTATCGACAGGCGGCACCCCAGTTTGGCAGAGCTGTTGCAGTGGCTCCAAACCTCGCAGCATGCCACTCAGAATCGCATGCTTGCTCTAAGGCTTGATCCCCTCGCCGTAGGAAGGCCACAATGCCCAAGCGTGCTTCGGAGGAACAGGCTGTTGCTTTCCGAGATGGACAGATTTGAAACGTATGTAGCGGGGCACGTCCCCACGTTTGCTGATGTTGCGAACTACTTGGACTCAATTATTGAGACCGGCGTACTCCTTGCAAGTTAGGGATATTTTGAAATGACGTTGTGATCTGTTGGAATGCAATGACACCTTCCTGCAAATAAAAACGTGAGACTGCTCAATTCGTCCCCGAATGGTGATGATTCACAACGAAGCATATTCTGCTCTTGGGGTGAGGAAGATGGGGACTACTGCAAAACACTTACTTGCGTGGCTCCAAATTCCTGCGCATCTGACAGAAGGCCATACGGCCAGGCATTTTTGGCATATAGTTTGCAGGAGCATAGGGGGGGGGGGGGGATCGGGTTATATAGGTCCTCAATAACCCGGGTGTAATCGGGTTGAGCGAGCTGAGTCTGATTCAACCCTGTTCTGGTGGAATCTGATTGAATCAGGTGTGATTCCTCGGTTTCCTCGGCATAATACTCGTGACACGCGAGTAGACATACACACAGAACATTTACTCCATGCATTTAAGATACCGCAGTGTCTTTGTTTGGCGTGGCGGTTTGGGGTGCTGGACAGGTTGTGCGCTACACCCGTGTGGGATTCGACACACAAGTTCTGTGATAGCTGTGACTGTCGCCCTCGTCCAGCGGTCTTCGTGGAAATATCGGGCCAAACTTCATACAAATTGACAACATGATACGATGGTCCGCTTATTAACCACGCGCTTCCTCGCTTGGATTCCCTTTCCCTACTGATCCTTTTGCCGTATGGATCTTCTTTCTCGTTTGGATCTTCTTTCCCTATGGATGTTTCTTGCGTATGGATCTTCTTTCTCGTTTGGATCTTTTTCCCCTTTGGATCTTTTTCCCTCTGTCACGTGACCCCGTTGGATCTTTCTTCCACAAGCGCATTTGGAGGGGGGAGGGTGTTATAGGGAGTATAGGTATAGGGGGTATAGGGAGGTATAGGGGGTCGGGATAAATCACTGATTAGAGCACTGCTGAAGCGCGCGCGATTAGAAAGTTGTCGTCCTCCTGTGTAGAGTCGCTGAGCAATGTGTGTTTCCGATGGCTGTTGCGCATCAGTGGTTGATGCATTTTGTACCTGCCAAGTATTCGTAACTGTTGCGCATTTACGGTGGTCTAAATGTCCTACCAAATATGGGCCTTTCTCGTGGATGACCCAGATGAACGCGACTACAACAGCTGCTCCGTATCAGCTTCAAGTGTGTCAATATTTCTCAGCTATGCTATCATGCGAGCTTCGTAGTGGACCATTCCCTTGTGACGCTTCTGATCTACCTAAACGCAATGTCTGGCTTCCCTCGATAATAATTGATTAGATCGGGTCTGATCAGGAGTGGTTCGGTAAGTCCAGTACGAAAGTCAGGTTCGGTCGGTGTACGAACCCGCCTCATGGTCGATTTCTCCCTCACAAAATAACGATTTCATTATCCACACGAATAATACAAAGCGATATTTAACGCCTATGTCATACACTGTGTGTGCTGACGTTACTGCAGTTATTATGCGAGCGCGTTGCACAATTGTACTCTTTAGATGGGATAAATATATGAGTTCTCATATTACTTAGAACAGTGATGCGCATTGCCGTGAGCCCAGGAGGAACGAAATCAGTACCGCAGCCACATTGGATATATGCGTGGAAATCAGGTCACTCGTCTGGATTAGTCGTTCCAATGTATGCAGTTCGGCCAACATCTTCATAGTTTTCTAACCGAAGCAGCATGCATAAAAGGTAAAAAGGGTAATTGGAGTAGATTTACACGTACGGCGTGTCAGCCTATTTGTGTGGCGACATGCTGCACGTGCCGCAGGATAGGACTGCGGATTATTTCGACCACCTGGGGTTCTTTTGACGTGCGCCGGAAATCTCCGACGCACGGTGCAGCATGCATGCGGTACATTAAACGACACGCAGCCTGCTCCCATGAAGAGCGCGGAAGAAGCCTATACCAGTTGACGCTAGTGTGAAGCAGGAAGTTGCTACTGCCTGAGCAAGTTTCTATTGTCTGCATAACGTCTCCGTTCCGCGCCTTAGCGATTGCTCCTTAGTTTATTACCATTGACTTTTCTGTATGCAGTATCACGCTCTCAATCCATACATTCTTTTGCAGCACGTCAGCGGCGGCAATTGCTTTACTACTCTTATCAGCAGTATGCAAGATGAGGTTCTGCATTCTGTCGTCTTAGACACGCGACTTACTCAGTCGCATCAAGATTGATATAAGTAAACAGAAACATGAAGACGAACAGAAGTGCACAGACTACGCGATTACAAAATGACGAGCAGGTAGGTGCGGAGCGCAACATGCATTATGCATCATTCCTTATGTGCGCTACTTATACAGAAAGATCTGAAGTGTCTGGAGAAAGCTTTGAATCCTTGAAACCGAGATTGCATTCAGCGACGCATTTTGCTTAGATGTATGTCTTGATTTAGGTGGTTCGGGCCACAACGAGACTAATGCTAAAAAAATAAAAAATACAAAATAAGAAAGTAAAAGTGAAAGAAACGAACGGGCTGAGAACGGTGAGAAAAGTATCGAGAACAGAGAGCAATTCCTGTCGTGATATTCAAAAAATAGTAACTTAAATGTGTAATTCAAAAAACAGTAACAGATGCGCCAGCGGCATGGCCGAGCGGGTTAAGGCGTCCCGCTCGTTCGTGGCAGCGAAGGTCGTGCTGAGGACTGGGAGGTGGTGGGTTCGAATCCTACCACCCGCAGTCTGAGGTTTTCCTGAGTCTGAGGTCTACCTGGCTGTCTGAGGTTTTCCCTGGGTTTTCCAAATACTTTCCAGACGGATGTCAGCACAGTTCACCCTGAAGTCGGCCCCAGGACGCATACTATACCACACTCCTTCCTGCTGTCATCTCTCCACCTGTCGACATCTGTACGCCGCTCATAGCCACAATTGCTTCGCAGCGCTACCACGGAATAAAAAAAAGTAACAGATGCAATAGATCAACGGGTAGTTACAGCAAGGTGCTCTAGAGAGTGTTATATACCAGGCGTTCCACACGAATTGCTCTGGTGGGACATCGCCTTGAGGCTCTTTAATATTCGGACTGTGGAAATCTCCAACTACCAAGAATGTTTCGCACAAATGCTGTGCGAATATTCGGATTTTTCGAACACAGAAGCGAATAATTGCATATTCGATTCGAATTCCGAATCGAACATGGCATTGTATTCGAATTTCGATTCGAAGCGATGTCTCTTCCAAGCCACCTATATTCGAATAGTTCCGAAGCTCGAATGATCAATACGCTGTGCGGACACCATCAAAATGTCGCCGTGTGAGGCTTCTCCGACATTTGATGGCGGGCATATTGTAAGATTTCGAAGACTTGGAAAGAACTCAATAATTTGCAGACTGCTTTTTTTGTAACTAACCAGGTGGTGTTGCAACCATACGGGTTTTCAACGGACTCAAAGAAAGGATTTAAATGAAATATAAAAAAGCCACTTTGTTCGCTAATTTGTTCCCGCAAGCTATACGTCTCTTACAGTGGTACCGGCCTCGGCTGGTTCAGTCGATAGCGTGTCCCAAGGTTACGGGTTGGAACCCGGCGGCCGAAGACGCCAGCATGTGGTGGCAGGGTACAAGCTGCTCATACACGCTGTATTCTGCGAGGGACGTTAAATACAGTGTGCCGCGTGCTGAGGTTTCGGTGCAACCCTCAGGTGGGCAAAGTTTATTCGACCACTGTGGCGTCGCTCATGATCACAGTTATCTCGCGACGTAAAGCCTCGGAGTGGTGAGACGAGTCAGGAACGTGGCTTCAACTCGTTTGCTTTCCTTATACCTTCGCTCATTCTGGTGTAAGACGTTCAAACTTCTGTACATCGCACTGAATTCTGAGAAGGTGGACAACTGACGGGCCATTTCTTACAGGTTAAAAGGTGCTCCTGACCAGACTCAGCTCTAATAACGTAATAACCTTATAGGCCAAAATAGCCCTAAACGGCTCTCTTAGGTATGATTGTACAGTATAAAAGAAGTATTAACCTTTTGAGTAATACGTGCTGTGACGCATTTCTCTCACAAAATAGCTGACAGACCCACTCGGTACATGGTCAAACGCTTTCCGTCCGTCGCTAAAGTATCCCTTCCAGGAAGGATGACACAAGATCGTTTTGCTAAGTTCTGTTCGCTGATGTTAATAGATGACCCGTGGTATCGCGCAATCTGTTGACATTTAATGAATATGCACGAACTAACCAAGCTCAGCAATTGGCGGAGAATTAAGCCGAAGGCACACGCTATCTCAGCTACGCCGCGCTGAGTTCGAAGACCTTCCCGTCCACCGATTCGTATCTATGAGTCCATGAGGTCGAACCACATGGTGAGATCTGTCCATCTCTAATCCACCCACCAGGTAAACCCTAATGAGGTGTTCTAACACACAACAGCGTCGTGACCGTTGCCTCGGTAACACGCCGGTATGAGTGAAAAAAGAAATCGATGCGGAAACCGACTGCGTTTCCTTGCGCACGTTTTTTTTTCTCGCTTCCACCGTAATGGGATTAACGGTGTCCTCACGAGAAATTCCCAGCGTTAAGACACATTACTTCGGGGAAGTCTTTCAATTCCCGAAATAATTTGTGCTCGTATAGGACCAAGTTGTGTAGAAGTAGTAAGGCGAAACATTTTCGAAATCAAGAATAAGAAGCCAATGAACCTTTACCGTTTTTAATCCTAATCCTGATTCATATAGTCGCCAATTTTCGTCCCAATTGATCTGAACTTCACTTGCTATTTATGACCTTTCACGGCTTATTTCCTTGCATTCCAACCGTCTCTTGCCATTTTCCATGCTATTGATTAGATTTTAATGGAATTGTTTCTCTGTTTTTGTTAAGTTGCTTTTAATGCTTGCTCTCAGGTCTTCTTGGGCGTTGTTGGATCCCGTTCGATTTCGTCAAATATTGACGTCTAACGCAATGTCTTATTCCTTGGGTTTCTATTAGTTTTTACGCTTTCTTTGAGGTTTTGTTGGGCTTCTGAAATCTTTCGTGTTTTTTTATTTTATTGTTAAGGTATTGAATATTGCTGGCTTCATCTGGATGCCGTTGAATTTCGAATCGAGTTCGATGGATTGTGATGCATTGCAGCTTAGCGCGTAATTTCTAAGTCGAGGCAATCTAATTACCATGATTGGAGACGCGTAACTGGGAAATGTTGTGTTTGCTACCACTAGTATCAAGTTACTGCCAAGACATTTCTTCGCTGATCCTCGACATCAAACAGCGATCCAGCACCTAATAAAGTAGTTGCCATGAGACGATAATGAATCTTTGAAGGAAGCTTTATTTTTTTAATTTTTTTTCGGCTGCCCTTCTGGTTGAGTTCTCCATTGTTCTGACGGCGTACAGTGCACTCTCGGCCTGTTCTGGCCAGATGTCATTGTGAACGCCATCATACAGGGCGGTTTGGTTGGCGGCCAAGTTGTTTTCTGACGCCTTTTCAACCTCAATTGGTTTAATTTCATAATGGTATGTTTTGCAATAAAGCACGTAGGTGTGCAAATGTGGCCTCGTACTGCTGGCCACTCCTAACGATGCGCTAAAAAGACTCACTTATAGCCGATGCGGTGCACTCAGACATCGGAGGAATAAGCTGCCATGTTGAGTAAAGCACCGTATAATTTACACCAGCAAAACACGTTCATGTATGCTGTCGGGGAAATGTTGACAAGCTCCAAAACGGAATACAGACTGAGACGTGTGACCAGGACAGGATGATGATTTTGCTACGAGCGACCACTTGAGGGTGATCACAAAAACGGCGGCTGCAATGTATCCTTGTGACTAACGCTAAAAATATCCAATCAAAACTGGAGGCCAGAATTAAAATGGGATCCGTATTCAAGTAAATACAACCAGTATAACAAATAGTAATAACAATAGTATAACAATAGTAACAAATAATAAATACAAAAAGTAAACATGTTCCAATCCAAAATCTCTATTTGTCTTCCAGACTGAGATCATGTGGGAACGCGCATGGTGAGCCTGAAACTTGTTTTCTCCTTACTCGGAGCCCAACAAATGAGCATTTCAGAAACAGGGAAAGAAGAATGGCTAAAGAATGCGATGACAGTTAATCTCCTTGCATAGCATATATTTTGCATGGCAATAGGCCGTTCTGACAGCAAGACTAAACAGTGTGATAGGGAGCATTATGCATCCAGCCCAGGTGTGCAGTGTTCAAGGTCGAAGTACGTATATAGCGCTCTCCGGCATTCGAGACATGATACAATCCACCGAATTTTGCCGGTCAGTGGAGCACTTTTGTCTCTGGATCAGTCGAAGGCATCTGACAGGGTAGCGCAGTCTTATCTGTTGCCTTCTTAGCGCGTATGGACTTCCGGCAGAGTTTTCCCAATGGATCAAAACGGAATACATCCACCAAACCAATACTCTGTTGTTCGACAATACCATTGGTGGTACCTTCCATGTAGAGCGCGGTGTTAGACAAGGCTGTCCACTATCACCACTGCTATTTGCTATCAGCTTCGATCCGTTTCTTCGCAGTATCGTCTCATGTAGCAGAGTGAATGGGTTACCGCTCCCTGGTTCTGGCACTTGGAAGGTGGCTGCTTATGCTGACGACATCACAAGTTTCTTCCTCGACCCACACTCGCTCATGCACATCTTGGACCTGTTTGATCAGTACGCTTTGTATTCTGGGGCGAGCTTGAATAAAGACAAGAGCAAAGTTGCCGTTGTTGGGAAGTTTTAGCCTCAATCAACTGAGTTTTGCCGTGTGCCCGACACTTCGCATTTTAGGTGTTCTCTTTACAGCTAAGGGATTGTCACGGTCAAACTGAACACAATCCATCTTGGAAATACAGAAAGTGATAGCCAGAGCGAACACCTTCGCACTCTTCTACAGAGAGAAGGCGTACCTGATACGAGGAGTCTTTACGGCGCGACTGTGGCACCTCTCACACGTGAACTCGGTTGTCCGTTCACTACATTCAGCACCGGCTCCCGTAACATAGTGGTTAGGATGATCGCTTCCCACGCCGAGACTGGGAGGTGACACGAGTCCGAATCCTGGCACCGGCTGTGCTCTATGAGGTTTTTTCTAGGTTTTGCGAAGACTTTCCAGTCGAATGTCGGCACAGTTCCCCCTGAAGTCGGCCCAGGACGCATATTAACCCCCTGCCCCCACTCCATCTTGCAGTCCTCTCTCCATCCGTCCACGTCTGTACGCCGCTCATAGCTATAGTTGCTTCGCGACGCTAACGCGGAATATAAAAAAATACATTCAGCCCTCATCAAGTTATTCTGGAGTGGTATAGAGCACATTACGTCGCACGCCGATATCTCCATTGTCCAACTTTGCGGGAGACATTTGCGGTGTGGATGGGGCCTACCCTAAATAGATACAGTGTGGCACGCAGGATATGGTCAATATTATCTCGAAAATACCGCTTGCGGCTCCCTGCTGGACTCCAAACAAGATCATCGGTACAACAGAAGGCAAGCTTCGGGTTCTCTTCACAGCAATAGCAGAACAAGTTCTTTGGAAGACCGATGCAGAGACACCATACTGTCCAGGCAGTGTTGCTCCGTGGTGATGTTGGTCGACCGTGTTGGGAGTGAGGTGTATGAAACAGTATCTTGAAAGGCAGTTGCTGATGATGGGTACGGGAAACAGCATTTTTGTCTGCATGGACCTGTGCCAACATAGTCGAGGTTGCTAATTCCGGGTGAAACTATTCACAACATTCTAACAAGAACGGTATAACTTCAGTACTTGCTTGCGAACCTAAAACGTAAAAAGAAAAAGAAGAAAAAGGAAAAGGTCGTCTCGACGGCAGAGGCTTGCCGCCATCGTGTAAATAGGCGGCGATTGTTTTTCATCTGTGCCACCTGAGTGAACGTTGTGAATGCTTGCAATGCTCGCCCCAGAATACAAAGCGTACTGATCAAACAGGTCCAAGATGTGCATGAGCGAGTGTGGGTCGAGGAAGAAACTTGTGATGTCAGCAAAAGCAGCCACCTTCCAAGTGCCAGAACCAGGGAGCGGTAACCCATTCACTCTGCTACATGAGACGATACTGCGAAGAAACGGATCAAAGCTGATAGCAAATAGCAGTGGTGATAATGGACAGCCTTGTCTAACACCGCGCTCTACATGGAAGGTGCCACCAATGGTATTATCGAACAACAGAGTATTGGCCGTGTGTACTTTTCGAAAAAAAAAAAGTAGACGGGCTACAGCCGATCCTTTGAGCAATCGGTCTTTCTGGATGCACCTCTTCAGCGAGCGCACTCTCACTTGGGCGCAGCTCTTGAACTTTTGACCTACATGTTGAACTCCATTATCATCTCTGTTCGTCTCTGGACATCATCCCTTTGTGTTTTCATCATCTCATCATCGGTTTGAACTTTCTGTATTAAGTGTACTGGGGTAGCCAGTTTGACTTCATCGAAACTGACATCCCCATTTTTTTCTTTATTCACATCACATCACATCTTCAGCGAGCACGATGGCCCGAATGCCACTATCTTCGCCGACGCAGGTCAGAATCTTCATCGCTCACGACACATTGAGAGAACAAGCTTCAAATATGGCAAAACGGCTCGTTGACGCTTTGTGATTCTCCAGCTGACGGCGACTTACAGTTGGTTGTTGAATGATGGAGCGCGGAGAGTACCCCAACCTTACTCCGAATCGAGTCACCTTCCTTCGTAGGGACTTGGGAGGTTACCCGGGGGACTAATAACCGTCAGTTGCAGTTGAACGCTGTTTTTGTGTTGTTCATCCATGTCTTCATGTGTCCTTGCCTTCTTTAAACGAGCCTCAGAATGCAATAAAAAAATGGCGCCTCAACATGCTGGACTCGCTATTGATAGAAGACCACCCTACTGCAGGTTAAGTATACGGAAGTCGGACGAAGTAGCCAAATGGTTTGTCGAGAGGGGAAAAAAAAAAAAAAAGCAGAAGGGAGCAATGAAGTCAAATGGAACGTACGTAGGTCCAGAGGCTCAGGTGAGACTATGGTTTCTCGGAAGCGTCGGTCGCATAATCGATAACGCGGCCATCGATCGCCGTTCGATCGCCGGTCAAATAATATTCGATACTTCTGTCGCGTCCACGAGACGCTCGGTCTCTGACATCTGGCGTCCTACTAGTCACAACGTGTTTCATTCGGTTCGTGCAGCAAGAACATCACCAAAGGACGCACAAAGGGGAACGTGGGATGCTTGCTGGAAAGACCTTCCAATGGAACAGCAGCAAATATATGATGACATGGATCGTTTTGCCGCTGTGAGACAGGTCACTGATATGAGAAATGAGTTAAGGAGTGTGCAGAACAATTAAGGTGTCCTCGGGTGGCTAAGCAATACAGAACAAAAAGATGGCGAAATTATCAAGAAAAAGGTCAGTAGTAGAAAACGCAAAAAACGAAACAGATATCGTGGGACTAAAACATCTGGAGCAAGCAGGTGGTCGTCGGGAACTCCATACATATTTGAAGACCCCGACGGTGCTGCACAGCGTCCTGACAAGGGCCTGTAATTGCAGCCAGATCGAATGGCTTCCTGCTGTCTATCCAGCTGAGCACGAAGTATCGGCCTCTCCGTTATATATATATATATATATATATATATATATATACACACACAGGGAAAATAGCCAAAGCTCCGTGGCTGCACGTGGAGCATATGTTTATCATTTGATCGTGTACTCCCAGCCGGGGACAGCTGTTTCGTTCTACTTGGAACTCGTCAGCCCGGCGCAGGGAAGTGAGAGTGACACGATCTTGGTTAACGTCTCGGTTATCCGGAATTCGTTATCCGTATCCGGACAGCAAGTACGGGGAACAATCTTCCAGGACCTGTGGGTAATTCTGATTCGCATATCCGAAGAAGTGTCAACGTCCTCTGTCCCTGCTTCCTGGCATGTGCTGTGTTCGCATTATTCCGGAAAAGGGTCACATCTCACCGGGCATTCTGTACTCTCTGTTTGACCCCCCTTTCTTCAGACGTCACTCCCTTTTGGTGTGTGCGGCCACACGGTAGAGATGGTAGACGAAGCGGAAGAGGTCCCCTGTACCCACAGGGGTCAAGAAATCCACGTGTAAGGGTCAATGTTCAGGCCGTTCCAAAACATCGCCTTGTCGTCTGGCATACGCCAAAGGCATTTGCAAAAAGACAAAAACATGTGCGCGGACAAACTTTCTGTGACATTACCCTTCTTTGAACAGCAGGGTGACGTGGCGTGCGACCTGGCTGTTACCAAAATTCTGTCACACGCGTACCTACCATTTCAAGCGGCTCACGTCGCATTTTTGAACAAACGATCTTGGCATTGTTTCCTTTTCTGGGGCTGTCTCCCAAATTTTTCAGGTTCCCCCTGAAATTTGCTTGGTTCGGTTATCTGGAAATTCGTTATCCGGACGAAAAGGGACGACTCCCGAGGTGTCCGGATAATCGAGACATACTGTATATATATAGCTGAAATGAAACACAGCCTGCGAAGGTATGGGAAGTAAGAAAAAATTGGGATAATTTATTTATATTTAAGATGCTTGAATTGCTAAAAGGGTTGTCTACGTTACGGCGGAGGCTCCGCCTTCGTCAGGACAAAAAATAAAAAAAATAAAAAAAAGGACAAAAAAAAAAGACAAAATACCTATAGCTCACATTCTGACGTTCTCAATATTTGCTACGACGCCGCGTTTAGAGCATAAGCTTATATCGGAGCATCCGATACTGTGCTTGAATTGTGGCTAGAGTGAGGCGAAGTCCGTGCAGGATGGAGGCAAAGTAGCGTGGTAAACGGTATGGAACGGAAAATTCCAAATTTGGATCCACCGAATACATGAAAGACCTGTCCGCGATGTCTGGACACCATTGCTGCAGAGCCAGAGGCTGGATCATCGCAGACAAGAGTGAACACCTGTCACCCCTCTACAGCACATTGAGCACGGCCGTCTGGGACTGATGTGCAGCCGCTGCCAGTCTGTTGGCCTCGTCATTACCACAGTGATCCGGGACTCAGTGCAGGGATATGCGGTGGCCTTCGTCGCTCATAGACGCTGAACTTGATGGAGGATGTCTGTTACGACTGGGGCTAGCGACCTACGAATCTCCATGTTTGCTATATGCACTGTAGAGCAGCCATTGAATCCGTGTGGACCACCCATGCGTGCGAATTATTATTAGATATTGTAAGAGGGAGGACCGAGGACACGCGTCCTCTTTCTTCACTCCGCATAACAGGTATACCTCACAGTATATTTCGTGGAAACTACAAGATGACATAAAGCTTTGCCGACGTGCTGATGCACTATGTGAGCGACGGTATCCATGTGACACAGGGTCCGTTGCGAGGATAAAAGTAGCCGATGAGCATTCCAGCGTGGTGAATCCATCGTTGAAGGCTGCAGCGTGATCAGCATATCTGATGCAATGTGTCGCCTGCGAGCTGTTTGAGAACTTGTGTTGGCACTTTGTTCCTCTGCAAGCTCCGTTATACAGGAACGAACAGGGGCTCGTAGATTCTTAGGTCGTTCCATGTTCCTGTTCCTGGACTACTTTCGTCAGTGTATGGTACGAGGCGACGCCTCCCGGGTTTTCGCACTAGAAATGTGTAGGGAAAGGATCAGGAACCACAACAGAGCTTTATTGCAGAAGAGCTGCAATATCGCCGAACAACTCAAACCACCGATACGCGCATACCAAGCGCAGGCGCCATTTTTCGTCATTTCGTCATTTTTCTCACTCGTTTTTCCCCCCCTGATTCCCCACGAAATACGCGTGAAAGCTCTTCGCAGCAATTGTTTAGAATCTCCAGCCAACCAAAACGACCTTTACGTGCCGTCGCGTGGCGAGGGCGCCAACTTGAAAAATAACGACATCACGCGTCATGTGCGAGTTGAAGGTTGAGGCCCAAGTGGCAGGCGACCGATGCATCCCCGGGTGCAACACACACTGCGACTCAGGAAGATTACAGTATAGGCAGTATAGGCCTAAGCAGATGAGCATTGAATACATTACAAAAAAATGTCGTAAACGAATAGTTGGATTTCTCTCCATCCACGCGTACTGTTGACCTATAATACCCACGAGCCCTTCAACACGTCATCCCTAACCCTTTAAATACGGTGCCAATGATCAGGACGATGTCCACAAGAACAGTCTCTGTTAGAACTATCGTCTGCTCTCGTCCTCAATGTCTTCCCTTAACATTAAAAAAAAAAAAAAAAAAATTAGTATTATAATCACACGATTCAAATGTTCTGTCGTTCTAATAAAGAATCGGTTGCATCTTTGGCCATTGTGCCAAAGACCTTTAAACGCGGTAGCTCTATGAGGCTAGAGGCCGTCGCTGGCAGTAAATGTTTTGGCGAAACTCTCTTTGAAAACACAGTCTGGTGATCACGTGGTAACAGTGCCACCACGTGGCCTATATGAAGCTGCGGTCGGACCTACACGGTGACTGGCGCCATAAAGCGCGACAAAAAACTTATTCAACGCATGAAAATTTTGTCAATGATTGATGAAAGCTGGCGGCATGTTTTTTTCTGTCCGGAGATTGGAAGGATGTTCACGGTGGTTGTGGTGACAAAACTGCGGCCACGCTCAGGCGACAAACACACAACAAGCCTGATTCCTTTCAAGTGGCTCACATCACGCTCACATCACGTTGCTGATCTTTCATTTGACAGCTTCCTTTATCGTGTCGTTTTCGTAGACTCCTTCCAATGAGTCTAACCCCGAATAAGGACGCACATACCTCTTGCTTATTTTCGTAAGTTGCACTGATTTGCTTTTGCTCCGCATACGTATCTCGTGAAGAAAGTTCACCGTGTGTTTCCCTTATCGTTCCCAATGGGTCTGTGTATTCGCAAAAACGTGCAAGTCACATCTTTCGACTGACCGCGGGCTTGGCTGAGTAACGGTGTCTTCGACCGGTTGGTTCCGATCTCTCTAGAGTGCTCTGGAGCGTCGTTTCATCTTCGACTGGTCGAAAGACAGCACTCTCGCTGCATTCGACTGGTTCATTTGGAGCTCTTTGCTCCAACTCAGAGCGCTCTAGGGCGTTTATATTTATTCGCTCGGAATCGCTCGGAGCCGTGTATTCGCTATGAGTCCGAGCTCCTCCGAGCGAACAAACATAAACGCCCCCTAGAGTGCTCTCACCAACGCAGTCGGAGCGGTTGCGAAATCTGGTTAACGTGAATCTGTTAATCTGGATAACTGCGGCAGGCGTGAAATCCAGTAGAAGTCGATGATAGCCAGAACCGATCGAAAGGTCAGCCAAACGTTAAGACTCCTGATTGGGCGACTGGCTATGCATAATATCTACAACGTTGCACTCTCATTGGTCGTGTTTTCAGTGTTGTGTGAGTTATCTCAAACTATGGGCTCTATGGGGAGCTGTTGGAACCTGTTGGAGTGAGATGCGGTCTGACCCGCTTCAGCTCGGAGTATCGAAACGACCAGTCGAGGACACCATAAGGTAAACCCATGACAAGTACTAGTAGTCGCCAAACGTGAGACGACGTCCACCAGCATGAGTTCGGTGGAACACGATTTCATGAATACGGTTTCCGTTATAGTTACCGCCCTTGGATTTCATTTCCGTTTCGGTAATCGAAAAGAAAATAGTCTCGTTTGTTTCTGTTTTCGTTTCCCGCAGATTGAATTAGGGCAGTTTTCGTTTCTCGTTTCCATTACTGTTTCCGGTAACAATCCCTGGTTCCAACTCACGTTTGTGGAGTTGGGCGAATTGCAAGAAAGGAGCAGTATGACGATTCTTGCTTCAAAGGCGTCACCGTCGCGTAATATTTTAAAACCTTAATACGGTTTAAATCTATTCGTTACATCCCTGAAACACGTTCGATGTCCGACAACAACAACATATATGTATTGTGATGATGAAGTGGGGAGGTTTTCCACTCTAGGAGTGGAACACTACCCCATAGCTAGGGGTCTAATATGAGTGGTGACAATGATGAGTAATGACGATGAGAGATGACGGGAATGATCGAAGTCGCGATGGTGATGCTGAACGTGATCGTGATGGTGGGAATGTCCGAGGGCGCTGCTGGGGTCATAATGAGTCCTTTAGGCCTGTCGCTTCAAAGAAGTCAACCACATGACGTAAGGCCGCCCTGGAGTCGGCAGCGGTGTCCCAAGGGCTGAGGATGGTCGACAAGTTGAAGGGGCGGCAGCCAAGGGTGGCAAGCTGTGACTGCACTGTACGCCTCTTGTTGATATAGTCCCGGCAGCGGAGGAGTATGTGCTCAACGTTGGCAAGTTGCACCGCACTCGCCGCACATAGGGCTAGCCTCACAGCCTAGCTGGTATCGATAGGACGCAGTGAAGGCCACATTCAGACGTAACCTGTGGATGAGCGACTTCAGAGGACGAGGAAGCTTTGCAGGCAGCCGGTATGACAGCGTTGGGTCTACACTTCCCAAAGAGGACCTAGTTGGAATGTCGTGTTGCCACTGTAGGGTAGACCAGGAATCGGACAAATGCCTGAGGAGGGATCTTCTGTCTCCTCTCGAGAGTATAATGGGCATAGAAGGCCGTTGTTGGTGTGCAGCGGCAGCGGCAGCGTCGGCCTCGTGGTTCCCAGTTATTCCGCAATGCCCTGGAGCCCACCGAAAGGCAACGTAGTTGGAGCGATCTTGTAGGGACTTCATGGCGCACAGGATGTCTATCACCACTGAGGAAAGGGAACCGCGGATGCCCATGTTTTTAATGTACAGGAGAGCTGCCTTGGAGTCGGTGTAAATTACCCAGTGCCGCGGTTCGCAGTCTTCCGCATATGTCAAGAATAACAAGATAGCACAAAGTTCAGCGGAGGTCGATGAGGTACGGTGAGATAGACGACACCCACGTGTAACAGACTCTGATGGAATGGCAAAGGCAGAAGATGAAGTGTCCCTGGTCGACGATCCATCCGTGTATACAGCGATACTGTTGTGGTATTGAGCCTCGATGAAGTCAAGGGTAAATTGCCTAAGAATAGAATCAGGATAGCTCTTTTTTGTTGTTTTGAGGCCGGGGATGGAGACAGTGACAGGCGGCGATGGCAACGTCCATGGAGGCACTTTGGGTGCCGTCGGGTCGACTATGAATTTGGGGATATGAGGTCTGAATGATGTCACAGCAGCATGAACCGTCGCGTTCCGTCTAGCGTGAAGCTTGCCAATCAGAGAGTGATGGTTATGATGGGCACGGAGACGCAGATAGTGGCGTGCAGTTTCCCGAGTACGGAGAACCTCAATGGGGATGTCCCTGGCCTCAGCCACTACTAGACGTGTTTCAGCGCCTCGCGGGACCCCGAGACATACCCGAAGACTGCGCGCTAGCATGTCTCGAATCCTTTGAATCAGTGTCTGAGGAAGTCCGTGCAGGACGGGAAGGCTGTACATCACTGAGCCACGAACCAGGGCATTGTGCAGCATGAGGAGATCCTTCTCGTCTCGCCCCCATCTCATACCTGCGAAGTGACGAATCACGTTGACCCAGCGTTGGACTTTCTGTCCAATGACGTCTATGTGGCGCTTCCACGACAAATTGCATGATAGAGTCACGCCGAGGAACTTGTGATGTGTCACCTGCTCCAGTGGGCTTCCACCAATATACAGGCGATATCTATGCATGTCTTTGCGTGTGAAGGCTAGAACTGCGCTTTTCTCTACGGATATCTCCATTCCTGCCTGGAGTAAGTAGAGGCGAATGGCATCTAACGTGCGCTGAAGACGCTGACGGAGTGCTGGACGGGAAGTGCCTGTAGTCCAAACACAGAGGTCATCGGCATACAGGGGCAAGTTGACTTTCCGCTGAATGCAGGTTCTAATGCCCGCCATAACGGCATTAAAGAGGAGCCGACTTAGGACGTTTCCTTGTGGTACCCCCTGAGAGATGGGGAATTGCTCTGTGTCGCCTTGTCTTGTCCGGAAGAAAATACCTCGTTGACTGAGGAAATCGGCTATCCAAAGCAACGTTGTACGTGAGAGCGCAGCGCTGTATAGAGCATGTAAGATTGATGGATGGCTAACGGTGTCGTATGCTCTCTTAACATCAAGAAATACCGCCGCCGAGATCTTCCTGTCTCGTCGTGCCTCTTCCACCGACGTGACCAAGTCGAGGACAGAGTCTATCGAACTGCGGTGCCGTCGAAACCCAGCTTGCTCTTGAGGGAAGAAGGCACGAGCCACCACTCAATTCTACGCAAGACCATTCTTTCCATAACTTTCCCCAAGCAGCTGGTCAGAGTTACCGGGCGAAATGATGCCAATTGGGATGGGTGTTTTCCTGGTTTTAGCAACGGTACCACTTGGCCGACTTTCCACTGCCTAGGAACCTGTCCATGCCTCCACGAGTGATTGCAGATGTTCAGCAGGGCCTGAAGGGAAGTAGGGTCAAGGTTTCGAATCACCGTGTATGTAATGGCGTCCGGGCCTGGAGACGACTTCTTGCATGCAGCTGAAATGGCTGACGAAAGTTCTGCCACGGAGAAGTCCATATCCAAGGCAGGGACAGCTGATGGGTTGGCATGCTCGAGAATAGATGTCACATGGGCTGTATGGGTTAGGTACTCCTCGGTGCTGGTTACATTGGCTCCCTTGGTAATGACACGACAGAATTCCCTGGCCACCTCTTTCTCAGACGTAGATGTTAAGAGCGCAAGAGCTCCAAGTGGGTTCCGAACTGGAGGGTTCTCCTTTAAACTTCTTGCGACTCTCCATATCCGAGCAGGGCTCTCAAAAGGTGATAAGGAGCAACAGAAGTGCCGCCACCGTCGACGGTCAAGGTTTCGGAGTTCTTTCTGTACAAGCCTACTCGCGCATCTTGCTTCCTGTATATCAGAAAGATCTCCTGTCCGTCGAGCTTTACGTTCAGCGCGCCTTCGGACAGCACGTAGTTGCACCACACGAGGGTTAGACCCTAAGTGACCAGAACACACGTTGACTGTTTTAGAGGACGAGGCAAGGGCATCGGCAATGACATTTTCTAGCTGATCCACAGAAAGCAAAGGGTGGGCTCTATCTCCACATGCTGTACGAAACGAACGCCAGTCTGTTAATTTCGCCGTTCTACATCCCGCTCTCGTTGAATATCCATCATGCGTGATGTATATGGCCACGTGGTCGCTTCCCCTGCCATCAAGGTCCGTGTGCCAATGTAGCTTCCTACAGATATCTCTTGAGCAGAAGGAGACGTCCAGAACGTCCGTAGTGAAAGACCTCCGCAAAAACGTGTGTGATCCATCATTCAGGATGCAGAGATCCATGCTCTCGATCAGCTCCATCCATATTTTCCCTCGACGATCAGTTTTGGTGCTCCCCCATGCAGGGTGGTGAGCGTTAATACCACCGACCACTAGATAAGGAGACTCTAAATTGTCCAGCACAGCCTTCAGATCGGTCTTGGACACCTTAGCTGACGGCGGCACGTATAAGTTCACCACAGTGACGACAGTTTTACCCAAGCGAATTTTACACCAGATACAGTCTAGGCCAGCCACTTTCGGCGTTGGAAGGGCGGCTGCATTGAAATCGCGTCGAACAAGCAGGACCGTCCTTGAGATATCGGTATCTTCTTGCGTGACCAAACTGTAACCGCTGAGTCTGAAGTCCTTCTCAACATAAGCTTCACTAATAGCCAACATGGGAATTCGATGCCGAAGTAGAAATTCCTTAAGATCTGGCAGCTTGTTGCGCAGACTGCGCGCGTTCCACTGCATGAAGACAGCATTCCTATTCGATGTCCGAAGAATGCAGGTGAATAGTCAATTGGCGTCGACGTGTTTCGTCCCATTTCTAGTATTCTGAGCGGACAGCCAGATTTAGAGCAGCTATACTTATACCAGACTCTTAGGTCAACGCGTAATGGAATCTCATACTCTTTTGATGAGAGCAGCGTAAGGGCGGGGCAGAGTCGTCCTGCATACTCATCACACACGGAAAGGTCGTCTCATTTATTGTCGTCGTGGTACACGTTTCCACTTTGAATTCACCTATCTTCTGCGGGAAATATTTTATATCTAAGGCATAATCGTAGACACCGAAACTAGCGTCCCGAGTTTTTTGTAAAAAAAAAAGTGTTTTGTGTTTGTTCCAGACCAACAACGACAACAAATAAATCTTTGACGTGGGTGTTTCACAGCTGGGGAGCAGTACCCTACGTCCTACCCCATTACAGTGTAACACTAGACGAGAGATTTGAATGAAGTGAAATGAGGTAAGTACAAGCATGGGCGTTCCCAGGATTTTTCCCGGGGGGGGGGGGAGCGTGCAATCCCTCACCTCTTTTCCTGGAGACGGACGCTGCGGACTGTGCGAGTGTTCAGAGGTTCGTATCATGACATCTGAGAAAAATGAGTTCAAGTAACTCATGGAAAAGGTGCAGACGACAGGAATACACGGTCCCCCTTTGTCCCCCGCTCGGTATACGCCCGTGAGTACAAGTCATTCGCGGAACAGTTGAGGTGTCCTTGGTTGACGGTGCTATGCCAAACAAAAGGAGAATGAAATTTAAAAAAGAAAAAAACAGGAAGGACTTAAAGGAGTACTGAAGGGTCATTAGAAAAAAGAGTAACACTACAGCGTCTGGAGCAAATAGCTGGCCACCAGGAACTCCATTTGGAGGAACATTTGAAGACCTCGGCAGTGGTTCCGACAAGGGCTTATAATTGCAGCATGGTTGAATAGCTTCCTGCTGGCACTACTCAACCGGACTGAATTCAAAGAGTGTCTATATCAGACAGCTTACTCTACAAATGTTCACCAGTCGTTCTGCGGAGGAACGAGGAAAAAGCACAATCACATTACCCGAATGTCTTTTCTAAAGTATCCATTTTATTTCTTCCCCCACAGAACCAAGTTTTATAACATTAAGTTTCAACCAGGTTTTCCATTGCTTTTCTAAAACATGCTCGCAGAAGACTCCTGCAATCTTTAGTGCTCCTTCCGACTGCCACAAATTTGCATAGCATAACAATTGCATAAATTCGCATAACAATTCATTAAGATACGTCGCATATTTTTTATATATATTTATATTTCTGTACCATCACTTAATTCGATATAATCTAGGATGCGTAGTTGTGACACTACTTGATGGACAAACGACAGAGAGAGAGAAAAGAGCGCAGATATGATTCTTTCTCGGCCGGCGTATAAGACCGCAAGACCTTCCACAACAACATATACATGATCATGATGATGATGATGACGTAAAAAGACCTTCACACTGCATCGAACCACCACATTTTCAAAGTTTACTTTCGGAGGATCACTCGGCGATGCGGAGGGAATGGGTTTCCCGCCAAACGAAAAAGCGCAGGCCCTCAGTAAAAGTGTACCCACAGCACGTGTTCCACAGATATGGCGACACACACGCGAATGAGGATTCGTTTGCACATGTTGGATGGACTACAGTTACGCGGTTGTGACAATAATTAAGGCTCGTTCCACCGCAACAGGAGAGTGTGGATCATAGCCGGTAATGAAACAGTTGCTCCGACCATTCTGCCGCCATTCGCCACCGTCCACCACGACCACTAATTTGCGAGCTAATGCGCGCCCATTTCGTGCAACCTACTATAGCGAGAAACTTATTCTCTTTTTTCAATGCTCCCGCGTTTAATATCTGTTTGATATTCGTTCGGTAGCTCGTGGCTTTACGTCGCGAATCAGTATTGATCACGCATAATTCCCTTGGAAGTCGGCCCAGGACGCACATTCCCCCAGAGCGTTAGTCGTGACGTAGCCCACCTTTGTGAAGTCCACAACGGCAAGCTCTTCCAGCCGTACCACCACCACCACCACCACCCACACCGATTATCGCAAAAACTATCACCCTGCGAGTGCCTTTGAGCGTGTTGCACAGTCAAGTCATAGAAGGAGTACCACCCGCCCCACGGTGTGTCGAAATTATTTCATTTTGCGAATATCGCCGAAAAAAAAAAACAGTATTATTAGCTAATTGTACTAATGTATTATTCGGGAGTTCGATAAATGAATATGTCGCCGCTCAATATAAGCACACGTCCAAGAATCGGTTCGATTGTGGAGGAAGCGACATGCTGCTCCAAAGGGGAGAGGGAACGAAATCAATACTCGGGGCTCTGTCGTGGAGAATTCAAATCCCAATAATGGTAGCACCTGGCTAGAACTCCGGCAACCTAGTTAGATTTATTACCAATGAACCGTGCAGAAATGGGGTCACGTTCGGCTAATGTATGGTACTTCGGTGTTTCCACGCTGTGAAGTGTTCAGTTGACTTTGATCGTATCGATTGCGCTGTAACGCAATCTGTAACGATTGACGTTTAGGAACAACTGCAGCACTTGTTGCACGAACGCACATTCGGGACTATATAATTGGCCGTAATTTGCCTTGTTTCTGACCTCATCCACGGGTGTTTTTCAAAGGTGCGATGCTCTTTTATTGCAAACGGGTGCACCATGAAGGGACGCACTGGTCATTATGCAACGTTATCATTATTATTGAACGGCATCCCCCTCCCCTCATTATTGGCGCTGTCAAGGCAAGGAAAACAGCAAGGTATCGAACGTCATCTTCCTCTGACTGTTCAAAACTTGGACCCGACGAACTCCGTAGATAAAGATGGCCCCGTTATGTACACTTTGTTGTCCGTTTCACGAATTACGTGACAGAAAACGCCTTGCTACCAAGTGCACTTTGCAGTCGTATCCGATAGCAGGTGTCACTGTGCACAACGTGGGGTAGCATGTCACGAAATCCTGCTGCACTATTTTACTACTTGTGCGTGACATCAGCCGCGGTTAACGAAAAGGCCCACATAGAGTGGAGAGGGAAAGGCAGCTGGGCCCCGGGAAAAATCGAAGCTGTCTGGATGACGCGCTAACCCTGGCTCGATAGCTGTGGTTGTCGCTTTTCCCGCTCAGTCGAAAACCGGTAGCTGATAAGAGAGGTTGCAGCAGCTGTAGCCAATATGAGCGTCACAGCTCAAGGGGGTCGAGGATTTTATCCGTCACGCGACACCAAGAACGACAACGTGACGAAGAAAATAAGACCTCTTTAGTGGCGAGCGTATCAGCCACACACCGCAGGCGTTGCAGGTAAAAGCGTGGCGCTTACCTCATTTTCGCTTGGTAGCAGAGTTGTACGTAACTCGTTACCCAGTAACCAGTTGCTTTTTTGGTAACGAAGTAACGACTTAGTTACTTTGCCAAAAATTGTAACTAATAACGTATTCAGTTAAATCGGTAACTCGTTACTCACGTTACTCGTTCCTTTTCTTCGTTTACACTATTCTTCAATATGGATGGCATTATCAATTAGTACGTGGAATTTCCGTAGGCTTTCTAACACGTAGTGACCTTACCTGGATGTTCAGCTCCTGGGAACCTCTGGTCGACAGTCATTCTTTTCTTGAGTCCTAAGGCGAAGGGCACGTTGAATACTGCATTGTTACCTGGTCGTGTCATTTACCATGCATAATATTCCTGTAAAAAGCCCCTGTGGATTTCCTTTTTTTCCCCCTGTTATCTCAGAGCCGCTGCCAATGGATAAACTAGAGTCACGAAATTCGCCTAAACTCGGATCCTGTGATGACATTTTCATTTACCGTGTTGTTGTAAAATGTGTTCACCTGACCTGGATGAAGAGACCCCGGGTTCATTATAAGCAGCTCGTATCCCTCATTAACCGCGCGGTGTATCCCTGGAAAAAGCCTTAGTCCGTGTATTTTCCCTCCCACCTGCACGCTTATCGTCTCTGAGAATCTCTTGTCGTCCAGTGAGAGTCACTCCTCGGATTAGTGAGAAAACTCAGATGATAACCGCGTCAGTGTTTCCCGCTTTGGACGAGAAGTTCGAGGTGAAGGCGACAAAAGGTGACGAGAATTTTGTATTTTCGTACCTTTTTTTTTTCGTACCTACCAAGTAGCTTGACTCACGTGAAATGGATCAAAATGACGTGGACAAAGTATCAGGAGACATACTTGCATTTATTTGAAGCGAGAACTGGCGGTACAGGGCGTGCCTGTATAAGGCGTACGAGCCGCTATTTTCCGCAAATTCAAATTCAGACGAGAGTAACAAAAGTCCAGTCAGCATGCTTTTTGTGTATGATATAAAGAACGCAAGTGCGTTAGCTCTAGTGGGAACTTTGACGAGGCCACTTTGTTAAATTAGTAGCAAGGTGTCTATTTTTCTTTAGCATATACCTGCAGCATGCCTCATATACGATGTAGGTTTAACATGCATAGCAATAGCAAAGTGACAAAAATATGACAAATACTAGGTTCAAGAGCATTTAAGAGCTTCTCTTAATTGTGCACTAAAACATATATGTGAATTTTACTAATATTCGCATACAAAAACTGTTACTTGGGTAAGACACCAACTCACAGAAAAACATCTGGTACACTGTGCGACACCGCATTTGTGACACACCCCTTTCTTATAAATAACCAGGCCAATAACCTGCATGTGTACACATCCAAAGGAAATACAAGCAAGCGGTCAACAACACGTCCGATGTTTTGTCTTTCAGGTGAAGAGATACTTGTTCTCAGAAGAGATTGTTTTATTGGTGTTTTCCACTGCAGCAGTAATGGTGACAATGTCAGTAACATACGACAAGATGTCGAAGCGGAATCTTTGCTGCAAGATCATAAAAAAAGCTTCATTCGCTACATAGCGCCCACTCAATGTGAATTCGAGCACTGGCTACTGACTGGTGCTGGTCAAAGTACTTACTGCAGACGCGACTGTGACGGTAATTTGCTTTTCCCATGTCACGTCTCATAAGGCTTTTAGTCGCGTAATTTAAGCACTGCAACCCAGTGATAAACCATCACAGCAGACTTCTCAGACGAAACAACTATCGCAGCAACGCGCAGAAACCTACGCCAGAATCCATCCAGTGCGTGACAAAAAGCGTCACGTGATACGGCTGACCGAAGAGCCGCTAGTGTTCGCTCTCGAGGCGATAGTGCAGGGAATAATATCGCTTTTATGTTGCTCATTGACTGGCGTGTAGATTTCATTCGCCATTAACACACGAAAACAAGAAAAAAAAAACACGTCTCCCAATTTTAACAAATCGGAGAGCGAATGGAAACACTCTGTCGGCTGTGATGTGTTTCATCAGCTATCCGCAACTATACGCCCCTGTATTTTTGGCCGCTCAGGCGGCTGCGGGACCATTTTTTCCGCCACACAACCAGGGACGATTTTTTCCCGGACCATTTTTTTCCTACACCCCTCTCTCGGACGTAGCGTACGGGTCATACGATGTAGCGTCATGGGATGACGGATTCGATTTACCGTGGTATTTCTTGTGGCATTCGGAACCGTAGCTCGGGATCACCTTAAAACAGGGGCGACGTCCGTTCCATGAGTGCACCAATCGTCCTTTTGGCGTCGCCTTTAGTAAAATAAATATACCTTATCCGCGTTCCATCACTCAGGTGGACTCGTCGTGCACCTGCGGCCTCGTTCCCGTACATGCCGCAGAGGCCAGTGACCCACTGAAGCTGGTTGTCATGGGGCGCGGACAATTGCTGACCGGACAATTGCTCACAGGAAAATTGCTCACCGGATAATTGCTCACCAAAAAACTGCTGAAGCCGGACAATTGCTCACCGCCTTTCACCACACTTATATTGCGATTTTATTTCGCGTTTTTATGTAATGTGATTTTATTTCGCGTTTATGGCGCCCATATACTTGACTTTTTATGTTAGCTGAACTTTTTTTTTTAGCTTTCTAAGGTTGCGTCAAATGGATCTAGGAAATCCACCAGCGAAGAGGGTGAGGCGAGAGGTCGCCCACTTGCAGGCACGCCTGAAGCGTCTTTGTCAGGACTACCTGCGTCACAAGGATCTTGCAAGACACATATAGAAGCCGCGGGGAGATACATCCGCTTCCGAAACCATTACGATGATGAAAATAAACACCACGTGGTTTCAAAAGCACACTTGTCTTTGGGAGCAAAGCTTCGCTTTGTCCACGAAAAAGGTTGAGAACTGGCACGGAAGCAGAACTCGCAAGATGGCAAGGTAGCAGGCGAGCTGGTGATTACGGACATCCATAATTAAAACGGAGAGACTGAGGGACACATAAACGACACGTCGTATTGTGACCGTGTCGTTTAGTTCCTCAGTGCCTGGGTTTTAATTATGTATGTAAGAGCTCGACGTTTGCGGGAAGCGTTCAACCTTAGGAGGCTAAAAAAGAAGTTCGGCCAACATAAAAAAGTCATGTACGAGGGGTGTCCAAGTCAAACCGGGTCTTTTCATTTTTCGCAAAAGTAAAATGAACTTACCGGCGAGAAATTACTTTTATTTTTCAACGTAATCTCCAGCTGCACTAATGCACTTGTCCCAGCGTTTCACGAGGGCTTGGATGCCAGCAGCGTAGAAATCCTTACCGGCGCGTAGCAGCCATGATCGGACCGTATTCTTGACCTCGTCGTCACAGCTGAAGTGGCGGCCCCCAAGGAACGCCTTCAGTGGCCCGAAGAGATGGAAATCGCTGGGGGCGAGGTCTGGACTGTAAGGGGGATGTGGCAGCAACTCCCATCCAAGTTCCTGTAAGGTGTGTGTCGTGAGATGCGCGGTATGCGGGCGTGCATTGTCCTGTAGGAGGAGGACTCCTTTGGTGATGAGGCCCGGCCGCTTTTGCTTCAGGGCCTTATGCACATCCCTGAGAACCTGGCAGTAATATGCACTATTGATGATGGTACCAGTGGGCAGAAAATCAACATGAACAACGCCAGCCTTGTCCCAGAAAACCGTGGCCATGACCTTACCCGCAGACGGGGTGCTTCGGAACTTCTTGGGAGCTGGCGCGCCCGAATGTTTCCACTGTTTTGATGCGCGTTTAGACTCAGGAGTGAAATGTTGCACCCACGTTTCATCGCACGTGATGATCCGGTCAAGGAACGGCTGTCCTTCAGTGTCGAAACGGTACCTTAGCTCTTGGGAGGATTCCAGTCTTCTCTGCCGGTCACACACGGAGAGCTGCCTCGTGATCCAACGGGCACTAACTTTCCGAAACTGGAGGTGTTCATGAATGATAGGGTTCAACGTTCCCACAGAAAGGTCCGTCTTTCGAGCCAGTTCTAGATATGTTCATCAGGCGCACCACACATTGGATTTTCTTAGGAACTCTGACACTGGGCTCTGAGCCGCCCCGGCCGGGATCGTCCTGCACTGATGTACGGCCGTCTCGGAACCGTTTGCACCACTCAAACGCTTTGCTGCGGCTAAGTGTATCGTGGCCATACTGAGCCTGAAGTCTTCTGTGAATTTCAGATGACTTTACGCCTTCATTCACGAGAACCTTCATGACAATAGGCGATTTCAGATATTGCCCTTGTGCTCCGCACGGGGGCCCTCCGTCGCCCAAGTCACGCGCATCGCGCAATGCGTTGTGGGAAATGGTTTGCATTCGTGCTCGTCTGCCTGGTCTGCCTGTTGCTTGATGGTGCGGGAGGTGAAGGAGAGAGAAAACCGAAACCGTTTGCGCTCTTCTTCTTCTCTCTGACTCATGGAAACTAAATCCCAAGGTGCAGCGGGGCTTTCGCAACACGGCGTTCTCTGGTGGGCCATCCATGCACTTTCTGAAATCGTCTATTCGCTGTTCCATGTGCGCGCTCACCTCGTTGTCGGCCATCTTGTCCAGCACGTGTCTTCTGTTTTGCACAAACTTTGGACCACCACGTGGTGAACGCGGAGGCCTGTCGCGTGTGAAAATGACGAAAAAGAAGTAGCGCGAGCCATTTGTACACTCAGGAGACAGAAAGTCCCGGTTTGGCTTGAACACCCCTCGTATATGAGCGCCATAAACGCGAAATAAAATCACATCACAAAGAAACAAGAAATAATAACAACAACGAGTTTTATTTTGTGATTACCTTAATAATATATCCATTTACCTGATTGTGGTTATCTCAGTAACTTTATTATTGCGATCACAATATAAGTGCGGTGAAAGAGGCGGTGAGCACTTATCCCTCTTCAACGGTTCTGTGGTGAGTTTGGTTTGATTTTAAGAACAAATGAAATGGAGATTTGGCTTCACTAGTGTGAGGCGCGCAACTCCACATCACTTGCACCAGTTACTTTGGTGGAACACTCCTGGAATGATGATGCCAATTAAGAGGAGGAGGAGGATGGTGATGATGATGATGATGATTAGCGGTGATGGTGATTCCGACAGAAAACAATTGCACACACACTGAGATGTCACAGAACGCGCAAACACGCAACACGCAAACGGTCGAACAGTAAAACCCACAAAACACTCATAGCCTCAAAACTTGTTGTCCGCATCAATGTCCCGGAAAAATTTCACTACGGCGGAGTACGCTCGGTGTCTGACACTCTGATTCCAGGACCCAAGTACTTTTGAAACACTGAGCGGACGGCGGTCCACTGCTGTCAGCTCCGACTGTAGAAGGCGACGAGCTTCAGTATATCGTACGCCGGACATCAAAATGTGCTCGACATCTTTCATAACGCCGCACATGGAGCAGTTTGGGGAGGCTGCTTTTCCGATCGTTTGTAAAAAGCTACGGCTCTATGGGGCCTTCAGACGGAACCGGTAGATTAGGGTCTCCATGGACCGAGGAAGCGAGGCTGGGACCAACCGAACGAAAAGTCTGGGTCTATGCTGATCAGTGGATGCCTTCGAGAATCACTGCGCCACAGGTTTCTCCTTAGTCTCTTCGTTAAAGTTGACAACATTAAGCGGGTGCCAAAGGGGGCAAAATACATCTTACGAACCCAACCGGACTGATGTGCCCGGGAAGCCGCTGCATCCGCCGCGTCATTCCCAGGTATGCAGGAATGGCCAGGGATCCACTGAAGGATGATGTCGTGTCCTTGTGACCTGCTGATCCGCCCGGCGCTTGTAATGCTCGCAATCCGGTCTGTGAATCACTGTAAACAACCCATGATTTGGGGTCTTCATGCGCCTCTATAAATTGCATCGCCATAATCATCACATGGAGCTCTGCGGCCGTGGGCGACGTGCGATGAGACAATCGTGCGCAGCTCTGAATGCAGAGCTCAGGGACGACATATGCACACGTGGATCCTTACTCATTTGTAGACGCATCCGGTCAAAATGCACACTCTGTCCCTCTGACTGTGCATTATCTGAAGAGCTTGCTGACGCACAACAGTGGAGGGCACGAACTTGCTCCCCGTGCGACCCGATACTTTCGTGTACACCCGAGGCTGTAGCAAAGTCCAGGGAGGGCTGGAGTGTACTGGCAAATGCTTATGCCGGGGGACGTAAGTGCGGCACGGCATAATAGCTTGATGAAACCTACAAAAACTTCGTGTCGAAAGAGCTCTTGACAACGGGTGCCGACGAAATCTCGTTGTTAGTCGAACGTAATGGCGCAGCGATTCTACCATCTGTAGCACAGGAAGTGAGGCTGTCTCAACTCGGCTACAACAGCTGCATTAGACGCTGCTCTGGGAACACCAAGGGAGATCTTGATGCTCTTTGTCAACGCACGTTCTAAAATCATTTCCGACGACGGCGCAAGATCATGAAGAACTGGGAGGTGGAACGTGAGAGGAGATCGTACCAAAGCAGTATGGAGGGTAAGCATTGATGTACATGATGAGCTCCATTGGCAACCTGCCAAAAAGCGTAGGATATTGGTACGAGCATGCAACTTGGTCTTGAGGCTTAGGACTTCAGGTCTCCATGAGAGCGAACGATCCACGATGACTCCAAGGAACCGGTGAGGCGTAACTCGTGACACAGCATGTTCATTTACCTCCAGCTGTAACCTCGGCAACCGTTTCCGCGTGAACGGAAGGAAGACTATCTTTACCGGAGAGACGTCATTACCCCGCTCTGTGAGAAACCTCATCACCTGGTCAAGGGAGCCGGAACTGCAGTGCCGGCCATTGCTTTCCTGAAGTCCAAAGGCAGATATCATCCGCATAGAAACTGATTGTCACTCCCCGTGGCAGCAGCTGTGGCAGGAACGAGAGTACTACGTTGAAGAGCAATGGGCTGAGACCTTGAGGCACTCTCGTTTCCTGTGCATGATAGTGGCTGTCACAGTCGCCTGTGCGTATGAACACCTTCCGATCCTGCAGATATGCCGCAATCCACCGAAATGAGCGTCCAGTTAAACCCAGCTTATACAACGAGTGTTGCACATACACGTGTATCACACTGTCATAGGCACTCTTAATATCAAGGAAAACGGCGACCGTTAGGCGTCCGTTAGCCTGTTCTTCTTCAGTACTTGTAACTAAGTCAAGTATGCAGTCCATTGCGCAGCGGGACTTCCGGAACCCTGCCATGCAGTCCGGAAATAACCTGTTCGACTCCAGGTACCATTCGACTCTCTTGAGAATTAAACGCTCCACTACCTTACACAGGCTGCTCATCAGACTGACCGGGCGAAAGGATCCCAGCTTTCGTGGAGACTTGCCTGGTTTCAAGACTGGAATGATCTGCGACGTCTTCCAGGATTCCGGGAGGACACCTTCACGCCAGCTCTTGTTGATCAATTCTAACATCAAGTTCAATGCCAGAGGGCGCCAAAGCTGGCAATCGCTTTGTAGGTAATCCCATCCGGGCCTGGTGCAGAGCGTTTCGTACACGAACGGATTCCTGCTTCCAACTCCCATAGCGTAAAGTTTGTGTCCACTGGACCATTGCTGCTTCCATGAACGGCAGCACTTAACTCTTGGCGAGGCTTGACCACTGATTCCACGCAGACATTGCTAGATGACGCGGCAGAGCTGGTCTAACTGACATAGCTGGTCAGCTAGTGATCGTTTATGCAATCCGCAAGAATCCGGAAAGAATTCACTTGAGTAACAGGCGTACCCAGACTCTTGGCAATCTGCCAAATCCGTGTAGCGGGTGTGGAGGGAGTTAGTGACGCCCAGAAGTTTCTCCTAGTCCGAGGAGCTAGCCGCGCCAGATGACGTCGGATGATCCCACGAAGTCGGCAGGCTTCTTTGTAGTGAACGTACTCTCCTATTCTGCGGAACATTCTTTCTGCTCGTCAATGGATGGAGCGAAGCCTCTCGAATTCAATATCCACAGCACTATACCGCGAAGCTGCAGTGATTGACTTCGTGATATGGTCGTTACATTTGGCTATTGTAGTGCTGAGCTCGTCAAATGAGGTGACACTGTGCACCTTTGCCTCCATCCCATTTTTGAACTGACTCCAATCAGTAACGTTAACATTGCGCGTTAGCATTTGTCCCTGAGAGAGAGAAATATGCACAGGGACATGGTCACTTCCCATAGCATCGTAGCTCACCATCCGGGATATTGGACGAGGAAAACTGCGAGAGCATAATGAAATGTCCAAACAGCTGCTATATGTGGGCCCACGAAAGAATGTCGCAGATCCATCATTGAGATCCATCATCTGTTATGAGGGGGGGGGGGGGGGATTTATTGGCAGAAAAAAAGAAAAAGAAAGAAAAGAAACGGGAAAGGTCAGCCATGAGCAGTTGTCCGGTCTCAGCAGTTTTTTGGTGAGCAGTTGTCCGGTGAGCAATTGTCCGGGATCCGGTTGTCGTGGCTCTGTGCTGATGCGTAGACCAGCGGAGCCTGTTCCTCTGGTGCAATTGGTTCAGTAGTGGTTCGATATTTAAACTTTACAAAGGTCAGGTTTCAACTCAAGTGTAGGACTTGACTCCTCACTGTGGACCTCACCGTTAATATATTTTCACTAAATTACTTTGAGGAGAACAGAACTTCACCGCCAGCAACGGGGCAGGGTGCCGCCTCTGGCGATGAAACTCCCCACTCATCACCATTTCAATAAAGTTGTTGTTGCTGCTGTTCATCCCATGACACGATGAACGCCCGATTTGTGAAAAGCGGGTGCGTACACCGTTTTATGACAATTAACCTAACTACATGAGTGTCACAGAAGGGCGTCCGGGTTTAAACAAATCTGGGGACAGAACGATATGTCATTCGGAATTATGGTTGGCTAGGAGCAACCTGCAGAATAAGGGGGGGATGGGATTATTTATTTTGGCAGGAAAAGTTAGTCAGAAAGGACGGCTCGCTATTCCTTGGTAAATAATTCCTCAGTGAGTAGTCACGTTCCTGGGGTACTCAGAGTCAGGCGATGTGGTGTCAGGGGTCTTCCGCCGTCCCATCCACGATGTGACAGGCTGCTGAGGAGACCGGTATCCCGAAGGTAGTGGAGAAGCGCTGCGGTTACACCACCGCTGCGTGTGCCAAGTAATGTTACGAGAGAGATGTTGGAGTATCCGAGACTGGTCATGCGAGACTTGAGCGTGTCGCGGAAGGCCCCGAAACGGCGGCAGTCGAAAAGAAGGTGCCGAACTGTCTGCCTCATTGTTGCAGGTATAGGGGTGTCGTGGCTTGCTGGTCCATTTTGAACAGCAGTGACGGAGTGCAGAAATGAAAAACACATGAATATAGCCGGTAACCGTGTTGGCTTGCTGAGCTCAAGATCACGGGTTCGATCCCGGCCGAGGGCGGTAGCAATGTGGGAGGGGGGGGGGGGGTAAACATTGCTGCCAGCACCGTGTGTCGGAGATTTCCGGCGCACGTCTAAAGAACCCAAGGTGGTCGAAATTATCCGCAGTCCTACACTCTTAAAAATGAACTTCACCATATAGCACGCTCCTAGCCAACCATCCTCATGAGTGACATCGTTCCGTCCTCTGATTTGCTGCAAACGGGAGGCGTACGCCATTTTTGTGGCATTATGCAGTTAATAATCAAATCAAGGGAGAGAACGTTGTCATTCGGGATGATGGTTGGCTAGGAGCGTGCTATGCGGTGATGCTGTTTTTGTAACAGTGTCCCCTGCGGCACGTGCAGCATGTCGCCACACAAATACACTGGGATCCGGACATTTCGGTGCGCGGACGTTTCGGTGCATGGACATTTCGGTGCACGGCCACTTCGGTGCACGGCCATTTCGGTGCAAAACGTTGCTGAGATGTCCCGAAAAAATGGTCTCGGGAATGGCTGTCGCGATGTCGACATATCGTAATAAAACGAAGGGAAGAAGGCGGCTTGGGGGGGGGGGGGGGGGAGGGCATCAAAAGTGGTGTTGACAAGGAATTTGGTTTACATAGAGAAGAACGTGCTTTGTGTATTTTTTTGTGTATTATTATAGATTTAAGACCTGATCTGCATGTGATCGTGGTCTGTCGTGGCTTTTAAACTTTTGGGGCATTTTCTTTTTAATATTTTGCGCCCCATGTTCTAGTCGGTGCTGTACAGATATTCATTTTTTTATTTCTTTTTTCAAGAGTAGATGAAGAATTGCTTTGTCATTTTGTAGTGAGTATTACATTGAAAAGGGTATCTTCAAGGTACGGATACTATGCAATTTGAATTCCATTTGTTGAGGACGTGCCGGTTACATCTTTAGTGGATGCATTTGATTACACGTTATTCCCCTTGTATTCCTACATAATTTTTCCTCTGGGATTGCCGCTTATTTTCAAGGCCTAAACAACGACATAATATTACCATGGTGCCACTCCAAAAGCTGTTGGACCTGCTAGTCATAAAATTATTGCGGTCACTTAAAATGATAAAATAATTTCAAATAATAAATTACGTGATTGGCAATTATGTACTGCTTCTGTGGTTTAACCTCAATCTTTTGTTTTCTTAACTCGAGAGCAAAAGCTGACTGACTGAATGCGTAGCGCATGTCGGAGCGCACTATACGTGTTACTTTTGTCACGCATTTTTTTTTTTATATAGGGTTTCCTTTACTGCGGACCACATTATTTTTGACATAGTTCATCACAGTGAATCACTCACGGGATGGCCATAATGTGATAAAACGGCTTATTCCATGCTTGAAGTCTTTTGTTCCATTTAAGCAAACTTGAAGGGCCACGGCCCCCGGGAAGGTGCAGTTTTTATCGAAACGAGAACACAGGAACGGGACATGGTAACTTGGTAACTTTTTGGAATACAAGGGGAATAACGTCTAATCAAATGCTTACACCAAAGCTGTAACCAGCACGTCCTCAACAAATGGAATTCAAATTGCATAATATCCGTACCTTGAAGATACCCTCTTCGAGATAATACTCACTACAAAATGACAAAGCAATTCTTCACCTACTCTTGAAAAAAGAAATAAAAAAATGAATATCTGTACAGCACCGACTAGAACATGGGGCGCAAAATATTAAAAAGAAAATGCCCCAAAAGTTTAAAAGCCACGACAGACCACGATCACATGCAGATCAGGTCTTAAATCTATAATAGTACACAAAAAATACATAAAGCACGTTCTTCTCTACGTCAACCAAATTCCTTGACAACACTACTTTTGATGCCAAGCCGCCCTCTTCCCGTTGTTTTATTACGATATGCCGACATCGTGACAGCCATTCCCGGGACCATTTTTCTCGGAACCAAGTTGCAGTGATCCCCCGCCCCCGCCGCTGTAACGCTTTGCACCGAAATGCCCGTGCACCGAAATGTCTGTGCACCGAAACGTCCGTGCACCGAAACGTCCGTGCACCGAAATGTCCGCACCAAAATGTCCTATACCCAAATAGGCTGACTCGGCTTACGTGTAGATCTACTCCCAATTGAAGCTGATGTTCCACACTTTCTCCTCGACTGTCACAGATTCGACACCCCTCGAGCCACGCTGAGACGACGCCTACTCGAGCTGCGGTGCACGGACTTTTCTCTGGCCACTCTGCTCGGCCCAGTACGAGATCACACACACCGGTCTGTGACCAAAGCAGTTCTGACTTTCTTGAGAGATTCAGGTCTTATGAACAGCCTGTGAACTCTGTCGTGCAATCTCATTCTTCTGTGCCCCACTCTCACCCTCAACGCATTAACCTCATGCTTTCCCTTTAAAGTCATCTTCTGTGATCCATCTCATCATTCTTTCACCGTTTGTTAGTAATCTTTTTTTGTCATCTTTGTCTTTAATCTACCTCATCCTTCTTTCATCATTTGTTAGTTTATCCTTTATTTCCTAATTCTTTTTCTTTTTATTTATTTCTTATTTCTTAATTTTCTTTATTTATTTATTTCTCTTTCCTTCCTATTTCTTTCTTTGTTTAATTCTTTTCTTTTTATTTGTTTATTATTTCTTAATTTTATTTATTTATTTATTTCTGGAATAGCAAGCCGACGTCTCGTTTGGCTGACCTTTCCCACGTTTTTTTTTCCTTTTCGTCTAATAAATATATCCCCCCCCCCAATTAGTATATGCGTCACGGCACTAAGGCATAATATCGCCCATATGTGTGAGAATTAAGAAGAAAGTGTGTTCGACGACCTCTTTATGCGGTTACAGCGTGACACGACGAGAACAACCAAATGCGTTCGGATTTGTCGAGGAAGGGAGCTTTTATGCAACACTTTGCACTTACACTCTAAAAACAGAACTTCACCGCCGGCATATGACACATTCTGCGATAGCCACGACGCTGAATGATAGAGTTATCGCTTCTGAGCTGAAGGGGTTACACCATTTTATGGCAATTAACGTGAGCCGAAATTGTCACAAAAGAGGCGTACACTTCCAAAGTTCAACAAAGGAAGAAAGATAACGTATCATTCAGAGCACGTTATGCGGTGAAGTTCTGTTTCTAGAGGGTGTAAAGTTTTGTAAAAAGAGAGAGAGAAAAAAAAAAGAAATGAAAACGAAAAGCCTCTCGTTTGCAAAGGACTGACAAAGGAACGATACCTCTCTGAATGACGCCCTGAGCGAATGCGAGTATACGTATCTACACTCTTAATACAGAACTTCACCGCATAACACGATTCCTAGTCAACCATAATCCCGGATGACAACGTTCTCTCCTCTGATTTGTTGAAAACAGGAGGCGTACGCCTTTTGTGACTTACGCAGTCACGTTAATTGTCACAAGAAGGCGTACGCTCTGCGCTTTCGCCCAAATCAGGAGTGACAACGATCTCAATCTGCACAATGACTGGCCTTCAGCGTGCTATGTGGTGAAGTTCTGTTTTAAGACCCTGCGATCTGGGTTCGAATTCGGGCGCTGGCTCTGCTGTCAGGGTGTTTTCTCTGGGCTTTCCCCATACGCGCTTTAAGACACATGTCGTCGCAGTTCCATATGAAGTCGACCCAGGACGCACGATTCCCCCTCTGCGATAGTCCTGCAACGTTGCCTGCCTGAACGTGGCCGACTAAGGCAAGCAGTACACCGCCACCATCTGTTGTAAGAGGCAGGGTTGAAATGATACCTGGTATTCATGTTACTAAAACCCCGAGACTAGGGAACTACGAAAACAGAGACACACGGACAAAGTCTCGAGAGGTACTCGGTCCTCCAGTATTTCTTGCCTACGTACAGAAAAGGATGGGTCAATGCTTTCACTGCTGGGTACATTTAGTGGAAATTGCGGAGGAGCAAATAATGTAGCTCTTTGTTTGCACAGATACACCTGCATGAGCGACGACTGACCCTATCGAGTGATGCGAAACGGCGAAGGGAGCGCTCGCTGGTGCTTGCAGAAAGCTCCGCTTACACAGCCATTGATTTTTCATTACCGACCGTGGGCTCCTAAAGAGCGCAACAGTCTGCTCCCGGGATTTCCAAGCCGCATCCGGAAGCAGCCGGATCAGCGGTGGAACCGTCACGCTATCGCCTCGGCAAAGAACTGTGGTCCAGTGGTTTTCACATAAAGGGTTCACGGGAGATAGGGTGCCGTGAAGTGATATTATAGCGTTGAGCGACGCAATACTGTGTGTGTGTGGGGGGAGGGGGGGCGTATATTTATTAGAACAAAGAAAAAAAAGGAAAGGTCAGCCAAACGGGACGTCGGCTTGCTATTCCGCGAAGAAAAAAGAAAAAGAAATAACCGACGAAGAAAATAAATGGAAAGAAAATAATTAGGCTTTCGTCGTTCATTGCCTACACTTAAAAGTGAGTGCTCCTGCAAGTGGTCTCCAGTGTAAGATTAGTATATTTCATCCGAAGCCGGAGGAAAATTCTGTGGTTGGTACGGCAGTTGACAAAAAGTCAGTGACTCGAGCCCACACCTTTCTCATTGCCGATCATGTATATTACACAGAGTTGTACGTAACGGGTTACTAGTAATTGCGTTACTAGTAATCAATTACTTTTTTCAGTAATTTTTTAACGTAATCAATTAAGTTTGTGAGCAAGTAATTTTCCAAGTAATCTGATTAAAATTTTCGGCAATCAATTACCGAGTAATCGATTACTTTTTTAACTTTCCGTCAACAATGGCAACCCTATTCCAAGCCAATCTGTACTTCTGTTCCACCACGAGTTCGACTAAAGCAATGACGTAGAGGTCACTGTGACGGCAGTCTCTAGTCCACACGTGTTCCATGCACACCACAGAAATATGATAATCCCTTACAACCGCGACCTACTGGAGCAACAGTAAAATAGGTGACTGTATTGACACATTGTGCGGCTGAACATAGCAATAGTAACAAAACGACGCGCATGTTTCGACGTGGATGTTTCGACGTTGTTTTAAGCGTGTATATAAATCTGTAATAGACGCGTGTATGTGTCTTGTATGTTGCTTTCAAAAGTATTTGTGAATTTCACTTATCATGTACGTTGGTGTCTCATATTAGAATTTGCAGCAAGAGCTGCATGGTTGCATTCACCGCAAGCTTGTTGGCTTTGGTATGGCTCACAATTTAAAAGTAATGGTAAAAGTAACGCGTAACATTTTTAATCGGTAACGTATTACATTTGTGATGAAGAATTTGTAACGGTAAAGAATTACTTTTCGCGCAGTAGTAACAGTAATTGTAATCAATTACTTTTTTCGAGTAACGGGTATAACTCTGATATTACACTACGCCGACATCGCGCTCTCGTCAGCATACGAGTTCCAAGGTCTCATGAAGACACAGACTGTGGCCCATACGTTTTCTTCCATGCACATTGACACACAGACGAGCAAACCCAGGCAGGATTCTTTCCGGTCATTGTTTGGGTGGTGGAAAGTAGCTGTTCTGAGGCTGGAACACGCAAACAGACGAACACAACACCTAAGAACATGAACAATTGAAATATAGCAGTCGTCGAAAAAGCCAGTCAGCGGCGACAATCGAAGCACACACCTCTCGGTTTCCGGTCGAGTGCGCTAACCATTACGCTATGCTGGCAGTGTTATGTTTCTCTTAATTGTCCGTTCAGCCTGTGCAATTAAAATTAATATTGCACTTTTGTTGAAACGACAGTAAGCTTAACAGGAATAACAGGACTTCCTTGTGTGTCAGAAAGAGGCAATCGCCATCCAGGGTGGACACAAACGCATAGGTTCTCTAAACGCCTAACGAACAAAGAAAATCGAGTAATTCACGAAAAAGGCAATATCAAGGCGCCATTGGCCTTTTTTTAATTATTCGAATATCCGGATAATTTTCCTTCGATGGTTCGCAGTGCCATCTGTTGGGTTGATATCCACGATATATCCGCAACGTGTATGAAAATTTAGTGGGAAACGATTACACATAACCTTTTCCAGTCTCGCATGAATGTGGAATAACCAAACATTGTGCAAACCCACTGCACACAAACTCCACCGGGACAAAGGACCGAAACTGGACGATGCACCTGCGTTCTTGTATAGTAGCGCTATTTGTAAAAGTTCGTCGTATCCGCCACCAGTGCTCTTGGCTTGCAATGATAAATTATGCTGTGGATCTCAAGGGCTTCCCGAATACACGCTCCCTCGAAGCGACCTACTTTGTTTATACACTGAGGAATGTCTCTTGTGAGATATCAGCTTCATTATGTGGTAAATTATCTAACCGAATCATTAATGATGACAGCGCTAATGGTCCCAAGGAATCACGCGACGTACGTGACAGTTTAACTGACCGTAGATACTGCGTCAAAAAACCGGAAACTGCAACACTGTACACTGCACGGATGTTTCCAAAGAATTCTCCACCATATTTATTTTCACTAGAGACGTTCATTTCACCACTCGAAAAGCGGAACTTGACCGCACAGCACACTCCTATAGCCAACCATCATCCCGAATGGCGTCCTTCTTCCCGTGATTTGTTAAAATGTGAGGTGAACGCCTTTTTCGTGACACCTATGCACTCACGTTAATTATCGCAAAAAGGCGTGCACCCCGCGCTTTCCACAAATCAGTAATGAAAAGGGTACCATTCTGTGTAATGGTTGGCCTTGCAGTGTGTCTGCTGTACACATGATGCCCTCTTTGCGTTGTTTGCCGTTCCGAGAACGCGTTGCTTATGTGAAGCAGAGTCAAGATGTAGTTAATTATGTGCTCGGCTCGTCTTAGTAGGAAATTGAAATCCTCTTTGAATAAAGGATACACGAGGAGAAGCATCGATAAAATATTGGAAGGCAGCCCGCGCACGAAGCTCCAAGTCTAATTAGGCGCCATCTTTCTGTGGAGCTTGATCCTTGCACATCCACCTCTGTCGGCCTAACGCACTACTACACATCATCATTATCTGCTCTATGAATCCCCTCACCATGCTAGTATCAAAGCGACGTGCACTTGTATGATAGGGTTGTGCTATTGTACGTTCGGGACACAATTTGGTTCTTCCGAAAGCTAATTTGTGGCAAGAAGCTAACTTGATGCCCTTGGGGTCTTTCGTTCCTTTCTTGTCTTCCACATCGAAAGTGCGCCTATGATGATGAACAGAAGAAAACAATGAGGATGACATCAGAATACCGCTCCAAGTGTTGTATGGTACCTGATTCACCTTGTGGTCTTCTGTGAGACAACATGAGGTTTCGGACAGGATAAGTTCAAATCATTATCGCAACCTCGTTGTACTCGTGAAAGAGAAGAGCACGTCTCCTCACATGCATGCACTCGAAATATAGTTGGCATCACCAAAGGGCGACATAACGATCCAAATCGCTGGGAGGACAAACATTGTTTTATTTCAGTATATTTCCTGCCCATTACCGACAGTACTAACCCAACCGAACACATCGTCAGTTGGGAAAAGACGGGAAATTTTGCAGCAGCGTGGCATATACTCTAAAAGCAGTACCACCTAAAGCGCTTTTACCCAATGTCATGTGGCCAAGTTGCGTTTTTAGAGCGTGTACGTTCCGCGAGTGCGTCTCTGAGCGTCGGCAGAGGTTGAAACACGTCGCAGAGGTGCTGCCACGCGGTGTGAAAACACGCGGGACTCACGCAATCGGTGATTGTGTGTATCGTGAGTTATCGCGCTCCTGAGAGTTTTAGTACATCGTACGCTATCGCCTTTGCGTACGTAAGCGATAGCGTTGGTGGTTCTGCACACGCGCAAAACATAAAGAGAGCTTCGCATAGTGCGCAGAAGCACCACGCTATTCCTTACGTACGCAAAGGCGATGGCGTACGATGTACTAAAACTCTCTATTTTGCCGAACTCTGCGTCTGACTGCCCTCCTTGGTAGCTCAGTCGGCAACGTGTTGGCTTGCTGAGCTCAAGGTCGCGGTTTCAGTTCCGGCCTAAGACGGCAGCAATGTGGGGGAGGTAAACATTGCTTCCAGCACCGTGTATCGGAGATTTCCGCCGCACGTCAAAAGAACCCCAGGTGGTCGAAATTATCCGCGGTCCTGCCCTGCGGCACGTGCAGCATGTCGCCACACTAGGCCGACAAACCTTTCGTGTAACGTCACGCCATTATTATTATTATTCTGCGTCTGGCTGAAATCTGCAACACGGTTGGGACTGTGATGGTGAGAGCTAGATTTTTTCTGGGCAAACGCCAACCGAAAGGACGTGCTACGCAGTGTCCGTGCGCTTTGCGAAACGAGATGGCCGCAAAAGCACAAGAACCTGCCTATGTTTTCTGAGGACTACAATGCTGTCAACGCTCAGCTAGAAAATTTGAGCGAGACCACTATACCCGGACGTCCGGCAGCTCGTGTTTCATTGGAAATGCTCCCTGGAAAGCCCTCTGTTCATCGTTTCCTTGCTGTCGTCCGCAAATATTCGTCAATACTGAACCCTTGCCTTCCTTCCAGAAAAAAAAAAAACAAAAAAACTTGAGGAACATGCATGGCTGCTGGTACCTGACGTGCACGTCCTGGCCGTGCTTGGCTTCCGTGCCGTGGCTGGCCTCCTTTCGATGAAATGTATCCCAAGTTGCCAAATTGCACGCCATACATATGGCGCCTACCTTCACAATAGGAGTCACACCAGCCTCGCTTTTGCACAGAATTGACCTGCTGTTTCAAATAACACAAACATTTCAAAACCAACTTCATCTGTCATCGACGGACTTAGGCTAACCGTTCCTTACAGCAGTCGTCTCCCGTTAAAGTTATTTCGCTAATTGTAGTCTAGTTTATTTTGTTTTCATCGACGTGTAGCTGCATTGGAATTTTTACAGCAAAAAGGACAATCGGCGTCGCAAATACCGAAACTTATCCGACTCTGACGTCACAGCAGGCACCTGCGCCAGTGTGGCGACCGCGGGAGCGGTCACATGCTTACGATCACCAATAGGAATGGCCGAGGCTCTCGTTCCTCTGACGACACGCGGAGGTTTATTCAAGGGCGTGTAGCTCGCTAACTATATATATATATATATATATATATATATACGACACCTATAGAAATATATATCTTTTTTCCTCACTGATCTGCTGTGCAGTAATGAATGTACATGATGTCATAGTCACGATTTATTTATTGTTGTTGTTGTAATGAACTATATACTATAGTAGACATCAAAGAGTCCCAATCCCCTTAACAGATGCGTCTGCTGTGAGCAAGTGGTCGACCTAGCTTAAATATTCGATGTAGCGAGTTCATATTTGCGTAGCTAACGATGTCGGTGCCAGGCGTGGCCCGTCATAGGGAGGGGAACAATGTTTTCTAAGTGGGTCGAAAAGGAAGCCTAGGACTGAATTACATGACCTGTCACGCTAATCTAATATCAATGAGAATGGCGCCGGCATAGGCGGAGCAAAATGACTGCAGCTACAAAATAGAATATAGGTCGCTCCCATTTGGTTTTCGCAGCGGTTGATGAAAAGGTGCCCCATACATGTTCTGCAAAACTCTTGGAGAGGCTAACCTCGATTCAGCAATGAAAATAACCATGAACGAACGTAGGGGTTACTATGCAGGTTTTGTCATCGTGACACGTCGTTAAAATACTATACTATTGTCAGCAGTGAGTAGCGTAACCAGAGAAATATTTCGGGAGGGGTTCTACGGGAACTTTATATGGGGGAGAGGATCACACCCTCGTTTTCCCTCTCCGAAATGCACTAGCGAAGGTACGATTTTGGGGGAGCGGTGGTTAAACCCACTCTCTGACTGTGCCACTGATTATTGTACTTTTATTTGATGCATACAATGAACCCAGAGTGCTGGGTTAACAGGCTGCAGTCCTTTGACGAGTCCCAGACACTGTCCTTCAGAACCTTCGTTTCATAATTTCTTTATTTATTTAGTAACACTACTAGCACCGACGGATGTTATATACAGGGTGTCCCAGAAAACGTACGTGTCACTAAATTATAATAAAAAAACTACGCCACCTAAAATCACGCAGTCAACGGCATTTCTTCTTACTAGCTTTTTGCCACCTCCTGGGGTGTTAGGCTCGTCAACGCTGAACCAAGGACCGTGGCTGAACTAAGTTCAATATATGACGTCGACGTGAGTTTTGAACTTTGCCAAGTTCAAGAAAAATGTTTTCCTTTCTCGGAAACTGAAGTTGGTTCTACGTCAGTGCGGATCAAAATCAATCTGTGAGCAACGCGCCGACTGGCACGAGCGTGATAGAATGAAGAACGAGAAAGTGCACAGGTACTGTCCTGTCCGGTAAAGACTGAATTGTACAGCAACACTTCCTTGAAGGCTTTCAGGTCAAATCGTACATTGTCAAATACATTTGGGCTGTGCGAACATTAGAATATTTCGGATATCGAGGCGCATAACTGTGTCTCGAATCTAATACGGAATTATACGTTCGAATTTTGAATCGAATCAATGTTTCTTCCAAACCGAATACATACAGAAACAGCACGACTTGAGCATTGATCCCATAGCGTCACAAAACATCCTCGCTATAGCGAGGATGTTTAGGAGGATATTATATTTACTATTACCAAGTATACTTGGTAATAGTAAATATAATACGGAAAACCGTTGTTCCAATTCGCGGAAATTGCCGGCCGGGCAGTCCTGCGGCAAGTTATGCAAAAAAGAAAAGAAAAGAGAAAGAAAACGAAAAAAAAAAAGAAAAGAAAAGAAAGGAACGAAACACCCGGTGACCTGCCTTTTCTTGTTATCTGCTCACTGTTGCTTGAGATGGCTGTGTCGTTTCAACCTTACCCACACACTGCACTAACCCACATGCACTGAGGTATGGTACATACCGCAAGTGCTGCGGTGAATCACCTCATCCTATCCTCATTCATATAGTAGTAGTTGTTGTTTCAACCTTGTTGCATTTATCAGCTATCCAGCAGAAGTATGGAAGAGGGAGCTGAAGGGGAGACTCATCGTTCCTTTCCACAGTTTTGTACATTACGTGACGTAGTACTTAACGCGGCCGACAATTTGCGCATCAAAGAAAATCTTGAATTTTTTCGCAGCTATTATCATTGTATAGTAGGGTAATGCGTTTTGTGTTAAAATTGGAGGTAAAAACGAAATGCCCTTTCTGTTTCGGTCAAGAAAAAAAGAAAAGAAAAAAGAGAGAAGGAAAAAAAAAAGTTCCGCTGACTTGGCACATTTCTGTTGCACGTTATTTCTGGTGACTGAAAATCGATCAAGTGCTTGGAAGTCATGGTAAAAGTTTGTCGATGACAAACACCAGTGACACCGCAAAATAGATTTTTCAACGTCTATTTTTTGACACATAACATGAAACACATCAACAGTGATATCGCATGATCAGTGAATAGAACAACGCTTCGGTTATAAAACTATTTGCTTCGTATTTCCTTTTTCTGCTCGCTTCTTTTCCAAAATGACCCTGTGTAAATTTGAGCACATGTGAACAGACAAGTGCCCTCACTGCGATGACACCACCACTTTATGGTAAAAACGGTGGAAAAGTCGCATGTCCGACGCTTTGCAACGCCCTGCACATGCATTGTTCATGTCTCTATTGTATACATTTCATATTTAGGCTGCTGCTCTCAATCAGAAGGAAAGCTGTTGTCTTTCTCCGTCTCTCAATGGAAAACCTAATTTTTGTATAGCAAGGAAATCACATCAAAACAAGGGAACATTACGGAACCTGCAACTATGGGAGGTACAGTGTCATACGTGAAGAACACAACAATCTTGTGCGCAATTATATCATTATCCGTGGCGTGAAGCTCATCTTGCGTGATCCCTACACTCTCAGAACAGAACTTCACCACATTTGCAAGCGGCATGGCCGAGTGGGTTATGGCGTCTCGCTCGTTGGTGTCGTGCTGACTGGGAGGTGGTGGGTTCGAATCCTACCACCGACTGTGCTGTATGAGGTTTTCCGAAGACTTTCCAGACGAATGTCGGCACAGTTCCTCCTGAAGCCGGCCCAGGAGGCATACTAACTCCCTGTCTCCCACTCCTTCCTGCTGTCCTCTCTTCATTCATCTATGCACGTCTGTACGACGCTCATAGCCCAGTTACCTCGCGGCGCTAACACGAAATAAAAAAAAAACAAAAAAAAAAAACGTCACCACATAGCACGTTGCCCGCCAACCATTGCCACGAATGATAGGGTTACCGCTTCTGATTCTAAGAGCGAGGGGGGCGTACGCCTTTTTGTAGCAATTTGAAGATATGATAATTGCTACTCCCGTTCGTATGAATGTGTGTATGAGTGAGCAAAAATGTAAGAGTGAAAGGAGGATGAGTGAGAGAGAGTGGCTGGTTTGTCCCTTCAGATGACGCACCCTGGAAGTCGCTGAGAAGGCGTGTTAGCTTAGCTCAATTGGTAGAAACCTGGACCGGCAATACAGAAGATGTGGGTTCGAGTCCTACAGCTAGCTAACTTTTTCAGTGACTTTCATCTTTCATCGTTAATTTCTTAGGCAAATTGAGGCTTTGTGTGAATTTGTCCCTTCTATGTTGTTCCAGCCTCAGAACATCAGTTCTTTCATGTTCACTATCATTCGTGGCAGTGGTTGGCGCACAACGTGCTATGCGGCGAAGTTCTGTTCTGAGAGTGAAGACGCTGCGCAGATGGTCACACAGCCAACGAACAGTGTCCTTCGACAGTCGGTAAGGGCCAGTTCTCACTTGGCGACGCCCGACGCGGCGTCGTGAGCGGGCGGCGGAAGTAGAGGCGCATTTCCGCCGCCCCGTCAGCGCGCACGATTTTCATGTTCCCACCACAGTGGCATTCCGTCGTCCAAAGCAGACGAAAAATCAGGAGGCGTGGCCTTTCTGTGTCACCTAATTGGTCACCAGCTATCGTTCTCGGCAGCTCTCGCCGACGTCGTGAAAAAAGGTCGGCACGGCAGTTTTTTTGGCTCGATGCCTCTCCCCTCCCGACTCCGGAAATGCGCGTCTATTTCCGCCAACCGCTCACGACGTCGCGTCGGGCGTCACCAAGTGAGAACTGGCCCTAACACCGGCGAAATTCCTCGTTTGGCATTTCAATCGTGTCTTCATGCTCATGACAAATGCGGAATCAGTAAAGGCACGGAAACAAAAGCGGTCGCCATCTTTCTAACGAACTTCAAAGTGCGTCCTTAATCTATCCTTATCTATCCTTCGTATATATCTATCGTATCTATCCTTAAAGGTACTGTAAAGCAGTAGACAAGCAGAATATGCTGGCAACGTGGCTTGAGACTTTGTTGCTTATAAATCCCATATGCGGAAACATACGACCGACAACGCTCTCTAAATATTTTTAATTTATTATGAAAAATCCGGCGTAGTGCAGCGGCGCGACGCCTGGTGTCGAACAACCCCCTGTGCAGCGGGCAACACTGTCGAATATGTATTATGTATGCAGTACTACACTCTTAAACCCGTACCTTTTATTGTATCTTTTAGAAACATGTAACTTCTATATAGACGTAGATTTCGAGATTTCTTATAGGTTACACCACTGTAACGTATATTTAGAGGTTAAAAGCGACCAAGGTCATGTCTTTACAACACGAATAGAAGTTACATCTCGGAAAAAACAAAAACATCTTGTTGTAACTTATAAATGTACCCTCTACTCCGACACTGTAACTTCTAAGCGAAATCTCCAACGATAATCTCTTTGTTAGTTTCTTATCGGTTGTTGTCCTTTTCTTTTTCAGCGTAATGCTACGTTTCAGCCTCCCATTCGAGACGACAGTTGCGAATCTACGCTGTTATTTTTTTATCTGTTTCGGCGTCACCTATACGTCAACTACATGTTATCAATGCTGTATGAACACAGATTATAAGTTCGCAGTCTGAAATACAGATAGTATGTTTCTTTTTAAAGGGTGGAAAACAATTGTCAATGCCGCAACCACCAAGATTTCCGATTTCGCTGCGTAGCCGAGCCTGGTCTAGGTCTATCCACACTGAGAGCGGTTTCCTTGAAACGCTTAACGCTCGTCGTCCGTCCGTTAACAAGTGTAATCTGTTTTAATCAGTGGTTTTCCTCGCGTTTATCATAGTATCGTCAGGAACACCGGAAAAGCTAGATGTCGCTAGCAAACAAGTATATTTTCGGTGTTCTGAGGGCAGTGGCGTATCTAGAGCTACCTGCGCCCATGGCAACATGGTTAACATGATGTCCTTGGCGATGCGTTTTCGTGTGGTCCGCACTAGGTTTCACACTACAACCTCTCTAATGGCGGGTGCTTTAGATCATTTATGAATATGCCAGGTTGAGTACCCGACCTGGCACATTCACACCCGACCACATAATGGCGCCCCTATTCACCTGGCGCCCATGGCACCCGTCCACACCTGCCACACCCTAGATACGCCACTGTCTGAGGGGAAAGTGTAGTGAGTGCGAAGATTGCAAAGAATATACAACCGAAAACGAACGTCACCACCGCAGCCCTAATTCACACACTTCATACACTGGGTAAGTGTACATTTTGTGCTAGGTACGTGCGTTATTTTGATAGCAAGAGCTCTTAGCGCATGTTTGTTGTGATTATGGCAAGCGTTTTGCGGTCCTGCATATGAACGCCACTTACGCTTGCTACTTTTCTGCTCTTACTTGGTCGCCAAGTCAATACACCGGCGTGCATTTTGCGAGCTGCGGATATATGCATCGAGATATATAATTCGCAGCTTCCTACTTGTTGTATTCTTACGATATTCTAAGACTCAATCGCGGAGTGAACGCCTTCCCGCATTTATGCTGATTTGTACCTTGTGCTTTGTACGGATTTGAATGGTTCCGTAAATGTTACTCTCATTGCCCAAACTTTTGTTCCCAGGATCCCACATGCAGGTTCACATACCGTCACCAGCGCAATGCAGTACCTCACAAACTCGTCCCAGAGCGCCTCCAACGCTGATAACGCAGTAATGTAGTGTCTCCTGCGTTACTGTACACTCATATTCCTCAAGGTTGTGTGCGTTTTATGTAATACTGTATTGCCATTTGCGCTCGCCTCTGCAACACGAATGTGGAATAAATTTTTTTCTGCTGCAATTCTCCATTTCGTTGGGTGTGTTCAGCTTAGCAAACATAGGCCAGTTGTTTTGACTCGCTAGCTTCCTCGCACTTTTATGCATTGCTTCTCACTTAGAAGATAGTTCTTTTTTCCACATACATGGTAAAGCGACCATGGTTTCTCCTCACATCAGAATCGCACTTGTGCACAATGTGTCACCTCTCGACAGACTTCTGTTTTTGTAATATACATATGTTCAAGATCTCCTTTTCTGCTGGTTCATTTTGGTACCTTGGTGTGTTCTGTAAATGTCTGTCGATATCCCACGCACAGGGTGTTTGTTTTTATTCGCATCACACCAGCGCTCATTTGACAGGTGGGTTATGTTAATTTTCGCAAATTAATCCATCCGTAGTTACAAACATTTCCGACATTTCCTGACGCATGTGTTTGTAACTACGGATCGACTAATTAGCAAAAATTCACATAACCCACCTGCCAAATGAGCGCTACTCTGTTGCGAATAAAAATGAACATCCTGTATAAAAAGCCGCACGTTGGCGTAACCTTTACGGGCAGGTGCTGGATTGAAGGCCGTAACCTCTAATTAGTGGGTTTCCTTGTAACTTTTATAAAAGGGGTCGCTCAGAGGGTACCTGGTAGCTTCTGAAATAGAGGGTAAAATATTGCGATTTTTTACCCTTTACTAAAGGGTACGGAGTTAAGAGTGTATTTTGTCTCGTTTTGTTCTTTTGGTGTCCATATTATTTTGTATCATATTTCCGTAGGAGTGCAGAGACCCCTGTTTAGTGTGTTTTTTGCGAAATAAAATCAAAAAGAAATACAGCGCTGTTCGGCTGTCGGGCCCAGTGTTACACGCATGCAACGTGGTTGCCGCCGTACGCGGCTGAGAGTACGGATCCCTTCCGAATACTAATACAGTGTTGCCCGTAATATTTAATTTTAATTTTCTAATTAACTGCACCACCGATTGGAATGAAATTTGCGCCGTTTTTGTACTGATGGCCTGGACTATCGAATAGCCACGTTAAATGAAATTCGGCCTCTGCTGCTTTACAGCACCTTTAAAGTTTTCTCGGTCGAGCGATAACCCTATCATTCGTAGCAATGGTTGGCACAGAGCGTGCTATGCGGTGAAGTTCAGTTTTTAGAGCGTTGGTATGGTGGGCTAGAAAGACTGGTGTGCTTACCGCCATTTTCAATACATAGAATGCGCGATGCCCCTGTTTTGAAGCCAAGCGCCACCAGCTCCGGTGGCGCAGCGGTAACGCGTGCGCTTGGAGACTGGGAGGTCCGCGGTTCGAATCCGCGGGCCGGCTGTGCCGTCTGGGGTTTTTCCTGGGTTTCCCTCAGATGTGTAATAGGCGTATGCCGGCACAGTTCCCCTGAAGTCGGCCCATGGACGCAGCTATCCTCCCCCCGAGCGGATTCCGCTCGGTCTTCCACTTCACCCTTTCCTCCTCTCCACCATCTTTCCCTTCCCGAGAAACATGCCGCCTAATCAGGCAGGCAGACCTCTCGGGTTCCTCCCAACGACACTCCTCCTCCCCTCCTCGAAGCCAAGCGCCTGAGCTCCGGCGCTATGCGCTCGCTGCTAACCATGCGGGTTCTCGTTGAACTAGTCCAACATGTCCCATGTGTGACGGTGTATGTGTGCTTGACTATTTTTATTAAGTATGTGCCAACCGAATCCGCGAATCCTCGGACGGGATTCGGGAATCCGAATCCCAGTCCCCGAAACGGCGAATCGAATCTTTCGAATCCACCAACCACGCTTGTTTGTTTCTTTTTCAAATTGGAGCCTCCGTAGTCCGCCGAAAGCCTCATTGGTCAACTATTAGAAAGGTATCTAGGGGTATGGTCAACGCTGCAGCGGAAGCTCCGCCTTCGTCAGGACTAAGAGATTGGAAGGGTGTCTTGAAGTTTTTGTACATGTGTAGCATAACGTCACAGTCGGGGTCCGCGCCACCTGGCGGTCGTCAGTGGGTCAAGCTCAGGAATGTTGTTGTGTCAAGTTCAGGCGTGAGGTCATCGTCCTTGGGGTCGGAAGGGTGTCATGAGTCCCGCTGAAAAGAAAAAGAAAAGGAAGCAGTACCTTATCTAAGCAGTTAAAGTTCTTATTGTTGACAATATACCAGGGTCTTCGTTAATGGCGGACTGGAATTTGTAGATAAGGTAAGATTCCCGTTGTTCTCGTGATCGATCGGAAGCAAAGTTTGACTCAAGAAGAAAAAATTGAAACTTGGTTAATTGGATGGCCCGGTTGGCGGAATTGGCGTGAAACTGGAAGATTTGGTTTTTTTGTCACGTCTGATCGGTGTGACAGACGTGCCGCACGATCAGACGTGACCAAAAAAAAAAAAAAAGAAAAATCCAGTTGGCCCTCTTCTGCTTGGTCTTGACAAGAGTTTTGGAAGCGTTATGTTTAGGGTTGGTACTATAGGAAAATGTTCCAGAGTTATCTTTGTGACCTACTTGATTACTACCTAAATAGAAGTTTGGATCAGAACTGTAGAGCACTTTCAGAACGTGCACGGCGTGCCCGCGTCTGCATTGAATAGGGCGTATTTTACAGCGGCAGCTGTTAACGGGAAGGTTCCAAGAGCTCGTCGTGCGCGTGTGTCAAAGTCCTCCTCGCCTTTCCGCTCCAGAAAGGAGTAAAACAGAGTGACAGGTGCACGCGCAGGTGGTGGAAAAGGCAAGCGGCGCTAGAGAGCGGTATCTGCTTCCGGGGCAGGGGAATCAAAAGGAAGCACACATTAGGTAGTTTTAAGATATCAGAAGCTTTCCACAGAAACAAAACAAAAAACCCTCAAGTCCAAGATCAGCAACGTAATGTCAGCCACTGCAAAGGAATCGGGTGCTTGGCGTACCTTGTTTACGGAATTGTTATCATAAAGATGTTCCAATCTGCTAGATCTCTTGTAATCCTCCAATCCTTCTTCCCTCTTGTAATCCTTGAACCGGCGCCGCGATATACAAACGACAGTAACTGCGTTTACATGGGCGCGAACGTCGACTGAAGTCCCCAGTCTACTGATCGGGAGCGTCGACCGTCCACGGTTTACATGGCAACTAGATAAGGCGCCTTAGCGCTCCCGAAATTCAGCCGACCTTACTCGCCAGCAGCAGCGCCGCCATGTCGTTAAAATGTTATCTCGGAAGTAAATATATCTTATTTTCGCAGTATATTTGTTACGAAGTGTCTTATAACGCATTTTACAGGCTTTTCGCGGAGTCTCCTCTGCCATTTTTCGTTCCACAGTCTGAAGCATAGCTTGGTTCCGCTGCCGCTTCGAATCGCTGCGATGGGATGTCTAATTCCCGAATAATGGACAACATAATTAATTTAGTGCTTGCGTCGGTTCATACGCATCGCGGTGGGTTCGAAGGGGTAGCGGGAACATTGCTTGCTTCCGTCGCCGTGCTTGCTTTCCTCCGAGAATCCGGAATTTCGCGGGCAATATGGGAAGGGCTCGCTGATGACGTAACGGACACCGATGGCCAGGTCGACTGAACCGATTTACATGGCAAAGGGAAGTCGACCATTGTCGACTGAACTACCCCCTCCTCTGCGTCGACCTCTCTTTTCAGTCAACGTAGGCCGGTTTACATGAAGAAGGGAGGTCGACCTTTGTCGCCTTCATGTAAACGCGCCTAGTGTGCAGTGTGACGCCACGTCAAGTGTGGATTGGGCGCCCAGATTATGCATGGTGGAGGCCAATACACTCTTAAATTCTGACCACCCCTTTCGATGCAAATGGGATGTAATTTGGGTGTCAATCGTTTTGCACACACCTGTTACAGTTACACCCCTCTGGGGAAAAACATTTGTATGGAGGGTGTTAGATGGGTGTAATAGTTACAGAGGCCGATTTTGAGGGTGTTACACCCTCGAAATCAATTACATCCTTACACATCAATTACACCCTTTTCACACCAGTAGCCACAGATGATCTGTGGCTACTGGTGTGAAAAGGGTGTAATTGAGCAAAATGTTTAGCATTGTCGTGCAATATAAATGCCGTGTATACGCTGAGTCCTAATTTTCCCTCATACCAAAATCAGTAAGAAACGCAGACGTTATCTTGACGGTGGGTCGATACTCTAAGCAATTCTCACTGCAGTGGCTTGTTTGTGTATGTAATCAAATTAAACTTAGACACCTCATCCTTCGTTTTGACTCGAAGGGGAGCAGGGCTCTCGAATTTGCAGACACTCGGAAGTCAAACAACAACAACAACTTTATTTTGAGATGATGAATGGGGAGTTTCTTCGCCAGGGGCGATAATCTACCCCATTGCTGGTGGTTATGTGGGGAATGAAATAATGAGCCCCTTCACAATAAGGATCGAAGTCCTATGGTGTCCAAAATGTGTCAGCTGGATCAGTCATTCCGTGTTCCCATCAGCCGTTCACGGTAGTTCGCCACAATCTAAACCATGAGCATTGAAGCCACCAAAACTACCCGCAAGCGTCCTCGAGTACGGCAGTTAACGATCGGAGCAGACACACAAGCGAAGCAAAAGCAAGGAGACGCGAACAAGCGCCACTGGACACGTCTCCCGCCTCCAACGTCTCTCCTCAATCAAATGATTCTCATCCAATCTACGCGAGGAACACTGACATCTGTGTTCTGATGGCCAATCAGCAACAAGGCAGCTGGTGCTGCCAATAACAGCACTTTTCGGCTCTTGCGCCAGCTAGTGGCGACGTTGTTTTCGAAGCGGCGCTTTCGGCTGACCTTCCCACGGCTGCGGACACGGCGATTTCCTGGAACCTTCCCGTTAACAGCTACAGCTGCAAAATGGCCACAGCCACAATTTCAAATCTACGAGCAATGTTATGTTCACTGAAATGCATCTTTTGCGTCGCATTTATACTGGAATAGCCTTTCGCATTTTGGCTTCAATTTACCGACGAAAATAGCTGCCTGAAGTGCAGGCTTGCTAACGTACATGACGGTTTCACGTGGAAGATGGAGCATCGTTTCAACGTTATCCCGAGCAATCCTTTCGGCTTAGCTTTCCTTTGCCGTCGGAAAAAGGCATTTGCGTCAGATGTCTGCCATTGTCTGTTTTTTTTTCTCGGCTGACAGACGGTACTCCATTCAATGGGCATTTAGCCCACTCCTTGCACACTTTCTTTCAATTTTGCCCATTTTCTTTCAACACGTTGTTCTTGCAATGAGCACATAAGGGTTTTGTCTGTTATTGCCTGTCGTAGTTAGTATTACCGATACATGCAAACCCTAAGACGTCCTTTCCCTCTACCTGTACTCTTTAAAAGTGTGGTTGTACCGTTGCGCTGTAACATCGCTAGTCCCATTGTAGTGAATGAGACAATTAAACATAGAAGGACAAACAAGGCTCACAACGCAAGTTGTATACTTCAATTGCATACTCCTAGAACTGCATACTTCAATCGCTAATCTGTCATTTTTCGAGCATATGCGCGTGTCCTTTTCTGTAAAGAAAAAAAAAAAGAAGAACAAACAAACACAAAAGCAATAACGTTAACAAAACAGAATGTTGCGTAAAAGGCGCGCCATGCGCATCGCCAAAGCGTTTGCCGTTGGATTTAGCGTTTCCGTACAGTTTAATCGGACATTCTAACTATCGAAGGGATGTGCATCTATGTGCTTGTGGGTCCATCACACATTCTAATGCTTGACACGAATAATTGCATAAAGAGCGACTGGAAACTGCTATTTCTGATGCTGCGTATAGGCGTTGCGCTGGACCAGGGCCCGTTTGCATCAAAATTTGGAGATCATACTTAGAGTGACTCTAATCATACTCAATCTCAATAGCCTTGGCAGTGCATTGAGCGCTCACTCAGCGCTCGCGCAGGAAGCACAGCCAAGGCTATTGAGAATGAGTCTGTGACTGATACTCAACTTTTATGCAAATAGGCCCAGGTGGCGCAGCAGAACTTGTGTCCCAGCGCCTCGGGTGGTGGCCGCCTCATAACACGGCCGCTCTGTAGCAGACGACAATCTTCACAATTCATGATGTATCGCTTAGTTTACGGATATGACAAAGCGGAAAAGCTCGAGGACTTTTTCGTACCTCCGTCGATAAAAAAAAAAAAAAAAAAAAAAAAAAAGAAAGAAAGAAAGAAATACAAAAAGAAATAAAAAAAGAGAGAGCGAGAGAGTTGCTTGAAGTTGCTGAACTTGCTTGAAGTTACTTTAACACGTGCACAACGTGCAAGCTGCGAAATCAAATTGCGATTGTTTCAGTAAACAATTACTAATATTCTTCGACGGAAGACGTCACGGTCTTAAGTTAAATAGTGAAGTTAATCAGCTTTGACGAAAGCTGCACCCGTAAAGCTGGCGTTACCGGCCATGCAAGCACATTGATGCTTTGTGCACAGACATGTAGAAGATACTACAAAACGTATTTAAAACACGTTACTAAATACTGAGCGCAAAATGTATTTGAAATACAGTAAAGATAGCTAGAAATGAAAGCATTTAGAGTAGAGTAGTAAATACTCTAAAAAGTATTTAAGATACTCAAAACATAAAGAGCCACAGAGGTGTCGAAATATGCCTGCATATTAGACATATGCTTTATTTGCACACAGTAGTAGTTGCATTTCAAAGTGCTCATCCGACAACCATCCTCTCTTCCTTTGAACAACGTTTCCCAGTTTAAGGTCAGAATACACGTGGCGTTTCAAGACTAATCATAACAGGGCGGACTTCCTTTAAAGCGGCCTGGAAATGTCATCTGTTGTCAGGTGCGTCAAAAAACAAAAAAAAAACAAAAAAAAAAAACAGAAGAATGCCCATCTGAATACTGAATATTCGACAAACGGGAAAGAGTAATTAGAATACTGGGTACTAAATACTGAAAAAAGTATTTTAATTACAGTACGAATACTAAGATACCAACAAAAGTATTTACGATACAGTATTTAGAGTACGGTACTCAAGATACCTCCAAGTCTGATTGTGCATATTTGCCAATGAGGCATCTGACAAAACAAAAACATGTGTAGCACGAAGCGGGGGGATACCTGGTGATAAATTGGAGAGAAGCATGCACGTTGATGTTACCTCAATATTTAAAGGTTCTTACTTGAATGCACGTTTATTTAGATTTCTGTAATTTAGTACACGTAATGTTGTCGCACTCACAGTTGTCGCGCGACGTAAAGCCTCCAGTTATTTATTTATTTATTTATGTAAGCAATAGTTCAAATGACATTTTGAACTCTTGAACATTTCTAGTCATCTGACATGACATCACCTTCCTCTTTTCAAGCTCGTCCATCCAAATGCCCACCAGAGTGTCTCCGTTTGTCCTCTTTAATTACCCCGGCATTTCTTCACTAATGACCGACAATCTGCACTCAGACGTAACACCATAGAACATGAATGCAAGGCACTATTACAGGACATGATAGAATATAAGTTGAGAAGAAATCTGAGGGAGATAACCTGCAGTCTTTACTTTCCCAGATGAAATAAAGGCGCACTGTTTACCGTACCCTCTCCTGTATAAGACTGCCAGACACAAAGACAAAATTCACAGTACTGAAACACACCACAGGAAAGCGGTAAAAGCGCACTGCGGAAACTGTTGATCGATATCCGAGACCGACGACGACTTCTTTTTCTTGGCGCTCCTACCGTTGTTGTGGCACCCCAAAGCATAGCAGTAATTAGTTCCACTCTTGTGTTTCCGCTGCACTCGGTGCATTTTGTCAAACCTGTTCCGTTTTGCAATTAAATGTACAAACACGTCCGAAGCCCTAACCGCCCTAACGTTCCAGAGTGCGAGCGGAGCGGCCGTGCTTTGCTCTTATACTCTGTCGCTAGGGGCAAGATGGGAGTCCCGATCACCTTCCGCAAACTTCAGCGCAACAGTCCTATTGTAAATGAACCTTAGCCAAAGATTAAGCACGCAAAATATAAATGCCATCAGTGACAACGCTTGCACATTATGCGCTTACATCAAAACTCTGAGGCTGGGGACACACAAACGACACGTTGTGTCGTGCAGGTTCTCCAGCTCGCCTACTTCCTTGCCATCTTTGTCTGTGATTTTAGGCTTAGCATATTATACCTAAGAACGTGTCTGTGTATGCTGGTGCCTGTTCCTGAACGAATATCGAACGTGAAATGTTGGACGTGTATACTTTTGGCGCAAGTTATTTAGCAATGTCAATTTCCTTTGCGCAGGTTTCACTCCCATGCGGTTATCGGCCACCGGGATGGGCAGCATTTCTTGGAATGGCAGTACTCAGCGTACCACGCTCATCATCCGGAAAAGAAGATGCTTACTGACGCAAGCTAAATGTACATACAAAACCCGTAGAACTGCATCGCACCTCCAACACAGTAGAGGATGCACTCGTACATGGAAGTAGAAGAAATTCGTTTACCAGATGCAGGATTTCATTTTGATATCAACACTTGTACAGCTCCAACGTTCTCCAGTTGCGTTCCAGTTCGCCGTCGTAACGTACTGTAGAAGCCTGTCTACTGTGTCACAGACAAGGTTTCTCCCCGTACTCAGGGTAGACACTACCGACAACCTGCTCTATTAGTCTCCCCGCACTACATAGAAGGAGCACTAAAACATCATGGCAACATCATCGCTCATGTCGTACTGTGAGAGAGTGCACATACTACCACTAGTTGTACTTGTGATAGCGCCGTTAACGTGGTCAGAGAGCAGCACCAGATATAGCGCCGAACTGGTGATGAATACCACGGACTCCCTGCACGCAGCCATCAGCCGGATGCCTGCCGACCATCACCTAAAAGGATGTGAAAAGTACTTGGATATCGTGTCCAAGGTGAAGGACTGGACTCTGCAAGGGGGCGACGCACCCAAGTTTCGTGTCACACATCCGTTTCTCTCAATGGCTGAGGGAGTTATCCCTGACGTCACTTACACCGGTGAGTAAACTGATACACTTCCTGTAAGTGTGGCACTCTAAAAACGAACCTTGACCTCATAACATGCTTCAATAGAATTGGTCAGGAACAGGGCCGGCGAGAGGGTGGGGCAGCAGGGGATGGCGCCCCGTGGCCCGGGCCACTTGAGGGACCCGCGGGACCCAAGGCCTGTCGTAATCATAGAATGAAGAAATACTTAGACTGTGTTATCCAGACGTGAGGAGCGGGCCCGGGCATGACACATCCCCGGGGCCCGTAATTTCTCTCGCCGTTCCTGATCTGGAATACATACTCGTACAGAAAGATTTGAAAACTCGTCTTTCGCGAAAACTGTTGATGATTGAATAGGATTCCAAACAATGCGTTCAAATAACCTGAAAGTTTCATTTCATGTCTTGACAACTTGTAAGAACTGCACGCTTAAAACAGAACTTGACCGCATAGCAGGCTCCTAGCCAACCATCATCACGAAGGACGTCGTTCTCCTCCCCTGATTTATTCAAAACGGGAGACGAGTATCTTTTTGTGACACTCATGCGCCTATGTTAATTGTCACAGAAAAGCATACGCCCCGTGCCTCCCACAAATCAGTAGTGATAACTGGGTATCATTCATTGCTGCAATGGTTGACCCTCCTTGTTATCAGTATACGGTGAAACTGCTCCTGCTAGGAGCAGTTTCAATGCTATTTTATTGCCCCGCAGTGTTCTCAGTAGAGAGCGGATTTTTAGACACTAGAGAGTTTTAGTACATCGTACGCAAAGGCGATAGCGTGCGTAACAGATAGCGTTGGTGGTTCTGCGCACTACGCCAAGCTCTCTTTATGTTATGGGCGTGCGCAGAACCATCAACGCTATACTTTACGTACGCAAAGGCGATAGCGTATGATGTACAAAAACTTGCTACTAACAGGTACACTGTTAAAATAGAACTTCACCACATAGCACGTTCCTAGCCAACCACCATTCCGAATGATATCATTCTGTGTCATGATTTGTTCAAAACTGAGGGCGGAGCCTATCTTGGACATGCATAATGTGCCCCAGAGAGGTGCCTCCTCCCATTTTCGGCAAATAAGGACACAGAATGATATCATTCGGAACGATGGTTGGCTAGGAACGTGCTATGTGGTGAAGTTCTGTTTTAACAGGCCGAAGACAGGCCTTGCTGATCGACCCATCTAATCCTGTACTCTCCCCGATGAACTCGTGCACCTCACCGCATCCCCATCCTTCAACCTCCTCTAACCTCCATCCGTCCGTCCTTCCTTTGTGTTTTGTTTTGCTATGCGTTTTCCTTTTCTTTTTTTGGCTATAGTCGTGACGACGCCCACTTCTGTGTGGCCAACAACGGCGAGCCTATCCTGCCATCACCCCCCCCCCCCCCCCCCCCTCTGTTTTAACAGTGTAGCGTTCTTCGTCGCATAAATCCTTCTAGGCCAACCAACCCTCAGAATCGTATCGTTTTATCTTCCGATTGGAAGGAAAGGTGATACATAAAAAGGTGTGCGCCCCCTTTCTCCGCTTATCGGGGGACAGAGCAATATCATCCGAGATGATGATTGGCATACTGCGTGCTATGCAGTCGAGGTGCTATGCAGTCAAGAGCGCCCCCTGTTAGTGCCTAAAAATCCGCTTTCTAGTTATCAGTAACTGCTACTATCAGTCCGCAGTATTGTATAAATAAATATAAAGAAAAGAATAATATACTCCAGACCATGCAGCCGCTGCCCATAACGATACCGTTATCACACGTACCTTCAAAGTGATACTTGAGTGCAAGATCTTCTCCTCGCGGAATGAAAGATCGCGTTACCTTTATACCAACATATAAGGAACGGGAGCCATCGGTTGCGCCGTTCGTGATTTGTGAACGAAAGGACCTGCAGTTTACGCTTTCCCTCTCCTTCTCACGAAGGCCAACAATGAGGAGCGCGCTCTCATTGGGCTCCGCAAACGGTATGTCCAATGATCACGGGAGGTTGTTTGAGGAAACCAATCAGAGGCCTCTCCGCATTCCTGAGAAGGAGAGGGAAAGCGTACATTGGGTTTCTTTGTCACTCAGAAATCACGAACGACGCAACGGATGAACCCCGTTCCTTTTGTGTTGTTGTCAATGTAACAGCGTGTTTCATTCTGCGAGGAGAAATTTTTTCACTTGATGTCCCTTTGAAACGGAAGTTGACCACATAACCATTGCACAGAATGATACAGTTATCACTCCTAATGACCGGCCTCGGAGGATCAGTTGGGGGCGTGTTCACCTACTGATCCCAAGGGCGCGGGCTTGAACCCGGCTGAGGACGCCATCAACTTAGTGGCAGGGTACAATGTGCATAGGCACGCCGTTGGGGACGCCTTAGGGACAGTGTGCAAAGATTTCGGTGCACGTTACAGAAGCGTCAGGTGAGGCAAATGAATCCACAGCCCGACCGCTGTGGCGTCGCTTATGCTCAGAGTTTTCTCGCGACGCAAAGCCACGAATTATCGTCATTCTCATTTGTGGAAATTCATACGCCATTTTGGAACAATTAACGTGGCTGCACAGGCGTCACAAAACGTCGTGCGCCTCCAGTTTTCGAAACATATCAAGGGAGAGAATTACGATTATTCGGGATGACGGATAGCTATTGGGGAGTGAGGAGGCCTTATTTGCGACTATGAACATAATGGCGCATGGCGCTTTTTTTTTCTTTATCACATCACCAGCTTCACCGGAGCGCATGTTGCGCGCTCCCTAAACGGGACATCTCCTTTTGCAGAGTGTGGCTTCCCGCGCTCTCACCAGTTGGAGTGCTTCTCGCACTCTCCACCCTCCTCTCCGATTGGACCCACCTGACCTTAATTAATCTTTCTAAGGCTGCAGTCAGCTGGATTGGAAGACGGCTCTATCGGAAAAGAACATTCAGTGACACCCAGAAGCCTAGAGACGCTTTGCACACGCAACGCTCTCTAGTAGCAGAGCCGCTACTTAACGCGTCCAATGCAAAATGTCCCAAAAAGGCTTCCGATTTTCAGTAAATCAGGAGAGAGAGTGATGTTCTGGGTGGTGGTTGGGGATGGAGCATCGGAATGCAAACTGCGACTTAATGACGTTTTTGCCGGGCTTCGTCACTATTGGAGTACTCCGCAAGGAAGTGCTGCTGGAAGTGAGGTTTTTCGCTGGCTTTCAGTGGATCGTTGTTGCTTCAACAGAATAATTCAACACGAACGTTCTCGCTGTTGCACTTCTTCCAATACTTTTAGGCGGCTTTTACGGTTGCCGCCGCTTCTCCGTTTGCGCCGTAACGTGTGTGAGGCAAGGTTGTGTGTGTGTAATGTGGAAACAGACACGCCATGCTGAGTCCCAGTTTGTTTTATAGTTTTTTCCCTGAATACACTTTGTCCGTCGCAGTAACAGATTGCATACCTGCAGATGTTACAGGCTTAGCCGAAAAGCATCAAAAGACACCGCTTCCCATTTCTTTTTCTACCGACTCTAAGGCTGTAGAAACACGAGGGACCTGTATTAAAAATCGGCAAAAGATGGTTGCGCTACTCCATTATTACCGCATCACAGAAAAATATGGGAGTACAGAAAATACATATCATATGGCATGTCGTGCTTGTTAACTTCTTTTATGCCGGGTTTTTTTTTTTTTTTTGTACTCTGTAGGCGTCAACCTTACGAAGTGAACGTGATAGACGCGGAACAGTAAAAAGATAAGGGCTCTCCCGTTTTTCACGCTTTTCGGTTACATATCTAACCTAATCTACAAGAAAAAGGTACTTTAAAACGGCTGTTACAGCTTGGGGAGCATCGGCCAGAGCATTGCTCCTCCTATACTCTTTTAACTTCATGTACTTCGCAGGATATCGTGAACCTTAGTATGCATCGAGTAAGTGTGCTTTTTGTCAGAACCAGTGCTAGAAAGGATTCACCTGAGGGGACTCAAAAGTGCCATCGGAGTTCCTCTGTGTACGAGAAATGTAGCTACGTATGCGGAAGCCCCAGCATTGCCTCTGCCCCTACTCGCAACCAAACAACTGCTACAACAAATCACTAGATTGGAGAAGACGAAACCAGGAAGAGCTCTCCTTAACCGACTTAAGAACAGACAACGCTCTCGCTTTATAACAACGCTGAGAACTCGCAGGTTGATCGGAATCCACACAGCAAGACCGCCCAAAAGACCAGCCCCTAGTAAAAAAAAAAACAGCCTGGATCCACTGTGGAACCAGCCAGGAAAAGTCATTCCAGGCTGGAGCTAGGCTGGCCAAGGCTGTTTCCATGCTGGGTCCAGTGCTGTTTGAATTTCCATTCTGAAACCATCCAACTTCCATTCGGAAACCAGGATGGTTCCCTGCTGGAACGAAGCTGGAAATGGGATGTTCCAGCGAGTACGCTGGGTTGTGCGAGATTCTTGGTTCTGAACGCTGTGAAGATAATCTGACTTATATAAAGCAAACAAGAAGCCGAAATTAATTTCACATATGTGTGCAAATAATTTATTTATGCCCAACTATAATAAAATAAATAAAATAATACTAAAATAAATAAACAAAATAATAAAAACAAATAAATACCCCAAAGTGTGCAAGGTTATGCACAGAACTGCACGTACATGACTAGATCGCAAAAAAAAAAAAAAAAATGTTGATTGGCTTCTTCACGCTGCAAGACGTGAGCTTTCCCGGTCTGTCAAACCGAAACTATAGCCATAATGCTCTCATCGTAAAATACGACTAACCGCCATCGGCATCAACTCAGAATCTGCTGCTGAATCGAAATCAACACCGAGAAGATCTACGACAACTCCATTGGAAGCTCACTATTGTTTGAAGCACGCGCAGGAGTACTACGAACACGAGAATGGTGGATGAAGGTTCGGCGCGGTCACCACGCCGATGGGAAACCACGCAGCCAGAGCCGGATTCTGAATCAAAGCCACAGCCGGACGGAACAGATATGGCAGAGCCGTATATTAAAAGGGAGTCTGGCCATTAATGGGTCATGCCTATACCTGAAGCTCCACCCACTTTTTCAGCTTTCCGACCAATGAAGTCTTGAAATATGGGGCGCTATCATTCAGCCTATCCTCACTATTTGCCCCCCTATCCAACATGGGCAGCGCCATTTTGGGTGGCAAGTGGATTGGATGGGATTGAAATGGATACCTCTCGCAATCTGCAAAAGTAGTGGATTGTTAGCGCAAAATTGATGAGCGCCACCTAGGGAGCGTAAGGCACGTCGGGAATTGTCGTCTGCTTCCGTCGTTGTATCGCTGCCGACAGAACCACCTGCTGGGACACATTCTGTTGTCGGTATGATTTTTAAACAAATCTACATAAATAGTTGGAATATAAGAGGCAAGAATGTTTATATCCATGAAATCCAGCTGTTAAATATAAGATTGTACAGCACAGCGCCGTTTTTGTTATGATTTCGTTGTGATCGCCGTGTGCACTAGGCCTAACACCGGCGACAAAACGTATTATTTTCAGTTAGATATCGATGGATGAGCATAAGTTGAAACTGATTTCCGAGAAATTTATATTAGGATGTACATTTGCAGCGTAAAATCAGGTTAGTCTGTGAAAATTTTTTGTCACGAAATCCCCGCTTCACTGTGTTTATTTTCGTCGCCATTTTGGGTGGCAGTATGGTGTCATGGCGACCCCCTTGGTAAAAAGCAAGCCAATCAGAGGAGCGAAACTGTGATTGACAGGTCGAGCCTCTTTCTGTGACTCCTCCCAATGGCCAGACTCCCTTTTAATATACGGCTCTGAGATATGGACCTCAACTGCGCCGCCTGTGGAGAAATCCGAGAAACGATATCACACATCGTAGTGGAATGTACGAAGCTGACACCTACGATAGAAGCGCCATCTCTAGAGGAAGCGCTTGGATTCGGCACAGGAAAATACGTCGATACAGTCAAACGACGTCTGAGTATGTGGTGGGAGAAAACCCACAGGAACAATAACAGGACCACAAGTGGTGAAAAAGACTGAGGAACTGTGTTTTTAGGCTAGGACGCGCACTGCCCCCGCAGAACGCTGTCCGCCCGGTATAAAGGGAACGGCCAACACGATCATCATCATCATCATCATGCTTTGAACTGGGAAGTGTCGGTTGGCGTCTAAGGTACAGCCTGGTAATTTAGGTGTTCCCTCCTGCATTTCACCTTCGCCGACCGTATAAAAATGCGAACGTCTTTGCATTTGTGTAGTCGTGTGCTCCGTTATGCATTTTGTTCCTGAACCCGTGCACAAGCTCTATTACGACAAAGGGTGAGCGGCGTGTGCAGTACGGTTGATCCTCAAGTCCTAAATCTGAACCAAGAGCTACAGTAGTGACCCGATACTTATCTATAGTTATCTGAACTGCCATCATGATGTGTCATTGTCCCGCTTGCACGGGACAGACTTACTTTGTCGGACAGTTAAATGAGAACGAGCGCCTGACAAGTGACCTTTGTGATTTTTGCACATGCTCAAACTTTGCATCAAATTGTGTGATATCACGTTATCGTCTAATAGTGTTGTCACTGTTGCTGCATGTACACTATTTGTAGTATATTTGTTATCATACCTGTTATGGGGTATTAGTTATTCTTATTAAAATAAATATTTGAATTTATTGCTGATTGTCACTTTGTTCATTTAGCGTGTTTCCAGTTTCTGCTTTGTGCAGCAGTAATTTATCTGCTATAAGCTGCTTCTACTTGAGCGGAACCTCCTGCCTTGGAACATGGGTTCCACCATAAGCTAGGCTGAAGTGGAAGCGCTCCTACATCGAGACACGATATTCCGGCTGGAGACATGCTGCATATCCAGCCTTGTTCCAGCCTGTGTCCACTGTGGAACTGGTTCTAGACCAGTGTTTCCCAAAGTGTGGTCCGCGTACCCCTGGGGGTCCCCGAGAGTGTCCGTCTCTCACATTTCAGTGAGGATTTTCGTCCCCACAAACACGCGCTCGTACATGCTGACCGATTTCCAAACACCCAGAACTTCCAAAATTGCTACAAGCATGCTTCAACGGCTAGCTCCTAATTTCTGATACAAAAGTCCTGCAATGCACGTTTGTCCGCGTCATACACATACAAACAAGAAGAAGAAACCAGTCCGGAATAGTTTCTGAAGCTGTATCGAAAGCACACAGCAGCTGACGAGGTTGCTGGTTATGCACTGGCTGTGACGGTGTGTGTGTGTGTGTGGGGGGGGGGGGGCGTGAATTGGTTCTCATAGATTCCGGGGGTCCGTCACCGCCAGAAGTTTGGGAAACACTGTTCTAGACCACTCTTTCTCCGGCTGGATGCAGCCTGTTTCCAGCCTGGGGCAAGCCCGTTTCCAGGCTAGACCAAGTTAAATTCCAGCCCGGAACCAGCCTGTTTCCAGGCTAGATCCAGTTATATTCCAGGCTGGAACCAGTCCAATAATCCAGCTGGAATTCCCACTACATTTCTGTGAGAAAGCAGGAAACCTGGCAGGCAGGAACAATGTGTGTGCACGGGACGGGTTTATTCAGAAAGTGGGGCAGGTGCGCCAGAATGGGTGCGCACGCAACGAGGTTAGCATGTCGACTTCTTCTAACACCCCCCCTCGACAGGTTACCCCTTGATGAGCCCCATCCGTTGCCTTAACGCTTCCAGTCTCGGTCGTGGTAAAGGTTTCGTCAACGCGTCCGCGATGTTGTCAGCGGACTCGCGGTACTGAAAGTTGATGATGTTGCGTGCTACTAGATCACGTAAGTGATGGTGACGGACATCGATGTGCTTTGTCCTGGCGTTGATCCCTTCACTAAGAGCCAGTGGCGTATCTAGGGTGTGGCAGGTGTGGACAGGTGCCATGGGCGCCAGGTGAACAGGGGCGGCATTATGTGGTCGTGTGTGAATGTGCCAGGTCGGGCACTCAACCTGGCACATTCATAAATGATCTAAAGCACCTGCCATTAGAGAGGTAGTGTGAAACCTAGTGCGGACCACACGAAAACGCATCCCCAAGGACATCATGTTAACCATGTTGCCATGGGCGCAGGTAGCTCTAGATACGCCACTGCTATGGGCAAGCTTAATGCAGCCCTGATTATCCTCGAACATAGGTGTCGGTTGATCAATGACTAGTCCGAAATCTTCCAACAATGGACGCAGCCACAAAACTTCCTGTGAAACAGAAGCCGCGGAAATGTACTCTGCTTGGGTGCTTGACAGAGCAACAGATGGCTGTTTTCTGCTGGACCAAGTAACCGGGCTGTCTCCAAGCAGGATGATGTAGCCACTTGTTGACTTGCGGTCAGTGACGTTGCCGGCCGAGTCTGCGTCGACATATCCTGTCAAATCCAAGCTTTGTCGACCTGTAAGGGTCAGCTTAAAGTCCCGAGTATGCATCAGGTACCTGAACAGCTTCTTCACGGTCCCCCAATCTCGCTGACGCGGATTGCTCACTCGACGACAAAGTATGCCAGTTGCGCAGGCGATATCAGGCCGTGTTGTCGTGCTCAGATACAGCAGCTCTCCGGCTGCTTTCCGATACAGATCGTTTTGGGCAGTAGATCTTCTTCCCCGTAAACTTCAGATAGTCTGGATTCATTGGTGTGAAGCTGATCTTAGCAGTACTGAGGTTATATTTATCCAGCAATGCATCTATTTTGTTCTTCTGATGTAGCAGGAAACAGTCGTGACGTGGTCTCTCTATCTCGATACCAAGGTAGTGGCAGACATGTCCAAGGTCCTTCAGCTCAAAGTGCCTATTCAACTGACGCCAAATTCCCGTTATGGTAGGATTGTCTCGATGGCAAATTAACATGTCGTCCACGTATACAAGTACGTATAGCCGGGACCCGTTCACTACTTGGATGTACAAACAGGAGTCTGCCTGGCTCCGTGTGAAGCCCGCTCCAAGTAGTACTTGATTGGCTTTGATGTTCCATGCCCTGGCAGCCTGTTTAAGTCCATACAACGACTTCTGAAGCATACACACGAGATGTTCCTCCCCTGGAGCGATGAACCCTTCCGGTTGCTGCATATGAAAGTCTTCTTCGATTTCGCCATTCAAAAATGCGGTTTTTACGTCGAAATGACGAACTCTCAGGTTCTCGGCAGCTGCCACTGTTAAAAGAATCCACAGTGTGGTGAGCTTCGCGACTGCATGGTGCAAACGTGGCATCATAGTCCTCTCCAAACCGCTGAGAGAACCCCTTAGCGACCAGTCTTGCCTTGTAACGCTCAACGTTGCCATCTTTGTCCCGTTTAGTTTTAAAAATCCACTTGCAGCCGAAGGGCTGCTTGCCCTCCGGCATGCCCTCCAGTAACTCTGCAAGAACCCAGGTGTTGAGCTGGTGAAGCGAATCGATCTCATCGACAGCAGCCTTTATCCATTTGTCCTTGTCAGCAGTTGGCAACTTCTGCATGTCCTTACAGCTAACTGGATCGGGAGCGAATGCCGCGCAGGCTACATAAGAAAGACGGTCCGGAGGTACTCCTTTGTTGCTCCGACTCGAGCGCCGTGGTTGAACGAGACCATCCCCATCAGCTGCAGGAGCAACTCCATCTGCCATCTGAACATCCGCACCGGACCCTGGTACAACTTCGTCAGTCACGGGAACATCTCCAACGCTGTCACCGCGCAAGGGCAAGCTAGGAGGGCGAAAGCTAGGCAGCTCCACTTCAACTTCACCAGAAGACGACTGCTCCGAACGCAGTGTGCCCGGACGCCGGAAAGCGGGTGACTCTCCACAGAACGCTTCCATGATCGGGCTTTCGTCAACGATCACACTGCGCGTCACTTTGACGCTGTGACTACCTTTAAGAAGCACCCGGTACCCCTTCTGCGTCTCGATGAAGCCCACTAGCACACCCTCAAGAGCCCGAGCGTCCCATTTGTCTCGCTTCTCCTTAGGAACATGAAGATAGGCCGTGCTCCCAAACATGCGCAAGTGTTCCAGGTGGGGCTTCTTGCCAGTCCAGAGTTCGTAAGGAGTTTTCGATACCGCTTTGCTAGGCAGCCGGTTCTGAAGGTAGCAGGCAGTCGTAACAGCTTCGCCCCAATATAACTTTGGAAGGCCTGCCCCGAGAAGCATACTCCTTGCGCTCTCACAGGGTGTCCTGTTCTTTCTCTCGGCGACCCCATTCTGCTCTGGGTTGTACGGAACTGATGTCTGGAATGTTACACCGTACTTGCGCAGAAGGGCCTGTGTCTTGCCACTGGTGTACTCTGTCCCATTATGGGCGCGAATTACCTGCGGATGACGCCCAAACTTTGTGTGCATCAGGGCCAAGTACTGCTCCAGCTTTGCAAATACCTCGTCCTTAGATTTCAGCAGGTACAGGACAGTGTATCGTGAAAAATCGTCGATGAAAGTGAGGAAGTACTTGTTCTTGCTAGGCGTTAGAGTCCTCATGGGGCCGCAGACATCCGTGTGGACAAGCTGCAGAACAGCTCCCGCTCGCGACGAAGTCTCTCTAGGAAAGGATGCCCTCTTCATCTTTCCTTTGATACAGCTGTTACATTTTACCAAGTGGTCGCAGTCGCCGATCAGGATCCCATCTGCCAAATCCTCCTGCTGTAAACGCTTGACTGCTACTAAGTCTCTAGGCCCGAGAAGAAGGTGCCATACGTGTACGCACTCTCGGTGACTAGACGTCCGAGAGACATTAGCAGCCGTAGTACTCAAAGTCGACAAGCGATAGAGGCCATTTTCCACTCTTGCCTTAGCCAACACCTCCTGCCTCCTACACTCTGAAATCTGTGCCTCTTAAGGGGGAGTTAACTCCCTTTTATAAGCTACATTTTTGCAAAAACGTACCCTTTATGTTATGCGGTACGAAAGCGCGTAAAAGGTACAGCACTTTCAAGGTACTGCCGTCTAACAGGTACCTTCGTATAAAGAGTACAACCGTTTAGCAGGTACACCTGTATAAGAGGTACAGCCATGTAAGAGGTAGTGCCGTCTAACAGGTACGTCCGTCCAGAGGTACTGCCGTCTAACAGGTACAGCCATTTTAGAGGTACCGTCGTCTAAAGGGTACAGCCGTCTAACAGATACGCCTGCCTAAGAGGTACATCCGTCTAAGAGGCACAGCCGTCTAACATGTTCGCCCGTCTAAGGGGTACGCCCGTCTAAGGGGTACAGTTGTCCAAGAAGTCTACAGTCCACACACAATGAAGAGGAACATGTTTGTGGTGACACAATCCGTACGTGACGTATCGCACGCACAGCAAAATGCACGACGCGCATCATGTATTGTGCGTTTACGCTTTGGTATCAGTAGTGGTAATACACACTCGCCGAAGTGTGCATCTGTAACATACGCGAGAGTGACCAACGTGTTGCAAGACCATGCGGGACAAAGACAAAAGGCGATCTAAATACTGAACCGCTCTTTATTTGACCTTCAGCGATTTCAGCAGCTGCGAAAGCCGTGGCTTTCTGTACGGCTTCAGGAATTCGTTGTCGCCCACAACAAATATATTCGCAGCAGGCCTAACAACTGGCCAAAAGCAGCTTGGTATGTCATGTCTTTTTTTTTTTTTTTTGTAGTACACTGTCAAGCAGCAGAGCAGCGCAAACTCAAGCATGCCAGACGGTTCCAGTTGCACAGCCTCTCCGTCACTACACCAAACAAGGCTCTCCTGCCCGAAAAAGGGTTTCGGTCCCGGAGAGACCACCTCTTCCGGGACGGCGTGGAGAGGAACGCCGCAATTAGTTCGTGTTTGTGCCTTCCAAAAGCATTGTCTCAAACAAAGGAAGCAGTCCACATACCGTTGATATCAGGTCATACTTCGAATTTTTTTGGACGTAAGAATACGTCCACATCGACGAACGTCGGCGATTCTTTTTCCTTCATGGCTGAAAAAACCGCCAGGATGCTGGCCATCTCCACCATTGCTTGATCAAAGCTTTTGCGGAATCTGACGTCGAATTCCAGTATCAGCTGAGAAACAAATGAAGTTTAGATATTAGAGATAAAACTACACTGTCGGCTTGAGCAGTAACAGCACAGCAAAGTCGATCACTTCGCTTGATTTATTTCGATCGTATGAATAATTAGTGTTGGCAAACTACATTACTAACATGACAAACTACATCGCTACGCCGTTAAGTGAAGACGTCATTCTGACCCATGGGTGTTTTGCCGAATGGCTACTCTTGGTGCCTGACTTTCCAGCAAAGCAATGTATCAAGGTGATCAGATTTCGCTCCAGTATAGAATTATAATTTTATTCCTTACCCGGAGAGCTGGATTCGAAAGAATCCATTGGAGGTGGCCATGCCATGGGGTAGTAGTGTTCGTTAATTGACTGACGGGAGGTACAGTGGCGCACAGACTTGTCTTAACCAGAGGAGCGCGTGTCATTGGGCGCCGATAGGCAGCTGGAAGCGAGGGCGGGATGATCCATCCCCTTGAAGGGAGGGTCGGTACACACAGAGGATGAGTTCGTGTTTCGACATATTCGTTGTGCGTACCGACCCTCCCTTCAACGGGATAGTGGATCATCCCAATCTCGTTTCCGGGTGTCTATCAGCGCCCGATGACACGCGCTCCGCTGGTTAAGGCAAGTGTACGCGCCACTGTATCTACATCGAAAAATATTTCAGCGCTACAACTGGGACGATAACCTTCAGCACTAGACGAGCCAAAATAATACACTGACCTGGAACGCTTCTAGGTTGATACAACCCTCAATACAATCACATACGTACCCTGGCAAGCTACCGTTCACTACGCTCACCCTACACATGCACGTTTTGGGAGACGGCATGCACGTAGTTGTAGCGGAAATGAACAATGTTAAAGAGCAACTTACCATGAGCAGGTACACCTTGTAGAGGACGGTGGTCTTCCTCTACATGAGCCCCGACCGGCGATGATGGTATGCCACGGAGAGGCGATGACGGTGGCCTGTCTCCATGGCCGCGCCGGTGGAACTAAGAAGCGGGTGCTCCACGCGCGTGGCCATCGTTGTCGTCGTTGCCGTCCGCTACAGGGGTCCCCCGGCCGTCAGATGCGTTGCGGACGCATCGCAAGAGCTGGTTGAGGGCGACGGTGGTAGGCGTATAGACGTGGTGACGTGTGGTCGAACAGGGGCACGGCACACGTTGGCGGCGGTTCAGAGGGGATGAAGACGGGAACAGCATCCGTGTGTAGGAGTCATCCTTGCGGTAGGTGTGGACGGGAACAGCGATCCGTCGCAGAGAGAGTGAGGCGCTCGGTGTCGTGGTCCTGGGGTGCCGCGACCGGCACGGGAGCCGAAGCTCGATAGTCCCAGGTGGAGTGAGTGAGGTGCCGAGACGGGCTTAAGTGTGCCGAGGCGTCGGCTGCCGCGACTGCCGCAACCGGCAGGTGAGCGCAAGGCTCGAGTGTCGCGGCCGGCAGTGAGAAGCGTGAGAAGACTTGAGCGAAGAGAGAAGCGTAGGTGAGAGAGAGCGAAGAGTGCGGTAGGAGTGAAGGTGGGCCGTGTGTGCCGGAGGTAGTGCTGCTCGATGGCGTGGTCAGAAATTTGGGATGGTGAAGGGCCGAATTGCTCCGGACGTGATGTTCTTTGTCCGGGTCACCAAATGTAGAGGACGGTGGTCTTCCTCTACATGAGCCCCGACCGGCGATGATGGTATGCCACGGAGAGGTATGCCACAACGATGACGGTGGCCTGTCTCCATGGCCGCGCCGGTGGAACTAAGAAGCGGGTGCTCCACGCGCGTGGCCATCGTTGTCGTCGTTGCCGTCCGCTACACACCTTCCCGACCTTTCCCTGTCCCTTAACCGGTCAACTTAACCGTGCGAAGACGGCGGCTTCCTGATCACAAATAACCTTCACACGTGGACGCGGCTGCACTTATAACGCGTGTTTCTTCCGTATGTATCAAAGGTTCGATTAGCTAGATATGAGGCAAGATACACAAAAAATAAGAAACTGACCCGCCGGACCTTATGAAACCACTGGAAGGTGTGGCTTGTCGGTTCGTCGACAGCTTATCTGTTCCAGAATGTTCTAGTTTTCATGTTGGCCAAAAGAAAACCTGCCTCCTTCACGAACACACGGAAAGAGTTCAATCTCTCTCTATTTTATCAATGTAAATACCCAATCAGCAATAAACATCACATATACAGAACGGCATTTTATTTGCTCACTGTCTAGCCTGTGTTCGTAATATACTTGAAACAAACGCAGACAATTTAAACAAAAGTAACACGGTCGAGGCCCTTTAGCTGACGACATAGACAGGAAACGTTTTATCATCTGCCGTGAATGAAACAATCATAGTTGTAAATCAATACCTAATCTTTATCTCCCGAGTCCGTGCGATGTACATGCATTATCTGACTGCATCGAACCTTTTGGGGCGTTACTTGAACGCAAGAAGTGCTGAAAGCAGCGGAAAGCACAATAAGATTTTGCGCAAGAGGTACTGCTTTATACGGTACAAGTCACGGTACGTCATAAACTGACTGTGTACCCCATAAATATGCTTGTACCTAATTCCTTTGTCTAGCCCAGTACCTCTTAAAGCAACTGCGGAAAAGCACTGATGTACCTGATATTACCAGGTACAGCTCGATATAAGGTACGTTACAAGGTACCGAGTTTAGAGTGTAGCCAAGGAGGCTGCAAGACTTCCTCCTACACTCCCCGCTATTCCAAGTAATGCTCAAGCACAAACTGCTATAAATGAACATGTATGGCGCTTTCACCCCTATGCCAGGACAGCGATGTAAACAGCTCCTCCCCTCTGCGTCACAAGGGGTTTCACAAGGGAAGAAACTTCGCTTCTAATGAGATTGCGAACTCGAAGCGCCAGGACTAAGGACGTCCTCTGCATCACAGGACGAAGTAAAGATGCGCTATGCAACATCTGTGATGTCGAAGAAAATATAAAACATATCTTGCTTCACTGCAGAACATACAAACGGTAGAGGAAACGCCTAATGGAAAGAATGAGGAACCTAGGTCACCCAGACCCCCTTCTGGAGTCACTCATTTACCCTACTGGACCAATGTCAACGCGTCGGGCAACACAAATCATAGTCCTAGATTTCATGAAGGGGAGTAACCTCCTAGGTATTCTCTGACAGTAAACAAGAAATAGACGACGCTGTGAACTGTGTTACCAACAACCTGTGACAAACTAATGTGACCAACAAATATGTGACCTGCTGTAACAAATGTGATAAACTGAAAGCTATTATGGTGAACTGTATGCAGACTTGTACGTATTTGGAGTATTGTATTTAAAATACTCTATTTTAAATACAATTTGCGGTATTTTGGTATTCTACTCAATACTTTTTGTTTTGTGTATTTGTACTCTATTTAAAATACATTTTATGGTATTTTCTACTCCATACTCTAATTACATATTTTGCGTCTCCCTCTCAAACTTTCTGTGTCTCGTCTTTCCATTATCTTGCTTGTTCAGTGGAAACTCTAGAAATTTCCTGAGTACCTCAGATTTGACCCGGATAGTGACTCTACACCCGGATATTGGCCCTTCTTGGAAGTCTCCATTTAGAGATCTTGCCCCGTGTGTACTAATCCTTGGCCAGTGAGGGTTCTATTATGTGTGCCATGACGCGGTGACGCCGAATTCTGACCTCGCCGAGCAGGGACCTGCTAGAAGTTTGCTGTGTTCTGGGTCACATATGGGCACCGTGCGCTAGAGTTTTCTATAGGGAGCCTCCATGGGTTGCTGCGGCTTCTCCGCTTTTCAGGGAGGAGACACCCTTTAACCGTGCCAACGCCGCCTTTCCTCCTCGCCCATACGCGGAGCGCGCATTTTGACTCCCAACTTGCTACGCGCTGCCCATTGCCGGCTGTGCATTTTGCGCGTTCGAGCGGCCATGCGGCACATATACACGCAAGTGATTGCATTTCTTCGGTGTCTTAGCGTAATTGTACGTTTTGGGAACAAATATCGCAACTCATCCCTCCGGAATTTTCAATCCAGCGTGCAACAAGCGTGTCAGAACTTCCTCTATGACCGCTGAAATCGGTCGTTCCACGAGTCATTTTCTCGGGTAATACCAGAGTTCCAGAGATTTTTTTCTGCGTCTACTCGTTCACAGTACCACGTACCACAGTCCTTTTGCATCGGAATTTACGCATGAAAGAGCTCCTTTTTTCTTTTCTCTATTTCTATGAACCACTGCTAGGGCTCAGTTCATCACCGTATGGTTGGCATGGGGTCGTTGATCTGTCGCCTAAAGAGCTAGGTCGCGAACCAGCGTTCGCTCTTGTTTGAGTAGTTCCTACTTGATTGAGCAAATACATTCGTTGGTGGACGAAGACAAGCGTGCGTGGAGACCTGCAGAGTGCGTTACTCGCATGATACGTCGTGCAGCGAAATGATAGGGTGCCGTGTGCCCAAGTGTGCCAATCACTCTCGGAAAGGTGCGCGTTTGTATCGCTTCCCAGCATCTAAAAAAGCGGAAAGATGTTTCGCTCGCGCAAGTAAAGAGAGCAGAATGGGAGCCAACAAGGAGCTGGTGCGTGTGCGAGGTAAGCAAGCACCTTTGCAGCGTGCAGTGTGTACCGTGTATTCTGGTAGCTCAGTGGTCATTTACGTTAAAGTAAATTAAATTGCGTTAAATCTCCGCAAAGCCACAACAAGCTCATTGAGCTTCGTGAACACGTACGTGGTGCAATGAATCTTCGGTATATTTCGGGCAGCGTGAGAACTGTGCTACACGTTTCTTCGTACAAATGTAAAGAGGGATTCGTCTTTTATTCATAATAACGTGGGCAATAATCTGCCGACTTGTAACCAACACAAAGAAGAACTATGTCATGTAATCGTGGGCAAATTTGTACAACTGCGATTAAGGGTGCAGTTGCGACAGGAGCATATGTCGGTAAAACAACGTCGTTTTCAAGCACAACGGCAGCTGGCCTTGCACTTGAATGAGATGTTATAATAAAATCTGCTTGCAATTAACATATTTCTGTTGTCTGTACACATTCCCATGTTTCCTATTGTAATTCGCTGGTCGAGACGCGACCGCGTGTCCAGGTGCAGTGACGAGTTTAGACAAACGTTACAAAGCATTAACAACATATTTTACAACCCATGACCAGCTCTACTAGCATATATGACAGTTTTGCTACGCTAGTATCCTTCATTCTGCTTTTACCCCCTTCCTGTCGCGAAAAATCGAGAAAAACGCAACCCCGGCGCTGACGCCCAATGCGATGTGGGAGTCAAGATGCCGGCGCTCGTAGCAGACGACGGAGTTGTCGCCTCCCTGAAAAGGGGACACACATGGAGGCTCCCTAGTTTTCTATCGACGGCAGCGGCCCCTCGAGGGGAAACGCGACGTAATGCCCTGGTACCAGCTAGCAGCGTCTAGCAGTGCTGTGCTAGTTTCGCCGTTCGAAAAGAGCGATTTGAAGCTGCGTGCATAGAAAGTCAAAGGAGAAGACAAAATGGAAACTAATTCTATGTGGTAATCTGCCACGACACCCAAGTTACTGTGAAAGAGAGGCAACTTGCCGTAAAGTTTTCGTTCTTCTCGCTGTATCGTCCCGCCGATCACGTATTTGAGAGAGCGCTTTCACGGCAATCCACCCAACGTGCCGCTCAAATCCGTTGTTTCAAACTTAGAACTCATTCCTTGCATTTAGTATATTTGTCAATGACCAGTTGAGCATCACGATGCGATGTGGTCTCTCTTTGTCATCTTTTTGGGACTTGTGTTTAGATGACTCCTATCACACAGCGGCTGCTAGCGCAGTGCACGGCGTTTCGGTGTTTCGTGTGACATAGCGGCGACTTGCCGCATTGACCAGTGACCGGTGACTTTTTGCGTTCAAGGATAAATAGTATCTTAATTGTATTTCAACTACTTTATGAAGTATTTTGTACTCTATCTTAATTACTTTAACTTTCATGTATTTATACTCTATCTTAATTACATTCTAACGTTAGTACTTATTATCTTATCTTAAATACATTTTTGAGTATCTTGTACATGTTTGACTGTATGGTGTGAACCGAAGGTGACCACCAGATGGCACAGCCACCGAACTTTCCACTGAACGTATCATCGCTATGTGTCGTGTGTCTAGTTGATGTGTCCTGTTTCTTTTTCTTTTTTTTCGTGTTTCCCTTTCTTTCTTGTCTTTTTCTCTAGCTCTCTGTGGCAACCTGCTGCCCGTCTCGGCAGGCAGACCGCCCTCCCTTTCTTATATTTTTTTTTATTTCTTTCGATCACGATACCCCCTCACGACGAAGCGTAAGCAAGCGAAACATATTTGACGTAAATTCTTCTGCACCGACAGAATTATTCGCGTTATTTATATTCTCTTAGCGCAGGCAGACAGTGCATAAGGGAGTGGTACGTATTTGCTGGCAGTACAATCAATGCGAACAAGTAAAATGACGGACAATAGCTGTATAGATGTCACCCTGTGCTCCACTGAAATTGCTCAGCGTAGGTGGAGCACGCATATTGACTCATGGGGAGTGACCATGTGCCTGTGCTCATTGAGCACCGTCCTTCAGGGTCACTGAAAAAACGGCGACGCGTGTATGTAATGGACTGGTCGCGTTATAAATTCCAATCAGCTCGTGACATCGCCGGCGCAGCTACAGGTACAGCGGAAGACTTTGCTGCTGCGGTGAAAAAAACCGCGGAAGCTGCATCGAAAGCTGTCACGGCTCCTGGTACCTACACACGCGTAGACGCAGGTCGGAAACCAAAACGACTATCGGGAGTCATGCCGGCTGCAGCGTATAATACGGTATCACCTACAAAGATTGTCTCGGCAACAATGGCGGTCTTTCTGTTCCATACGCCATTTACACACATGACACGTGTATGGCAGGTAATCCGGTCGCTCGGGACAGCAAACTCGTAATCCTACCTTTTCAGGGCTCTGGCTATTCATCACGATACTGATGAGAGGTCTACCGCAGATGAATTTTACAAACTGTTTACCAGACCATCTCTATCATCCACGTCAACCGCATATCATGTACCAGTGGAAAATGCGAAACCGAGTACTGTGTTGACCGATAACGCGCGGTGTGCGGCCTTGGATGCTGATTTGAGCGTAGCAGAACTTGACGCCGCTTCAAGTTCAAAGAGGTGCAAATCGTCGCCAGGTCCCGACGGCACGTTACCTACAAGCACATAGGTAGCTTAGACATTACCGCTCAGAAGACTTTATAAGCGTAATCAGTAAGAGCTGGAATGAGGGCAAACTTCCTGCGATATGGAAAATCTCCAGAATTGTGCCCTTACTGACACCAGGGAAATCTCCCAGGGATATGGTATCCTTCAGGCCAATTAGCCTGTCGAGCTGCGTGTGCAAGGTCATGGAAAAGATGGTGCTAAGTCGAGTGGAATGGGTCCTCGAGACATAAAAGCTGCTTCCAGAAGACGTGTCTGATTTTCGTAGAGGCAGGTGCACTATGGATGGCGTATTAGACCTGGTGACCTTTGTGGAACATGAACGGGCGCAAGGTCGGACCACAGCGGCAGCATTTTTAGACATCAAAAGGGGCTTACGACACGGTCAGTTACAGCCACGTTCAACATGATCTGTATAGCCTAGGAATACAAGGTCGGTCTCTACGGTGGGTCGCGTAGACCATCTCCAAGGAAGGTCAGTGTATCTGCGACAGAAGACGGGAATAGTGACAGTCATGGCCTCTCAAGCTGGGTGCCACAAGGCGGAGTGCTGAGTCCCCTGCTTTTCAGCGTGGTCATGGCGAACCTACCGCAACGGTTGCCGAAGAACGTGCACATTGGTATATACGCCGACGACATATGCATATGGTGCTCTTGCGTGCAGTTGCCCGCATATGGTGGCAGCGCCTTCAAAATGCGTTAGATTGTACGGTCTCCTTCTCAACGGAGAGGGGCATGGACATATCAGCCGAGAAAACCGTGTTTCTTCCCTTCAGTCGAAAGGAAATGAAGATTTTTCAACTGAAGCTTGACGACCAACCAATAAGGAGAGTGTCTCATCACCGGTTCTTGGGAGTAATAATCGACTCGCAGCTCTCGTGGGCTGCTCACATTAAACATCTCAAGGAAATAACCGACGCACTTATCAACATTCTACGGCGCATAAGCGGCTCCCGCTGGGGAATGTCGACAGCGTCTCTCCTCGCCATACATAAAGCACTCATTCAGCACATGATGGCCTACCATTTGCCCGTACTGCATGGAATAAGCGACACGTCAGAGAGGACGCTGCAAAGCGTGTTATTAAAAGTCTGCCTTGGTGTACCTTGTGCAACTTCAAATGTCCTAACTATAGCAGAGGCCAGAGAACTTCCATTAGACGTACTAAGGACGCAGGAAACAGTGCGGCACTACGTTCGTCTATGCACGCAGCATCACAAACACCCCCCTGCAAGGAAGGTGGCACGTCGAAATTCGCAATTCATCAAAGAGATCGCTCCATATCGCAGTGTTTTACCAAAAGCACAGTTGGCACTAATGGCGGTCTATCCTCCGTAGACACTGGAACTTCCTCGTATTTCATCGACTGTTTCTGGTGCACATCACCAAAAGGCTGCACTACCATCTCCAGTGCTGAAACAGTACTGTCTGTAAATGATGGAGAACCACCGTGCTAGGATCGCAATTTTCACGGATGGGTCGACGTCACCGTCTGGGTCTGCATCAGCATTTGTTGTGGCACAGCACAGCAGAGAAGGAATGGCAAGGCTGTCCCACAGAACATCGTCGACAACAGCGGAATTGATAGCCATGCAGCTGGCAATGCAGTATGTGGCCGCACGCCAGTTGCCTGCGCAGTGGGTCATATATTGCGATTCAAAGGCCGGTCTCCAAACCATAACATCATTCGTAGGAAGTGGCTGTATGGCGCCAATAGTACGGGACATTCTCATCGCATACAAGAAAGCAGTAGATGCTGGCCACGACATACTGATTCAGTGGATTCCTGGACATATTGGCATACGGGGCAATGACGCTGCAAATAAGATAGCAGACCGTCGCCGTCTCTGAGAGGCAGAGGAGGGAGGCGTTTCGAAGGCAGGGTCCTTAGCTACGTCAGCCCAGTATGCCTTAAGGGAGAGTATGTTGACTGCAACTATCACGAACGAGTCTTGTCGTGACATGATTCGTTTTGCTTCTGCCGTGACCGTGTCGAGCTTGTGCGACTGCAAGCGGTGGAACTCGTCTGAGACAGTTACGCACCTATCGTCAACGGAACACCTGGTGACATATTCCAGGTCAGATGTGAAACACCTGTTAAAGTTGCTGACAGAAGACATATGCAGAAGGCAATGGTTACAAGTCGACTGACGTTCATCCTTGCTTCACCAGATAGATCCGGAGCTGAAATTCCGTGTTCCGTTCAGCATATACCACGACCTATACAACCCCGTCCCTCCCCGTCCGTCCGTCCCGGGACCTTGGTCCCGGCCCTCGGCCTATACTCAGTGGGCTGTCACCACAGCCCTGCTCCGCTTCTTGAAAGATTCGGGCCTTGCGTCTGCCCTCTGACTGGACATTCTTGGGACTTTCTTTCGTGCCTGTATAGTGCACTGCACTGCGTGCCTGCTTTTCGTTCATTTTTTCTTTCCTTTCTTTCTTTTTGTTTATTTTTCCGTTTCTTTTTCGGAAGAGCAAGCTGCAATAGCCTGGCTGACATTTCCTTGTATTCTTTTTTCCCCTTTCCTTTCACTCTATTATACACATACCCCCCCCCTCCCTATACAAACATTTTTGCATCGGTTTCGCCTTAACGTTCCGTATGGTCAACAGTTTCTCCATGAAGTCGGCAGGGCTAGTTCAGCAAACTGTCCAGTGTGTGCATCTGTGGAAAACACGGAACACATCTTCATGCACTGCACAAGATATGCATCCCAAACACATACATTGTAGCCTGCTCTAGACCGCTTGGACAATAGAACCTTCGGCATAATCAAGGTGCTGGGTGTTTGGGAACCCAAGAAGAGAGATGCAGCCTTATCAGCACTTGTCAACTTCATAGTGAGCAGTAATATCGAATCTGTATTTTAGGACCGCGTTCTAGGCATGTGTCGTCGAATTCCTCGTTCCTGTTATAGTTTCGCGCAATTCCTTTCACTTCTAGGGAATGCAGCTACGCATGTGCACATACAGTTTGGTGACCAGGAGGGGTGCTGTTATTGTCTTTTTATGTTTTCATTTTTCTCTTTCCTTTGTGTGGGATTCATCCACTTAGGGGTTATGGGAGTAGCAGAATTCTTCAGGTGACGAATTCAATTTCTGCTCCCCTTTTTTTACATTCAAACTGAAACTCACTCAACGGACGATTGGGATGTATAGAGACAAAAGTTAGTGTGAGTCGAGCTAAATAAATTTAATTCAAAGATGGAGACAGCCAGAGGACGTTCCAATCTGATGTCGACATTGAAAAGAACGCCAAATAAAACTGAGCAGGCGAGTTGGTCGCGGCAATTCTTAATCAAACCCATGCGACTGGGGGTGCATGGACGCATTTTTGAGATTTCTCTCGTGTCGTCCTATCATTATCTGGTTTTTGACTATGAAATTAATGACGGTGATCACGCTTAAGTCACGCATACTTTGCCTGATGATATCGGTTTATGGGTGGAAGAACGCGTAAATCGGGATTCGAGGTTTAATGAAAAGGAGATTCTCAAGAGGGCAGCGCAGGGGAGAGGGTAAAGTGTGTGTGTGTGTGTGTGTTGGGGGGCGGGAGTAAAGACTGAAACGGCTCGCCCTTGTTGGCCACACAGAAGTGGGCATCGTCACGACTATAACAAAAAAAAAAAGGAGAGAGAGCGAGAGAGAGAAAACGGATGGAGGATGAAGGATGGAGATGCGTAGTGGGTACGACCCGGGTACGACCCGCAAGACCCGCCTCCTGCAGAAAGAGAACAAGGTTTCTTGCTTTAGCGGAACGTTCGGCATTAGAACCACCGGGGTAGAGGTTGTCCGCTATAAAGTGCCAGAGCTGGAGTGAGGGAGGAGGGCTTCTCGCACAGAATGGTATGCTCCGCATTCTCGCAAGATGTGCTCGATTGTTTCAGGTTGTTGACAATGGCCGCAGCCGGCGTCACCCCTAGAGCCGATCTTGAATAGTTGGGAGTTGGTGAACGCAGATCCAGTGCGTAGCCTATGGAGCATGGTTTGCATGCCTCGCGGGAGGTCTTCCAGGGGAAGAAGACGGCGATGATAGTGCATGATGCCCCGTGTCCCGCGGTGGCGCAGTTCAATAAGCAGCTGAACGGCCATTTGCCTGTCTGTGTCCTCCGGAGTTGGTGGGTAAAGTGTGGAGAAACGACGTGACGAAGCGTCTGTCCAATCACAGTACAGCATCGTTATAGGCCCACAGGAAAAGCCACGCGCGTCTCACGTTGGACCGTTGTCCTTTTATTTGGGAGAAGAACCAATGATGTCTCTCTCCAGACACGCCGTGAAAGTGAGAAACTGCGCGCTGCGCAGAAAGCTGACCTGCTTGCATAGCATAGTTCTTGGCGTTCCGGATGACAACAAAGACAGGTTTTCTGTTGCGTTTATCACAACATCAATCCGTATGTGGCACACAAACATTCCATTATTAATGCGTTAGCATTAGAAGGCTCATGTCAAAGGAAAAACGGCGGTGTCCATCTGCGGACACGAGAAGGCAACGAGAAGGAAGGAAGGAGCAGCTTGAACGAAAACAACGAAGACAGCGGGAAACGACACGGGAGCTTTAATGCGTTAGCATTAGAATTGTCGTGAAGCAGTAGTAATAGTATACAATGGAGTGCGAACGAAGTACGAGTGCCGGGCCAAGTAGGCGACAAAGGAAAACAGAATGCGATCGACGGAAACAGGCTGCCGAGACTGAACAGCAACGTAAGCAACGCCTGTCTGCGGGCGCCACGGCTCAACGCCGAAAGCGCGCAAACGAAATCGAGGAAGAACGAAATCAGCGGCTTGCACGGCAAGCTGAAATGTGTCGCAAGAAAGCGTCGGGTGATGGAAGCCGCGTCACCAGCCTCCAAGGACTGTACATAACGAGCAGAGAGGGCGACACCGTCCTCCACCATAAGAGGGAAAACCCGGAACGCTGCCTCTCAGACCAGTGCTGCCAGATCTACTGAAATTTCAGTGTATGTTGTGGACTTCGAGTCGGTCTTCTGAAATACCGAAAAAGGATCACAACGTGCTTAAATCTACTGATTTTTTTGCCTGCACCGTGGTTTTACTTAGCGAACTGCAATTCACGTTTGCGGACACTGTCTGGTTGCATAGAGCTAGAAAATCATGTTTTGACATAGTGAGGTCTACGCGTTATGTGGCAGCTGCCAACAGTCACCTTAAAAAAAAAGAAAAAAAGAAAGCGTGCAGCGGCCTAAGTAAAACAATTTATAGTACCCCTAGACGGACCCCTACATTACAGAAGTATGCATATTCCACAGGGCAACCACTAACATAGCAAACACGAACACATGTTCCGACGAGCTTATGTTTCCGACGTTAGAAAGTTTCATTGTAAACCTCCTCCTCTTGCCGCATTCGAGCGCGTGCGTGGAACGGATATTTTCTGAGGTGAACCACATTTAAACGAAACAGCTTTCGACAGAAACTATCCCTGGGCTGTTGCACACGAAGCGACTGATAGGAGACAAGAACTGCCATAACTTCACTGTGAATGCTGACTTAGTAGAAACTGAATGTATATATGTATGAGCGAGAGTGCGTGAGCGAATGACGTCTTTACTGTGTACACCAAATAACGAGTATATTTTACGTATTCTATCACGTATATATCGCGATAGTTCGTATTTATTTATCGTATGGCCCACTAGCCAAGTCACCGAGGTGCGTTTCGCCCTTGTTTTTAGTAACTCTACTGAATTCCACTGAATTCTCTAATGCCAACCTCCTGAATTTCCGCCTAAGTGACGTGGCAACACTGTCTCAGACGAGTTGCACCGCTTGCAGTCGCACAAGCTCGACACGGTCACGGCAGAAGCAAAACGAATCATGTCACGACAAGACTCGTTCGTGATAGTTGCAGTGAACGTACTCTCCCTTAAGGCGCACTGGGCTGACGTAGCTAAGGACCAGGGCTGCCTTCGAAACGCCTCCCTCCTCTGCCTCTCAGAGACGGCGATGGTCCTACAGCTGGCTAACCTTTTCAGTGACTTTCATCTTTCATCCTGATGTGCCCATCCAAATCAAGGGCTTCTCCTACATCACTGGAGCCAAACGCCCTGGAAACCGAAACGACGGAGTTGTCATGTGCGCTAAGGATGGCATCAGCGTTACACCTCGAGAGATTCGCAGCAGCGTTCACGAATACGGTGAGCCCTGTGCCGTACGGCTTCCCGCAGATCTCAACGTTTGCTGTGTACCTGCAGCCAAGAGTTGGGACATCTATTGTGGCAGCGAGCGATAATGAGGTGGAAAGGAGGCCACGAGGGCGGAGCAAAGTGGCCGGAAATTCCAGGGCGAGCGCGGCCTTTTATTCGCTACTTGGGCCTTGGAGACGACTTCCTTCCTGTTGCTATGGTGAGGACGCTGGCCTCCCGAGCGTCGGACCGCGTAGAAATGGCGCAGTCTAATTTTTCTTGCGCCACGTGGGCGTACACGAAGTTGCGCGGACTCCCAAATACTGAGTACCTCAGAAAAATGATAACGCGCCTTGCCATGCAAGATTGCCAGTGTCGAGGATAAGAATAGATAAGACAAACATAGATTGAAGTAACAAATCCAATGCATCTGAATTTTGGGTATGTTTTCGTCATTTGATTAATAATAATTTGAACTTTGCCATGAACCCATCATGTATGAACCTTCGAAAATGCTTCGATTTTTAAAGAGTTGGAAAATATGAGAGAAAAATTACAGGAAAATATAAATCTAAAAAATGTTTACATACGTCGCAGCTTATTTTGCTACCGAGGAATAATTCGGTTTAATCATTCCTGAAATGAACGGTACGTGATATATTGTAAAATGTGAATATATAGATAGTGTGTCGTACCGCTCTCACTGAAATGTGTTGGATTATTCATGTCGCGTAATGCGGTTATTTCCGCTTGCGAACCCGCACCTTTGCATCCAAATAAACCTAACACAAATAAAGAAAGCGGTCTCAAACGTCTAATGAAAATAACGATCGAAATAAAGTATGGGTAATAAATCGGAAGATGCCGATGATGCCCCATGCAAGTGTGTAAACACAGGCGGCGCCGCCTCTGACGACCATGTAAAGATGGCGGCGAGCGCGGGAGAAGGCGAGGGCGGGGTGACACATTTTGCGTCACGCATATTAAGCTCCTCTCAGTGACCCAACGCTCTGCCTGCAGCCAGGGACTACACACGAGCAAGCGGCAACAGCTGTAAACGACATGATGGACTGCGTTGTGCTCACTCAGAATTGGGTCGTCATGGTGGGACACTTCAACCAAGACGATGTGAAGGACTTCCAGTTCGCCTTAGATATGCGTTATCTGTCCATCTCCACTGACTGAGGAACGTGTGTGGACCAGGGTTGCGAAGTTGCCACTCCGGGGTTGGAATGATTCTGGAATCATTCCAGATTTATCAGAGCCTGGAATGGAATTGGAATGGAATGGCGGAAAGTGTCCTGGGAATGGAATGGAATTAGGCGTTGTTTCGCAGGCGGAATGGAATTGGAATGTAATGGTCTGGGTGCCACACGGTCAAGGCTGATGATTTGGTTTGGTTTTAAGAAAAAATAAAATGGAGGTTTTGGCTTCACATGTGTGAGGCCCGCAACCCCACATCACTTGCACCAGTTACTTTAGTGGAAAACTCCTGTAATGATGATGCCAATGAAGCGGAGGAGGAAGAGGAGGAGGAGGGCGAAATAACCTTGTCTTTGTGCTTTTTCCGTGCTGGGCAATGTCTCCTCTATAGCACTGCTGGGCTATAGCTAGTACGGTTACCGGTCCTAATTCTTTTATTGGTGGAATTAAAGGAATGGAATGGGGTTGCCAAGCCATTCCATGAGTGGGAATTGACCATACCGTTTCATTCCGAGGAATTGAAAGGAATGGAATTATCACAAATCTTCATTCCTCGGAATGGAATTGGAATGGGTGATCCCATTCCGCAATCCTGGTGTGTACCACGTCCACCAAACGACGCCTCTGGTGGGCGAGGCGCTGTCACCGACCACAAGGCCCTTCTGGTGTCTGTCCATAAGGACCCTCTCCCAAAAGAAGTCGTGGACGGCATTTGGACACCAGAAATACAAGAAATGCTCCAGTGAACCGAAAGAAGGAATCAAAGACTTATGATAACACATTTCCAAAGGATCCCCTAATGGATCTTCCGAATTTTTTCTTACAAAGTTCGGTTACCCATTTGCGAACCACGAAGGAAACACATACATACAGTGAGTCATTGTGAGCACTAACTTTTGCCTACTTGTCGCGGTTTGAGCAGTCGTCCTACACAGTAAGAAAAATTTCCGTAATTTTACTGCACAAGTGATTGCTAACTCTGTTGCCGGAATATGTGCCGTAACCTATATGCTGCGCAAAATCCGTTTGGAGTGCACAGTTCCGGACTGGCGCAGTTTAATATCCCTTTAATGTACGTGTCGTTCTTTTCGCTTATTGGAGAGCGCAGTGTGCAGTCCAAACGAATTTTTTTGCAATAACTAGGTTACGGCACATATGCCGGCAACAGAGTTAGCAGTCACTTGTGCAGTAAAATTACGGACATTTTTTTACAGTGTATACTTTCTATTGTGGAGTCCCACGGTATCTCATCATCTCAGTCGCAGTCTCAGCATGGAGCCATCAACGTCGTACTCGTTCCGGACCCGTGAATGAGGGTCAAGAGTTGAGCGACGACATTTTGCTCGTAACTCGGCACAGTTCATCGTTTCATCAGCTAGGTGACGGATATTTACGGAGCGACGTTGATAGAGGGACTCGTCCGGGACCCGTTAGTTCCGGCTTCGTCATTAATTTATTTTTCACCTAATTGACGTACGCAGGAAAGCACATATTAGAAACGTTGTACGTAGTATTCACGTGGTTCGCAGCTAGGGGAAAGGAGAGTAACCGCTGACCAAATCAGGCACCGTACGCTATTATGAAAATGTTGGAACCCGTTGCAATCAAACTTCCGGTAGGAAAACGCATATAGGGGAGCATCTTTTCAACAAGTCGTTTTGGAGTGCTAAAAAATAAAATCAAATAAAATCTGGGTAACTGGTCGTCAATCACTATAGTGTATACCCTTATGTGTCACAAAAAAGCGGTTATTCTTGGCTGATGGCCCGTCGAGGCATAAGTAAATAACACTTTGTGCGAATAAAAGCGATGCAAACATATTCGAGCTCATGTGGACTCATGAGATAGAGAAAAGAACTGTACGTATATGGCCTTTTGTCAACTGCCGTCTTTTACATACACACAGAAACCGTCTTGGCTGGTCTTGGTCTTGGTCTTGCAATGAGGATGTTGTGTTAGCCCGCTTAGTTTGGGGATTGAAAGCTGATAGAAAGTAACTGTCCTGAGGCTGGAACACCGAAGCAAACGAACACAACACAAGCATCAAAGTGCCTAAGAACATGAAAGATAGAAACGTGGCAGTCGTCGAAAAAGCAGCAACCGAACCTCTTGAATTGCCGCTCAAGTGTGCTAACCATTACGCTGCACTGGCGCGTCTTACCGACGACTAGCGAGGAGCGTGGTAAGTGCAGCGCACTTTGGTCGGCAATCAAGAGGTGCGGGCGAGTTCGGTTCCTGCTGCTGTCTGGCTTTTTCGACGACTACCATATTTCTACCTTTCAAATTGGAAGCTAGCTGTGAGGGTATATATGGATGGTGTTTCTAGCACGCAGCGGATTAATAGAGGTGAAGATGGAAGGGCATGCCCACGGGCTACTCATCAGTTTTCGATCAACTGACGACAAGCGTGCACGGAATAAAGATGTTCTTCCTGTCACATTCGATCTTGCCTCGCTATTACAATTGGGGGGGGGGGGGGGGGCGAGCGATCGTCACGGGCCTCCAAAGAAACGCCTACCGGCGCAGCTGCGGGGGACCAGCGGGATATACTATACGGGCGCTTCCCTCGTTCGCTTTGATAGGCCCGGAATCTTCGATCCACGGATGAGTATTCGATTCAGAGCTGCCTCGAAAGTTGCAGGGGTCACGTTTAGCGAAGTGTACTTACTGCCTCGTTGGATGCTCCGGATTCTATTTGAACACCCAGTCGCTACACGAGCTCTATATGCGACGAAAAAAAATATTCGAGGATTTTGGAAAGAAACTAATTTTTTAGTCTCGGCAGGAAGAAACGAAATCCCGGAAAGATCCACTACGCACGTCGAAAAAGAAAAAGGAAATGCTTCCACGTGGCTCGGCGTCCCCGCGCAAGTGGAGTGAAGGAACGAACTTTGTTCGTTCAGAGCACGCTTTTAGAGCGCTGCAATATGAGGCGCGCAAACGTTTAGGTATCTGGATTTTGTTTTTAAATTTTCCGGAACTTTTTCGGGGACCGGAAAAAGAAGCACGTAATAGCTACCCGATTACAAACATGTAACTGCGAGGTGTCTGAAGGCCCTCTACAACATCCAATTGAGACTCGGGAACTAAGATTGACAGTTAAGATATTCCATAATTCCGAATTAATTAATTATTAATTAATTAATAATTTAACTAATTAATTACTAATTTATTTTGCCGTAACGAGTTAGAACATTCATTGATTGGTTGATTGATGGATAGATGCAGTTTCATGCGAGACCGCGCAAAAATACTTGTTTTAGGCTCCTATAAAAGTCTCTAAAATTCCCGATTTATGCACTAAAAATGACATTATAGGCACTATAAATTGTTGATTTATTCTTTATCTGTAGCTCTGAAAGTGCAAAAATAAAGTGAATAAATCAGTTCCATCCGCAAGAGCAGTACGTAAATGGGAGTTGTGACCGTGTTTTTAATCTTTTTGCTGCACGGAATACAAAACTTATCCATCCTATACTATACGGTCACAAGGCTTCTAGCCATTGTCACCGGTTCCACGACACTTCTCAGAAGGACTTGTTACGGGCAACATATATACTGGTGATATGCGAGATGGGCTTCGAACATCGGAGGCTTTCGTCTAACGCGCAAATTTCTCAGTCAGGAAATGCGCGAATTTCAGGTAGTTCGCGAAGGAAATTCAGGAAATGCGCGCTTCCCAAAGGAAATATCTTGCGTGGCAGTTTTTGTAGGTGTAGTATGATAACTTGGAATCGCCCTGTACATAAATACAGCTCAAACACGTTTGTAACAGGAGATCACGGTATACTATCGCTATTCTGTGAGAATTTGGTACGTGGTAATTCATTGCGAGCCCTTCAGTCATGATCCCTCCCGCACTTGTGTCGGAAACCGAGTTGAGCTGAGTTGATAAGAAAAGAAAAAAAAAATGGAGAAATAGGCACTCATTACGAGAGCCGGCTACTCCAGATCACTTAGGAAAACACAAATGGCTATCTACAATAAAACCAATGGGTGACAAAGACACTCAGTCAGTCACTCACACACACTGTGCACACACACTGTCAGTCACACTAAACCGGTTGGATTGGATTGGAAAAAGAAAGAAAAATATGGAGAGGTTAGTCCCGACCCAGTCAGAACTGGCTACTCCAAAACGCGTTTGTGGGTGAAAAAAAAAATGAAAAAAGAAAGGTGAGCTACGAAAAATAGAACAAACAAACAAACAAACAAACATCCAAAAACAGGAAACAAGAAAGGGGTAGAGTGGGTGTAGCAGGATAAAGCATAAAGGAAAACGGGGGAAAGGAAAGGGGGAGACGTTCGACGCCGAGAAACACTCACTGCACAATGTCAGATATAGTGTGAACACAATGTCACCGAAGTTTTCACAGAGTGTCAAGCAAGTCCGAAGCGGTAAGGAAGTCCACGAGAGCGCGCAATGCCGGCACCTGGTGTTGGGCAGGCCAGCAGCCTAGAACCTTCCCAACGGAGAAAGGGCGATTGTCGAGGCGGGCTAGTGCCGCCTCCAGGAAAAGACGAGGCTCTCTGTATCGAGGGCAGGCTTCTATAACATGCTCTGTGTCCTCAAATACCCCACACTCAGAACAATTCGGTGTGGAAGCCTTCCCAAGTTTAAAGAGGAGGCGGCCGGTATATGGCACATTGACACGTAGCCGGTGAATGATGGAGGTAACGGCCCGGGGGAGCGCTGGGGGCATTAAAAACTACAGGTCTGGATCCACTTTGTGCAGCAGTGAGTTAACTGGGACGCATCGACGCCAGTGTTCCCCGCTCAGACGTTTCACTACACTCTTAAAAATGAACTTCACCTCATAGCACGCTCCTAGCCCACCACTATCTCGAATGATATCGTTATCTGCCCTGATTTGTTAAGAACGGGAGGCGTACGCCTTTTTTGTGACACTTATGCGGTTCATAAGTGTCACAAAAAAGGCGTACGCCTCCCGTTTTTAACGAACCAGGGCAGATAACGATATCATTTGCGATTATGGTTGGCTAGGAGCGTGCTATGCGGTGAAGTTCATTTTTAAGAGTCTACTGCGTTTATCGCGCTCTTTACATCCCCTCTTATCCGAAATCTTACACTCTTAAAAATTAGTTTCACCACATAGCACGCTCCTAGCCAACCAACATTCCGAATGACAACGTTCTCGTCCCTGATTTGTTGAAAACGTGGGGAGGAGCCCATTTTGTGACATTTATGCTGTTCATAATTGTCACAAAAAAGGCGTACGCCTCCCGTTTTCAGCAAATCATGGAAGATAACGCTATCATTCGAGATGGTGGTTGGCTAGGAGCGTACTATGCGGTGAAGTTCATTCTTAAGAGTGTATTCTTGTGTGCTATGGTAATGATAATTCGTGATTTTACGTCGCGACACAACCAGGATCATAAGTGACGCCAAAGTGCCTACCTGGGGGTTCTTTAAACGTGCGCTGAAAGATCAACACTCCCTCGCGCAAGACGGCGTGTCAAAGCAACTTGTACGTGACCAAGTTGCCCGCGTCCTGGGCCGGGTAAGAACTCGCAGGTGTATTATGGAAACATAGGTGTGAACGTTCCAAACTACACTCTTAAAAATGAACTTCACCGCATAGCACGCTCCTAGCCAACCATCATCTCGAATGATATCGTTATCTGCCCTGATTTGTTGAAAACGAAAGGCGTACGCCTTTTTGTGACACTTATGCTGTTCATAATTGTCACACACACACTCACAAATAGAGATACGATGATGAGATGGGGCTGATGCCGGCCAGCTGGCTGGGCGCTGCCCCAGTGCCACTTGTACGTGATGAGAGATGATAATGGATATGATAAGGGGTCCGGTAATCAAAGCAGGGTGGAGAGGCCTGTTGATGACAAGAAGTCCCAGAGGTGACGCAGACCTTGGCGTGTATGAGCTGGACTGGACCATGGGCCCAGCACCTTGCCTATGGTAAAGGGGCGATGATCGATCGCATGCAGTTCGTGCTGCAATATCGCACGCTCCCGCTGGTAGTCCGGGCAGTCCATAAGTAGGTGGTGCAGGTCTGCACGCACACTGCATGCTGCACAAAGGTCCGAGGGCGCACGGCCAAGACGCTGCCTCATAACTGGTGTAAATGCAACATTCAGCCGCATGCAGTGAAGCAGGGATGCGTAGTGTCGCGGAAGGCGATGAGGAAGCGACAGTGAAAGAGAAGGATCCACTGCGTGGAGCAGAGAGTAGGGTGTAATGTCATGCAGCCACTGTGATCTTGTCTTGTCTGCAGAGAGAGCACGGACGAGGGCCTGACGATCACCTTTGGGCAAGATGATAGAGTGGGCTGAAGCTATATGATGACCCCGCAGGGCCGCCCGGTCGGCCTCTTCATTGCCGGGTACGCCGACATGACCAGGTACCCACTGTAATACTACGCCCAGGTCTAGCAGCTCCTTGTAAGTTTCAAGCACGTCAGCAACAATGGACGCGAGAGGACCTCGAATGCCCATTGTTGCGAGGCATTGGATAGCAGCTTTCGAGTCTGTGTAGAAGACCCATGGCCGAGATGAACACTGCAGGATCTTGCGCGTGGCAAAGAGCAAAGCATGTAGCTCAGCACATGTTGACGACGTCAGATGCGAGAGACGGAAGATACCAGTTATGTCTTCGGACGGAATAATATAGGCGCATGCAGAGCTGGATTTTGTGGATGAGCCATCCGTAAAAACAGGAGTAAAGCCTGCATACAGCTCGCTCATCATATCCAGTGTGAGCGCCTTGGACACACCTGCAGCGACATCATCCTTTCTCTGCAGCCCGGGAACGGATAGTGAAGCAGATGGCAGAGGGAGGGTCCAAGGTGGAGTTGAACGCGCCTGGGGTTCAACTTGAAAACGTGGCAGGTGAGGCTTTAGCTGTTGAATGCAGGACCTGAACTTGTTATTCCTGCGACGGGAAAGCTTCAGCAGTAAAGGGTGGTGCCGGTGATGAGCCAACAAACGGAGATAGTGACGGCTCGTCTCATTAAAGCGCTGGATAGCAAGCGGGGTCTCTCTCGCTTCTGCCATGACTAAACAAGTATCCGTTGTTCTTGGCACGCCCAGGCACACACGAAGGCTACGTGCCAAAAGACACTGAAGCTTGGACTCGGAGGATGGCGAAATCCCGTGTAATACTGGAAGGCTGTATAGGCATAATTGTCACAGAAATGGCGTACGCCTCCCGTTTTCAACAAATAAGGGCATATAACGATATCATTCGAGATGATTGTTGGCTAGGAGCGTGCTATGCGGTGAAGTTCATTTTTAAGAGTGTACTGAGAAATCACGTAAAAGCAGATGACGCGTGCTTTTTATATCTGGCAGGGAACTGTTTGGTTTCTTTCAACGAATAAAAGTATTCCCACAAAAGTATACACGCCTTTTTCGGTGGTTTATGTGGGGTTTCCATTCAACGTAAGACCACGTGGTCTTCGGCTTCATGGTATTTTTTATTTTTTCGTGAGCACTGGGGGTCCGCTATGTATAGTTGTTACCAATGCACGCGTGACGGTATTTTGGACTCCGTTATTCTCGGAGGCCCCACATGACAGAACAGGCTTAAACACCACCATTGTCATACGCTCTTAAAATAGAAGTTGACCGCATAACATGCTCCTACACTCTAAAAACAGAGCTTCACCGCATCGCACTCCCCTACCAACCAACCATCCCGAATGACGACTCTGTCTTGATTTGATGAAAACGTACGCCATTTTTGTGGCAGTCGTGAACTGCATAATGCCTTAAAAAAAGAAAAAAAAAAGAACGATGTCACTCGGAATGATAGTTGGCTAGGAACGTGCTATATGGTGAAGTTCATTTTTAAGAGTGTAGTCAGCCATCATCCCGAATGACATCATTCTCTCCTAAGATTTTTTAAACACAGGAGGCGTACGCCTTTTTTGTGACGGTGGTGGTGATGGCGAAAGGGTTCACAGATGTGGGCGACGTCACGACTAACGTCCTGGGGAATGTGCGTCCTGGGCCGACTTCTAAAGGAACTGTGCCGACATATGTCTGAAACCGTCTGAGGAAAACCCAGGAAAACCCCCAGACAGCACAGCCGGCACCGGGATTCGAACCCTGGTGCCTCCCAGTCTCGACGTGACATGGCCAGCACGCTAACCACTGAGCCACGCGAGCTGGTGCCACTTACTACGTGCCACTTACTTTTTGTGACACTTACGTAGTTACGTTAATTGTCAGAAAAAGGCGTTTCAACAAATCAGAAGAGAGAACGATGCCATTCCGGATGACTGTAAGGCTATAGGTGCATGTTATGCGCTCAAGTGCTATTTTAAGAGTGTACTTGCTGTTGGTGCCAATTCGACTTTAACATTTTGAGGGTTTCGAGACGTTCGAATCAGGCGCATCATTGTGGCCTATATTCAATACATTGTACTGGACAGGATAAATGCGTTCGCCGGACTTCCTTTCTGCTATAGTCAAATTGCGAAAACAAAGCCTTTACAGACCTTGAAGTGCAATTGTTTGACTTTTGGTAATGATAATAATTAATGATAATTCGTGGCTTTACCAAGCTTTACGTCGCGAGACAACTATAGGAAATGAATGACGCCGCCGCAGTGGTCTCTGTGTAAGGTTCTTTACCATATCTCAGTAAAAGACACACCGTATACTGTAAAAGGCGTATGGCCCGCGTTCTCCTCAAATCAGAGGTGATAAGTGTATCAATCGCCTCAGTGGTTGGTGCAGAGCGTGTTATGCTGTCTAGACCTGTTTTAAGTTCTGTTCCTCTCATGGTAAAATATGAAAACTGTGTGTCCTGGGCCTGTAAACTCTACACTCTTAAAAATGAACTTCACCACATAGCACGCTCCTAGCCAACCATCACCCCGAATGACAACGTTCTCGCCCTAGATTTGTTGAAAACGGGAGGAGGAGCCTATTTTGTGCCGTGCATAAAGGCACAAAATAGGCTCCTCCTCCCGTTTTCAACAAATCAGGGGCGAGAACGTTGTCATTCGGGATGATGGTTGGCTAAGAGCGTGCTATGTGGTGAAGTTCATTTCTAAGAGTGTACCAACTAGCCCGCCTACTGTGTCGACACCAAACGGTGATTTTAACGTGTTGGCTGTGAAATCTTTTGTACACTCTTAAAACAGAACTTCACCACATAGCACGCTCCTAGCCAACCATCATCTCGAATGACATCGTTCTCTCCTCTGATTTGCTGGAAACGGGAGGCGTACGCCATTTGTGTGACAATTATGAACGGCATAAGTGTCACAGAATAGGCTCCGCCTCCCGTTTTCAACCAATGAGGGGTGAGAACGCTGTCATATTGGATGATGGTTGGCTAGGAGCGTGCTATGCGGTGAAACTCATTTTTAAGAGTGTATAGTTGAATCCTCGGTGCCGCAGTCGGTCGGTCTGCCAGTGTTTTTCAACGTGCGCACGCATTTCTTCTTGTCTTCGTGTTTTAGGCTTGATCGCAGAAAGCGTGTTTGGTGCCCGCGTGCTTTGTGGACGAAATGCCTACGGTGTGTGGTGTCGTTGTCGTCCGAAAGAACGTGAATTGCACTGGACGATCTGGCACTTAGAGCAAGCACTAAACACTACATCGTAGAAAACCAGGCGTGCCAAACGAATGACGAGCAAAAGTATATTGCACGGTTCCACATTTTCTGTCCAACGTTTTAGGCCATATCCTACCAGCTCGGGCAAGGTCGTTACTTTTTCTCGCTGCTGCTAGACTGTTCACCGACCAATAGCAGACGACGTTATGTGTACCTCCGCGTTGGCGTCTGATTGGGTGCTACAATTCTACAACTGACGTAGCAACGGATAGAGGTAATTGGATGGCGGTACTTCTAGTCGCCCGTATCCGGAAAAAAGTGCGTTTTTGTATTATCGCTACAGCTGTTACGAAGGAGAAGTATTGAACAAGAACTTGTAAATAGAATTACGAAGCGTTGAAGAACAATATTACGCCTATTACTCCCGTAACACAATAGCTGCACACAGGAGTTCTCACCTCCTTTAAAGAGCGCTATAAATTATTTCAGACCTCATGGAACTATACTCTAAAAGCACAAATTCACCACATAGCACGACACCACAATCACCATCCCGAATGACATCGTTCTTCCCCTGACTGGGTAAAAACGGGAGGCGTACGCCTTTTTGGAACACTTATGCAGTTCCAAAAGGCATGCGTTCCGCGCTTTCCACAAATCGGGAGTGATAAAGGTGTCACTCTGTGCGGTGGTTGGCCTTCACCGTGCTATGTGTCGAACTTCTGTTTTCAGAGTGTCGGCACTGTTCCCTTAGAAGTCTGCCCAGGACGCACATTCCCCGTCAGTCGTGACGTTGCCTACCTCTGTGCCCTTTCACCACCACCACCACTACCTGTTTTTAGAGTGTCTTGCAAAAGCACTCGAAGTTGAAGCTTGAAAGAGTGTGATATCAGAAGAGTCATCCGTCCACGGTGGAAAAAACGAAAAAACAATTAAACTAAAAAAGAAAACGCCAAGTAAATTAACTGAGCTGTCGTGGAGTTGTTTCGTCCAATTCACTAGACGCCCAAGCTTTTCTCTATCGTACAATTCAGCTTCCAGCTTGCGTATATTTGCCCTACTTTATGGACCACGTGAGCTTCATATTACGCACCGACTGTCAAGCAAATTTATTCCCAAGTGGAACACCGGAAGGAAGGACGCTGGAGATGGGTGTAAGCGCATTGATCGCCGGCGCCGTTACTTGGATGCTCGCTGCGGGTTAGATCCGTGCTGTAGGTACACTCTAAAAAACAGAACTTCACCACACAGCACGGTGAAGGCCAACCATTGCACAGAATGACACCTTTATCACTCCCGATTTGTGGAAAACGTGGGGCGTACGCCTTTTTAGGACTACATAAGTGTTCCATAAAGGCGTACGCCTCCCGTTTTTTAATAAATCAGGGGCCCGGACGATATCTTCCGGGATGGTGATTGGCTAAGAGCGTGCTATGCGGTGAAGTTGAGTGTGTGCATGTCGTACGCTGGACGAACAGAAATCGACCTCTCAGAGGCGAAGATTCGGGAGGCTAAAAACCCACACAAAACCCTGAAAACCGAACTTCACCGCATGACACGCTGCTAGTCAACCATCATCCCCTGATTTGTTGAAAGCGGGAGGCGTACGCCTTTTCGCGACACCTAAAGGCGTACACCCCACGCTTTTGACAAATCGAGTGTGATGACAGCATCATTCTATGCAGTGGTTGGCCTTGAGCGTGCTATGTGGCCAAGTTCTGTTTTAAGACTGTATTAAGTGCATGTTTAGAAACCGGTTCCCTTCCCAACAAGTAAAAACAGCCGGAGCAGCCACCTATTTTATGTACTCAACAAGAGTACAGGTACGAATTTTCGTGTACACTGCAGATAAGCGCAGTACGGCCATCACATCTTGGCCGCCGCCCTCAGAACTACTACCTTGGAGCTGCCAACGCCTTTCCCAACGAGAGTTTTGGAGAGCGATCACAAACCTCCGCCGAACATTTGAGTCGACGTCCATCATTGATGATGTTACGCACGCTCGACACTCTTAAAACAGAATTTCACCACTGCATATAGAATGACACCGTTATCACACTTGATTTAAGGAGAGAGAACATGGCGTACACCCCTTTATGACAATTAACAAAACGCGTAAGTATCACAAAAAGGTGTACTGCCTTTCGTTTTCAACGAATCAGGGTACAGAACGCTGTCATTCGGGATGATGGTTGGTTATATAGGATCCTGTTATGCCTTCCCTCCGCCTTTCTGGCCATATACTCGTGACGACGTGCACTCTAAAAACAGCCACCGCCATGCCCTGATTTGCTGAAAACGTGATTTTTGTGACACTTATGAAGTTGCGTTAATTGTCAGAAAAAGGCGTACGCCCAGCACTTTCATCAAATCAGAAGCGATGTATCGTTCGGCGCAATGGGTGGCGCAGAGCTGGTTATATTTGTAAGTTCTGTCCTAAAAGCGAGTGGCTAACAACGGCGAGCCAATATCGCCCCCCCCCCCCCCCCTTCTCTGTATTAAGAGTGTGCACTGTGGTTGGTCTGCTATCCAGTGAAGTTCTGCTTTCAGAGTGCTCTAGCTGTAAATGCTCGGCCTCGACCCCCTTCATTATTCTGTCCTCTGTGCATTTACCCTCTTTTCACCCTTGCCTCCTTGCGAGAGATTCTAGGGGATATAGTGCAGCCTGCCTCAAATGGACGTCGAAACGTGCGTATATGCACTCGTGCGCGGTCGTGCGTTCATGTGCTTATGTTGGCGGTTTGGCGGTTGGGACAACAACAACTATACAAATAGGTGATGACGATTACATGGTGTGTTTCACCGCTCGAGTGCGGTGCCCTACGCCATTAGATGGGTGGCATTAAATGAGATATATCGGAATGTAGGGTGTCTATGGCAATACAGAACAAAAAGAAGACGTAATGATGAGCAGCGAGAGTCAGTAGAAAACGTAATATTATAAGACTAGAAATGACAAAACAAATCTTGTAGGACTAAAGCACCTGGAGCAAACTGGTGGTCGTCAGGAAATCCACGAATATTTGAAGACACCTACTCTGTAGCACAGGGTGTTGGCGAGGGTTTATTATTGGAGCGAGGTTCAGTGGGGAGTTTATTTGGAAAGTATGTGGTACATATAGGCAAGGTGAGTCAAACGCAAGCTCCATTGAAAAATTAAAAAAGAAAAAAAAAAGCAAAGCTCGTTAACTAATGGTCCCTAATTTAGAGACCATTCAATGAGCTCCGTGTCTCTCAGGAAGTGGAGCGCATTTCACTGTGGGGTATGCCGAATGGGGCCGAGTAATGTCGATCCCAGATGTGCTAGGCGCCGTCTGAGAGGTTCACGAGGAGAGCGTATCGTTGACAGCTCAATAGGAGATGCGGCATATCTGCTTCCGCCGTGCAAATGGGACACTTCGGAGAGTTTAGTTGGTGCATCTCGAACGAAAGTGATGGGAATTGGGCAAAGTTAAGCCGTAGACAGTGCATGGAGGATCGATTCCTCGCTTCGAGATAAATGTCGTACGACGACAAAGTCTATCGCCGGGTCGATGGATCGCCAGAAATATGTTACGTTGAACGGCGTCCTCCGTCAACGGACGAGTGCCACTAGTACTGAAACGACGCATCTGCAGTTGACAAGCCGAAGTCGTATAAGCGGTACGCTTGATGCTCGACTCAAAACTTCACCGTGAGCGCGTCTCGCCGCGCCTGAATGGCTTCCTGCTGATACTATTGAACTGAGCACGATGTATCGTTTGATATAGCTCACAGTTTATAAGGACGTGCTCAATATTCGTCCCAACGCCGCATTTAGAGCATAACCTTGGTTGGTCTGGTGTGTGAAAGAAAAATCAACCAAGACTAAGCTTAATAATAATCGTATAAATAATCAAATAATAATCAGCCAAGCAATATTGTGATGAGACAGGACTAGAGTCAGACAAAAGGCATCGTTACCGTTTTGAGGCTGCGGGCAGAATGACTGTGTGTCATCGCGTGCCCCGTGACAATCAGCTGTTTTTTATTATTCACTGGAGAAGAAGTGGAAGTCAGTCGAGGTCCTGTGTTGTCGGACATCAGCTGGCGAGGATGGCAACATATTGTGGAGTAAAGTCAACATGGAGGTGAAGTGCGTGTGGATGGAAGGCAAAGTAGCCTCGTAAACGGTGTTGAACGGAAAATGAATCCACCGAATGCATTCGAGACCTGTCCACTATGTCCCGACACCATTGCTGCAGCGTCAGTTGCCGACGGACTGATGGCTGGCATTGCAGACAAGAATGACCTCCTGTCACCCTTCGACAGGACCATGCGCACGACCGTTCGGGCAATGATCCGGAACACACTGCAGGGATATGCCTTCCACGCACCCTTCGTCGCTCAGACGCTATACTTAGTTGATGGAGGATGTCTGTTACTACTGGGGTCAGCATCCGACCGAAATTCCTATCTTTGTTATGCATCGTAGAGTAGCATTTGGATCCGTATGGGCCACCCAGGAACGCAGATTATTGTGCGATATCTTTCGTAGAAACAACCAGATGGCATCGAGCTCTGCAGACGTTGATGTACGGTACAAGAGACGGCATCCATGTGACACTAAGCCTGTTGGGAGGACAAAAGCAGCTGATGAGCATTCCCAGATATCCATCAGTGAAAACTGTAGTGACGTAGTGGGTGCCGTTGCGCATTTGTGTACATCAACTCACGTGGTACGACGAAGGTAATCCGCGGTCCGTGTAACAGTGCAGAGGTCAGATTCCTTCGTCCGCACATTACAGTCTTTGATACACCAGGGCATCCAGACGTAAATATGTTGTACCATCTGAAGTCATCCTAAAAGAGGCTCTAAAGAAGTTGATGTTTATGATGTTTTATAGGCTACTGGGATGCAGGTATATTCTTTTATCAACGCTCATTAGTTCGAATATTTTGTACGTTTTAGTTACAAATGGCGCAACGGATGAACCCGGTTCCTTTTGCGTTACTGTCAGGGTGATAGGATATTTCATACCGCGAAGAGAAATTTTTGCGCTTTAGTACCCGTTTAACTTAGGCTTCGCTGATGGCTTGTATTGGAATGGGTATTGAAGCAGAGACAACTTGAGATCAGGGAGTGTATAGGCATGTCTCTTGCATCACTGTAGCACTCATGTAGTAATGTCAGCGGTCCTTCCACAGCAAAAAGTTGCTGGATCTCAGGTATGGATGCGGCAGGGAAGAGGCAACAGTCGCGTTGAGTGCGGCCAGAACTACTGGGAGGAGGTCAGGAGCTGTTGTACTGTCACTCGTTGCTGAGGGTGTGTGCTTGGTGCCGTTGGTAAGCCACCAGCTCTGGCACGCTGCTCTTCCAAGACCTTCATCGGCATAAGTTGCTGCTGGAAGCAGATGGGTGTAGGTGCACGTATATCACGTACGGCTAATTGTGACGTCGGAGGGAAAGTCCTCCTTCGTTCATTACTGCTGCAGTTCGCGTCAGCATCATGGCCTTCAAGCTGCCTACTGGACTTCAGAAATAAAAATATATTCTATCTGTCACCACTTCACGCAGGCTAGGCTAATGCTGCGGCGCCTTCCAGCACATGGGTGCGCTGGTTTACATCCTATGCATTATCGTCTGTCGTAGGCTGGCTTGTGTTAAAAACCGTACTTGAAAACGCTTTCTAACAGCGCGCTGATAGGGTGAATGGGAAGCGACACCGGGGTCTCCACAGTTGACACATTGCGGTTGTCGCAGTGCCATGCATTCTTTAAATACTGCAGCCCGGAGCAAATTTTGCAGCGCTGAAGCCAGTAGAGATGATGGAGGTGCGTTGTCGCGCAGATGACCAAAGCTTTGGCAATAAAGGATTGCAGTGAGCCTTCCACCTAGTCATGTATTTTATGTTCCCAAATGACCTTCTCCAAGCGAACTTCTGGGGACAGCTTTTCGTTGAACTGAAACGTGAACATGGTACACTTCTCAAGAGAATGTATCGATCCTAGCTGTTTGCACAAGGCGCAACAGTAGCAATGTAGCAGGCAATGCGCGGCGCCGGGCAGCGCGTTGTGCATCAGCATTTTCATATAGGAAAACATGAAGAGACCTTTGACATTCCCAGTCTTTCGTGGAAGATCGTTTGCAGAGGCCAGTGCGGATACTTGATTTTGTAGCAAATCGAGAAGCTTCACACGCATATTAGAGAGTTTTAGTGCATCGTAAGTTATCGCCTTTGCGTACGTAAGGGATAGCGTACGATACAGTAAAACTCTGTATTACCCACGTCTTTGGGGCACATTTCATCAGTGGTGACTTGAGCAGGACGACCTGCCCGTAGGACGATTCCTCTATCACTCAACAGTCGCGTAGTGTGGGTCCCCCGCACGCAGTTTTCAAACGTTCGTGAATCCAACTTGTTCCTCTCTCTTGTTCCGTTCTTAGTCAAAAATCCAATCACAACGCGATGCCTGATGGTGTTATTCGCCTCGGACATTGTCCTCTTGCGAAGTTAACGCAGTGCGACGCGAACTCGAATGAGAGCAGACTGCTGTGTGTCTCGTATTTGTCATGTTACAGGAAGATGCAATACGTCTGCAACATTACTACATCATACGGGGGCTGAGCATTTATTTATTTATCTCCAATACTGTTACGGGGTGTTATACACCGGAAAAGTGAGAGAACAATGGCCAGACGAAACAACTACAGGAAATATGGGTTTGGGTGGCAATATACGGATCTATAAGCGCTCAAGACAAACAACTGCGGGAAAGGCAATGTCACGCGCCCATACGCACACTCCAACTTCTGCTGTGGGTAATAGCAACGTTTCAAAGCATACTTCTGTATTTTTTGCATTTTGTGCGGCATATGATGTATTACTTTTGTCGGTACGTAGAATTCATATATATATATATATATATATATATATATATATATATATATAGAATTCGTGGAGTAACTATACTTGCTGCACTCAGTGCAACCGAAAAGTTTTGAAAAAGTTTTGATGATGGTAGTGGGAGAACAATATGGATTTCATGTGATCAGGGTGCCAACTTTGAATCATAAAAATACAAGAAAGAGAAACGAACAATAATATAAAATAAAATTAAATTAAATTAGCCTCTTACTCGTGAGTACTCTGCAGCCTGTACCCATTTTGGAGTGGCGGAATTTCAATTTCTCTGAAATGGAACAACAACGACAACAACAACTTTACTTTGGTAATAATGGAACACACAGCAAGATCACTTCGGGAATACTGCAGTAAACACTTTTTTTTTTCTGCAAACTTGTCACTCTCGAGCCGAAAAAGCCGATACAGTCGCCCAAAATCTGTGTTGTGAATTTCTGTTGCATGAGTCACTCAGTGTTTTGTCCATCGAACAGCTAATTAAAGGTAAGCTACATCGAAGTTACACGAACGGCGGACGAACATGCTCAACAAGACGCAATATCAGTTCCTCGAGCCATAAAGTTTAATTAACCGGCACTAATGTCTCCGGGGATCAATTACAGCGGCAAACTATACTCTTCCCGATTTGATTATACAGCGAACTTTGTATACGACACGTCAAAGAACCAATAGACTTCCTTTTGATGTATTGCTCTGACGATTTTTACGCTAAATTTTGCATATTGATTTAGAGCGACTACAGGTGTTGAGGAAATGTTCGCGGGCAAATAAAGTTAATTAGGTGGAATGCGTTTGACTTTTCATGAGGTTCCCCTCACGTCTTTGAAGCGCTTTCGGAGGGCAATCCCGGTCCCATTTTCACGAGGCTTCATTTGCATTTGGACTACTTTTTTGAGCAGTTGTACGTCAAAAACGTCCATTACATGATAAACACATGGTTCGTTTTTTCGACGGCTAACGATAACCACGCATGAACGACGCTTTACTATACATATCAAAGGTAAGGGCGATTTCTCAGCGTTTCGCTCCCTCGAACACCTTTGTCTTGATTTTAAAATTTTCTGCATCGATGTTACGTTGGTTACCAAAACGCAAACACAAGACCTGAATGGCAGTCCACGTCCCCACCGTCATCACCGTTCCAGATCTAATAACAGCAGTTTGTAATTATTCTGCGTAATTCTTGGATAAAATTGGACGATTTGCTACAGAACAGTTGGAGACAGCAAAAATGTTTCACAAATGTGGAAACGGTCGCGATGCATCCTGTTTGCAGCGACTACACGCTGAACTGGCACTATAAATGGCATAAAACGTATGATTCGTGATCATGACAAGGGTCCTCACAGCTCCTTCCCCAGGGCGTCAGTCGTGACGTTGCCCACATCTGTGAGGCCGACAACGGCGAGCCCTTTCACCACCGCGCTGTGCAGCCACACTGAGCGATCAGAGCCATGGCCGAATAGGAAAAAACGTCCGCTCGTTGGTGGTCGCCAAGGTCGTGCGGAAGATTTGGTTTCAATCCACTACTGGCTGTACTGTCTAAGATTTTCCCTTGATTTTGTGGCCGAGACTTCCCAGACGAACGACGGCACAGTTCCCCCTGAAGTCAGCCCAGCGGTGCTAGACTCGTCGTACCTTGAAACACGAAGAAAGTTCAAGAAATGCACTCTTAAAAATGAACTTCACCGCATAGCACGCTCCCAGCCAACCATCATCTCGAATGATATCGTTATCTGCCCTGATTTGTTGAAAACGGGGGCGTACGCCTTTTCTGTGACAATTATGAACAGCATAACTGTCACAAAAAAGGCGTACGCCTCCCGTTTTCAACAAATCAGGGCAGATAACGATATCATTCAAGATGATGGTTGGCTAGGAGCCTGCTATGCGGTGAAGTTCGTTTTTAAGAGTGTGGGAGGGAGGGCAACCATTGAATGCTTTCCGTGGCCCACATGAGCGCTCCTGACTGTCAATCAAACCTCAGGTCAAGGTTACCGAGACGCGCGCAGTTTGAAATATTTTCATGACGTCAAAACGACGTTTTGGTTGCCCGGGGGGATGGTGTCTTTGCAGATTTCACCAATGTAAACAATTCGGGAGATATCAGGAAAGACAGCCTTTGGACAGTTTCCTTGGCCCACGTGACGGCCCGTGTTGTTAATCAAACCAAAGTTCAAGGAAAGAGAAAATGCAGCTTTTGGCACAAGTTCCGTGACGTCAAAATGACGTTGCGCAACTTTTTTTTCCACCGAGAAAAGTTCAAGGAAAGATAATGGCGAACTTTGAAGTTTGTTAGAAAGATTGCGGCCGCTTTTATTGCCGTGCCTTTACTACTGCGCCTCTGACTCCCCATTTATAATGAGTATCGTTTGAAATGCCAAACGAGGATTTTTGCCAGTGTTACCGACTGTCGAAGAACGCTGCTCGTTCGCTGTGTGACCATGTGCGCAGAGCCTACACTCTCAGAACAGAACTTCACCGCATAGCATGTTCTGCGCCAACTACAGCCATGAATGATATGCTTATCGCTTTTGATTTGAAGAGAGAGGGGGACATATACATTTTTATAGCAATTATCATATATCCAAGTTGCTATACGCCCCCCTCGCTCTTCGAATCAGAAGCGGTAGTCCTATCATTCGTGCCAATGGTTTGCGGACAACGTGCTATGCGGTAAAGTTCTGTTCTGTTCTGTCGAGACTGGGAGATACCCGGGTTCGAATCCCGGTGCCGGCTGTGCTGTCTGGGGTTTTTCCTGGGTTTTCCTCAGACGCTTTCAGACATATGTCGGCACAGTTCCCCTAGAAGTCGGCCCAGGACGCACATTTCCCCAGGGCGTTAGTCGTGACGTTGCCCACATACGTGAGGCCGACAACGGCAAGCCCTTTCACAATCACCATCACCATCTGTTCTGAGAGTGTAGGATTCACGCAAGATGCGCTTCTCGTCACGGATGATGATATCATTGCGCACAAGATTCTTGTGTTCTCCGCGTATGACACTGTACCTCCCATGGTTGCAGGTTCCGTGATGTCCTCTTGTTTTCACGTGGTTTCCTTGCTGTACAAAAATGAGATTGTCCATTGAGACGCGGAGGAGGACAATAGCTTTCCTTCTGATTGAGAGATGCATCCTAAATATAAAATGCACACAACAGAGACATGAACACTGCATGTGCAGGGCGTTGGAAAGCGTCGGTGCTCTCCTATGGAGCGGAACAGCGCCTCGAAATGAGCGCTTGCAAGTGCACGGACCCAGGGTTTTTCGGACATGTGACTTTTCCGTCCCTTTTACCATGAAGTGGTTGTGTCGTCGCAGTGCGGGCACTAGTCTGTTTACATGTGCTCAAATTTACACAGGGTCATTTTGAAAAAGAAGCGAGCAGATACATAGAAAAAGGAAATACGAAACAAATTGTTTTTTAACCGAAGCGTTGTTGTGTTCACTGATCCCGAATACACGTATAGCACACATGCCGATACAGCGGGGTGTGTCATGTAATGTGTCACAAAACAGAGGCTTAAAATTCTACTTCGGGGTGTCACTGGCGCTCATCGACAAACTTTTGGTGTGACTTGCGCGCACTTGATCGATTTTCAGTCGCGAGAAATGTTCAGAATAGAACTCTGAAATGTGCCAAGTCAGCGCAACTTTTTTTTATTTCGTTTGTTTGTTGTTGTCTTTTTTTGTGTGTTTTTTCTTGTCCAAAACAAAATGGGCATTTCGTTTTCTCAACCAATTTCAACACAACACATTTCAACACGCTCGATCCTCGCTCGCTCGCGGATGGCAGTCTTGCATGTAGGATGGGTATCCTTCAAACAGAGATGGAACAGCAGTTGGAAGCAGAAGCTTCCTCTTCACTCCTTTCTTGTAGTCTGCCTCGGTAAAATGAAGAGAACAGACAAGAGACCTGTCGCTTGGCTGCCATTTGCTTCCTTTGACAGCTCCTTCCCTTGATATCATCTTCAGCCATGCTTCACGTACGTCTGGATTGCATGGAAATTCGTGGTACTTAACATGAAGGTCCTTCCGTGCACATGAAGTGCAAATGGGCACGCAGCAGTTCTTTGGCATACCGTCTACTTGGGCATGATGCCACACAATGCAAACAAGTGAAACAAAGCCTACTCCCAGCGCACGTCACACACTTCGCCTCCGCCTGCTTCTGTCACCGATCCGTGGCGCCACCCCCGCGGAGCGTGGGAGAAATGGGAAACTCTCACATCACAGCCTTCCTATTGTTCTCAAGAGAGAACGACAGGCCGCTCCTACGGAGATCGAGCGGCCGTGCCCATACCCTACTACAATAAAAATAGCTGGGGAAAATTTTGTTTGCGCAGAATCTGGACCGCGTTAATTACTCCGTCACGTAAAGTAGAGTACTGTGCAAAGAAACGATGAGTCTCCCCTTCAGTTCCCTCTTCCATGCTTCTACTGATAGCGGCAGTAAGGTTGGAACGACGCAGCTATCTGAAGCAACAATGAGGAGATTACAAGAAAAGCCGTGTCACCGGGTGCTTCGTCTTTTCGACTTTTTTTTTTCTTTTTGCGTTTGCATAACTTGACGGAGGACTGCAGGGCCGGCAATTTCCGTGAATCGTACAACAGTTTTCCGTTTCCTTTTTACCATTACCCAGTAGCGCGGCTGTTTTGTGATGCCATGGGATCAGGCCTCGAGTCATGCTGTTTCTGTATGTATTCGGTTTGGAAGAAATATTGATTCGATTTAAAGTTGAACATATAATTCCGTATTCGATTCGGAACACAGTTATGCGCCTCGAGATCCGAAATATTCTAATGTTCGCGCAGCCCAAATATATTTGAAAATGTATGATTTGACCTTAAGTCCTTCAAGGATGTATTGCTCTGCATTTCACTCTTCACCGAAGCGGACAGAAGCGGTGCGCTTTCTCGTTATTCATTCTATCACGCTCGTGCCAGTGGGCGGGTCGCGCACACACTGATTTTGATCGGGACTGACGTAGACCCAACTTCAGCTGCCGGGAAAGGGAAACATTTTTCTTGATCTTCGGAAGTGAAAAAAATCCTCCCCGCGCGACGTCATCTCTTGAACTTAGTTCTGCTTTGACGAGTCTAGCACCCCAGGACGCACACCAAACCCTCTGTGCCCCCCCCCCCAACTCCTTCCTGCTGTCCTCTCTCCATCTGTCCACGTCTGTGTGGTTACCTCGAGGCGCTCACACGGAATTTAAAAAAATCACACATTAAGGAGTTTTAGCACATGCAATGCGTTCCACAGAAACAAAACAAATATACATAGGATACAGGGTGGTCCACCAACCATGATAGAAATTCATAGTAAAAAACGTAGGCCCCGGAGAGACATGCGGTCAAGGGATTTTTTCTGCCAATAACTTTTGCCACATATTGGTAACATTTTTATTTCATTTCAATTGAGGGAAAGGTAATTTCTTGAGTTGAACTCGAAAATTTCCCAAGGCAACCTAACGTTTTCTTTGCGGAAATGGGTTCCCCGTGGTCATTTTACTCAGTATAGCACATAATCCCACTCGTAATGCAATGGCAATTGCCGAAATAAATTCGCGGAAAATCCGTGGAAATGAGCCCTTGGCACCGCCTCTTTTTTGATGGCTCGTAGTTTGAGCGCAAAGCTGCGAAGAAAGGAGGTTACATTGACACGCCACACGAGGGGGGAAAGGGTTACAAGGATTCCGCTTCCGGTCAAGAGATCCATCAAGTCAAGAGATCCATCAAGTCAAGAGATCCAACCGGTTACGTGACAGGCGAGTCAAAAGATCCAAAGCGTCAAGAGTTCGAACCCGGTCAAGAGATCTAACAAGTCAAGAGCTCCATCGAGTCAGGAGATCCAACCGGTCACGTGACAGGCGAGTCAAGAGATCCAACCAGTCAAAGCGTCATACTGGTCAGGATTCCCGACAAAAAAGAAAGTCTATCCTTTACCATGTTCATTGCAGAACGATTACGCTGTACGTAGTATTAAGTTAGGAAGTAATATGTTCGGTAACAGTAAAGACTTTTCGGTGTTTTCTCTCTTCTTACCACACACGCACACGCGCAAAAAAAAAAAGGTAAGCGTGAAAATCCTGTAGTTGTGCTGTAGGTTACAGCGGCGAGTCCCCCTTTTGCCTTTGCACGTTTATGTCCATTGCCCCTAGCGCCGTAACACGCTATGCCAGAACGGATGCTTGTTACCAAGGATATTGAGCTCAACTTATACAGAATCGTAGGCCGCAGGGCTTAAAACTTATCCTTGTCGCGTACTTTTCATTGGCCCCCACCCTTATCACGTTATGATGCGTGTGTTTCCGCAAACAGAACGTTAGGTTGCCTTGGGAAATATCGGAGTTCAATTCAAGAAATTAACTTTTCGTCAATTGAAATGAAATAAAAATGTTACCAATATGTGGCAAAAGTTATTGGCAGAAAAAAATCCCTTGACCGCATGTCTCTCCGGGGCCTACGTTTTTTACTATGAATTTCTATCATTTCTATCAGAAGCGTCTCCTGCGGTCTTGCGGCTGTTCCGAATCTTCCGTTGTCCCCGTGCATGAACCAGGTGGATGAACACGAAATTGGCAGCCGGATAGCTGATCCAAAGAGCGCATTGGTGCACTGCTCCGCGCAAGAAATATGTAAACCGAAACCGATTAATTACTCGGAAAAATCACTAAGTGTCGACGTTGTTTTTTTTCTTGCAATGTTCTTCGCTGAAGGTCCCGATGCGTAAAACAGAGGTTCCGTAAGCGTGCGAAGTAAAATTTAAAAGTTAAGATGTTTATTTAATTAGTGAGCGTATGCAAATGAGCCGCTCACTACTCAGTTCATAGCCGATGTCCCAAGGATCTTTACCAAAAAGAAAATTCAGCCGGGGGATTTTCGCGAAACACCCTGTAGAGAACAAGAGGAGGACGAACTAAAAAATAGTATCGAAAGAAGCACCAAGTGTCATTGGAAAACAGAGTATACCGCTGAAGCGTTTGAACCATACCGATGGTCGTCAGGGTCGCGGTGTTTGAAAAACTGTGGAAGGGATAGATAAATAGATACGAGTATAAAGAACGAAACGAAAAAAGGAATCTTACTCAAAGTCCACTCATGCACCACTTGCTCACTTATTTAGTGTTGTTCGGGGCTGGCGGAATCCAATTTGCGGAATCACAATCACTTTCACTGTTTACTGTTTCGTAAGAGGAAGAGCTTGCGAATGAGAGTATCAAATGTTGCTCAGACACAGGATCGGGCCGGAATTTGAAATGGCTCAATCTCCTTTTAGAGACTCTCTGTTGTACCCGAAGAAATTTTTTAAATCGTAATCCTACGTTTCTTTTTCTTTTTTCTGGAAAGGATTTTTTGTCTTTGTTTTCAGAGCCTCGTACACTTCATGTTGAAAAGTAGTAAATTCAAAGGCCAGGTAGGGCCGGCATCAACTTTTAGTCTGCGAGGGGACAAATGGGAAATGTGCGCCCTCCTTGTGTTCTTGATTTATTTTCTTTCTCTCTTTTGTCGTCCTAAAGCGGCTTTTTCCTGCCCAGATAAGGTGTCGTTTTGGCGCCCCTTTAGGAATCCAAGGCAAAAATGAGTAAAATGAAGACTAATTGCAGCTTCTAGTCCCCTAGATTATCTGTAATTACTCCTCATTTTAGTTCTCTAACCCCGAAATTTACTCCCCAGGGCTGCAAATTGTCACTGTACTTCGCAAATGGCCACCTGAATGCAACAGTCTACGCAAATGTGTGCTCTTTGTGAATTTCACGGAATAAGGCTATACGGGCTGTGCTTTTCTTTTTATTCGTTACTGATTTTTTATAAAAAGCTATCAGATCGGCAGAGATGCCGTTTTTGCAATTGAGTTACACGTCAAGGCAGACGTCCTCTCGAAGACAATATGTAACTACTAAATGAATAATTACCTAAAATTCGCTAATTAACTTTTTAATTAGGGTACTTAGGGTAAAAGCGGGCCTTCAGAGTGACAGACAATCCTCGTTTAAAAAAAAAAATATTTGGAATACTACTGGCCCACCTCTTGGAGGCCCAAGTAGGAGAAATGCATTAGATGAAAGTCAACTGATGAAACGTCAAAGATGAAACCTTCTCAAAACCCTGAAGCGAGTGCGTACATTGAAATATCCATTGCCGAATATTGCTATGTAAATCAGGCCAAAGCGAAAGCGCGCAAACCTGATGCGCGGGGAAAACAGGGTTTGATCCACGTCAGAGGGCCATGTGCTTTGGGGCGATGGAGATGATTGGAGCAGATGCTGATCTGCTGGCAAGATCAACCGCTCTGCGGCCCAAATAAGGCTGCGGGGTAGTGATGCAAAACTATAGATAAATTGACTATCGATGCTATTGGTGGGGTAAAAAAGCGACCTTTAATTGGCAAATTCCCGAGTTCAGTTCGCAAATATTTACACAATAAAACTTACGTTACATGACATTCACATCAGTAGGTCAGGAGGTGGCAAAAACATAGTAAGAGCAAATAGTAAGAGATGGCGCAAAGAGCTTCTTACGCAGCTTTAGTTTTAGACGGAAGAAGAATGCAGAAGGAATAGAAGAAGAAGAAGCAGTCCATCTTTTGAGAGGTCGAAGACGAAAAAGGGCGCGTTATGTGGTTGCTCCGGAGCGCGAGTGTTTGGCACTCCTACCGTTAAGTGGTTACGCTCGTACTCCGAGTTGCGTACGCAAGCACGCTCTTCGCGCACCAGCTTTTGGATAATGCACGAAAAAGAGGTATCGAGCTCCGTCACGTGACCGCTTCCCTCCTCCCCATGAAAACAAAGAAAAGGAACGCAGGACGTGGGGCGGCAGCAAAGCAGAGAGAGTAGAAAAAAGAGAAAGGGAATAGCAGCAGCACAGCCAGCGTGTTCAAGGGTCCAAGTGCCGTTTAACAGCTGATTTTCTGTTTCTGGTGAATTGCGAAAGGATGTAACTTGACGTGACAACTAACACAAAAAAATTGTCCTTACGCAGTAGTTTTCTTGGAATAAAACGCCCCCGAACATCGACGCGCGCGTTCCCGCTCGACTCGCTCTGCAGGCTGAAACGAGGAGAAGGAGGAGGATTGTGATGTCATCAGCAGGTGGGGCAAAGTCGCCATCTTCCCATGTACTTCAGCCTATCATTAGGTGACTCAGTTGGCTCGTAGTGGATTATAGTAGGCTACAGATCCAATCCAGGTTCAACCTGAGTCGCAGCAGCCGAATCCAAAGCCCCAAAGCGTTTCACGCCGAGAAAACAACATGGAGGAAAGCGCAGTTTGTTTATGGCGGGCTAGCCCGCCATAGTTTGTTCGCGATGCTTGTATTTCTCTTTTTGTGTGTTCCAGCCTCAGGACAGTTACTGTCAATCGTGTTGAGAAGTCCACATGGCTCCAGTGTTTTATGTGTGATTGTTGTCTTCGCAATCTGTGTATGCTTTTGTGAGTTTTCCGAGTACGAAAGAAATGGACGTCTGTGCAGTGTGTGTTCGTATGGAGCAGTTTGATAGAGTGAGGTTGTTTCGTACGCATGGAATGAAAAGAAGTCGTTTTACATAGTTACTTTGCTTAGTTATATACCTAGCAAAGCCACAAAACGATTACATATCTTATTGCATTGTTCACATTTACATTAAATTGAAACGACATTTACATGAAATGTACACACAGAAGCCAGATAAGCATTAAGTTACATTATGTTGAATGCATGAACATTTGCACGAATGGGCAAAGCATCACAAATTGTCTCCCTGTTATTTTCTTTTTCGCCAATATCAACACCTTAAACTATGCTACCAAGTATATGTGATCATGGATATAAACAACAGCAAAGAGAACCACATGGCAAGGTACCTAGCGCAATGAACACGATACATTAAAGTACTCTAGTTGCATTATTGCTTATTGGTGGTGACAAAGAGGTTGAAAGCAATTACTTTTTTAATGGTTGCTTAGCTTGTGCTTTTTGTGAAGCAGGACCAGTTCATTTCTCACTGGTAAATACCAAGTGGACCTGACAGAATAATAATTGAACCTCTGTGTGCAATAAGGGAATGTCCTTGTTATGATGGCATCTAACGACTATACAGGGTGTCCCAGAAAACGTGTCATTGAATCATAATAAAAAAACTACGCCACCTAGAATCATGCGGTCAACAGCATTTGTTCTTATTAGGTTTTTGCCACCTCCTAATGTGAATGTCATGTACTCCAAGTTTAATTATGTAAATATTTGCGAACTGAACTCGGAAATTTGCCAAGTAAAGGTCACCTTTTTACCCCACCAATATGAAGAGCGTGCCGAATTCACTCAAATTCATGATAATTCACAGTGATATTCACCAGCTATCCCATCAGAAAAAATAGCCGAATATCATGCTTTTCGGAGCACCGGACCATAGCGCGCGGTGACTTTTTGAGCGCAATCGCTCTCAGTGCGACGAAAGGAGGTTCCGAAGCCTGCCCACAGAGCGATAGTAGAAAAAGAAACAGCTCCTAAAATTGGGAGAGGGAAAGCATTATCCCAGCGAAAGTCGGACGTGATAAGCCGTGCCTGTTTTATCTCTTTCTGCGATGTCGGGGAGGGCTGGGTTTCCAACCTCCTTTCGTCGGACTGACAAACATTGCGCTGAAAAATTCATCGTGCGCTATTCTGTGCGACCTCCGTAGAGCATGATGTTCGGCTATTTTTTCCGATGGGATAGCTCCTGAATATCCCTGTCAATTATCATTAATTTGACTAAATTAGACACGCTCTTCACATTGGGGGGGGGGGGTAAAAAAGTGACATTTACTAGGCAAATTTCTGACTTAAGCTCGCAAAAATTTACATAATTAAACTTACGTTACACGACATTCACATGAGGAGGTGGCAAAAACCCAGTAAGAACAAATGCCATTGACCGCATGACTCTAGGTGCATGGTGTAGTTTTTTTATTATAATTCAATGACACGTTTTCTGGGACACCCTGTAGAGTGCACCAGCAAAATAAAGTTAAGAACCATATTTCATTTTGTTGCTGCTACAGGAGATGGATAGTTATATTAGACCCCTTTTCTACCCACTCATACCAATCGTGTAGCTTCAAATTTTCTTACGATGTGGGCATGAACTTGGATTTCCATTCGGAAAACGTGTTCACCATACCTCACGTGACAGTGTCAGCAGTGTAATCGGAGAAACATGCGCACTATACTAATAAGTCGTGTTAAATGCTGGTCAACTTGGACATTATTTCTAAAAGTGTGCTCGTTTTGCAGCACAATAAGCACGACCATAGCTGCTCCGGTTATACCTGGTTATTCTAAGCCAATACATCCTACCTGCTATCACCATTGTGAGCCATCATGATCTGACTCGTAGACATATTTTTCTGTCTTTTTTTTTTTCACCAAATCCCTGTGCTTGGGGGTGTTATATTAAAAATGTGAGAATTCATTTCCTGGATTTTGTTGAATTAGACACACCCTAAAACGGTGCTAACAACGTATGCATGTGCATAGGACACATTTTAGATTTTCGTTATTCAAAGTGTACCAACCACAATTACCTTGCCACTTTCACTTGAAGCTGTCTCGGTTTGGAATTTTTTTTGCTTATTCCCTTGATGCACACACACACATTCATTTCCACTCTCACAACACTTGCCACTTGTGCGACTACAAAATATTATTTCCCGAACTCACCATATGTCTAGAGCATAGGAGCCTGGTACTGATCACTGAATATTAAATGGACTACTAGGACATAATTTCGAACAAAAAGGAGACAAGCCAATAGATCAGGATTATATGTTTCATATGAAGTACTACAGGCTTTCTACAGCATAACAAAAATGCAGGAAGCAAAACCTGGAACGTTATATCTGATGCGTCCGTTTTAGAACAGCCTTTATGCTACACATGAAAAGGGTGAAATATAAAAATATGAAAGAAAAACATCGGTGCCTTCTTGTCCCCCGTTTTCATTCATCACATAACAAGTAAAAAAAAAAGTTGCCCATTTTGAAGGATGTTAATTTATATTCAGTTATCTTTGCTTTTCTTTTTCTTCCCGTTAACTATCATCCTGCTTACTTCACTCGGTAATTTTATTTTTTCAAACACCAAAACCAAACTGTATGTTGTACTCACAACCTAAAGGCACAGTGTCAGCAATGAAATCACGGATGGTGAACATGATTTTATTCAAAAATAAGGTGCTGCATTTAGTATAGCACAACACGTCTGAAATTTTTTTATGGTCCTGACTTTGGATTGCTGAAGGACTAAAAGTAGCACAGTAGTTATGTCTTCTCAACTTGCAAGCTTGTCGACGCTGCCTTCCGTTCTCCCAAATGCCCCTATTTGATGAGAACGCTCTGGGTAAAAGTACTTGGAGCACAGTACCAAGTACACACATTGAAAAGTACTTAAAATAAAATACAAATACTCATTTCAGTATGAGATACTTTAAGCATATACCGCCTAACACAGAATATTTGTTACATCAAAGCAACATTCACATATTTCAGCTCCGTCTGAAACACCGATGTGTTCATTTATGTGTACATAGCATATGCAAGCGGGAAAGATGTCAGCGCAAGTGCATGAAGGGTGTGGAATTCTGTATATCTGCAATACAAAAATAAGGCAAAGAAGTCATGGAGAGGTACATCAATGTCTCAGATATATAACTGATATAGGTGGAACTGCTATACACATAGAATTGTAGCAGAATTTCACATTCATAGAGAAGTTAGCAAAGCCGCAGTATCAGTTTAATGATTGCGCTTTATGTTTCACATCGAAGCGTTTTCCTGCTGTATTGTTTGGCTAACAGGTGAAATGAAAACCAGATTATCAGAACCTTCAATACCACAGATATCTCATACAAAACCCGCGCTTCGAAAATATATATACATTTCAAAGAGGCTAGATATGAATCGGTAATCCAGAAGATGTGGGTTCAAGTCCTACAGCTTGCTAACCTTCTCAGAGACTTTCATCTTTCATAGAAAATATATCTTGCTTTTTTCGTAGTACGAATTTGCAACAATATATTCACTGGATAACTAAGATGATGATACGTCGTAGAATCACAGCATATGAAGCCAATTCAGAGAAACATAAACTACAACAATTCAACGTGCATGGAAGTGCAGTACTTACTTGTGGAAAGGTACTCCTTATCCTCTGTCACACCTTCGATTACAGTCCTCTACGGTGCATTTGCATGGCATGTTCACATTATTGCCACAGGAAACCGGAAAGCAAACGCAGATGATTGCCGATAATGAGTGTTTTGTAGCGGTTTTAACAAACAGCGCCTTGAGGCGCCAATTAAAGTTACCTTGGCGCGGCTTATGGTCTGACAGCCACAAAGCAGAAACCGAAACTTGCATTGAGGTGAAACACGTTTATCTAAATAGAATGGTAAAATGCACAGAACGCAACTCATTTCTGTTTCTAATCGTTTTGTCCGGTCACCTACCAAACTTTTCTTTGATATGAGCAAGAGAAAGCAGGAAAAACGGAACCATTACATAGCTGAGATTTCTTTCGCCAAAACTAGCGGGATGCATCAACTCCGATCGGACAACTCGGGGGCACAATATGGCAGCCTCCATCATTTGACGGCGTTCATCATTCTGAAGGAGTTTGGGCCACCTGGTCATCAGGGTTACTAGAGAGACTCTGCTTCAATCGGGGCCGGCGCTTTTCGCACTTCTTTTTCTTTTTCGTTTCTACTCCCAGTTCTCTCCGTGCAGCAGACAACACTTCTCCAAACAAGCGAACCAGTTAGCGGGTTGCACCGCGATGACGTCAAAACGACTCTGGCAGGGCATGGCCGCCGTTGCGCGCGGTCGCGATTTTCAAAATCGAATTCCGCGCTATGTATGCTTCTGTCGAGTGAATCACTTCGCATGGTGCGTTTTAGCAGTCAGGTGAACGGCTTGGTTTGAAAAAATGGTCGTGACTGAAGCGCTTTCTGTGCTCCTTTAACGCGCCCAATGTCGGGCGTGCACGGGACTGCTCTGGCAATCGTCGTCAACCTGTACAATAAGGACAAAAATGAGAAAAAGAGTCAGACTGGTGTAGTGGAGGCTTGCTTGGCCCAAAACTCACTGGTTGGAAACCACGGACTGCTAATAGACGACTTCAGAAAATCCCAGAGTGCTTAGCGCCGCTTTGAACTGTGGGAGTTTACTAATACGAAAGAAACGGGTGGCCTCCAAGCTGTTTCGATTTCTCCCCAACCGGTCCATTGTCCATGACGTGTCAAGGTCAGCGAAAGCGAAACGTGAAGGATTATTCTTTGTTCCCCCGCTCAGTAAGCGCCCAGGATGCAATGCGTGCACAAGGAGCACTGGGATTTTCTGAAGTCGTCTATTCAAACTTCTCTGAAACGAAACCATTCTTTCATGAAGGAGAGGGTGTTAGGAGAGGGTTCCCTGTTTGTGAAGGAGAAAGGAGTCTGTATTAAAATGATGAACTGGCGTTTGAGCTAGGGTTGTTTTCAATTGATCGCATCTTTGCTCGTTGAATGAACGCAGATCGTGCAGTGTTGGAGGATCGGCGACGTGGGACACCCCATCATGTGCCAAGCGTAGACCTCCAATGTTCAGTGCTAACTATGGGTGGCAGCAGAACCCAGCGGCAACGTAACATTACCGTGCATTCTGTCTTGCATGATGTCGGTTCCTTTCTGTACTTTTGAAATTTCGGATCTTTATATGACCTGAGGTGTACGAAAAGACTCACGTCCACGTGGATTGTGAAAGTTATCAGCAAGTGGTCAGGTGCAGTACATTGAACGTTGAGGAACTTGGAAGCACTTTGTTCAATACAGTGCACTTGAGGCAGCCACGCTTTAGCGGATTTCCTTTTTTTAGATGAGACTAAGATGATGAGATCTTCAATGCACGAAGCAATTTTTAGAGGGTAAATCGCGTCATCACATGGCGGTTACGTTAACAAAGTGCCTGTGGTGTTATCAACGAATCAGGGACATCAGTAACAAGATTTTAAATGCGCAGTATTCAACCGATGTGAACGACGCATACCCCGCTCCAGCAAAACGCCGATTGTCATTCATTGCAATTGCTTCTCGCAGTGAACACTGCGGCACTTCTGTGCTACTGCTGCCTTTGCCTTACAACCTTCGGCCGTCTTTCTTACTCGATACCTAGCTTTCCCCATCTGGAAAGCTGCTTTTGTGGTGTCGCTGTACCACAAATTTGCGCGTGCGAAACGAAGCATTTGATACGCTTTGGAACGTACGTGTGATGCGATTTATAAGACGATTTTTATTTCTGAAGGGCATGTTGCACATATAAAGCAATTTGAAAAGTTCGTAAGTAGAACCATGATGAACCGACCTTTACGGTGTTAGACCTAGCGCGACGGTCATCAACCACGTAGTGGTACGGACGTGACATTGTCCAGACGAGTTGCTTCGATTGTGCTTACCGTGCGTGACGCCCAGAGAGGCAACAGAGACAGCCGTCTGATAAACAAACTGCTCGGTGTCACGTACCAGTGTTTTTGGGTATCGAGCGCGCCACTAACCTATTTCGTGGAAAATAGTCGTACTTTCTATGAAGTTTGCTGGCAAGTACTTGCGGAATTGAGGTCATTAAATGAAAAGAGAGAGAGAGAGTGTGTTGGTTTCGTGCATCGCGAATATACCCTGTGCTCGTGGCGCGCCCACGAGTCTATTCGCCTCTTCAACTGCCTATAGATGCGCTCGCGTCGTCCTCAAGATGGCGGAGAAAAGAATGATTGTCGATGAATAAATCGTCCTGCTTAATGCCTTCTTCCACGAGACACGCTTCAAAACTTGTACAAATAACATAACTCGCGCACGGTTTCCTGCTGTCTTTGTTGTTTTCGTTCACACCGCTCCTGTGATAGTATATTTTTCCTCTTCCACTTCTAGACGTTGAATATTCTCCACAGTGGTTTTGCACTGCGGAATTGAGCCGTGCTGTTGCTGTTTGAATTCTGTTAGCCGGGAAACTCCATCGCACACGAAGGGAAGTTGCGGCAGTTTCGGGTCAGCGCGAAATATACCTGTCGTCTGCTGTTACTATAATTCATTGAGTGCTTCTGCTGGGGTCCGCTAGGTGGCGATCAGCCAGCTGGAGAGGCTGGAGAGAAGCCAGCTTTGAAACGGTTGCCGATTCATATCCAGAAACTCCACGGAGAACAGAGCTTCTGAAAACGTATCTACGCACACCTCCAGGAGCAGTGCAGTGCTTTGCTACCCCAGCTCAATACAACTTCCACCTTATGAGATTACCGTCACGATAGTAAGCGCAAACATTTTCCCCTGAACGACCTCCTGCGAAATATCCATTTACGAAACATCCTCCAAGGCAGCACTCTTGTTCGAGAGATGCCTGCCGGCGCTACGTAGTTGCACTCGCTCCCGGATGGTCCCCGTAAAGGAAAGCGAATTAGTTCTGCAGCAGCGGGACAAAAGCGCTTTCCGTGGGAGCTACGAGGCCCTTTAGAACCTTGCATATGAACGTGTGCAAACCCGTGGTAAATGAGGAACGTCTGTGAAAACATGAGTAGCCAGCAGTACTGAGGGGAATTAAGGCTCTGGGCCTTACGCCGACCTACTTCATACGTCACATACATCTTATCCTTCAATGCATATGTAGCGGTAACAAGGAACATTCTTTGGCATCATACGAAGGTGGAGAAAAAGTGGGCGTCGATTACTGTAAAACCCTATTACTCTGTGATAAGCCTGGGATTTCCCGCACGCCGTTTAATAAAGGCAACATTGCTCGTGCTCGTTCTGTAAAGCGGTTCAAATGCTCACCATTAACCCGTAGGATCAACTGTGAAGATAAAGTTTGCGATTTCAGCATAATTTTAGAAATGTCACATCCTGCTAAAATTTTCGAACTTCGCAAAAATTAGGAATTTGCAGGCATAAGGGTTTTACGGTATTCTGGATGAAACCCTGTAATAAGTCTCTTAAACCTGAATCGGGATGCTAGCTTTGTCAAGGCCACAAAGACAATATTCCTCTGAAATAAGCCAATATTTTCGAAGAAATGAAACGCAGTATGGCCAGAATACATTGAATCATTCGCTGATCCAGTTTCGTCATTCACTTCGAGATATCACCGGAACAGATGTACAAGTGACAAATGCGATGCTTCGAACTTTCAGGGGCTTTACTTGAGTGGGTCGATGTCCCAGCAGAAGCACCAGACTCGAGACAGTCAAGCGGAGTTTAGTGTGCTACGATTTTCTACTGCTTGTGCGCGTTCTACGGGCACGAGGAAGCAACCTAATTATTCCTATTGTTTTTCAGTTGCCTTGGTACTACCCGTGAAACCGAAACTTTCGTCATCACGACAAGTGGTCTGGTTCCTGACGTCGTACCCACAGAGTGACTTAGTTCCACTACCTGGTCCTTTCCGACGATGTGGTCTCAATAACAGCTCGCTCGTGGCTATGTTACCAGTTGGGATGCACGCAGCTTCCGTCGAATGGATACCACGGAATCCTGGCTCTACTCACAACACCTCTGCACAACTTTTGTGAGCTCGCTTTATACATTCTTGTGTTTATAAAAGAATAATACACTGGCAAAAAACGTACTTTAAAGTGTCACTACGAACTAAAAAGCAATATATTTATTCTATTTCATGTTATAAATCAAACACACACACACACACACACACACATTGGATGATGATGAGGTGGGCGATTCACCGCCGCTGAGGCGGTACACTGCCCTGTTGCGCATTGGGAACGGATGAGGGGGGGCTTTCAGAGAGCCGTCACCAGACCGGTGAAGCACAAGTACTCCGCAAGAAGACGAAGGCCTTGCATCAAACACGCTCAAACACTCACAGCGCAAAAACAAAAAACAAAAGAAAACTAAAAATCAGTGAACATTACGCGCTTCCACGAATTTTCGAGAACCCGCAAGGCGATCATAGTTTCGGATTCTCCAAGTGTACGTGATGGCATCGAGAACTCTGGCGTCTGTCTCCTAGCAACAGTGCCATATCCACTCCGCTTTAAAAGACTGGCAGCAGTTGTGGTGGAGAGAGGAAAATCACATTTGGAGGAGCAGTGTTGCCAGACTATGTAGTGTAGTGTAGTGTATGTAGTGTTGCCATAGTGTGGGCACACTATGACGTTAAAGGGACTGTCGCGTCCGGAAACGTGTGTATGAGACCGATACGGCAATGTTCGGCACAACTGCACAGTCTACTTTGCCAAGTTTATCTTTCGAAAACAGCTTACACGTTAAATAAACGAGTTTGAAACATTCGCACTCACTCTGCAGCTAAGGAAGCCCCATCGACAGTAACATCATGATGACGTCAGCCAGGCACACGAATGGCAGCGCAGGCGATTTCGTCTGCTTCGCGTTCGCACAGCAATATGCTAAGTGAAAAGTCCTCGGTAAATGCGGCGACTTTCGCTTACCAGTGTGAGTTCTGACGGGACCATGTCGTGTGGAAGTGGAACACGCTGTTGCGCTTCTGGCTGTACAAACACGACCGACGCCAAAAAAGAAGTGACATTCCATAAGCCGATCACAGACTCTCCGCGACCTGCAGACGCCCCCGCTCGGTCAGTCGTCAAAGGCCCTCCGGCCGCTTCCTGGTTGGACTTGTCGGCGCCAAAGGGCGCTCTGTGATTGGCCTTGTCCGAGTGGCGTTTTCTCCGATTTCCAGAGAGGGAATTCCGGCATACTCTCAACATCCCGGCGCCCGCTGTTGTCATGTATTAGATCAAATTGCACACAAACTGCTCCACTAATTCGTGTCGGATTTTGTGAGCTATTGTCGGTAATGAACGAGGCGTAAAACGACACTATATTTCGGAATCGCCCGGGACGGACACGACAGTCCCTTTAACCTTCACAAAACTAGAAATTACTTTTGTCATACTTCCGCGTCGCGTAGACGAACGATGTTTTGGGATAATATAGTGCGAGACACATGGATTGCAACGGCATAAATTCAGTAGGATTCGGAAGGCACTAAGCCTAGTCCGTTACCTTAACGTCAGCAACGACTATCCAAGAAAACATGCGCTACAGGCTATCTTCACAGAAACCTAGTTGACTGTAACAGTAAGCTTGAAGACAGTCCCGTCTCACCTAACCTTATTCTATCGTTTACATTGAAGCAATAAAAACCGTTCTAGACCCTCGCTGTACGTTATGAAAGAAAATGATGGTTGCATTTCCTCTTTCCTTTCCTTCTAGTGTCATCTTTCTCCAGATGACAGACGGAAGTATTTTTCCTTAAATGCACCCAGAACACACTTGTTGCTGTCAGGCTCTCTTCATTGTCAGAGAATCCGTTCTCCACCTAGAAAGCTCTTTTATTCCGCGTCACGACCCCTCGCCTTCATCCTTCTGCTTCCGCCTGCTTCTGCTCAGGGATGGATAGTATTGAAATACATTGTAATTAAAATATTATTTAAAATATAAATACACGTATTTATATTTCGTATTTAAATACAGACTCGAAAAATGGATTTATAATTATATTTAAATACCAATTTTTGGGTATTTATTTTTCTAAATACTTTATAAATACTCCTAAGTACGCTAGATACTGACTCATATCTTAAAGTTACCCTGCATTTGACCTTTCGGTAAGAAAGGCAAAGCAGAGTTTGGAGAGCAGCGAAGTTACGCAGTGTTTTCGTAAGCAGGTGTCGGAGCGAACAGCGAACTGAAAACCGAAAAAAAGCTATTTTGGTGCGAACCGGAACGGAATCGAAACCGTATACGTTTTTTTCGCTCAGGAGGGAAACCGAAAAATATATTTAACGGTTTTCGGTCCAAGAAAAAACTTCGCCGGTTTGGACTACGGATAGGCGAATGAAACAGACGTCGTGTGCTCTGAAGTCATGTCATGGATACTATACGAGGGTTACGATTACGGTGGAATGTATGTCGGTATACTATGACCCTTAGGCTCCCTTTGTAACGGTTTATCGTTCGCGCACGCACACAGACTTAGAGGTACATGTGACTCTCTGGCAATGTGCCGTAGTGTTCGTTTTAATTTGATCCCCGCAAACTCTCCTCAACTAAACAGCGACCCAAGGGGGCTGCATAACGGCTTCTTTATCGGTAATGTCGCGCAACGCGTCCCTTGTTTGAGAGCAGCTAAGTTGAATACATTTACGTATACGCGAGGGCAAGCCCGTGCGAAGTGGCAACTCTTTTGTGGACAGGACACGAAGAAAATAAAACGGAGCCGTCGAGCGCGTTTGTGAGTGAAGGTGTTCCTCGATTTGCGTCCTACTCGTGCGGTGGTGCTTGCAACAGACATTCGGATGGGACGCGATCGCTCCAATCCAGCAAGAAAGTACTTTACGTATGACATCACGACAAACAAGTCCGTTTGTAGCATGTGCTTCAAGAAAGGAGAAAGCCCATTTGAACAGACAGTAACCTACAGGAACCAGGAGCTACCAATATGCGGAATAAACGGGTTTACATTTTGTAACATTGATTTTTTTTTGCGGGGATGAATATTCCCAGCAGAAGCGGAACCGGTACCAGATCGTTTATGATGTAACCGGTAACGAAAACCGGAACGAAAAACGTTTCGGTTCGACACCCTGTTCGTAAGCACGCACATGCGACAAACCATTTTAGATGGCGAGTTGTTCACTGTTGTCGCGGACAACGGTCGGGACTACCCAACCACCTTGTTGTAGGAGGCATCTTCGTCAAATTTAATACGAACCTTTCTTCATCGGCACCTGTGGAGAGGTGTTGTCCTTTGCGAATCTGATTCTACTGCCGAACAGAAGATACCTAGAAGATGCAGTCTTCGAGAAACTTCGAGTAATCAAATCGCCATGATAATCTAACTAATAAATGCTATTGTTCCTCGCTGATTTGTTGTTATAATCGTCATTCTTTCTGTAATTCCAGATGACATTTCCTCATCTGTATTTATGGTGGTAGTTATGGTCAGGCAGTAATACTCATATTTTGTATTATAATACTAATACATAATACTTTGATTTTGAGGTATTATAATACATAACAGTAATACTTGTGTGTTTTACACGAGTAATACTAGTAATACATTGATACATAGCTTGTGGAGAAAAAACGAAAAGAAAAGCAGAAATATATACAATTTGTGCATTACTTATCGAGACAGTCATTCTCCACTCACGTTTTATTTCAGGTGTTTACATTTTTAGCATGTTCTCAATGGGGTAGTCCTCTATATGCCCTTCCTTTCCTACTTTGATGAGGTAGCGCTGATCAACTCGACCACAATGAACAGCTTGCTCTCATTGTGGCAGAGTCTTGATTTCGTTCAGTCTGGATGATAAAATGTGGGCGGTTCAAAAGTGTGTGACTGTGCCATTGACTATAGTGACTATATATGACTATAGTGCAACCGCGTACAGAGGTGACTGGACTGGACGCACCCTTTCATACGATAGCACCTGAAATGGGATTGCTCATCCTTACGGACGCTGAACTGGAAGGAATGCGGGGAAGCCTCCAGTAACCTCTGGCCCCGAGGTCACACCCTTTGGGATAATTTGGGGCAGGGGAATAACAGGGGCCTTGTTTGTGTCCGAATGCTTGTGGGACTCACCACACCAGTGACCGCACCAGTGACACTCAGCAGGTCGGACTTACGACCTCTGGGAAAGTATTACACCTTCAAAAGTATTATAATACATGTAATGCCTCGATTTTGTGTATTATAATACAGATAAAAATACATTTCGAAAATGAGTATTATAATACATAATACAAATACTCAAAAGTATTACAGTAATAGTATTATAATACAAAGTATTACTATTACTGCCCATCCCTGGTTATGGTATTTAAATACTGCATTTATATTTGGTATTTATATACTCATATTGAAAAGTATTTATGCAGTGCATCTAAATGCCTCTTTCAACAAAGTATTTTGTATTTATATTTAAATACTCAAAATATGTATTTATGCCCATCCCTGCTTCTGCTATACAGGGTGATCTTCAACAGTCCTTATGCTAGCAATTTAGCGAGGGAACTAAAAACAGTTGACTGTGATGTTCCATTACACACGTAGCGGGTCATATGTCCCTCGCAATATGTTCAGCTTGACACGTCAGGTGTTCGACGCAAAAGTCAGAAACAGAACCGAAGGAGAAACATGGTCGTCATTAGCGATAGTCAGTCTTATTACCGCGTCGCAGTAAGCTGATAAGCTTTATCGAATACCTCTGTGTAATCCTCTTCGCACGCCTTCCATGAGCAACCACTGCACCGTGTGCTTATAATCTCTCTGGTGGACGTTGCACAGAGCAGTAGTACGAAAGGCGACGTACTACCGTCGTTCGATTTGCCCTAAATATAGATGGGGACCTGTCAGATGCTGCCAGCGACGCGCTTTGTCCTGTGAGGTATCTCTTTGCTGCCCTATTGAGCTCACGAATAGAGACGTGAGATGGGGCGTACTAACCGGAAGAGAGGACTGGGTACGTCAGCCTACGCGAGTTGAAGTGCTCGCGAGGACGGCTCTTGACGGATGAAGACGAGAGACTTGTCAGTGCTAAGTGACTTCACCAGAACGATGCTACATTTTCAGTTTTAGAGCTCACCTTGTCTTCGCCAGTGTCTGAATGTGTTACCAAAGCTATGTTATTTGATCGGTGCCCGTGCATATTTTTCTGCTCTCCCGCAATATACGCTCACTCGGAAATCAAATAAGGGGAGAGCAAGCAGTTATTTACGCGTCGCACTCCGTTGTAAAACAGAGGGAAAAATCCTTTTCTTCTCTACGAGCACTATCGATAGCCTACACCATCACCTCCTCTCAAGCCGAGGTTGGATTCCCTCCATAACTGCCTCAACCTCTGAGCCGCGCGACAGGGCACAGTGATTAGCAATAAGAGACTGCTTCGTGGAGGACTCAGTCGCGTCCTAGCGAGTGTCAGTTGCATTTAGACGGCACTTTAATAAACTGAGAACCACACAGTGGAGGCAGTTGAGCGAGTCACTCAATGTTCGCACGCCACTGACGGAGGTCTAGAATACGTTGAAATCAATTGGAGGCAACCCGATTCACTCACTTGTAGCGCTGTCCGTGGCGTCCGAACGGAAACCGTGTGAGCGCAGCGGAAGATTTTTCTGAGGAAGTAGGGGAAATACTGACTGATGCTGACCCTCGCTCTCACGATCAACGTCTCTGTAGCGAACCCTTTGCCAACAGACGATGAGACCACCATGACAGAGTTGCAACAGGCAACCAGGACGCCGTATGTCAAATGAATGTCAGCATGCGCTCGGAACTCGGCTCGTACATAAAATGGCACTATCGGTAAATCAGGACAATTGACTATCGGACTATTGACTAGTGGACCTAAAAGACAACCCTAACATGACCCTTGGGCGCCTAGCTAGATTGCACAGCAAGTGCAGACCGGGGGCAGCAGACAATTGCTCATCCCGTTCAATTTACCATGAGCCCACCCTGACAGTTTCATAATTTATTTTAATATTTTCCACCGTGTGAAACAGTGAATGATTATAAGCGTTTATTCTTCAAATTGCAATTTTATTTTTCGAACCTTTTAGAAAGGAGTACATCGTCCGACAGCTGCTAAAAAACAGCTTCTGTCTTCCCTTGGTGGAGGTTCCATAACGCCAGATATGACAATCGTAGATGCTGTCAGTCGTTTTGGCCCTTTATAGCCGCGGCCATAGCTCGCTTTTCTTTGTTAGCTGGAGGCATAGATCGAGAAGTTACCCGTCAAAAAGAACTCGTTACGAGTTAAGTTACCTTGTGAAAAATGTAACTAAGTTAATAACGAAGGTCTTCAGCCTGAAATGTAACTCGCAGTTACGGAGTTACGGATAACCTTCCCAGCGTCTCACCAGCTGTTGAAGCATACTATTTAAAAAAAAAACACATCTAATTTCGCGGCTCTAAACTTTCACGAAACGACCACAGGGCTTATATGCACGCCCACTGTATTTCGCGAGGCCGGGGTTAAAATCTGTGGCTAGGTTAGTTTACTGAGCACTAAGTCCGATATTACACTCGCAACATTTCGTATTAGCAGCATTGAGTATACATTATTTTTATACGCTTTTGCACTTGTCATGCACGCGAAAATTTCACTAGTTAAATCAGTCAACTATTAAATATATTTTCGGAAGTAAATGAACGATCAATAAATGTCCTCGATTTTTACAGTCATGCTTCGCCTCTACCGACATAACCCACTACCACGTGAGTCCTCCCATGCCTCTATGCTTGTGCACATGTATGCATCATTTTACTACTAAGGAGATTCAGTCATGGGCGTGGTTGAAAACATGATGCAGAAATTTGATGCTTCCCGCCAGTCATCCCCCCCCCCCCCCTAGCCACGCAGGGTACGTATGTTATTCTGCGACAACAATTTTGTATTCCACCAAACACGATACATATAACTTGCGAAAACAATAGGCACGTAATAAACTTGCTGATCATTTGCCCGCCTTGAGCTTTCGGACGGTGTGCAAATGTCCGGTGATCAGATGTCCTATGAGCAAATAATGTCCTGGATCCGCAGACCGGGCCTTCCAGTCAGATTGCCCCTTAATGACGTTACGCATCAGTCGATATTCCTGGTCCCAAAAAGAGGCGCATATTATGTAGAAATGAATGGTAGGCCTTCGAAACCAGAACTAACCTAATTTATTCTCCACTCGAGAGTCAGTGTCGCTTGCACGCTCGTTTCTTCCTCCACCTCCACATCACAGACGCGACATACATCCCTCCACAAGATTAGGTTAATCGTTGTGGAGGGCGTCTGTTCGGCGACGTACGGCGCCGCTGATGTGCTGACCGTCAGGATCGTCACCAGGCGCACGTTCGGCTGTTTGAGGTTTATACGAGGCACCTCCCGAAACTGATAGCAGGTTCGCCTTGCTAGTACCGTACCGTGTCCACAACAAGACATGACAAGTAATTGACACGATCGGTGCAAGTGAAGAGGCAACAAATGTGAGAGGGCGCAGCCAATCAAGTGCTGTGGTCTGTGAAAAGTCATTCTTCTGCTTTGTACCCCAATTAAACGAAAGGGATTCCTTAGCGTAACAATCAACGAGGTGGCTCATCAACTGTAACAAAGTGCTGAACGAACTTTGTAGTAGGTAGGCAACCAGAAGAAGGAACGTAAAGCGCTGACGTCCTGCGTGGATTGAAACTTGAAAGGCCTCCGTCAGGTCTTTCTCAGGTCTGATCTTTTCTTGGGCCAGGATATGTCCCAAAAATGTATTTCTTTGGCACAGAAGACACACTTCATCGGGTTTAATCGCAAGCTCCAGCCCCTTCCAGACTCCGGAGTACCTTGATCAAGTTCAGGCTTGTACAAGATACCCAGAAAAAGTATTAAAGTTAAATTACTGAGCACCAAGCAAAATAGTAACTGAGCGGAGCACTAAATACACAACCTTGAAAAGTATTTGAGTAGGGTACTAGATACTCATAAATGTAACTCGTTACTATCGTTACAGTTTGTGAAATTGTACAACGTTACTATCAAGTTACAATTTGTGAAATTAATTGTCAAAAAATACAAACAAAGTTAAGATAAAAACGTATACTCGTATAAATACATATGTTTTTCCGCGATATCTTCTTATTGCTTTCTCCCTTTCTCGCTCTCCTCCGATGACGTTTCGCCCGATAATGTCGCTCGCACGGATACCCGCTGTGCTCGGAGGAGGAGGAAGAGTCATACAAATGTGAGCGAGCGAGTTACCTTAAACTACATCCGTTATTTTAATCAACTGATCCTTTCAACTACGTATTAACATTTGTTCCCGTCCTCGCTCGCTATGACTCCGTGGGACATCGGTCCTCTCCACTGGCTTGTAGACCACGAACATTCACCAACATGCCCTTCAGGCCAACACCTATCCTCATCAAAGACACAACAGGGCATATCAGAAGATTGCTCGTTCAGAAAACTGTGTGCTGAACGGACATCTCGCGACGCAAAGATCTCCCTAGCAGCGGAGTCCCTCACATGTGGGAGTCAGGAGAAAGGAACACGCCTACCGTCCAGTGACTGCAACTCACGTAATTTTTGGGATATAAACTCGGCCTATTATTATACGGCCAGGCGCACATCCTGTCGACGAGAGTATGCAACTACATGACTAATTACGTGAAATTCGTTAATTAGCCCTTTAATTAAAGGCCTTCAGGGAAATGTGAGATAGCAGTCTAGTGTGCCCCCGTGATCAGGTGATGAGCTCGACGGAAACACGTCGGAGCAAGTCAGAGGCACTAAAGTTAAAAAAACAAACAAAAAAAACTCTTTGTGGAATGAAAGATGTTGTCCATCAATAGCGTTGAAATATGCATCACCAAATTTTACTATGCAAATGACCCGAAACAGAAACAAGCGGATTTCACGCCCGGGGACCACATGCCTTGGAGCGGTGGAGGTGATTGGAGTAGACGCTAATCTGCTGGCCTGATAACCGGCACAGATGAGCCGCTGAAGGCGAAGGTTCGTGTCCTGCTTGCTCTGCTGGTGCGCTTGGTTTCGATTTCGGCTCATTTGCAAAGCGATACTTCGGTTATAGATATATCAACAAGATCGTAGTCTGTGCCCAGATGAGTTCTTCTCGCCCCAAGTTCGTTTGGACAACGCGCGACAGTTCGAAACCGCCCGCCCATTTTCACGCCCGTCTTTTTCGTCTTCGCAACACCACATCCTCTCTTCCCCTCTGGCACTGTTGCGTTGATCTTCCTGGGGTGCCTCGTTGCCGGTTGAGAGTCCACGGTACGGTGCCAGACGGTCGACGTGAACGACAAGGGGCCGGGCACGGCCTGTCCTCCTGATCCGGTAGACGACGTCATTGAGGCGCTTAGCGACGACATACGGTCCCTGCCACGGCCGCTGCAACTTGGGAGATAGGCCCCGCTTCCGAACAGGGTTGTAGAGCCACACCGATTGGCCTTCCTCGAACCTCCCTCCGGACGCCGCCCGATCGTAGCGAATCTTCATACGTGTGAATGCTTTCTGCAGATGGTCTCTCGCAAACGTGTGCACAGTATTTACTCGTCTCATGATTGTTTTTTAAATAGGGTGGCTTTGAATAATGACTGGCTCCATCTCACGTTTCTCCCAAACTTTTAATTGAAAAGCTAAGTAGTAGATTTTGGGTAATTAGCGATCTAGTAGATACATACCCTCTCCGACAGATTGTTCCGCCTGGCCGTAACATCGACCTGTACAATAATAATAATTCGGGGCTTTACGTCGCGAGACAACTGTGATCATGAGCGCACAGTGGTCGGGTCTGTGAATTAATTTTGCCCACCTAAGGGTTCTTTAACGTGTGCCGAAAACTCAACACACGGCGCACCACATGGAACGTCCCTCGCGGAAGACGGCGTGTCAAAGCAACTTGTACCCTTCCACCAAGTTGCCACCGTCCTCGGCCGGGTTTGAACCCGCGATCTTGGGATCAGCAGGCGGATACGCTGCCGAGTGAGCCACTGAGGCCGACACCTGCAAAAATGGAATCCGTGCTGCTCTCATAGCTTTTCTATAAAAAATGTGCCTGTAATTGATAAAAAAAAAAAAGAACACCCTGTATAAAGACTGAATATAAGGAATCCATGAGTCAATCCAGCAATCCAGGAGTCCATCCGTTTGGCGAGCCTCATTTTAGCGAATCTCGTTTTAGAGCCTTCAGAGAGCAACGGTTTAGAGAATAACGTTTTAGGGAAAATGGCTACGCGTTACGATTTAACGAAAGTCGGTTTAGAGAATTACGTTTTTAGCGAAGTGACCTAAACTTTGCGATGGGCTTCAGTTTCGTTTGTGTTTCTTCCCTCTGTCGAGACTGTTAGATTCATAAAAGTGGCATGCTGAGCCTATGAGGAAGCCTATGTGTTAAAGTGAAAAAGTAGGTTTTCGCTTTGACGTTAATTGCTTGCACGAAGGATTTTGATTTCCAAAGCAGAAGGGACCGACGCGAAAAAGTGGAGTAGCTTCTGTACAATTTCATGGAATTCATGGCAAGAGCAGAAGACGGTGTTGAAAGTATCCCAGAATTCCCTCTCTGGAAATCGGAGAAAACGTCACTCGGACAAGGCCAATCAGGGAGCGGCCGGAGAGCCTTTGGCTGCTTTGGCGACCGACCGGCGGGCGGGTGGGACGGTGTCTGCAGGTCGCGGAGAGTCTGTGATCAGCTTGTAAAATGTCACTTCTGGGTTAGCGTCGGACGTGTTCGTACAGCTATAGGAGCGTAACACCGTGCTCCACGCGACATGGTCGCGTCAGAGCTCGCACTGGTAAGCAAAAGTCGTTGTATTCATGGAGGACTTTTCACTTAGTATACTGCGGTGCGAACGCGAAGCAGACGAGCTCGGAGGCAATCGCCTGCGCAGCGCTCCCATTCGTGTACCTGGCTTACGTCATCATGATGTTACTATCGCTGGGGCTTCCTTAGCTACAGAGGGAGTGCGAATCTTTTAAAAGCCGTTTATTTAATATGTAAGCTGTTTTCGGAAGAGAAACTTGGCCAAGTAGATTGTGAAGCGGTACCGAACATTACCATATCGGTCTCGTGCACACGTTTCCGGATGTGATAGTCCCTTTAAATGCAAAGCATTCAATGGTCTTGAAAAACTAATCTGTTCCACGCTTCAGAGAGCAAAGATGCAAAATAGGCTACGTTGTGTCGACCAGGAAAATAGGGACTATACCAGGAACGCCCGTAGCAACCGATCCAGAAACAAACCCTTGCGTTGATGGTGGTTATACTCGGGGCTCCCCAATATGCGATGCTGTTTGTTAGTTCATGAAGTGCGTCCATTTTCCCCGGCGATCCTGCTGCAGCATTTTCCGAGTGACTGCCTTTGTAGTTGAAAGGTTGGCGAATCCTTTTGCGGTGCGTGCAGCGCGCGATGGCTTTCGCAAGAGGAATTTTGAGAAATCAGAGCAGATGATTTATGGGATGAATAGAATATTTGCGCGGTAGTGCACTGAACGTGGAAACGCTGTGTAGCTCACTCGCGTCGTCGTTCGCGTGTCTGCGATAGCTTTTTTCCAATTTGTTTTTTTTTTTCGTCGTCTTTCTGTTTTTTTTTTCTCTTCCACATTCCTTTCCACACAGATGTGGAAAGGAATCAGTAGGAGCCGTCGAGCTGTTCGCTGTATTACCTCATGGTGTGAGGGCTACGTGATGAATGTGCTTTCTTATATATACAGCCACATTCCCACGAAAGCGAAAAGCTTGAAGCCACTGCGGCAAGCTGCGAGAATAAAAATGACATGAACGCGAAAGTGTTTGAAAAAGAAAGGCAATGTCCAGTCATGTCAGCCGAAGGCTTCCTGCTCAACGTAGCGTACCCGATTTCGTGTACCAGAGTTTGAGCTATTCAGCATTCTCTCTCAGAAGCACACACTCTGGGGGTACATTGCCTTGATTGTAGTTGTTGCCCTGTGTTTGACCGTTATCGCTCCCTATAAGAACAAGGATATGAAGCCTATATAAAGCCCACGGATGGCCGGTAGCTGTTCGACTTGTCCAAAGAAACTTAAGGCGCATCATGACCTGCGCTGCGCACGTGGCTCTCATATGGCGTAATACGCTACGACATGTTGTCCTTGCTCAGGGGGAGAGGGTAAAGTTTGGAGAAATCACGTGACGAAGTGTCTGTTCAATCGCAAGGCAGCAATAAGAGGGTGTTCGTAGACCAGCATGGGTCCACAGAAAAAAAAAAGAAAAAAAAAAGAAAGAACACGTGCACCTCGCCTTGAAATGCTGCCCCGTTATTTGGGAGAGGCACCAATAAAGTCCCTCCACAGGGAATAGGGGAAAGAGGGAAACCGGGGAGGTGCGTAGACAGCTGACCTACTTGCATAGCGTATTTGGTTCTCTTTGGCGTCTTTGGTCACACCAGAAGAGCACGTTTCGTGCCTTTGCATTTCTTCTGGCTGTATTTTAGGTGCACGTTTCCCGCTATGAGCTGTTTAGTAGTGATCGGCAGCTGTACTGTTGTAGCATATACCGGGTTAGTCTAGCAAGCGTTACACATTTCGATGGCATCGTAAAAATACAAGACGGGGTTTGGCACACCCCAAACTTTCCAGACTGATAGCCATTTGTCCGAAGTTTTATTGAATGTTTTGCAAACGTTATAGTCATGCAGAAATAAAACTAAAAACCAACAGCATGTGCGACTTCCCCAGTGAGCGTTAAGTTCTGATTTACTGTACAGCAACAACGCCTGCGCATACTTCGTGGAGAGGCATGCCTGTGTATGATTGATTATTTTCCCCCGTACCCATTTCAGAACATCTTCCAAGACCTCGCTCGAGCATTTCCCCCTCAAAATAGATAAATACTTGAAATTCGGGCGCATTTCTCACCCACTCTTCTTCAGATATCGCTTCTTTCCAAGTTCCTCAGCGTTTATGAGATTACTTTTGTTCTGAACTTGAAGCCCCCTTGGCTGCACTTTCGATTGGGTATGACAAGGTGGACTTGACTGGTTCACATCCCCTTCCGGAAGGAGTCGGAAGTGGCGGTCTAAAGGTTGCAAAGATGTGCGACGTGGCGCTGAGTTCGCTGCTTTTAATGCGCGCCTTTTCGTCATGTGTTACTTTCTAGAACAACAGTCTGAATTGCACAGCGCCAGGTCTCTTTACTGCATTCTCTTCTTTCTTTGCGTTTACGAGCCCAACCCTCTCATTTTTCGTTATTTTCTGCCGCCAGGGCACATCTCCCTTTGTCTCCAGAGCTTCTGTATAGTTTTGTCGTCCTTGTTCTGTTTCTTACGTTGCGTCTCTCATTTCGCTCTTTCTATCGCCACAGTTGTAGCATTCTATACTTTCTTGAATGTGTCATCTTCATTACCGAGAGTCGAAAGGCGCCAGCGAACGTCGCAGTTGCTTAGTGCTTTTCGAAGCAACGTCTTAAAATTTCATGACGCGGCCAACTTTAAGTGCTACCACTTTGTCCGACAGGGAATTTAAACATTTTTGAACCCCATTATGGAAGTGCCTTCGCCGTATTTACACTCCTAGCTTCGGTGACACGAGAGTGTGTGAAGCCTTGTAGGGCTTTTCTTCGAGTACTTTCAAGAAGACTTGAACATTGCTGTCGATTGCTGCCACGTAGAGGTTATACGTGTGGAACTTTTACTTTTTTGGGCTGAAGCTGATCTAGTGTGGCTCCGTGATCTGGTGATGAACGCGACAAAACCACGTCCGTGCAAGTTACATACATACATTAAAAATACATACATACCTACATACATTAAAGGGCTAGGCTACAAAAGAGGGAAGGTGGAAACCGTGGTTTTCGTTCACGCGTCAATCACGGAGGACGCAACAGATGAATCCCGTTCCTTTTGTGTTGGTGCCAAGGTAACGACACCTTTCATTTCACGAGGAGAAATTTTTGCCCCTTTAACGTATCTAACTTGCTCCGACGTGGTTTCGTCGCACTCATCACCAGCGCGGACACCTTGCCACTATTTCGCGGTTTGGCTTCATTGGATTGGAAAATATCGGGGAGGTTGACTCGTCACCCGACAAATTCTGCCCTCCCCAGGACTAAGGACAGTGAGCCCCTTTGACATTATACCCTGACATACACGCACCAAGACAATATAGTACAATAACAAAGGGAGTCATCTGTCATATATACACGCACCAATACAATCGTACAATGACGTAGGAAGCGATCTGTCATGGCGGTGGCAATGTGTCGGAGATTTCCGGCGCGGTTGAAAAGAACCCAAGGTGGACGAAATTATGCGGCACGTGCAGCATGTCGTCACACAAATAGGCTGACTCACCTTACGCGCAAATCTACTCCTAATTGACCTGTCGTGGAGGCTATAAGCCAGATACGCGCTCCTCCAGGCACCTTCCCGTACGATCATGACAATATAGTGAGATTTAGTATATAGTGCGCTATCGCCTTTGCGTACGTAAGGGATAGGTTGGTGGTTCTGCGCACGCACAGAACATAAAGTGCGCCTTGCGCATTGCGGCGTACGATATACTAAAACTCACTACTATGATGAGTTTTAGTATAATGCACACTGTCGCCTTTGCGTACGTAAGGGATAGCATGGTGGTTTGCGCAATGCGCAAAGCTCTGCTTATGTCTTGCGCGTGCGCAGAACCACCAACGCTATCTCTTACGTACGCAAAGGCGATAGCGTACGATATACTAAAACTCACTAATAGCACCTGCACAGATACGTAAGGATACGTATGGGATAGCGTTGATGGTTCTGCGCCGCACATAACAGAAAGAGAGCTGCGCGCAGTGCGCAGAACCACCAACGCTATCCCTTACGAACGCTATCGCCTTTGTGTACGTAAGGGATACCGTTGATTGTCCTGCGCACGCGCAAAACATAAAGCGAGCTTCGCGCAGAACCACCACGCAATCCCTTACGTACGCAAAGACGGTAGCGTACGATGCACTAAAACTCTCTATTGGCTGACTGAATAATGGCAAATTCCGCTGGTCGTTTTCGTGTAGCGCAGTGTAGTGTGCCGCTGTGGGTTGAGTGTATAGAAACGAACGAAGAGCGGAGGGAATGAGCGACGCATGTTCCAGTGTAACGATGCACACCCTCAGGCCAAGCCAATGGAACATTTTCTGCACTGCAACGACCAGTGGAATTCGCTATAATAACTGCGTAGACAAAAACAAAAATAAAGGAAAAACTGATTAAGTGTAGCATTTCCTCTGCCATGTGTCACTTGTTCTTTGTTCAGCTTCTTTGCCTTCGCTAGAACACTTTTCATCGTGATACAATGACAAATGATTTCTGTGCCCCCAAACATCTTGGCTGCCATTGTTAGAGCTATGAAATTTCCAACAGTTGTATGTCTGTTCGACGTGAGTATGGTGTTGAAGACGTTCGTAAAATCAATATTTCTTTTTAAGGGCTCTGTACACTGGAGAGGGCTCCTGGTTGGGCGAACGCTTAGAGTACCCTCTACGAACAGGTAAGTGTTTACTATTCCGTTGTAAAATGTGGTTCATTTCTGACATGAGGGAAATGGAGATGTCCTCTAAGAGTTTGAACAATGTGGCCTGTAAAGTGCGCAGGAAGCAGCAGCCGCTTTGGGACGACAGAAGAGAGAAAATCAAGAATACAGGGGTGGGGGAGGAGCGCACATTTTCCACTTTCCCTCCGGAGGCGAAAAGTAGACGCCGGTCCTGCTCGAACGTATCACAAAATACACCAATCCAGCCACGGTTGCGAAATAAAAGGGTTTTACAGTATATGCGCAAGTAATGCGCCATTGTCGGTATTTCATTAGACTAGAAAATGCATTTAAAAAAAGTACGAGTGTTTCGAAATGTCTATGGGCGAGTGACAACATGATTTGTGAATTTCGCAGTGTTCCTATCTCATCTATGAACGCGTGATATTTCCTGCAAAGGACAGCTACTACGTGTCCGGCGGGAGCATTGTAAGAATATTCCCACAAGAATGGGCCCAGCCGTGTTGAGGGAGGTGTGGCAACATTGCCGTCTTCGCCGTTACTTGAGACGCTATGGAGTAAAGGAAGAGCCGTCTGTTGTTGGCGCGATACAAGACAATCTCTTGAAGCCGTCAATTATCCTCCTTGCACAAAGAACAAGAAGCTCAGGAAGGACAGTGCAGCTCTTCCCACCTGTCTGCTCTAAAACAGAGAACCATCGCGAATAATGACGGCGCATGTAATTTCCTGAGAAAGCGAATTATGAACTAATTATAATGTGCGCATTTTTGTTATGACTAGTATGCAATACTAAAACGCTCAACAAATTTGGGGGGGCTCAAACGCTTGGGGGGGGGGGTCCCCCCCAAGCATGTTGTTCGTTTCCACGGCTCACTCTGAAAACATAATTTCGCAATAACATTTCACATGCCTTAATTGCGTCGACGGCATTATAGAGGGGTGCTGCAATAAACAAGCACAATTCCAACGCAGCTGTGCGATATTTCGCTGGAAGAACATTCCATTCACGGCTGGCAATCATTCGTGAATTACGTATAATCGTCACTTTGCTCTGATGTATGTTGATGTTTGATCGACACGCTATAGCCCTAGTTGCTTGTGCGCCATAAATTATCATCATCATCATCGTCGTCGTCGACACGACCTGAGGAGTGGCAGGTCATTGCACCAGGATGGAATAAACCGCACATAACTGAAGAGCTATGTATTGATATGCACATGGGCAAGAGTCTACATGTACATATACATATTCTATGTAATTTTCTATATTCTAAAAGTCGGGTACTGCAGTTTTCAAGTTTAAATACCACGGGGTTCATGAGCGGGACTTCCCAGTTGCAACGAAATCAAAAGAAATGTACATCCGCAGTATATGTCAAGTGAAATTTGTACCGACGTCCTCAATGGCGCACCCCAATAAACAAGATCATCGTTCCTTCGATAGAACGCGCCCTCGATGTTAACGACTTTTGAGGTAACTGGATAAACTGCACAAACTCCAGAAATATGCATGCAACTATGCACTGAACATCTTCGATTGCAGTAAAAATCCTCAATATATGCAATGTTTTTCATTGTTCTTGGTACGAAAGCAATGCACCAAATGCCTATTTAAAAAAAAAGAGTATTTTATTAGGCATAACACAGTAGAATAAAGCCGTCTTTGTTCTGCAGCACAACTAAGAATACTTGCGCCACAGATATAAATCATGGAGCTGAAGGCTTTGCGTTCGTGATTGGTAAAATAGCGTAAACGCAGGCTAAATGGTGGACGAAACCCATGCTCAGGCTTGTTTGGTCATGGCTTTGCGTTCGGCACTGAATAACGCCGATTTAAATGCGAACGCCGTCCGTCGTCGCATGTGGCGAAGGTGAAGTACGGCCCATCGGCCATGCACGCAGTGGGTGGATGGAGCGGAGCAGCCAGGGCTGAACACAGCGCCTCACACCACCGAAACATGGAAAATATTCTATTCCGACCAGAATTTTCGCGAAAGACGACCCAACGCCGTCCCGAAACCAGTAAAACTATCCATGAAAAAAGAAGTAGTAAGCTCTCGCACCTGAAAACATGGCAAAACACACACACACACACACATACATTGGATGGTGATGGGGTGGGCGATTCATCGCCGCTGAGGCGGTACACTGCCCTATTTCGCGTTGGGAGAGGATGAAGGGATGATGATGGGGGGCTTTCAAAGAGCTGTCGCCAGACCGGTGGAGCACAAGTACTCCGCCAGAAGACGAAGGCCCTGCGTCTGGTGGGCAGCGTTCGACCACGTACCGAGGATCTTCGCTAGGTTGAACGGCCGCTTGTCAATGCGTTGCATAGTGACTTCCATTAGTGCACGCTCGTGTTGGTATTGCCCACAAGCCAAGATGACGTGGCTGAGGTCGCCGTGTACTCCACAAGTGGGGCTGAGGGAAGACGAGGTGGAGCCGAGACGGTGTTGAAAGGCAGGTGTAAAGGCAACGTTGAGCCTCATGCGGTGGAAGAGAGCAGTTAAGGGGCGCGGTAGTCGTGGAGGAAGGACAAGAGAAAGCGTGGGGTCTACATCAGAGAGAAGGGAGTGAGCTATGTCATGTTCCCACTGAGCCTGCATCTTGGGACCGGTGAGTGCCGAGAGGAGGTGTCTTCGGTCGCCCGACGACATCATTATCGGGGAAAGAGCTGCGTGCTGATGGGCGCTCAATGCGGCTCTGTCAGCTTCTTCGTTGCCGCTGATACCGACATGTCCGGGGATCCACTGCAATACTACAGTGTGCCCTGCAATGGTAGCCTTCTTATAAGTTTGCAGGATGTCAAAGACAACAGGACCGAGGAATCCACGTATCCCCAAGTTGGCCACACACTGGAGCGCGGGTCTTGAGTCTGTAAAGACGACCCAGGACTGAGCTGGACTGGCTGATATTTTTTGCATAGCAAATAGAATGGTGTAAAGCTCGGCACACGTAGACGATGTTCTGTGAGAAAGACGGTGACCACAGGAGACTGACTGAGATGGAATGACAAATGCCGAGGACGATCCACCCCGAGTAGATGACCCGTCAGTGAAAACTGACGTTGACGCCATGTAGTCGTTCATCATGCCCAGGGTAAGCTGCTCGGCGACACACGGGGCTGTATCCCTTTTCCTTCCATGCAGGCCAGGAACAGTTAGGCGGGTGACTGGACTTGACAGAGACCATGGAGGGGCACTGGGAGTCACTGTCTTCACTACGAAACGCGGGACGCTAGGCTTCAGCTGAGTCATCACCGAGCGGACCTTGCAGTGCTTGCGCCTCAAGATCTTCGATACGAGCGGGTGCCGCCGATGATGGGATAAATGGCGGAGGAAAGGTCGGCAGGTCTCACCGTAGAGAAGAACATCCAGTGGGGTGTCCCTCGCTTCAGCAATATCTGCTCGGGTCTCTGCTGCTCGGGGGACGCCGAGGCACACACGAAGGCTTCGCGCCAGGAGGCACTGCAGCTTATGATCTGAAGATGTCGGCAGGCCACTAAGCATCGGCAAACTATACGCGAGGGACCCTCGAGCCAAAGCCCTGTGGACGGCCAACAGAGAGCTCGTGTCACTGCCCCATCTCATGCCTGTCAAGCGACGGATCACTGCAGTCCAACGGTGGATCTTGATTTCCAAGCTTGCAATATGCTTCCGCCAAGAGAGCCTAGCATCAACAGTGAGACCGAGGAACCTATGGTGAGACACGTGCTTCGACGGTACAGACAGGAGGGGAATAAGATGGGTTGACGTCATCGACGAAATGGACCTGTGTCTGCTCAATGATGGGTCACCAACGTTCCTGCGTAGAGATTTCTCAACTGACGTCCTGGACGTGTCCATCTGCTCAAAAGATGTTTCCAGGAGTCTCTCGTGGTCGACTGATGTCGATGGGAAAGGAAGTGACCATTTGCCCATCTACATTTCATGCGACAGGTATACTGGCCAACCCAGGACCAAATTTGTTAGGTTAATTAACTGGAAGGACTTTCGATCGTCTTGTTCAGAATTGGCGCAGCCGAACATGTCAGCAGAGCAGCTAACCGAAACGCTGACTACTTCTCTTCGATGTTGTTCGCGAACCGTAAAGGTCGCGACAGGACATATGGGAACAAATCCTCGCGTGGAACAACTACGAGCGCAAAGGCGGAGAGCTGAACGAAAGGCTAGACGATCGGGGCTGTTTCAGGACATCATAGAAGCCCGGCATACTGCCAGGGCAGTACAGAAGGAACTAAAGAATGTTGACAGAGAGCGCTGGCGTCAATTCTGCGCAACGCTGTCGCCTTTTACCCGCGCTGCCAGAGTGTGGAGCGTGGCCCGGAGTCTGAGAGAGACCCTCCCGCCCAAAAATCCTTTGGGAGTGCTAGCGCTGTCTCTCATGCGGTCCGAGAACTCTGTTGCGCTGGACTTCTGCAAGATTATATCCGCAAATTCGCAAGCTTCAAACACTGACGTATTCCGCGCTTCCACTTCCGAGATACAGGAGGCGATCTCACGAAGAGAACCAGTGGTGAACGCACAGATGGATATGGACTTCACATTGGGTGAATTCAGAGCCGCGGTGTGCCTGTCACGAGTACAATCGACGCCAGGTGGAGACGGAATCTCCTATCGAGCCATCCGAAACCTTAGCGACGGCTGTGTTTCCTGTGTGATCCATGTCTTCAATACATCATGGAGAAGCGGTGAAGTGCCGCAGTCTTGGAAAGATGCCGTAGTAGTCCCGCTGTTAAAGCCTGGCAAGCACCCATCTGACCTGTCATCCTTTCGTCCAGTTAGCCTGACGAGTTGTCTTGGTAAAGTCTTGGAGCGAATGGTCTTGCATAGACTGGAGTGGTGGCTTGAGGGTCATCGTACCTTCCCCGAAGAGATGGCAGGCTTCCGTCGGAATCGTAGCTCCATAGACTCTGTTCTCGATCTCGTCACCACCGTCGAGCAAGCGAGGAGCCAGAAGAAAATAGTCATGGCAGTGTTCCTGGACGTCAAGAGAGCCTACGACACCGTCAGTCATGCCAACGTTCTGCATCTTTTGTTGCAAGCAGGCGTTCCCGACAGAATGTTCTTCTGGCTGGCTGATTTTTTGCGCCATAGAACACTCTCTGTTCGCACAAAAGAAAGAGTCACTTCGAAAGTTGTCTTGACTCAGGGCGTACCACAAGGCAGCGTTTTAAGTCCTATCCTTTTCAACCTTGTAATGGCAGGCCTAAAGTCCTGTATCGCCCCTAAAGTCAATATATCTATCTATGCTGATGACGTCTGCATTTGGACTGTTGGGAAATCGAGGCCTGCAATCCTACGCCGTCTTCAGCATTCCCTGGATAACATCTTGCGGTACCTAACGGAGGCAGGCATGGATATATCAACTGAGAAAACAGCAGTCATGGCTTTTACTCGGAAGCATATGCATCGGTATCAGCTCTTCCTTGGCGATACGCCCCTTAGGCTGGTAGCACACCATAGATTCCTGGGTGTCATCCTAGACTCCAACTTGTCCTGGAAGAAACACATCGATCACCTGGACACAAAGGCACACCGGTGGATTTCCGTCATTCGCCACTTTGCTGGGCCGAAGTGGGGAATGAATGAGAAGTCTCTTCTGGCCATCCACAAAGCCCTAGTCCGAGGGACTCTGCTATATAGCCTACCAGTCTTGCACGGAATTTCACAGACGCAAGAACATCGACTGCGGTGTATTCTAGCACGGAGCTTAAGGGTATGTCTTGGCGTCCCGAGAGCCGCGGAAACGCGGATGGTGATAGCAGAAGCCCGCGAAATACCTATTGAAGTCTTACGGCAGAGGGAGACCATTCGCCATTACTTGCGCCTCAGAGCACACCACCGCCGCCATCCACTAATAGCAAAAGTTTGTCGCCGGAAGCAATGTAACGCATACAACTGTTTCACGGAAGTGAAACCTAAGGTTCCCCCGTTTTCTGCAAGATCACTGGTGCCCACGACGCCTCCGTGGTCGCTTCCAGTACCATCGATCGCATTGTCAATTCCTGGTCTTAATGTCAAACGAAACCAAGTGCCTACATCAGTTCTGAAACAGCTTGCAGCGGATATGATGCACAATCGCTATTCTGACCACACTGCAGTTTTCACTGACGGATCCTCCAGTCATGAATGTTCATCGTCTGCATTTGTTATTCCAACTGACGGTGTGTCACATGGATACCGTCTCTCACACCGCACATCATCAACGTCGGCTGAGCTATATGCTATCCTGTTGTTTCTACGTAAGACGCCCTGCGACGATCCGCGGGCCTGGGTCATCTACTCAGATTCAAAGGCTGCTCTTCAATGCATAGCCAACATGGGAATACGTGGATCGCTCGCCCCAGTTGTCACTGATATCCTCCATCAGGTTCAGCTTCTAAGCGATCACGGTCATCATATATCCCTGCAGTGGGTCCCGGGTCACTGTGGTTTGAGCGGAAACGAAGAAGCCGACAGAGCGGCAACGGCTGCCCAACAGTCTCCGGCTGTTGTACCAACGGTGTTATCAAGAGGAGACAGGAGATCACTTCTGAATGAGCTCATTCAGCCACTAGCTCGCCAGCAGTGGAGTCGGGACATCACTGACAGGTCTCTCATGTATTCTGTGGATCCCACTATGTCCTTCTCAGTTCCTGACCGTTTACCACGCTGTTTCACGTCCCTCCTGCACAGGCTTCGTCTCAACGTTGCCTTCACTCCCCAATTCAAGTGCCGAATCGGATACTGTGACAGCTGCCTATGCTCCAAATGTGGCGTTGAAGCGAACATTGAGCACGTCCTAATAGAATGTAAGCTCTACGAAACGGAGAGGCGGCAACTCTGTGCTCAGCTGAGTGGTGCTAGCCGGCAGACGTTCAACCTGGCTGCAATTCTTGGCCCATGTCAGAGCCATGTCCAACACCGTCGAGGACTTCTGTTGTTCTTGGAGTTCCTCTTGGCTACCGGCTTGCTCCAGACGCTGTAGGGTCCACCCCTGCATCTCAAGGACCATTGGCGCTTCTTTCATGTGCTTTTTCCTTTTGTGCGACGTATAGCGTTGCGCAACCAGACGACGGGAGTTCGAGTTGGACTTGCACATAACTTCATTTTCATATCTCACATCTCATGCTTCTCGTGTAATGGGGTAGGGTACTGCTCTCAAGCGGTGAATCACCCCAGGCCATAGTCATGATTTAGTTGTTGTTGTTGTTCGACGGTATGCCAGCAACGGAAAGCTTGAAGGGCCTCATGTCCCGCCTTGTAAAAGGAAGTATTACTGTCTTCTCCGTCGATATGTCTAAGCCCGCCAGTGACAGGTACTGCTGGATAGCATCGAGAGCGAGTTGGAGGCGTCGCTGGAGGGCAGCACGGGATTTACCGCTGGTCCAGATACAAATGTCATCACCATAGATGGAGATAGCCACTTTCCTACCGACGCAACCTCGAAGGCCAGCCATAACAATGTTAAATAAGATGGGGCTCAGAACACTCCCCTGGGGCACCCCATGGGTCAACTCGACAAAGTCTGTATCCTCCTGGCTTGTGCGGACGAACAGTTCCCTTCCATGAAGAAAATCAGTAAGCCATGAGAGAGCTCTGGAAGGCAGGGCGGCATCAACAAGACCATGTAGGACAGAAGCGTGGCTGAGAGTATCGTACGCCCGCCCGCCTAACATTGAGAAAGGCAGCCAGCACAGTCTTCTTGCGCACCTTTGCCTCTTCCACAGAAGTGATTAAATCGAGTACCGAGTCTATTGCTGCTCTGTGCCGTCGAAAGCCTGACATTTCTTGCGGGAAGACGCGGCGATGTTCGAGCCACCACTCCAGTCTAGCGAGTACCATGCGCTCCATCAACTTCCCAAGGCAGCTAATCAGGCTCACTGGTCGAAAGGAGGAGAGCTGCGATAGCGGTTTGCCTGGCTTCAATAGCGAGATAACACGTGCGCGCTTCCAACTGTCGGGTACTTTCCCTGACCTCCATGATCTATTAAATACCTCCAGCAGATACTTCACACATTTCTGATCGAGGTTGCGGACAGCCCTATAGGTGACGTTGTCCGGCCCAGGAGAGGACCGAACCCGAGACAGGCAAAATGGCAAAATATATGCACGTTTCATGCACTTTCATGTTAAATATGCGACAACGTGCAAAACATGCATTTGTATGCACCATATGGAAACCCTCTCATCGGTCCCAAACGAAGACCAAAAGTGTTATTTCATCGACCAGATACGAATCCATATCGAGAAAAAAAAACATGCATTGGCATGAAAATTCGCGCTCTAGCAGACAACCATTCACAAGTTTACACAGTATAATACTCGGGATCGGGAGAAAATGCCGGCATACCAGTGGCGTAAGCAGGGGGGTGGGGGTGGGAAAGAAGTAAATCTCCTCACCCACACACTAAAACCAGAGCTTCACCGCATAACACGTCCCTAACCAACCACCATCCCGAATGACAACTTGATTCGATGAAAACGGGGGGGGGGGGGGGCGTACGCCATTTTTGTGGCAATTATATGAACTGCATAATGCCATAAAAATGGCGTACGCCCCCAATTTTCAGCAAATCAGGCGAAAGAACGATGTCACTTGGGATGACGGTTGGCTAGGAGCGTGCTATGTGGTGAAGTTCATTTTTAAGAGGCGTTAAACCGGCAACAGGGTACAGATCTGCCCTTGGTCATCATTCAGCTACTCTTTGCTGCGTTGAAGGCCATTGTCTCAGTCGTCCCCGGATGTACCGTTCTAGCTGAAATCCAATCGATCCTACAACTGGAAACCGTGATTGCGCCCCTGCTCGTGTCTGCCAACAAGAGCTAAGTGCATCGTCACAACAACCCAACAATCGTTCTACATAGCAATTATGCCTGACAGAAGGAACACGAGGGTGTTCCTCCCCCACATCCTTCAATGGAACGCCAGAAGTCTCTCCCATAAACAAGCCGACCTTAAGCTCCTCCTGCGGAAGTCCGACTTCGACGTGCTGGCGATCCAAGAGAGTCTTTCCCGACCATCGTTCAAGATATCGCCATTTGTATCCTACCACGCCAAGGGCCACCAGGCCGACGGCCTTCCGCGGGCTTCTCTCTTCGTCAAGCGGTCCATTGCCCAGGCAGAGATCAACTTGTCTGGGCTCTGCTCGTCAACCGAAGAATACGTTGGGTGTTCCCTGAAGTCTGGATCCAGATCGGTGTCGGTGGTTTCAGTGTACCACTGGGGTCAAGCCCAACCCTGTGTCGACACCCTAAAAGCGCTGCGTCTTGCCTGCCCTGGCCCTCTCATCATATGCGGGGACTTCAATGCGAGCCACAGTCTCTGGGGCAGTAGGAAAAACTGTAGAAGAGGGAATGCCCTTGCCGATTACCTTTCTACCAGCGACCTTGTGGTGCTTAACACTGGCTCGCCCAAATACATGAGACCTCCGCACTACGTAAATGCCCTTGATCTCACCCTGGTTTCTCCTGATGTCACCCTCAAGTGGGAAGCCGAAGCGGACACATGGGGCTCGGACCATTTTCCTATTCTCCTTTCCCCGCCATATCGGAGTACGAAGCCAGGAGAACGAAAATTGTCACAAACTGGGCAAAATTTAGGCAGGGACTGACTGCAGCCACCACAGACAACTTGCTTGATGGTATTCAGAACTCCCTGGCGAACAGCTCAAAAACAATTTCGTATCCGGCCCGTAGACCTGCACCTGATCTTCATTATCTAAGTCTCCGCGCGGCACGTAGACGGGCACAAAGGAGGGCTCTGAGGACTGGTCTTCAAACAGACTGGATCTCCTATAAGCGTGTCTCGGCTTCCCACAGACGATATAGCTTGAAGTTACGGCGTACTCAGTGGCGACAGTTCAGCGGGTCCCTCAATGCCCATACGCCGACCAATAGAGTCTGGAGCACCTTGAAAGCTATTGAAGGCCTTCCCGAACCCGTAAACCCGCTCGTCACGCTATCGGTCGCGTCTCGACGTGATCCGAAGGTCATAGCTGAAGACTTTGCCAGGGAATTAGCGCAGACCGCCAGTTCCAGTGATTGCGGCCCTACACTTCGCCAGTCAGTCACCGACCCTTCTCCGGTGGACGACGATATCACCATGTCGGAACCGAAATACGCCATTCGTAGCCTCAAACGACGGAGCGCGGCTGGCCCAGATGGAATCCCCAATCAGGCACTGAAGAATCTGGGTGAGGAGCAGCTGGAGGCTCTCCTTCATCTCTACAATTCCGTCTGGACCTCTGGGGCCATACCGCCTGACTGGAAGCATGCTAGGGTGATTCCAGTCCTCAAGAAGGGTAGACCCCCCTCGCAGTTGTCCTCCTACCGTCCTATTGCTCTAACCTCATGTGTCGGCAAGCTATTGGAACGGATAATTCACAAGAGGCTGTGTTGGGTCCTGGAGCGCGACAATCACTTCCCCGAACACATTACAGCTTTTCGGAAGGGTTGGTCTGCATCTGACGCCATCGCTGAAGTGACTACATCGCTCAAAGAGGCAAGGGAGTCAAATGCATTTGCCCTCGCTCTGTTCCTTGATGTAAAGCAGGCCTACGACTCTGTCACTCACGCAGCATGTTTGGCTGCGATACAAGGTGCTTGTATCGAGGGCCGCCTGCTGAGATACCTCTGGGACTTTCTCTCTGTCCGTACGTTCGATGTGTGCGTCAATGGGCGCATGAGCTCAAAGAAAAAGTTCGAACGTGGGGTCCCACAGGGCAGTGTTCTCTCTCCTACTCTATTCAACCTGATCATGGCCGGTGTCCACCGCAGGATTCGCCCATCTCCGTATACCCTTCAGCTTACCATCTACGCGGACGATATCTGCCTCCGCGTTGTGGGAGACAACAAGGAGAAGCTTCGTGACACCGCCGAAATTGCACTGAACGGCCTCAGTGCGGCTCTTCTTGAAAGGGGGCTTGTTGTATCTCCAGAAAAATCTCAATGCTTGGTTTGCATTCCCCGCCGAAAGTACGTGGGCAAGGGTTTCCCTAATCTCTCTATCAACAGCACCCCCATCCCAAGATGTGAGGTTTGTCGTTACCTTGGTGTCACCATTGACAGCTCTTTACGCTGGTCTAGGCTAGTAAGCCAAACGGTGTGTAAAGGCAAGAAGACTCTTAATTTACTCCGAAGGATCAGTGGCAAATCATGGGGCTGCAGTTCAAGTTCGCTGCTCACGCTACACAAAGCCCTCATTCTCTCGCGTATCCTGTACGTGTCGCCGTACGTGGATCTGGGACCTTCACAATGGCAGGCTCTTGAGCGGCTCCATCGGGCAGGGATAAGAACGGCGCTTGGAATACCCAGCTTTTCTGGAATTACCCAGACCTACCTGGAAGCCAAGGAAAAGCCTGTCAGTATCCACTCCGAGCTTAGGGGGCTCCGCCACTTAGACAACTTGGCCACGTCCAGAAGCAAGCACTCTCTTTTTTCTGCCCTCGTAAAAAGGTCTCACACGTCTCTCGGCCGCTTGGCCAGCGTATACGCTACTAACGCCCTGGCCCACAGTGAGCGATCGCCTCAACATCCTGCTGGGTTACCTTCAGTGCCATGGCGAGAGTTTGTACCGGGTGTAACGCTCGACGTTCCGGGCCTTCATAAAAAGAGGGAATGTAGCCCGGCGGCTGAGAACCTCATAACTGACGTCTACCACTCACATACTCTGGTATTCACTGATGGCTCTATTGACGATCGTACCAAAAGTGCCACGTGTGCCTTCCACATCCCGTTAGTGAACGTGTCCTGGCAACGGAGATCGTCACGTTACCCGATATCCTCCACGACTGCTGAGCTCCTGGCTCTCCTGCATGCAGCTGCTGCGGTCCAGGTACGAGGGTTCGCCAGAGCAGTCCTACTCACAGACTCGAGAAGCGCTCTATGGGACGTGATGAACCCCATGTGTGACAACATCTTAGCGCGAAGCATCAGAAGATCGTGCGCCCAACATAAACAAGCTGGAGGCGATATCGCCTTCCAATGGATACCGTCCCACGTCGGTGTCGGCGGCAACGAAAGGGCGGACCAGCTGGCGTCCTCGGCACACCTGGGCTGCAGCAATGTTTTGCCAACTCCGGACGACGCCGACAGGCAGATGTCTGTTCAGCTCCTTGTTGAACAGCGCCACCCTGGAATACGGGACATCATGCATCATAATCGCCCTCCTCTTCCCACGAAAAATCTTCCTCGAAGCATCCAGACCATGCTCCATAGGCTCCGCACTGGGTGCGCGTTCACCAATTCTCAGCTGTTCAAGATAGGCTCTAGGGGTGACGCCTGCTGTGGCCACTGTCAACAACCCGAAACAATCGAACACATCCTGCGAGACTGCCGAGCATACCATTCTGCGCGCGAAACACATCTCCCTCGCTCCACCTCGGGCTCGCTAGCAGACATCCTCTACCCCGCGGGTTCTTCTGCCGAACGTTCCGCCAAAGCAAGAAACCTCATTCTCTTCCTGCTGAAGACAGGCCTTGCTGATCGACCCATCTAATACTGTACTCTCCCCGATGAACTCGTGCACCTCACCGCATCCCCATCCTTCAACCTCCTCTATCCTCCATCCGTCCGTCCTTCCTTTGTGTTTTGTTTTGCTATGCGTTTTCCTTTTCTTTTTTTGGCTATAGTCGTGACGACGCACACTTCTGTGTGGCCAACAACGGCGAGCCTATCCTGCCATCACCCCCCCCCCCCTCATTTTTAAGAGTGCATGTGAAGTCTCCATAGAACCTCTCCCGAAATATTTTTCTAGCTACGCCACTGCGGCATGCGCTGCATGTTTACTTATACACAACAAAAACACTGAAGATTTGGCCAAATTTGTGTACAAACAAAAGGTCCTCCATCCTTTTGTTTTTCTATGTTCTTTGTCTGTTTTTGTTTTTTCAATTTCACGAACAAGCGAACCAATGAGAGGTGCGCAACTGTGATTGAGAGGTCGAGCCTCCTTTTTTAAGGCTCCTCCCAATGGCCAGACTCCCTTTTAATACACGGCTCTGCCGACGGGCCCACAGGAGTAACACAGGGTTTACATTTTGTAACCACTCTCAAGCAGACGCCTGTGGCAAAATCGCCATCTTGTCCTGGCCCCACGTCACAGGAAACGTCATCTTGAGGTCACGTCACTTCGTTTATGTTCCGTTCCGGAGCTGGTCCACATTTCATTGTTGCATGTAAGTGACATATGCATGTAAGTGTAAGTGCATGTAAGTTGCATGTAAGTGACATGGTGCATCACATTGGCTGAGTGAGCCTTAGCACCGGCGTCGTTATTACATAGTCGTTGTGAATGACGAGCCGTACGAAGCCACATGCGCAACACAACCTGTTTAACTGCAAGATCATTGGATAAAACATATTGGTATAGATCAAAAGACGCTACAAAACGACGCACAGAAACGGCAGTCGCGTTGTTTACAAAGGATTCGGCCATTGATTAGGGCGCTGACATTTTTATGGTCACGTGTATCATCGCGTTTGCAATGACGTCAGGTCAGGACCTGCCCAGAATGCATTGCGTTCCCCTGGCACATTATCGTCCATGGAGCTGTCTGTGGTAGTGCACCGCCGTGCCGTTCGTTGGGAGAGATTAGGAATTGGGGGAGCCTGTTTTAAAGCGCTTCGTTTGACGTCACACGACGGGCGGCACAAAGGCCAGTGCTGCCATTTTGGAGCGGAGTTACCGCCTTGGAATCTCGCCGTGACTCGCCTTTCATTCCGGCCAAGTGGGCGGGGTGATGACGGGTCTGACATCACAACGGGCCCCCATCTCCAGGCGAAAAAAGATGAAAGAATGGCCAAGCTCTCCCCATAAACAGCTCTGTCAACGACAGTGGGGACCAGTAGGGACACCGCGCGAATTCGTCGGCCCCACTCGAAGACTGGTTTTGATCCTATATGCTACCCACATGGGTTTGTTTTGGCGCACGCCGAGGGTGGTTCGCTGCAGAGCAGAGCGAGTGTGAATGAGGGCCATTGTAGCGCTGCATGACGTTACACTTTGCTTGGCCGCTTCCTATCGGCGCTCCCTCTAACCAACGTAATATCGCCCTGCATTGTGGTGCACAAACATTTCTCCTGGTTATGTTGCCTACACGTCATCTGCAGAACGGTTTTCCAGGTGTCTGTCTTCATTTCCAGATAGAAAAGACTGTGTTCTAAATAGTATGTTCTGATTATATGCTACATACCCCTACTCTAATGCCCCGTGATGATGTCAGTATCTGAATGAATAAATTTCTTCTTAGTCCACATCATAAAATTTATTTATGGAGTAACTCCCAAAAAAACTTCAAGCACAAATCTCAAATAGCTGCTGCCATCGTCGAAGAAAGAATTTCCCACGTCCCGCAAATGAGGAGAAATACCCATTAGTTATCAGTAGGGTTCAGAGTTTTTGGAGTTTCCAATTTGGAAAATTCGGAAGGTGTTTATTGGAGTTTTCAGCTTTTCCGAAATTCGGAGTTTCTCTGAGAATTAAAAAGTCTGCAAAATGAACGGCGCCGATTTCGGAGTATTTCGGAGTAGTCATCGCAGACATAATACAAGGAAAGAAGTGCAAAAGTGACTGAGGTCACACGATGAAGCACACGGATGTTTTACTACCCTGAGGTATTGAAGTACAAACAAGCGTATTTGCACAAATTGTGAATGGTGACCAGGCTCATAATGAGTAGCACCTTTGACAAACACAGAACTGTTCTGTGCCAAACTAGCCCAGCGCTGGGAGTCAAGTAGAGTCACTAGGGTCGAGGATGCATAGAACAGATGGGACAAGTGTATGTAGTAGCCACCTTTTTGCCATTCATGCGTCCAGCGTCCCTGAAGGAGGCTACCGCTTCTGACCCCTTTGTTGTTGTTGTTGATCAGTAGTGTTGTGGATAAGGAGAAAAATTAGTTGTGGAAGAAGGGAGACAAAGGAAGAAAGAAATGGGGAAAAAACCGTAAGGCCGCCACATGGGCGTTCGAAAAAGCGGAGTTTATCGGATAAATCCGAAAAGTCGGAATCCTAATTATCAATCACTAAAATGTTTTATTCGTAAATATTCTATCAACCACAAGACACCCATTGCAAGTAATTGAGACAGATTACTGAGGTGTGGCACAATAGTGAGTTTTACAGCATCGTACGCCATCGCCTTTGCGTACGTAAGGGGTAGCGTGATGGTTCTGCGCAATGCGCGAATGGGCGTGCGCAGAACCTCCAACGCTATCGCTTACCTACGCAAATGCAATAGTGTACGATGCACTAAACTTTAATATTTCTCTTGTCAACGTCAGCTTTAATGAAAGGGACTGTCGCATTCATGTTTATCCGTCCCAGTTGATTCTGAAACTATAGCGCGGTTTTACTTCTTGCTCATCACTGACAACATAGCCGAAAATCTGACGCGAATTAGTCGAATAGTTTATGTGCAATTTGATACAATGCACGGCAAGAGTAGACGCCGGATGTTGAGAGTACGCCGGAATTCCGTTTCTGGAAACCGCAGAACACGTCGCCCAGACAAGTCCAATCAGAAAGCGCTCTTTGGTGCGAACGAGTCCAATCAGAGAGCGTCCTTGGCTACTGGCGGGCTGGCGGGAGGGCGTCTGCAAGTCGCGGAGATCTCCGATCGGCTTGTGGATGTCAGAATGTTGTTTCTGGGTTATTGCAGTACGTGTTTGTGCAGCCAGGAAGGTAACACCATGTTCCACGCGACGTGGTCGCGTCAGACCTTACACTCATCAGCGAAAATCGGCGTATTTACAGAGGACTTTCCACTTAGTATACTCAGTCAGTATATTGCGATGCAAACGCGACACAGACGAGCTCGGAGACAATTGCCTGCGCTGCGCTCCCATTGGTGTGCCTGGCTTTCGTCATCATGATGTTACTATCGCTGGCGATGCCTTAGGTGCAAAGGCAGTGCAAATGTTTAAAACTCGGTTAATATGTAAGCTGTTTTCTGAAGAGAAATTTTACTAAGTAAACTGTGAGGGCGGTGCCAAACATTACTGTATCGGTTTCTACCCACGTTTCCGGATGCGATAGTCCTTCGAGGAGTCAGTAGAGTTATTCCATTTAAGAGAGTTCGTTTCATGAGCAGTTGCTGAATATTATTGTGCAGTCTAAAAAGAAGTCCTTGAATGCAAAAGTCCAAGACGAGGGAGAAGGAGCGACATTGTCCCTTGTCCCATTTAACATGGTCCCGTTATGTCCCTTCTTTGCCCTCGTCTCGGGGTTCTGCTATCATGAATACTTATCACCAGCTCGCTTGCTACCTAACGATCCTTTCACTAAGAAGAAATGTTTGTCGTAGAAGCTACAATGCTCGCATGCGCGACAGAAGATGACGTCGCGATGATGCGACACAATTCCACCGGGAGGCGGCGAAACATGTTGGAACTTTCGGGCAACGTCGGCCCCGCTATTTTCACCCTTCATGTGCAGAATTGCGCCTGGTTGTATACTACTGGCATTACATGAATCATGAGTTACTCCAAATCACTGATCTTCACTAACAGCACAATATGACCGTCGACTACCAGTAGAGCTCGCAAGAAACGTGCGCGCACGTTGTGGTGAAAATTGTTAAATGTAGTAGGTCACGGGATCTGTTCTAGATCGGGATCGGTTGGTGCTGAAAAAAGATAACGCCTTCCCCTCCACCCCTAGAATCCTTCCAAATATCTTACAACAGCACCACCACCCCCAAAAATATGACAAATATATTTCATATTAACAGAAGGGACAGTACACAGTAAATCATTTTACACGTTTATTTGCTCAAACAAAGTGTATTCTTATAAAAACACCCTTTTCTATTCCACAAAGAGTGCAAAAAGTGCATTACTAAAGGTGTAATATCGACATACACCACGTCTTGTCCAATGTGGATCATTAAGGGTGTAAAGTGGGGTGTTGAAACAGGTGTTTTCCGTCTAATGCACCTTTCTTACACCCATTTGAATTGGGAGTACGGTGTTAAAAATGGTGTTTTATTTCGTGAGAGAAAAATTATGCTGGTTTCAGCAAGTAATCACATTATAGACGATAACCTGAGTTAAAAACACACTATTTGACAGGGAGGGATGTTAGAAATTTAGCTTATAACTTTGACTCGTTGCAAGCGTAGGTGTTAATTGCAAAAACACATTCCCGCCACCGTTACAAACGTTTCCCGCCCCACCACATGTAACGAACGTGCCCCAACAAATTTTATTTCAGTATATGATACATTCGACACGCCAATATAGGCTACTGAGGGGGCCCCAGGTCTCTCTATGCCTCTGCACTCACGTTGGTCCCACAGTGTTAACAAGCTAACGAGGCGTGCCTGCGACGCATTGCACTCCGGTTTAGCTTCTACGATGGAACCACGGCTGGAAGTCTACCGCGTTCGCGGTGCTGCTTGCCATAGAAGCAAGAACGTCGAACTGTATGTCTCGGCCATTGGTGTCGGTATGCTGCCGCGGAAGCTCCTATTACACTATTTTCGAGGGAACATTTGCTAGCAAATAATTCCATCATAAAAGGTGTTTTCAATAGAATACTCCCATTTTAAGGGTGTTTTTGTTTTTAAACACCCATTATAAGTGTTTTATTAGGAATACACTTAACTAAATGGTGCATTAGAAAACACCTATCATTTGAGTGTAAAGGCAACACCAAAAAGGTGTGCGCCATGGGACAAGCCATTTACACCAAAAAAGTGTAAAAAAGTTTACTGTGTAGGCTAGCAGTAGTACTGTGTGTGGTTGAGTGTGCTGCCCTTCCTTGGACGCAGGCTGTGCTGTTCCGTGCGCGTGCAATTACAGAGTTGAATCATTGCTGTACTCTGTATGACACCACGCTGTAAGACATGTCGATGCTGAGCCCAATCTATTTGTCCCCATCCACCGCCATATGAGCCTGACTTGGCCCATCAAGAAAGGGAGCTGCCATTACGCGGACACACTTAAAAGGACGTCAACGCCATCTTTCATTCCGCAAGGAGAAATACTTGCACTTCAGTGCCTATTTAGGGCGCAACTCCTTTGTGAAAAGTGCCCAGCATACATGGAACACCTATTGCAGGCACCTAAAAGTTATCGTCGCTAGAACATCTTGTGGCTGACTGTGTCTGGCGTGTCTACACAGTTAGGGCAACTGAATACTCACACTTTGGGAGGCGTAAATGAAAATTTTCAACTGGTATTATTTACACACCTACATTCGAAGTTTTTCTCTCTTTGTAGATTGCTTGACGCTTCTGAAAACAAAATACACTGTGCTCCAAAGCAGCGACATCGAACGAAGACACCGGAACTGCTCGCGGGTCACGGTCATTGTCGAAGCACCGATACAGGCTACACCGTACATTCAGGTGAGGTCGCTCTATCCTCGAGGATCTTTCCGAAATGCCGTACCAATGTTACATCAATCAAATTTGACTCGTCTATGTGCCCGAATTTTCAATAGGCTTCCTGTCCTCTGCATGCCTCCGATCGATCCTATACTTTACGGGATTGCAAGTGGGAAATGGTCCGTATAGATGGCATCTAAGTTGAAGGTCAGCTCTGTCGCTTAACCGTGAAGACAATGATGCCGACAATTTCATGTACAATCAGTGCCGTGCCGGCTACCGGTGGTTAGGGGGGTGTAGGGGGGTCTTGATAAATCACTGCCGGCTACCACAATTAAGTAGCTGTCCGCTACTCTGCTCAAAAGTGTATACAGGGTATTTCACGAAAATCCCCCGGCTGAATAATTCGTGAACAGGTGGCGCTATCGACGAAATTTCATTTTCGTAAAGATTCTTGGGACATCGACCATGAACTGAGTAGTGAGCGGCTCATTTGCATATGCTCACATTTTAACATTTTAACTTTTAACTTTTACTTCGCACGCTTACGAAACCTCTGTTTTACGCATCGGTACCTTCAGCGAAAAATATCGCAAGAAAAAACCGCATCGACACTTAGTGATTTTTCCGAGTAATTATTCGGTTTCGGTTTACATATTTCTTGCGCGGAGCAGTGCGCCAATGCGCTCTTTGGATTTCTCGTGCTATGCGGTGAAGTTCATTTTTAAGAGTGTACGAAACAGCGGAGCCGGTTCTGCCGTTCCGTATAGGTGAGATAGCGTGCTCGTATCATGGATGATGACGAATGCGCCGCGAGTGCTGTGGGGAAAGATTAACTACACCCCATAGCACGCTCCGAGCCAACCATCATTCCGAATGACAACGTTCTCGCCCGATTTGTTGAAGACCGGAGGCGAAGCCTTTCTTTTTGTCCTTATGTACGGCATCATTGGCACAAAAAGAAAAAGAAAAGAACAGGCGTACGCCTCTCATACTTATCAAATCCAGGGAGAGAACGTTGTCATCCGGGATGATGGTTGGCTATAGGATAGTGCTATGTGGGAAGTTCATTTTTAAGAGTGTAGAGAAGGAGAAGGAACACCAAAGCGTTTCCTGCTGCTGTTCCTTATCTTCCGTCAACCCCGTGTGTCAACCAGGCGGATGAACACGAAATTGACAGCCGGATAGCTGATCCAAAGAGCGCATTGGTGCACTGCTCCGTGCAAGAAATATGTAAACCGAAACCGATTAATTACTCGGAAAAATCACTAAGTGTCGATGCGGTTTTTTTCTTGCAATGTTTTTCGCTGAAGGTCCCGATGCGTAAAACAGAGGTTCCGTAAGCGTGCGAAGTAAAAGTTAAGATGTTTATCTAATTATTGAGCATATGCAAATGAGCCGCCCACTGCTCAGTTGATGGTCGATGTCCCAAGGATCTTTACCAAAAAGAAATTTCGTCGATAGCGCCACCTGTTCACGAATTATTCAGCCGGGGGATTTTCGTGAAACACCCTGTAGAGAACAAGAGGAGGACGAACTAAAAAATAGTATCGAAAGAAGCACCAAGTGTCATTGGATTGTCACCCTGTATACGAATAAATGATGTTGCCGCATACCGTTAGCGTTACAAGCTGTCTTCTGCTACTATACCGAAGTCGTTCACGTACCTCATTACCGTGTGCATGCAGTGATGGTGCTTTTATGAACTTTTCAATAATGAGCAAAATACAGAACAAAGCCAGCTTGTGGGGGGTCGAACAGAACTCATTTCGTGAACTGAAGCAATAATTAAAATCAAGAATTAACAGATACTGAGCATAACATGGAGTCTATTGGCGTGCGTTCACCCTTCTCCTCAAATAACAAGTGGTATCTTACAGTACTGGTACAAGGGCACTGAGCATGTTATGCAGAGAAGTTACGCTTATCCTGTGCACTACGGTGATCTCCTGTTTTCTTTTTTTCCTCCGGTGTTGCAGTTCCAAGACGTACGTGTTCCAGCAAACGGCGCTACATTTGTAGAAGTTGGAACAGAATCTGAGAGCATGGCCAACTCGGCTGCAGTCGGCAACGGTTCCCGCACAAAGTACAGCGGCCGAGATCGATGGATCGCCATCTCTGTACTTCCATGTACATCGTGCTACTTCAAAGCAGTTGTGTACACCTTGGATTGGGCAAATGGTAAGAAACAGCTCTCGATACGTTTTGTCGAAGGGTTAGCGTATCATTGAACAATTTCGCCTTAGCGGCTTCAGCTTGCTTTCTTCACACGTCTGAAGTAAAACCTGCGACACTGGCTTATGCCGTTTATAGCCACCATGCACAATATTTTCACTGTGCGCTGTCTCCTCACTGAGCCATTAAATTTAGAAGGACGCCCTGATAAAGCAACCATGAGCGGTGGAATCTCCCGACGTGACGTAGCCATGTCCCAATGACATAGAGCGTGAGGAGCAGCCGCGAGGTCTGATTTCTCACTGAAAATTCGTCTACTACGGACACGGCACGGAGCTACTTGGGGGGACACTCCACGGCACGGACGTCGCCACCACTAGGGCCGGAGAGGGATTGCACATCTCTCTCTCTCTCTCTGCAGGTCAGCTAGGGACCATTGCTCGTGTGCAAGAGTAGATATGTTATTTGGTGCGCAATACGCCGCAGCCAAAAACGAAAAATTTATGGAGAGGCCTTCAACGCTCCTTTATTGACCTTCCGTCTCAAGGAACGGAAATAAAGCACTGCTTAATGCTCTTCATCTCGGCCTTAATAATAGCCTTGAGGGTCATTACCGTGCTTACTTCAGTGTTGTTGCGCAAGGCATGCAACAGAAGATAAACTGCCTTCGTGACAAATGACATCGTCACTGGCTACAAGAAACATGACCTTTCATTTAGCGGCATAGCTTGACTGTACGGGCAATTTCCGGGATTTTGTCACTGTAATGGCCTATATCAGAGGTGGGCTTCTCCAATGTGTCTTTTGCCCCCCCCCCCCCCAGTATCCTTGTTCTCAGGACCACTGCTACCTCTTCTATTTTCCTGCTCCCTTCTCATTGAAACTTCTTTCTCCAACGCGTTGCGCCTCATGGTACTCTCTCTCTCGCATCATCATCATCATCTCCCAGACACTCACCATAGTTCAGGCGCTCTTTGGCCTTTGCCGCCTTTGTGCCATTAAACACATAATTTCTCTCTCTCTCATGGTACTCTTCACAACATTGCGTTCTTTCGTGTTATCGTTCTCATCATAGGGACGTTCAATGGACCTTTTTCACAACGGCCTATGCGCATTACCTTCAGGCGCCGGGCAGGGTTATCTCTGTCTTCACTAGATGGTGCAGTATGGGGACGACAGAAATGGGGACCAGTGGGGAGACTGCACGAATGCCGCGAGCTCGTCGGTCGCACTCCGGAGCGGTTTTGGTCCTTTGTGCGACCCACGTGGATGTGTTTTGGCGTGCGCCGAGCGTGGTTCGCTGGAAAGCCGCTAGGAGACGACTGGTATGTGAAAAAGGTCCATTATATCCAAGCGCGAGCTCGGTTCACGCACGGTTCACGGGATTCTCACAACATGGCACACATTTCGTGCAAACGTTCTGAAGCAACACGGGGGCACTATACAGGGCGTCTTGTTTTTTTATCCTTTACAAATTTTTATTTAAAAAATCTATGAGAGCAGCACAGACGTCGGTGTTGCAGTTGAGTTATACGGCCAGGCGAATATACTCTCGAGGATTGTATATAACTATAATTACCTAAAATTTATTAATTAACTCTTTAATTAGGAGATTTCGTGCAAACACATGGATGACATCATCAACATGGATGATTTCATTGTCCCGCCGGAGTTCCCCTGTGCAATGCCTCTTAAGAGCCCTGAACAACTGACTAGCAGACGACATTTCTCTGAACCAGTCAGCGAGCGCTGACAGTATGTCGTCAGCGCAAGGTCGGTGGCCAGTACTGTCAACACTATACCTATAGATAGAGAAAGCCTGCGCATTGCCTCCTCTCCTTCCTTCGCTACATGGACATATATAGTCAGAATTCGTCTGCTACTGCGATTCACCGTTCTGCGAATTCAAGAACCCGCAAATGATTGCAGCTCACCTGGAACCTGCAGACCTAAATATTTAGACAAAAAGTGCAAGACGCTTTCCAGAATATCACTTTTGAGAAAGATTGAGACCGTTTTGCGGTTTATTTCCAAGTTGTCCCATTTAGTATGCGGGGACGTTCAATCACCACTCGCAGACGACGGTGGTTCGTCTTCATGACCACGACCGGTGAAAGCACGTTCGGGATTGGCTGCCACCGTTGAAAACACTATCCTGATTGGCTGACTCTTAATTGTTACGTCAAGTCAACGAGCACGCAGGCTTTCTGTATCTACACTGTTAAAACAGAACTTCACCACATAGCACGCTCCTAGCCAACCATCATTCTGAATGATATCATTCTGTGCATTGATTTGGTGAAAATGGGAGGAGGCGCCAATCTGGGACAGATTATCTTGTCCCAGATAGGCTCCTCCCCACTGTTTTGTACAAATCATGACACAGAATAATATCATTCGGTATGATGGTTGGCTAGGAGCGTGCTATGTGGTGAAGTTCTGTTTTAACAGTGTACACTCTTAGAAATGAACTTCACCGCATAGCACGCTCCTAGCCAACCATAATCTCGAATGATATCGTTATCTGCCCTGATTTGCTGAAAACGGGAGGCGTACGCCATTTTTGTGACAATTATGAGCAGCATAAGTGTCACAAAAAAGGCGTACGGCTACCGTTTTGAACAAATCAGGGCACACAGCGATATCATTCGAGTAGTTGGTTGGCTAGAAGCGTGCTATGCGGTGAAGTTCATTTTTAAGAGTGTAGGTGGTGTTGGTACCGCTCTCCACCACCGTTGTGCACGGTCGCTTTTTGCGGCGCACTTTAAATTCCATTTGGGCGATAATTACGACTCTGTGGGGTGAATTACTTCCCATTGTGCATTTCACTGGCCTGCTTAACAGTTTTACAGAAAGAAAGTAGGGTGTTGAGAATGATAAAGGTCGAATGACTTTCAACGAGGATTGTCTGTCATTCTGCTATCTCGTTTTCGCTCGAAATTCCCTAATTAAAGAGTTAATAATAATTTCAGGTAATTAGTCATCTTGTAGTTACATACTCTCTTCGTTCGTTCGTTCGTTTATAGGTCTTTGGAGAGGTCAGCCAAGCAAATCGGCTTGCTACTCTTAGAGAGGATGTCCGCCTGGCCGTATAACTTAAGTGCAAAAACGACATCTACGCTGCTCTCATAGCTTTTTTATGAAAATTCTGTAAAAACATTAGAAAGAAAAAGAGAATAAGACGAACATTCTCATAAAACCATGGTATCTGCCATCTTGCCGCTGGGCTGCCACCCGCTGCTTTTCACTGAGAACGCTATGCGTTGAGCAGTGGCGTAGCCAGACCGCCAAGGTAGGGGGGGCTCGATACGAAAACTCCCCCCCCCCCCGCTGATCCTGGGTGCGACAACACACAATATACTTGTGCACACCGCAAAATGCGGTAATTGATTTGGGCGTTCACAATACGATTACGCAGTGATGTCCAATGAGGGGGTGTCACGAGATCGGAAGGATTTTGAAAAGCTCATACTCTGAAAACCATTCAAGAGTGCCGATTAGATAGACGCCATGAACTGTAAGAACTTTAGCGATCGTCACACTGTACCCCCCCCCCCCCATATATTATTTTCTCCTCGGATTTGCGCGATTTGCGTGGGTCCGTCGTGGCAGGTAGGGGGGGCTCGAGCCCCCCCTAGCCCCTCCGTGGCTGCGCCATTGGCGTTGAGGTCAGTTTTGAACGCGTACTACACTCTGCACTCCACGTAGTCGAAAACTGCAGAGTTTAAACCCACGACCACTGCTAAACACGGCAGCAACCACGGTTTGTATATAGCAGCCCAGAACAAAACAAAACCCACCTGTTTCCGAAGGTACGCAAAACACGGTTCGAGGCTAGGCTAGGAAGGTCTATACGTCTAGCATGGAGGCGTGAAACTCCACTCTACACTGTTAAAACAGAACTTCACCACATAGCACGCTCCTAGCCAACCATCATTCCGAATGATATCATTCTGTATATTGATTTGTTGAAAATGGGAGGAGGCGCCTATCTGAGACAGATTATGTTGTCCCAGATAGGCACCTCCCCCGTGTTTTGAACAAATCAGGACATAGAATGATATTATTCGGAATGATGGTTGGCTAGGAGCCTGCTATGTGGTGCAGATCTGTTTTAACAGTGTAGGTTGGGAAAGAATTGAGTCATTCGAATGATCCAGTGAAGCCACCTGCAATAGTTTTGACGTGGCTTTTGTCTCGTGTAGAGGGCAGATAAGCAGTTGCCTCAGCCATCTCTTTCGACAGGGCAGACTTCATAGGGTTGTGTACCACCTTAAAGGGAAACGGTTTTTTTTACTTTTTTGTTTGACAGAAGGTATGTTCCTGAACACATAGCCGAAGTTTTACGTTCGGCGAGCGGCAACAGGAGTGTGGTAGGAAGGAATGTGACCCTGCCACCGCTGTACCAACACCACCTGGATACAAGGCCTGCCTAATGCTTCCTCTGACTCCTTTGCGCACAGACATATAAAGTCAGGATGTCAGCCAATCGCTGCAGGCAATTTCAAACACAGATTTTCTGTGGCTTCCAGTGGCTGCCCATGCAGCTGATGGCCGCTCGTCTCCATAGCTACGGCCGCTGAGAGCAAGGTCGGGATTGGTGGACTCTTAATTGTCACATCAAGCTTTCACGAGTCCAGCATTTCGTTCTAGTGGTGTTGGCTGTAACGCCATTACGTCACCTACGACGTCACCGCGCACCGAGCGGAACGGCAATGATTGACCGACGCTCCTTTCTGCGAGCCTATACACAACAGACTGCACGACATAGCACGAGGACACAAGCCTACAATTTTTCTTTCTTTCCTTCTTCGTTTTTTTTTTTTCATATCCCCGTGACTATGGCAGTATTGTTTACTATTGAGAGTGTCCTCCTATGAATGCGACATTGGAAGGACATTGGGTAAATTCGCCAATAATCCTGGTGGTTACCGTGGTACAGGGAGCATCCCAATGAAGACTACTGAGGGATGCTAGCATGTTTTCTGTGGTGGGTAGTTCTCTCGGACTCCTTCCCCTGGCTGCACCGAGCCGCCACTTCAGAGCAAGCTGACCCCCCCCCCCCCCCCCCAATTGGAAGGAGGTCGGGTCACTCCCATCTTGAGTTGCTGGACCGAGGCAGCACTTGGGCAAAACGGGGTTCTGACAGAGCTGAACGGGCATGTTCCCCCGCCGGTTGTGTAACAGCCGTTCCATTACCAGAAACAGCAAAGGAAACTTAACACAAACGAAATTGACAGGCTGGTATCAGAAACGGATAACAGAAACGAACATATTGCAGTAACGGAAATGGAAACGGTAACGAAAATATGTCCGTTTCCCTTCTCTGCTTTCTGCGTGGGCTGTACTCTAGAAGCGAGAGGAGGAATGCGAAAGGAAGGAGGAACGGAACGCGGAGGAGAGGTCCTGGACCCCACGATTTCAACCACGCTCGATTGGGAGAACCGTTTTCAGCAAACATTTCATAGGGTGTTCGGCAAGTCTCATAGTCTCCTTACAACGTCCGAGGAAAACCCAGGGAAAACAACCAGACTAGGATACGAACCCGGCCCACCTGCAAGTCTTGGCGTGGAAGGCGGTTATTTTAACCACTCGGCCACGGGGTGGAATAGAGGTGCACTGTGAATGGAAATAAATTTATTTACTGTTAGAGAACGGAAGCGTAACCACAGAGAACGAATGTGTCGGTATACAAGAAGGTAATTTGGACAAGTATGTCGCGAGGAGTACCTTGCAATAAGTTACCTGCATTACATGCGGTAAACTCTAATTTGCAAAATGCCACGGAGGGACCGTGCGACCTAAATGTTGTCACATTAGTGTGGGATGCGCTTTGTTATTATTCGCGAATGTGTGAAGCGCGAAATTCCCGCAGTCAGGAATGTAAAGCTCCGCTGCAGTGATACAAATAACTATGCACGGCAGCATCCTGGAATGTTTAACTAATAATTTCCAGGCCGCCCTATAGCGGGCTATATGCCAAGGAAAGTCAGAAGTAGTCGTAGACATAAATCCCTGTGACATTCGGAAACGACGCAATTTCCGCTTAATTCAGGAAACAGTAGACCATTCGCTATAAGCGTTAGCACAGCGCACAAAAGAACCGTAATGGTAGCCACGCGCCCAAAAGGCAAACGGAACGGAACACAGAAGGAACAAGCCAATGGAGCAGATTAGGTGCGTGAATCTTTCTGAAGGAAACTCCTAAAAGGCGAGCAAATGAAGCATCAACAGGCTCTTCATGGATACGCTGTTTGGAGCGTCATGTAGGGAATGTCCAGAGCGATTATGTAACCGCGAAATTCAGCCCTTTTTTACACAGTGAGTACAGGGTTTATCTAAAGTGTTGACAAATCCTGATAATGAAGCTGCTCGACATATTTATTTGCAGTTAATGGCATTTTGCAGGAATAAGCATTTGTCGCCTTATGAGATAATACAGCATGCCTGGAGATAATGCAACAACATTTGGTTTAGGTCAGAACTTGCATCATCGGAAGTACCTTTGCGTGCGTTATGGTGCGTGTGGGGCGGGAGGAGGATGGGGTCCTTCTCTCTTCCATTATTTGTGGTGGGAGGGAGGGCTTATTGTGCGAGTAGTAGAATTCGCTGGGTGCCGAATTCTCCTTTTTTACAATCAAAGAAAATCAATGCGTCATCAAATGCATCTTAGGAAACTAGTGCAACAAATCTATATATAGACCCAGACTCTGAGACAAAAATAACTTGCGCCGCTCATCTGGTACCGATGACCAAACGTCTCGTATGCAGAATGCGTTCTATGAGTAGTTATACCACAATGATGTCAACAGAAATCAAAATAAATTTAGCAGTGAAGTGTACAAACCGTCCACCAAGTGAGCTCGACGCAGTCCGCCGCTCGGATCCCGTCCCGGTGTATTTGTGCGCGTTTTCTGGTAGGGAGGCGCCGAGGCCCATGACCACCTTCCCATTCCCCTCGTACTTCCTCAGTTCTTCTTCTTCCTCTTCCTTACACACGAAGTATAGCTGTGATCCACGAAAGGTAATTGGCCAGGGCTTTACGGAACATACATCTGAATAGAATGTGGTTCAGCTCCGAGGTGCCGGCTATGCTGTCTGGGGTTTTTCCTGGATTTTCCTCAGACGCTTTCAGACATATGTCGGCACAGTTCCCTTAGAAGTCGGCCCAGGACGCCCGTTAATCTGGTCGGTAATCAATTTGATTGCCCAGTTCATGGGCGAAGCTTTCTACACTCTCAGAAATGAACTTCACCGCATAGCACGCTCCTAGCCAACCATCATATCGAATGATATCGTTGTCTGCCGTGATTTGTTGAAAACGGGAGGCGTACGCCTTTTTTGTGACAATTATGAACAGCATAAGTGTCACAAAAAGGCGTACGCCTCCCGTTTTCAACAAATCAGGGCAGACAACGATATCATTCGGTATGATGGTTGGCTAGGAGCGTGCTATGAGGTGAAGTTCATTTCTAAGAGCCCTACCGCCATCACCACCACCACCATCATTTCTAAGAGTGTACGCCTTCCTCATTCCTGATCCTCCACAGATAGACCTTCTGTTTACTGTAGCACTTTATGATTTCATTCAGCCTAGCTTTTCATTTGAGGTATATTGTTGTGGTCGCCGCCAACAGCTCCTCACTCCGTGTTCGTCGATGTTCATAGACGAGTAAACGGGCATAGATGACTTACCGCTTGAATTGGTGAGAATGTATAGTGAGAACGTTCACACATGTCCCTGCTCACGAGGAAGCCCACTGCCCCGCCTTACTTATTGCCAGTTTGCCCGTTGGGTCCGGGCCATGCTCACAGCGGTGTTTCCGCCTTTCGTAGGTGGGTCTCAGCAGGGCCGGTGCTAGGGATGTGCGGGGCCTGAGGCAAAGGCACATTGCGGGGCCTGTTTCGCACGATTAAGATGCACCGACATATCTTTTACCGCTGAGAAGAGATAGCCGGGGAGAGGGGTAGAAACGCCGCACTCATGCCTCCAGTACACTCTTAAAAAATGAACTTCACCGCATAGCACGCTCCTAGCCAACCATAATCGCAAATGATATCGTTATCTGCCCTGGTTCGTTAAAAACGGGAGGCGTACGCCTTTTTTGTGACACTTATGAACCGCATAAGTGTCACAAAAAAGGCGTACGCCTCCCGCTCTTAACAAATCAGGGCAGATAACGATATCATTCGAGATAGTGGTTGGCTAGGAGCGTGCTATGAGGTGAAGTTCATTTTTAAGAGTGTAGGCTGAAAAAAAAGTTGTCTGGGAAGAAGTGCGCCGTTTCAACCCCTTTTCAACCGTTTTTTCTTAGAGTGATATGAGAGCAGCATAGATGTCGTTTTACAGCGTGCGCTATTAAGGGCAGACCTACCCGAGATTTCGTGGTCGTCCTCAGAAAACGCATGGGCATCACGTGACCCGTGATGCGAAAAGATAACGTCGTCGTCGTCTGTGGCGGCCTATCTGCTGCTGACACAGACGACGACGTGCCTGCCAGTCAGTTCTACCGGCACCGTCCTAGCGTGAGGCCACGAACATCTGCCCGTTCTATGTGAGCTGATCAGGACTCGTGTGGAGGAAGACCATCTCCTCTACAGCTCCTCGGTGTGTGATCGCATCCCGAGATCGCCCGTGATCGCCATTGCATTATAACAACCATCAAACATTGATTCACACACAGCTGACGCTGAAAATCGCGTTACAATTGCGTAAGCGTCCCTTCATTTTTTTTTTTTTTTTTTCAGTGCAGTCATACAGTCAGGCGGACACCTCAGAGAGTACGTAACTACGAGATGACCAATTACCTAAAATTCATTAACTGACTCTTTAATTAGGGAATTGCGGGCAAAAACGAGATAGCAGAATGAGAGGCAAACCTCGTTGAAAGCCATTTCATTTTTTAAAATCCCGAAGCGCGCACGTGCGTAGAAATGAGCGGGTACCGGAACCGCGCCGATCGAGAGGGCAGCGGTCATTCCACGTCATACTTTCTAGCGATAGCCACTTACTTTCTAGCGATGGAGATGATTGGAGTAACTGGTGATCTGCTGGCCAGATCAACCGCTTTCCGGCCCAGATATGACTCCGTCGACGAAGGTCATGCGCTCCTGAGGCGGGCGATTTTGGTTTCGGCTCATTTGCATAGCGAAACTTCGCGACGAATATTTCACGGCACGCGCTCGTTTCGGGATTTTTAAAAGATATAATGCCTTTCAATGAGGATTGTCTCTAATTCTGCTATCTCGCTTTTGCCCGAAATTCCCTAGTTAAAGGCCCCCGGCTCGGAAGACCCCAGCAGGTTATCGTCTTTAGAAGTTTAATAATAGGTATTAGGCTATTCTGTGGGCACATCACAAACAAATTAGTTTTTGTTCACGTGAGCGTAAATTTTGTTCTTGTTCGTGAAAACTTGAAACAAGACGCCAATCGCCTTTATGGACCGATATGGCTCCCCGAAAGCTCCTATACCGGATGACCTCACTTCAGACGCTTTCGTACATTACTAGCTCCAATACTAGCCTTAGTCAGATGTTTTTGGTAAGTACCTTGCCCAGATCGTTTGGATCTTTAAGGCTCCCAAATATGTAAAAAGAATGAAAACCGCGAGATTCCTAACACGGTGTTGTCTGGTTTGACGTGAAATCACTCTAGTGTGATACAGATTTTACCCGAACGGGATGCCGTTTTAGAGTGCTTTGCATATTTCTTAATTGCCTCACATATCCACATCCTGCTCAACCTCGTATTGCCAACTGTAGGATGGGACAAGCGTAAGCTTGCCCACATCACGCTTCAAAAATAAAGGCCACCTGCGGCAAAGCAAGCGCCACCTCTTGTATTGGCATCGGAGCGGAAGACCAGCCACACAGACTGGCTCCCTCTAACGCCACCTGTGGCACGCAGGGGCTCGTGGGAACTTAGAGCGCCTTAAAAGAATTTACGACACGGCCAGAGGCGGAAGTAGAAGAAAAAGAACAACATTCCCGGTGTGCGTCAGCCAAACCATAACCTAAGCAGACGACGGGAGCAGTGTCCCTCAAAGTTTCCATGCTGCTTGGCGCCGCGCTTGGTGGCGCGCGCATCTTTGTAAAATCGTCATTTAAAGCACAGTCATTGAAGCGGCCTAAGAATGCGGAAGAGTTGTGCTTGAATTTGTCACTGCATGTCTAAATGTCCTGGAACATTCACTTTTGTCTGATGTTTGTCGGAAAGCATTGTTCGAAGGCAACAAATCACGATGATTTTTCTTTTCTTTTTTTCCAGGCTGTAATACTACCCTGACCCAACCACAGGGTGACTGGCACAGCCCTAACCATCCAGCACCTTATCCTCCAGGGCTGCTGTGTACCATCACAATTGTAGCTCCACCGGGACACCGTATCCTTCTGCGCATCCCTTCCTTGGAGCTTCCACCACTTAACAACCCTCACTGCGATAGGAACTCACTCCTAATTGGTCCTCTGGCAAGTCATGATGGAGAATCAGCAGCAGTCTTTTGTGGAAGTAGACGCAACCTTACCTTCTTTTCATCCACCGAACGGCTCCAGATTGTATTTCGTAGCGATGCGCTCCTAGAGGCTGAGGGTTGGGCAATGAGGTACGAAACCGTAAAACTATGCTCCAACGAAAGCTTCGTTGCTCCTACTGGTCAGATCTGTCGACTTCCAAGCAAGTCGTTGTCTTTGCAGTTCTTTTCGCCTTACGACTGTTATTTCAATATTTACGCTCCCCTGGGTTACGAAATTGAACTCGACTTCAAGGTTCTGCAAGTTTCAACATCTCAACCTTCTCTGGATTGCCCTGACAGTTACGTGGAAGTACATGCAGGTTCTACAGTGTCTCGACTGTGTGGGAACTGGACGCGCAACGACGAGCTCACAAGTTTCCGCTCGTCAGAAAATGTGCTGAGGATTTCCGTCCACGTGGAGCCTCGCACGGGAGTTGAAGGGCTTGAGAACAGTGCTGCGAATGCAGATGTCGGATTCTGCGCAACGTACAGGACAACTGTGGTGAACACGACTCTGAGCGAAGATTGTCGTTACGGATGGGTGTCCTGGGGATCGTATTGCTACCGGGTGTTCAACGATACGATGTCCTGGTCAGAGGCCAATAATGTGTGCGCTACGCATGGAGGTCACTTGGCAACCATTGTGAACGAGGATCTTCAGGAAATGGTGGATAAAATGCTTTTCAGCAGGTAAGTTAAGATCTACAAGAATGTCTCGAGAGCAACTCGAGGAATACTCCGAACTATGCGCAGCGAAATTATATTGCAAGAAAGTTAAACATTCCTGACCGCCAGCTGGAGAATTGCCAATTTTGTAAGCAATACATCTGTAGGTTGAAACAAAATACAAAGGAACCAGGCTATCGAATAATATCTCTATTACCCTTCGTCCGATAAAGTGTGAGAGCGTCACACGTTTGCTAGCATAGGTCTTGGAATGAGGTATTGTTGTGGTTATGTATCTCATTTGTTGAGCCTAGCCTGTGTTTCGTTTAGATACAGAGCGGTATGTAGGATACGCGACGTAGCATACATAGTCCCTCAGACCCTATTCCACTCTGTCCCCCACTCCTTCCTGCTGTCCTCTCTCCATCTGTCCACATCTGTACGCTGCTCATAGCCACAGTTGCTTCGCGGCGCTAACTCAGAATAAAAAATTAAAAAGAAACTCGAATGATACGTTTCAAGGGGTTGCGACACTTTGATATGTGTGGTTCATTGCATTATGCACACATTGTACTGAACGCTAGAGTATTGAGGAAAAAATAATTATTTTACTACATGTCGTGCTCTGCGAGATATAAGCCCTTGAACACACGTATTCGTCAAGCTCTGACGTCAGAGCTCCGGCCATTCCCATTGGTAGTCGTAAGCAAGTGACATCTCTCGTGCTTCCTCACTGGCGGAGACGGCTGCCGTGATGTCAGACCCACATGAGTTTTGGTATTCGCGGTGCCGGTTTTCTACCCGTCTATTAGTCCCTTTGCCGTAAAACTTTGAATGCAGTGAAAAAATGGCTAGGAAGCAAGCGAGCTGGTGAAGATGATGCATAATGTAAAACCCCGAGACTAGGGAACACGGAATGCAGGTCCACATCGATGCAAATAATTGCATTTTACATTGATCCGGAATAACTTGAGACGAAGTGTCGCAACCCCTTCAAGTACACATCTTCGTTCTAATTCAGATGCATATCTTCAGATACAGTATATGTGACGACAATGACAGTGTCTGTGACGTTACTTAATAAATGACACCCTTTAAATAAATAACACGCTTTATGGCTAAAGTTACTAGGCAGGTTCCATACGTTTGCGGCAGAACTGTGTTATAAAAGAGAAAAAAGCTGATCCCTTTCAATGAACCAACACTTTACTCTGACGCAAGTGTCGCCACTCTTCGTTGGCAGTTCAATGCCTTTGGAAAACTTTTGTCGTCGCATAATGTTAGGGGATGACGTCCTTGACTTTGACGTCATTGTAGAACTTCCTTCCACGAGGATCAAACTTCAATTCCGAGGCCAGGTAACAATCGCTGGCTGCGAGGTCTAGTTTGTATGGTCGGTGGTTGATCATCCTGAAATCCCCTGGGATCTCCGGATGTCTTGGCGTATGCCTCCCATTTTCAACAATCGGAGGAACAGAGAACGATAGTACCTCAGCATGCCGCGCCTTCTTATTCTTCGTTTTCTTTTTTATTTATTACTTTTTTTTTTGTTCTTTCTGAGTGCGTCGCGCAACCCGCATTCGAAAATCAGAACTTCGCTCCAGCACCACGTGAAGAGAATGGAGTGAAGACTATATATCGACGCGATTGTTAGACGATAGTGATTGTTGGGTTTCCTTGCTTTTCCTTCAGGAAGTAAAGAAAATGTCTCTCTTACTGAGGGGACTCCGTCGGCTCAAATAAAAGTATAAAAAACTTAGCAACTTCGAGCATTTCTAAAACACGTGCGAGCTTCGCAGAACGAAGGCAGTGCAAGAAGGGTGCTCTCACAGGTACCCTGGCTGCACCGAACCGTGCGGAGGTAACCAGTGGCAGCTGACGTTTACAGTACGACCCCTCTGGTTGGCGCTGACATGTTTCGTCACATTGGCTCTTGAGCCTTGTGACGTGTGACGTCAGCTGCACGAAGTCAGTGAAGTGGAGTTCAAACGCCCTCTGTGCACGCGCCAGATGTGCTAGGCTCGTGTTTATTCCACGACAGTGTCACGTAGTGATCGGACGTTCCACCGCAATCGACAACACATTTAGTTTTGAGAGGTAGTTCACTGCCCCTTTAACATTGCTAAGCGAGTCTGGTGTGCTTTGGAGGTGCGAGTGACCATTCCGACAGATAGGCCTTTTCACCGTATAGTTGCCCACTGTGTGATACGTTTTTTCTTTCTTTTTTTTTTTTTTCGTACAGCCCAGCGTACGGAGAACATCATAGCTTTTGGATCGGAGGAAATGACATCCAGTATGAAAACTGCTTCACCTGGGCAGATGGCCAAGACTTCAGCTACTCGCGTAAGTATGCTGTTTTCTTTTCTTTTGTTTTTACAGATTCATTTCGTTTGTGAGTATTAAAATCGAAGACGTAAGGTGACGATGCAATAATTTCGAAGCATTTTTGTTCTCCTTTTCCATTTCTTAATTTCAACTCACCTGATCGATGCTTGCGAAAGTTATCACGAACAGCGATGGCGTTTGCGAAACTTCAAGGAGCGTGGAAGGCACTTCGAACATATATATTTTTTTCTTTACAGCATGATATGAACATACTACCTTCAGGAAGTTAGTCACGCAAAATATGTATTTTGGGAAACGTGCATTTCCTGAGAAAATTTGTTTATAAGCGGCGATCTCTACTTTTGGCGTGTGGTGACGTCAGGCCAGCGGAGCACTTTTTATTGGCTGCCGAGACGCGTCTGCTGGTTGAGACGCGGGACGGGCGGCGCAAAATACAACTGCAAAAAGAAATGAAAAAAAAAAGAAGGCGCGCGTCTCAATATTGGGCGGATGACGTGACGTCACAGACTGGCAGCCGAGGGAAGGAGCTTCTGTGACCTGCGACATTGAAAGCTCTCTTGGGCACCAGGATCGCGCGCTGTACTCGTACTTTCTGAGCGAGTATATATCCCAGGGCTACTCCTTCTGACACACACACACACACACACACATACATATACAGGGTGTTTCACCTAACATGAAAAACATTCGTATTAAGAAATCTACTATAGTCTGAACACTATGGAGTCAACGCTATTTATCTCGGGGGACATTTTGCCATGAGTTCTGAGCACTTTTATCGAATTTAATTCGCGATAAATTGAATTTTCCCAATTGAACTCCGAAATTTGCAAAGTCAACCTCTTTTTCTTATTTTTTTTTTTTTAGCGGAAACAGAAAATACATGCTAGATTTACCCCATTCTATTGCAAAATATATTCACTACTACAATGGTAATAGCCGGAAAAAAATTGCGAAAACCATGGTTTGCAGGCGCACAAATTGCCGGCCGCGCTGAGATCTCCGAAAGAAGCGATGCGAGGAGGCCATGTACCTGCCCTTTGACTTTCTCTTTTCCAGGCTTCTGCTGATAACGGCAGCATGGTTGAACGCAAAGTTATCTGAAAGAAGAGCGAGAAGGAAACAGGAAGGGGCGGGTGAACGCTTTTCTGCCGCCGCAGCTTGCATTAATTTGACGGAGAACTGAGTGTGGACGGCAATTTAGGCGCCTTGAAACGTTTTTTGCTGTATTCTTTTTTTTTTTTCAGCTATTACCACAACAATAGGGAATGTAGTTTACAATGCAATGTGGTATATCAGACGTGCGGTTTCTGCTACTGTGGAAAAAAAAAAAAAAAACAAAAAAAACGTGAGGTTGACTTTGCAAATTTCGGTGATCAATTGGGAAAATTCAATTTCTCGCGAATTAAATTCGATAAAAGTGCTCAGAAGTCATTGCGAAATCTCCCCCGAGATAAATAGCTTTGACCCCATAGCGTCCAGACAAGTAGATTTTTTAATACGATTTTTCTTTTCTTTTTTTTTTTCACATTAGTTGAAACACCCTGTATAAATAGTTTGAGTCATTCCATGCTTCGTTCGAGCAGCACATCTTGAACAGCTACATAGGTTTAATTGGGAACGACGACACGTTAGGCAGCACTTGAGGAATCAGTAGGTTGCAGGCGGTTTATGTTCACGAGACTTCACTCTTAGAATAGCTCTGATGTTTGGAAAGAGCATCCTTGCGAGGAAATACCCATTTCATTCTTCCTCTATGCAAATTCTCGGTCATTCTTTGTGCGTAAACGTTCGCTGGAAACAGCCTCTCCTCGTTTGTAGAATGGCTGCTTCCCTTAAGCAATCGTAATTGCCAAGTTCTGTGGCGAGCGTTCATTTGTACAACACGCGAGGAATTTTGACATTTACTCTGTTGGCAGAGTTCTCCCTCGTGGAATCCCAGAATGGGAATAATGTATGTGGCTTAGCCCCCTTTTTTAGCACGGAGCTTCATTTCTGCATAGATATTCTCGAAAGATTTTCCTCGACCATCTGGCGAGCTAAAATGCCGCTTAATTGTCGCTGCATGAAACAACAAATGCTCAGATATTCACCCTGCTGTGTAGAATGGTGGAGGATTCCGTGACGTTATCACTGACTTATTGTTCAGCTATCCAGAGATAAGCGAATATACGCTCGTACAGAAATTACGGACGTAAGCTCGTCAATAATGAACCTCTGTATGCAATTAGGCGATAAGTCGGCTTATATCCTTTTTGCTGTAATGGCATCTAAATACCAGAATGTACCTGTAACGAAAATTTAGGACAGTATTGCAATTTACTGACCAGCTACATGAGGGGAAAAGAGAAATGCATGCGTTCGCATACAAATTGTGTAGCTTAATCCACGTGACCATGTCAGCAGTGCTACTGAGCGTTGTAATTGGAAAAACGTGTGCATTATGCTAATGAGTCGTATATGCAGGTCATCCAGGACGTTATTTTCAAGAGTGTGTTCGTTTAGCAGCAAAACAAGCCCGATCATGGCTGCTCCAATTCGCACTGACTCCATCCTACCTGTCATCGCCATTGTTCAGCCATCGAAGTCCGACTCGTGATTTTTTATTTATTTACTTTTCTGCACCAAAACCCTGCGCATGCAGTGTTATATCGAAAAAGTGAAAAAGTCAGTTTTCCTGGATTTTGTTCAATTTCTACTCAATCAAAAGCAAGACAAAAAGCCGGCCGCGATATAGGTTAATTAACAAACAATGTTAAATAGTGCGTGATCTAAATGTCAACTGCGTGAAATCTAAACACTAGACATCCGCTACGTACAGAGGTTCAATTGATTAGCACATGTTTACACCAGCCCTTCATTAAACCTCCTGTTGAACGGCAAAAACGGAAATGTTATCCCGGGAATCTCCTTGATCAGATTGGTTTCCTGGGTGGAACACCCACAGCGGCTACGGGGCTCAACCCAGCGATGATGGAATGGCCCAGCAGGATTGCATTGAGGCTCGAGACCTGTTCCTATTTCCAAGCAAGGGACAAGGGCGGACGTCATCTTTCTTTTGGAATGATCGACACTGCAATGTTCGGAGCCCCTTCATATGTCAACATCCCAAACCTGGAGGTGCGTTTATTGTGCAATGTATATCCCGCTTTATTTTTAAAGGGACACTACAGCGCAAAAACTTCTCAACGCGGGATAAAAGATGCTGTTACTTTGACAGCAATGCAAAGAGAATGGGATTCACCTGTTGCGTCGCCCGTGAAGAAAACTTGCAATTTACGCTCTCACTTTTCTCTCCTTCTTTGCCCAATCATCGCGGGAAATCGTTTGCGGAGACCAATGGGAGGGCACCTCTTGAGGAGGAAGGAAAATGGAAAGCGTATATTGCGTCTTCCTTCGCGCTTAAATCACGAACGACGCAACAGATGAATCATTTGGATTGCCGCTAGGAGAAATATTTGCACTTCAGTCTCCCTTTAGCGATCAACATGCCCGCTGCAATACTCCCGGGGTTATAACAACGCGGTAACAGATACCGGTTTCTGTTTACAGTCACACTGGAAACGTCCAGAAAGATCAACTGCAACAGATCTCTCTCCCTCAGCTCGAAGCATACACGTGCGACAGTGACGAGCCCGAACTTTCCTGCTCCGTACCCGAACAACCAGTATTGCGTCACTGATGTCGAAGCTCCTGAGGGTTTCCGCATAGAGATTCGTTTCCTCGAGTTTCATCTTGAAGACCATTCCAGGTGAGGTCGTAATAATAAAGATTTGTTGTTGTCACACGTATATGTGTCCTGTAGTCTATTAAGGGAGCAGATACGTGACATTTGACGTGTTTCGTAATGCCATTCGTTAAGTTGTCCATCGCGAGCCACCATGCAAAATATTTTCGCTGTGCTGTGTATTGTCACTGCCCAATGAAATTTGCAGAAACATTCTGAAGAAGGAGCCTCAGACAGACGGCCCGACCTCGTCGCATGACGTCGGCAGCTCCTCGTGCCTTTCTTCTCAGTTTGCACGCTTATACCCGCATCCGCTACGCCAGTGTACGAACGAATCACATGATCGGCCCTGTCAGGAGAATTGCTCGCAAAGTGCCCTCCTCCTTCACACACTTACTTTCACACTCTTTGAAACAGCGGAGTATTTTTGAAAGGCGGGCCGCACGGAGGCCTCGCGCGCGCTAAGCGGATCTCGTTTTTTTTTTTTTTTTTTTTTTGCAGTGCACGCGGTAGCACAAAAAAAGAAAATGTTGGCAGTGCACGCGGTAGCACAAAAAAAGAAAATGTTGGGCCACCTCACTGCTCCTTTAAACATAATGTGATGATTGCAACAGTGCATTCTGCGCAGTGTTACTATTTATTAACTGCACTTTCCGGTAGTTTTTATGACCGTCTTCGAACATATATGTTACGCTCGAGTTTGTTGCTTAGCTGCGAGTACGACAACGTGAAAATAGAAGAGCCGGATGGAAACACTTCGACGCAGCGTCTGTGCGGTGACTGGAGTGGACGGGTCAAACTGTTGCGGTACATGAGCCGAGGTCGACGGCTCAAGTTGCTCTTCCATTCAGATTTCTCGTACGCCTTCAGAGGATTCAAGGCTGAAGCACTGCTCAAGTCAGGTAAGCCACAGTTTTCAGCTATGAGAAGCACGCCCTTCATGGCCTTAAACTTTATAAGTTGATAGAATAGCAAATATAGTCAAAGCATGTAATGAGTACGTGTCTTGCCGTTTGTCATGCATGAAATGGATGTCACACCGGCGAAGCTTTGCTTTTTGACAGTCTTGGGTAAGTTACAAGTAACTTATAACTAACTAGTTAAATTTTGCAGTATCTAGTTACTTTTCTATAAAAGTAACATGTAACTGTAACCGGTTACTTTTCTATAAAAGTAACTTGTAACTACTTACCGCTTTTGGTTAAAGTAACTGTAAAATGTAGCTAACTAAGTTATCTATAGCGTCATTTTGCCGATGCTTCCAATGCCCTGCCGTTTTTCCAAACCAGGAATTCCAGGAATTTTGGAATCCCATACGCAGACAGGATGGCCTTAGACTGGCCGATAGGAAATCCTCTGTTTATAACACGGTAGAACTATGCTTGGACAGTACAAGTGCTAAAACAATTTTAGTTACATTATCCGACTTTAAAAAAAATATAACTGTAAAGTAACTAAGTTACTTTAATGTGGTAACTGCAACTCAGTTACTATTTTTGCAGGCTAACTGCAATTGTAACTTAGTTACTTTTTTTAGTAACTTCCCCATGACTGCTTTTTAGCTGACTCTCTGAGACGCAGTGAACGCGATAAACAGCAGTATGTGCGTCCTGAATGTGGTACATTTCAAATGACGCCATTTTTGTCTTCCACACGTTGTTGCATTCATGTATTGTGCTCTCACGTCATTCCGAGTGATTTGTCGTCGGTCTTCTACTGCCGATTGAAGTAGCTCGCCACACTTAGTGCATGGTGCTTCTTGACTTCAGCGCCTTTTATGACCAAGTTCCACAACAATTCCCTGCCGAACCGGAGTCAGGTGTACATACTAAACATGTCCACACACGAACATCGCTTCGGCAGCAGATACTGAAGACCCAAGTTTGATACCCCTTGAAACAGGAGGAAGGAAACAGAGGAGCGTCCCCTCGCATGGTTTTCTGTGGAGAGCCGGCGTAGCCACGTCTCGCAGCCGGCGCGTAGGATGGTGGGACAGTCCTATCTAGCACGTCATCGCACACGTGACTCAGATAACATGGCGGCCTTCATGGATGAAAAGGGACCCGGGCATGGATCCGGGTGAATCTGGTGTTGTCCGGAGGTCAACGTAGAAGAATGCGCGTATAAAAGGTGACATATAATTAGACACGCGGCCACCGAAGCACGTAACAAAGCGATGCAAACCGAACGTCAAAAGAAAGTCACGTGGTCGACAGGAAGTATATGGCGGTTTTGACTCGAGCGACCGCCAGAGGGGTCACGCACATCTGTTGCAGTGATCTGTTGGAAACGGCCGCTCCTGTGTTTCCTTCCTCCATGCCTTGAAATAACGGTTCCTATAGACTTTCGGCACCGCCCTCTGCACAACAGTTTCCCTCCTAGACCCAAGAGCAGCGACTCGCACACAAGACAGGATATACAAACGTGACCTGCAATGTCCCTTTATTATCGAAATGGGCGCAAGACCGACGAGTGTGAGTTCGAAATTCGAATACAGTCAAACTCCTTTACAACGAAACTCAGGGGACAGCAAAAAAAAAAAAAAAAAAAAAAATTGCAGTAAAGGTATTTTCGTTAAAAAAGGATGTCCATTATTGGACCTATAGGGCTCCAGCGGGACCGCAAAAAAATTTGCTGTAGTGGTATTTTCGTTAAAAAGGTGTTCGCTATAAAGGAGTTTGACTGTAGTTTCACACATTCGAAGTTTGATGAATACTAGATTGTGCAGTGTCAACTATACCACACATAGCCAGTGAAAAATAAAAGTCTGTAGAGGACGTCCCTGTAATATAAAGCCGGCCCGGCTATGATGGAATGCCCTGCAGGGCTGGATGGACGGAGTGGTCCAGCTGCCTCTTGTGCACGTAAGGATGGTTGGCTACTCGTGGCTTGCTGGAGGAGGAAATGCAGAAAGTGCGATCGATAGCCACTGATCATGAAGCGATGTGTGCGTGCTCTGTGGGACTTGTGAATGTACCGTGATAGTGCCCGTTAAATACCCTTGTGAAACGTCGTCACACACTGAATGTGACCACGGCATACTACGACGAGGCGAGGGTCAGCGGATCGCCTGGCGAGTCGTCGGTGGAACGCCGCATCTTACCTTTAGTGATACTCTCGGAGTATGATGAAATTTGGAAGGGCTATGGTAAAAGACCGAATGTCCTAATTTGCCGAATATCCGCACTATGTCTGACGATTCGAAAACTGAGACTCGAAGCATGGGTATCGTGGTCTGAGTGAGCACGCGAGTTTGTTGAACGGGGACCTCTCGAAAAAGTACGGGTTGTCTCGCTTCTGTAGAAGGGTCTATTCGAAGAATACGAGTTCTGCTTGCGTGAGTTTACAATTTTGGTTGCTACAATCCGCCAGAAACTGTACTGGTGGAATGGGCCAATATTCACGGCGAAGTGTATTGTACTATTTTTGACCTCAAGGAGAAACTAAATTCACATCTTTCAGCACCTAAAAAACAAAGTTTGTGAGTTTCCGTTTTGAAATGGCGATATCCATGTTTTGTCGTGACAAAACTCAAAATCCGCATTTTCCGGGTTTTTTCGCGACAAACAGAATCCTAGGTCTCCTGTTCATCAGTATTAAATGATAAAGGGGCAGATGTTCCCGGAAGCACGATAAGGAAAAAAAAGAAAAGAAACATCGATCTGTCTACAGCTTCTGCTTTATTGTTTACATTATTTAGTAACATCTCGTGCTACACCATTAGCTATTAATCAAATTCCTGTATTTGGTTTGGTTGGTTTCGTTTCAAAAGAACATTGTGGCGATGTTGGACCAACTCTAATTGGGCCGGCTACTCCAGCACGCTTCGGGTGGGGGGGTCTTGCTACCAGGATTCTAAAACGATGTTTGTTCCACAAAAGTGGAACAGAGTGGAACACATGTCGATATGCAGTTGGCCTATCACCGAGTACTTTCTTGAGGTCAAAAGAAGGCCGTTGTCGTGTGTCTGCAATGCATTCCGGAGCACTTGCCGCGAATCGCTCGCAGCTGAGCACTATGTGATTTGCCGTTTGTATAGAGCACCTATAGCACGTACATGTGGCTTACGGTGTCGTATACCCGTTTTATGGCCAAGAATACGGCAATTGTGATGTTCCCACAGGCATGCTCCTCTTCAATATGCGACACCAGATCAATGATATAGTCCATATCCATGGTGTTGCGTGCCCGTCTGAAGCATGCTATTGAATGAGGTAGGGGTCGTCTGCTTTCTAGGAAGCACTGCAATCGGTTTAGCACCATCCGTTCCGTGATTTTGCTTATGCAGCTCGTTAAACTTATAGGACAGAAAGATTCAATGCCGTTGTAGATATCCCAGGCTTGAGGACAGGGACAACAACAGTTGACTTCCATGTCGCTGGGACATCCCCGCTGATCTATGATCTGTTGGCGCAGAATGACGCCTGTAACTATGAATGGCTATCTCCAGTTCGGTCGTTGTGAACTCAGCATTCAAGGATTCATTAGCTGGTGCCGATCATAAATCAATCATGTTTGTGGCCGCAGCAACTGCTGGTCTGTATGAATCAGTGGCAGACGCAGCAGAAGGTGTAGACAGAACAAAGCTTCAAAAGGTGTAGACAGAACCCGTCCCCCACACTAGATTCGAGGGTCCCAAGGTATATTGCCAAAGCACGAAATGGACTCTGCATGGCCACAGGTGAGCTAAGGCACTTCACTACTTGCCATATGCGTCCTGTAGGGGTATATGGGGTCAATGACGCACAAAAGGGCGGGCCAGGCGTAGCTGACGGCGGCGAACTCTTCTATCTTCTTCATAGTCAGAAAGGCTACCTGTTCTTCTGAAACGGCGTTCTATTCGTCTTCGAATGGCCCTCAGCTTTTCCTGTTCGATATCTACCGTGTGCATTCCCTATGGGGGTGTAACCACACTCGTTGTAGCGTTGACCTGTTCTGCTATCAGGCCGCCAATGCCATCTTTACATCTGCCACTCTACATGCCTTTTCCTCGACTGCTGTTGTAAACTGTCGCCAGTTCGTCAATACCACTTTTCGCTTTGCGTGTGAATGGCGAAAGAACGCATGACTAATGAGTATGGGGACGTGGTCGCTACCCATAGATTCCAAATCGGTCATTCAAGTTAAGTGTCTTACAATATACGCCAATGAAAATTTAACGTCTATGCAACTGGAATGTTCTTGGCCTCGGAAATATGTAGGAGAACAGTGGTTCAGCGTCAAGGTGCTGAATTCTTCTGCAAGATTGCTAAGAGGCTGACCTCTCATATCAGTGTGCTGACTGCCCCAGCTGACATGGCACCCATTAAAGTCCCAGCGGATTATGAAAGGGCAAGGAACGCAGGCAAACAGCTCTCGCCCCGAACCATTCTTATCAAAGAGGACGCAAGCACTCACGATTGTGAGATCTTGATCCTGGAGGCGGATGCGGCATGCAACAAATTCAAATGATTAGACTATAGAGGAACAGAGCTATACATTGGGCAGGTCTTTTCTCACACACAAGACTTCCAGTCTTGGCTGACGCGGGTTCGAATCCAGGCGCCGGCTGTGCTGTCTGGGTGTTTTCTCTGTCCCCCGAATTTCCTGTTGAGATGACCCAACACTTGCTAGTAGCAAGAATGATAAGGTATTTAATGAAATATAGCAGCAGACAGAGATGAACGGAAGCAGCCGCTTCCGAGGAAGACCAAAAGCAAAAACAGAACTACGTGCACGCACGCACCTCTTCTTCGCGGCTACTACATCCCTCCCTCTTCAGCTGTAGCCATAGCGTTGCGGACTCTTCCGTGTGCGGGTGGGATAACGCCGGACAGCATTGTCTCCGGATCCAGTTACGTACGGTGGTGATCGATGGCCGATGGATGGCACCACCATCCCTCGGGTGGTTCTCGTTCACAGGCTCCCTGGATGCGTGTGCCTCCAGAAAATGTAATGGCGGAGGTAACCGTTCACGCAGTCGATAAACGCCAATGAGAATTGCCTGGCCCTATTAATCGCCGGAAGAGCGATTAATAAGACAATGCTCTTTTCTTAGCTGGGTCTTGTACCTCGTTGGCTTCGAATAAAAATTCCAACCTCTCCCGCCATTAGGTCCAGTTGGAGCCAGGTACAAACTCTCCAAGCGTTGCTGAATTCATGCTTGAATCGGCTGCGTAGGTTTCTCGTCGCCAGTATCACAACTTGGAGTTTATTACAGAAAATGTACCTGACTAGAACATAGCGTGTTCACCCGAACAGCGCTCAACCAACATTACTCACGCGCACAGATGGTTCTCTTCACTGCCCATGACCATGGGTTTGGAGCCTAACATATACTCTGGAGCCAGACGGGACGCGACACGCTAGAGCTCCAGCTTGTGGGGTTGTTGCTGCACTGGCCGTCGTAGAATGCCTCGGTCGGGTAGTTTATGTTGCGAGTTCGTACTAGCCCGTCTCCGCCAGGAGAAAGTGCCACCACAAGCAAGGGCCCAGGTGCCCCTTGATTTACCAGATGATACCAAGAGCACCAGACTGTCGGATGCAGTGCACAGTAGACGATGAGCTGAAGGTACTTCCACAATGTATTCTAGTTGCCACTTCATTTCTGGGATCCTCGTCCGGCTATAGCGTCGTTTCTTGCGAACAGTCTCTTTGGTCTCGACGACCTTTCCTCCCGATGATTGGTTTCTACTGAGAGCATGGTCATTCCTGCCAACGACGGCCCATCCACCTCCCTTCTGCCTCGACAAAACCGACCGAGGTCTTGGACGCGGTCTATATGACGGCCTCCTCAAGGATCCCGTCGTCATATCCTGTAGATGTGGCTCGTTATCCCTATAGCTCTCTATGTCGTCATCTTCGCTCCTTGATCGTCTGGGATGACGCCCCAAGTACTTTCCATAGTACATCCTTGGTGGTCCTCGTTCTATACTTGTTGGTCTCTGATGTCGTCATACTTTTCGTACTCATACGTCCTGCGAAGGTCATCTTGAAGGGTGTTCCGTGGTAGACCTCTAAGACAACGGTAGAACCCATGGTTAGAAGATCTCGGTAAGGATCCTCGACGCTGCGGTAGGAAACGCCTGGTGTCGGGAAGGCATTCCGTCTCCTGTGGGGGTGGCCCTCTGCGGGACATCAAGCGATGTGGTCTGGGGAACCAGCGTCCACCAAAACGACGCCGGCCTGTAGCACACGGATTTCCTGGAACGGCTTCTCTATCAGGCACAGTCACGTTGGCCGCTTCGCGAACTTTCTCTCCAAGAACGACGTTAAGCTTGACCACCCCTCTCTCACCTACGCTGCGCATTACTCTTTGTGGGTTGTTGTGAGTGATGTCCGTCTGATGAACGAAGACGTCATCGTGGGGTGTCATTCCGGTTGATGAATCCATAGCCGTTCTTCACTTGAACCATTTGACAGTTCCGAGCACACGGTCGGCGAGCACAGGCTTCTTGATCGTGTCGCTCATGTCATGTCGTTTCGGGGCTCCACGCTTAAGGCGGTGTCCCATAGTCTCGATTTGAGCAGCAGCAGCAGAGCAACAGCAGCGGAGCAGCAGAGCTGCAGTGACACGAGCGGTCCCATAGCACTGGGCGAGAGCAGCAGCGCTGCCGAGCTGCAGAAATTCCCTGCTGCTCCCGTATCCGAATTTTTGATTACTGTGTTGCCCTGTTGCTCTGCAGCCTGAGCAGCCGGTCTCGCAAGCTAGGTTGGTTGGTATTGTTTTCGTTCGACAGTGTTTAGGGTTAGCAGGGTGGTGAGTGACGGCAGAAGGTTTGTGTCTGGTTGTTCTGTGATTTGTTTCTGAAGACCTGTGCACGCTTGTGATTGCCAGTAGTTTGGAGCGAGTGTTCAATCACTGGACTGCGTGAAGTGCGCTTTCAGGACATAACTCGATCAGTTCATAAAGTTCAATAAAGTGTTCGACCTAACCTACGTTGTGCGTATGTTGTGTACCAGAGTTGTAGCTAACATGTTCGCTTGTTTTCTGGAAAGTACCTGACAACCTGATACCTTGACCTGATAACGTACAAGCAAATTACTTTCACGTCCATGATGTGTGAAAACCATACAGACCACATTTCTTGTGAGGGTCGACGACTTGCGAGCTAGGTTGTTGTAAATTAAACTGACCATTGAAAAGGGTTAGATAGAGAAAGACAATGTTCAGACAACAAAAAAAGTTCGATAGAGATAGATAAGAACCCATTCCTTGTGAAAACAGGCAGAAAGCAGTGAATAGCAGAAGGGGCCTTTGTTTTCGTTAGACAATTTTATTTCACTAAGAGCAACGTACGCATTTGGCAGTCACAGTAAATCAAAATACCAAATATTAGTAACGAGGCGATATTTATACGACAAAATCCCGTAGAAGAATCTCCACACAACACAGCAAGGACTGTTCTGCGCAGCAGCGGGACGAACCTACGTTGAATGTCGCGAAACTGACTACACATCAACGAAGAGTCAATCAGGTAATACGAGGCTCAGACCACCACCACACTCATCTCAAAGTCCACTTATGAGCTACAAATCCACAATATATCTCTCACACAAACGCCTTCCACCTAGCGTTCCTAGGTGTGTGTACTAAAAGGCTTAGCTGCTGCGTACGCCTTCGGAATGTGCGAAATGTAAACAATGCCGCAGTTGCCAACACGTTTTGTGTTTCCTAATCCGCTGCTGCCGCTAATTCAAAACGAAGCTATGGGACGCCTCCAGCAGCAGAGCAGCAGCAGCAGCAGAAAGCTGATCTGCTGCCATGTTGCCGTGTTGCTGTGTGTAGCTATGGGACCCGGCCCTTAGCCCTTTGCTGCTGTCCCTTCTGTACAGCAGCAGGTACTGGGAGGGTCTCAGAAGGAAGCTGATCGAACTTGAGCTTAGCCCTTTGTGCTTCCGACATAACGAGGGACGTGCTATTGACACGTTGAGAGAGGAAGATGTAGAAGGTCGTGAAGAGTCGGTACTCGGAGTCTATGTCAGCTCGGAAGGCGTAGCTTTCAGACTAAGTTTCAGCAGCTTCTCGGCAGGTGACAGCACAGCGGAGCACAGGCCCACAGAGTGCTCCTTCGAGCCACACACAATGCAGCTTATCTCGGACCATCAGTTCCTGCAGAGAGCCACGGCAGAAGGTGTGCGTACAGAAGATTCCTGAAGATGCGCCGAGTGAGCTTGTGCAGATTCTTTGACAGACCGTCCTAGGAGGCGTTCCCTGTAGTCAATTTCCTTCTCAAAAGCTGCAGCTCGCGAGAGTCAGATCCGGTTGGTTGTATGGTATGACCTTTTGCACGATGGACTGCGATGGATGGTCTGCGATGCACTATGGCGGTAAAATTCAAGCTCGAGATCGTGTGGCAGCTTTCTTGAGTAGCGCTGTTTTAAGGACAATGGCGTAAGAGCTTTTAAAGACCGAGAGGCTCTTTGCGACCGACCGAGACCGCGAAAGACCGAGTTGCGCATCCGTACGATAAGGGTATCGTAGAGCTGCCTTAGCTTCCCCACGTTGTCACAAACCGGGTGGTCGGCAATGGTCGGCAAGTGGCTAGATGTTCGGAGACTAATTTATCCCTGTTTCCAAACTGATTCTTGAGAATCTTAAGCGCTGCGGGATAGTTGTCGTTAGTCAGATCCAAGCCCTTGATGGCCAACTCCGCCTTGCCCTTGACCAGCGAGCGGGGATACTGGAACCTCAGTACGTTCGATAGATTCGGGTTATTGTGGACCGCTGCGTTGAACTGGTCCCAAAAGGACTGCCACGAGAACAGGTCTCCGATGGTGGGCTCAATACGTAATTTCGGTAGGCTCGCGGCATATGGCAAGCTGTGTCCCGAGGGTCCTCCACTCCGAGCAGGGGTGGTGGTCGAGCTTTCTCGTGGTCCGTTAAGATACCGCTGAGCGGCCAGTCGAGCCGTTGCAATTTCCTCCAAGTAGCGATCGCATTCAGCAGCCTCTGCTTCTATTTCGGCTTTGAGAACTGAAGCTTTCGTGTTAAGAACGTCAAATTTGACTCCTAGCTCTTCTCTTGATGGAGGGGAGCGCTGAAGAATCGAGCGTATCTCGTCCAGACGCATGGTAATTCTGGCATGAACTGGTGCCCGTTGCATACGAAGTCGGTCCATCGTGCATGCGTCTGATCAGTCTGAATCAGGAACTGAGCAGATTCTTCTTCCCGGGTTTCGGCACCAAGAAAAACTAAGAAATGCTAGCAACACTCTGACTCGCAGACTGGTGATGAAGATGTTTACTGGGCAAGCGATGAACATGGAATGAAAAGAAGCTCATGCGCAGGTGAATGCTTCTTCTTCTTCTTCTTCTTCTTCTTCTTCTTCTTCTTCTTCGTCTTCCTCCGCAGTGGCGCATAGCACGGGGCAATTGGCCACGGATCGTGACATGATGACCCAATTAATGACGGTTATGCGAAGCGATGAGAGGATGAGATGAATGAAATGACTGAATAAAAGATGGGCGGGGGAGCGGAATGTGACCTGACAATCCACCAAAAGACAAAATGGAAGATGCCGACATTGGAATATCCTGGGCACGGAATGGGACGGCTAGGAACATGGCGCGTTGGGATGAGTAGCGTGAACAGTGGAGGAAAAAGTGTTCAATGGTTTCGTCTTGCTGGCAATAAGGGCAAAGAGGAGAGACAGAGCGGCGAATTTTATGGAGGTAATAGTTCAGCTGAATTACGCGACAGCGAAAACGCGTGAGCAGAACCTCCATTCGCCGCGAACCACAAAGGAGAGGGTTCCAGCCAAACTCCAGGTGCGCTAGTTCAGGCCGCGCGCGGAGCTGCTGTTGGAGGGCAGCAGCTCTACGGGGGCTGTCAAACCTTTTGTACATTGCGTATAGAACCGTAGGGGTCAGGGGTAGAACAGTGAGGTGAGTACATGCGACGGCGGCACGCGCAAGAGAATCCGCGACTTCGTTAGCGGAAAGCCCACAGTGGCCGGGAACCCACGTCAGAAGAATTTCATGGATGAAGGAGGGAGAGAATGCGAGAAGCAGGTCACGTTCATGCGAGCTCCGGCCACTGTCTAATTTGGAGACGAGGGACAAAGAGTCGGTGAAGAAGCAGACTAGACTGTGCGAGGACGGCACAGCTTGGAGCGCCATCAGAAGAGCCAATAGCTCTGCAAAGTAGATCGTGATGTAGTCAGGGAGGCGGATGCTCCTGCGCACGCCCATGGATGGTATGAAGAAGCCAATGCCCGCTTTCTCGTTTACGACAGAGCCATCGGTGAAGATCGCAAGGTGAGAGGGGAGTGAACTAACGTGAGTGTCTAGGAGCGCGGAGAGCACTGCGGGGGGAGGTAGGCTGGATAGGCCAGATCGCGTGTTGCTGAAAGAGGCCAAGAAGTATAGGGCTCGCGTGGCCCGGCCCGCGGGGTAGGCAACATGAGCCGATAAGCTGTACGACGCGTCATACCAGATCCCTAAATATTTTAATTTGGGAACTTGAGGAAGAGCAGAGTTGCCGAGCAGCAATTCATACGAGACGGAAACCGGAGTTCGCCAAAGGAAAGAAAGGACTGCCGACTTTCCAGCGTTTATCGAGAGGCCGAGGGATAGAAGCCAAGAATTTAGCGTATCAAGGTACTGCTGGAGCAAGGCTTGCAGCGCGCGCGGAGACGATGACGACGCCAGAAAGGCAATATCATCTGCGTACACGAGGGTCACAATGTCAGGGTGAAGCGGCACGGAGCGTAAGAAGAGATTAAACAAGAGAGGCGAGAGGATACATCCCTGCGGGACGCCCCTGCACTGGCGATGCTGAGACGAGGAGTACGAGCCATCCGAGCAAACGAACATGCGGTTTGACAGAAAGCACTTAATCCAACGGCCGATGTAAGGAGGAAGAGCGAGGGAGTCCAGCGAGGAAAAAAGCAAAGACAGCTCGACAGAGTCGAACGCCTTCGCGACGTCCAGTGTGACTAAAGCAGTATACTCAGAGAGGAGCGTCGCCTTCGAGAGGTGGTTGTTGATGGTCACGTGGGCTATCCAGATAGAGCTCCGCGGACGAAAGCCGATCTGAACCGGCGAAAGCACATCGTGCACAGTCACAAACCGCATGAGGCGATCAAAAACGACGCGCTCAGCCATTTTCGCGAAGAGAGATGTTAGCGCAATAGGTCGCAGGTTGTCCAAGGTGCAGTCTTTCTTGGGATCCTTACGAATGAGCGTAATCCTTGATAGTTTCCATATGGGTGGGATCCAGCACTGACGGAGCGACGTCTCCACCAGAGAGATCAGCAGGGATGGATAGGTGTTCCACAACAGTTTCAACATGCGGACAGAAACCCGGTCTGGACCCGGCGCCGAGGATGCAGGCAGATTGCGAACGTGCGAGTCAAGCTCATCGAAGCTGACTGGGGCAAACTGAGCGTCATCAAAACTGCCACTGGGAGCATCAGGTAGAGGCAAAGCGTTCGTGAAGCGCACTGCGCTGCAGCAGATTAAGAATGTCAGAGGGGATAGACAGACGATGAAACGACTCTGCGGAGGATCTGGTTCTCCGGAGAAGGCGGTATAGGGAGCGCCGGCGAGCGGGCTGCGAAACAGTCGAGTGAAAGGAGGAAAGAAAAGTTTCTTTCGCCATACCAATGACTTGCTTAAAAGACGAACGGCGGGACCGGTACAGAGACCAGTTGCCGGGGCGATCGATTACAGCTGTACTGTTTCCAGGCAGCCTTTCTGAGGCGGAGAGCGCGCGTGCAATCGTCATTCCACCAGCGCGGGAAAGTAGAACGCGGTCTTTTTGGAACAGAGAAAGAGGACATCGCAATGGACTCGTCGATGACCGAGAGAAGTTCTATACCGGAAGGCGGTGAGTCCACGGCGAGATCCTCCAGGTGGGCAGCCAAGAACGTGGCGGCCCTCAGGTGGTTGATAAAGATAGAGGAGGAGAAGCTCGGGCCTGAAAGAGCCAGAGGGGTATGGCAGATGAAGTAGAGCGGAATGTGATCACTGCAGTAGCCGTAGTCGAGAGGGGACCAGGAGGAGACTGAGCATCTCCCCCGACGACAAGGTTAGGTCTATGGCGGACTGATGGCTTCCTCTGAAAAATGTGGGCGAGCCAGAATTTGCTACTGAGAAGCTCCTACGTACGAGCCAGGAGAAGAGACGATTGCCGCGAGAATCGGTACATGCGCCCCAGGACTGGTGATGGGAATTAAGGTCACCAGCAACTAGACAGTCACTGGAGCACCGGAGCAGACAATGATCCAGTACGATCGTTGCTGAAGGCACACATCCTCTGGGCAAGTACACGTTCAACAGGTATGCAGGCGGACCCTGAGAGGCCGCAATGGAAATAACGAGCACCTCTGCTATATGACTGTTATAGGTATAAGCTACCCCACAGCGAATCGGCAGAGAGCTTCGAACGAGCGTTAGCAAACCACCACCTCGAGAGGAGCCGGAACAACGATCCAGACGAAATACACGAAAGCCAGGAATAATAAAATTGTCGTTAGGCCGAAGCCAGGATTCCTGTAGCAGGACAATATCAGGAGAATTGGAGGCAATAAGAAGGTGCAAGTCAACTAGAGACGATAACACGCTACGGCAGTTCCACTGAATAACGCTAAGGCTGAGAGTCATTGACAATTGTTGTTTGGACTAGCTGGGTCAGAATATACTCAGGCTTCCCTGCCTTATCCCTGCGTTTCCGCCTCTTTCGTCTTCTACACGATGGAGAAAGCTGACCTGCAAGACCTTCAGCCGAAGGCGAGGGGCCTGCAAGGTCCATTTCGGAGTCGGTAGAAAGAAGAGATGAAGCATCAGGAAACGGCCTATCCGGCAACTGCACGCTGGTGCAGGCTACACCGGATGCGCCTTCCTGCGGACGAGGTTCGTCAGCAGCCGGCGCCACCGAAGTCGACTGCAAGGCAGTAGCGATGGCAGTGGCGGGTATGAGAGAGCTGAAGAACTTTTCCAGCGCCTGCGTGACACAAGTCTTGATTAGATCAATGAGCAAGGACTGATTAAGGGCTACTGGGACAGTGCCAGCGGTGCTGGCTGCGGACGCGTAGGATGCGCCGCCCCCAGATACCACGCGTATGGCATCCTGCCTTGAGCAATGCCGCTGGTCCATAACAGACAAGAGGCATTGCTCGGACTCTCTAGCCGGGCATGAAGGAGAATCCGCAAAATGTGATTGGTGGCACTGACAGCAGGTGACCGTTGGGGACGTACAGTCGGGTTCACCGTGCTCACCTCCACACTTTCGACACGGAGCCTTGGAGCGACAACTACGAACGCCGTGACCGAAGCGATAGCAATTGGTACACTGACGCGGGCGCGAAGTAAAAGAGAACACGGGAAAGATAAGAGGCCATACTTTGATCTCCGCAGGAAGCGTAAAGCTAGCAAATGAGACGATGACTGTGGGCAAGGAAATGCGCTGCCCCCCGTCTACTTGAGAACAACGCTGCACGGAGATGGCATGCACAGAGGAGAAGGAGTCCAAAAGGTCTCCAACCGCAAGTGAGGTGTCCACGCCGCGAATGACGCCCTTAACCGAGACAAGATGAGAGGGGATGAACGACTTCACCGCAGAGGACCCTAAGTGGGAGCACGACAGGAAGTAGACGGCAACATGAAGGCTTTCTGTACGGATCAAGACGCCGCCCGATGAGTAAGGCTTGACCTCAGTCACATCGCGGTATGATGATGAGATTGCTTCCATTTGCGAGTGCAGAAGCCTAGGGTTTCCCAGTCGGACCCTCGAACCATCGGTGGGGACCAAGGCCACTGGGATAGAGTGGACGCCAGCTGTCTTCAAGATGGCCACATCTTGTTCGGACGCAAAGGTCCGCGATGCTGTCCACGAACCGTCAAGACCGCCCACAAGGGGCGTTGCCATACCTGCAGCCTTCGCTGCTTTCACAGACAACTCCCCGCAAGTCCAAGGGGAGAAGTAGGCACACACAAGAAGAAACGTAGCCCCTGCACACTCCTGCTCCTGCTCCTGCACACGGAGATGAACGTGCAACCTACACTTCGCCCTTTACTTTTCGCAACACCAGTATTCACTTGGAGGAGTACGTTGCTGCCTGCTATTTGACAAGTTACACTCTGACCTTCACATACGCCGGTCATGAAGACATTGGAAATGTGTTCGACGCTGTAGCTTTTCCTCCCACTTGCCGAACGACCTCCACGGCACATTTTGGCGATATGCCCACCCTTACCACAAGCATGGCAGTTTTCATATTTGAACCTACATTTTTGCGGGTCATGATTTAAATTTCCGCAGCGAAAACATTCAGTTCTACTCTCCAGCTTGTGCACCGCTTCGGCAAAGTTTAGGTCTCTTGATTGAGCTTCCGCCGTCAGCTCCTTTTCTAGTACCAATCTGGCACGAACGCGTTGGTCTCGCAGCATCTGTAAGCAAGCACGAACATCCGTTTTAGTTTCATATGCACAGTGAGCGTTGATGGCCGAAAGGCGTTGCACGAAATCCTTTACTGGCTTCGTATCACCTTGATTTGTCGAGAAAAGCTTGAGGCGTACAAACTCCTTAAACCTTTTGGGAATATAGTGAACAGAAAGTCTGCTGGTCAGCTCTGAATATGCAACGGTCAAAACGTCGTGAGGTTGAAGAACGTTGTACAAAGCAGGGTCTCGAACCAAACCGAACCCGAACCCGAACCGAAAACCGTACCCGAACCGTTATTTTTGCTGGAACCGAACCCGAACCCAAACCGAAATTTTCATGACACTGTTGAACCCGAACCGGAACAGAACCGTAAAAAATAATAGCGGTAACCGGTTCGCAACAAAACGGTTCGGACCATGACCTACTACTATACTAGAGACCTGGACAGCCGCAATGCTCCCAGCACCGGGGTAGTAGTTCTGGCAATCGCCGCTTGGCTATGGGATTTGGCGCTAGCTCGCACTATTCGTTACCACGTGACTTGTCGAAACCGCGGCGATGTATGGTAGGCTGTGTTGACAACGACGAAGCAGTATAAGAGAGATAATAGCGCGTGCTTAGCAACAGCCTGTGTATCCATGCGTAGCAGACTAAAGGCGGTGGCAAGGGTGATTCTCTCTCCCCAATAATGCTATGTGGCGCTTGCAGCGGTCACTAACATAACTAACCCGTGACCCGTCTCTCCCATAGGGGATCGCCAGCTGTCCAGGTCTCTAGTATAGAGTAGGTCGTGGTTCGGACATAAAAGAAGTCAGCATAAGAGTTCCTCTCTATCCCCGAACGAAGACACATTGGTATCATCATCACGCGCCTATATCATAAATTTCAGAAATGTTCACCTAGCAGTCAGACGACGACGTATAGTAAGTATACTTTCAGCGTCTTTTTAACATGTTGAAGCGCAGTTGTCCTTGTGAGTGCCGCGGCTAGCGCCCCACGCGCGGTGCGGCGTCTGCTCTTCTGCCACGCGGACGAATGAAACACGAATGGAGTAGGCCAGTTATATAGCTCTACAGGACGAATATGTGATCAAATAAGCGCCCAAGATTTCCCTTTACACGTGAGCAGTACAAATTAAACAAGTCAGAAACATGAGAAGTGGAGAAGGAGCGTACGCAGAACGGTGCCTGTTTGATTGGTCGTGGTCTGAAAAGTAAATGTGGTTCTGCTTATTGGTAGCGCAGTTGTGTCGTGACACATTGGCGTTGTGTTGTGGACTAACTAGTACACTGCTGTGAGCTCGGACAGAGTAAGGCTGGCAGGCTTATTTTCGACATGCTTCAGTACGGTTTCAGATCGATTCACGAAGGCGATTGCGAAGGCAGTGTGCCGGCATGTACTGTCGTCTATGTTACGCTGTCCATCTTATTAGGCTTCTTTCAAGTGTATCTTGCTGGCACTGTGCGTGTGAAAAAAGAGATTTTGGGAACAGAAAGTAGCAGGACTACACCGCTTCAACAGCGTGAACTCTAGTTGCAATAAGTGTTCATCCATTTCTCATTTCTCTCGCTAAAGGGCTACCGCACCGCTAGAGACGTCAATGCAGACAACAGCAGTAAGCTATTAGCCACGCATTTCCTGATAAAAGCAGTTTTAGGGAAAATATAAAACGGAAGCGTTGAACCGGTTCGCGAACCGGTTCGGGGCCTGCGAACCGGTTTGCGAACCGGTTCGATTTCTGGTGTGGCCGAACCGGAACTGAACCGGAACGAAATCAAAACAACGCGAACCCGAACCCGAACCGAACCCGCATTTTTTGCGGTTCGACACCCTGGTACAAAGGTTTGAAAACCTCGGGAGTCAGAGACGTTATTAACAGGCTGCATTTGTCCGCGTCTTCGGTGACCCTAGCCACCCGAAGAGCTGCTTCAAAGCTTACTTGGTACATTCTTCTTTCGAAGGATCGAACACTCCCGGGCTGCGAAACCTCCGAGTGCTGTCTCCAACAGCCACTGTTTGCTGGGTTAGTGCCGGTGGAGTCGTCATCCTCGTCGCCAGTTGAGATGACCCAAGACTTGCTAGTAGCAAGAATGAGAAGGCATTTAATGAAACATAGCATCAGACAGAGGTAAACGGAATCAGCCTCTTCCGAGGAAAACCAAAAGCAAGAACAGAACTACATGCACGCATGCACCTCTTCTTCTTCGCGGCTACTACACCTGTGAAGCCGGCCCAGGACGCACGGTCAAACTTGCGATAGTCGTGACGTCGCCCGTCTGAGCGTGGCCGACTACGGAAAGCAGTTCCATCACCACCACCCGGCTTGGGCCGTGGTCTTTGCGAGTTATATATCACGTAGTTGTACGTTGTACAGTCTAAAAGACATTGCTAGACGAGGCTCACTGAGTGCGAGGACAGGAAATCTATTGGCGCATTCCATTGGCAGAGCTGGGTCAAAGTTTTACCCCGGGATGGGGCAAAAACTGTTCCATTGACAGAACGAGACATGCGTTGAATGTTCCATTGGTAGAGCAGGTGCAAAAAAAATTTGCTCCAACCCAAGCAGCAAAATGTACTGAAAGCCGAGTGCAATAGGGGTGGACGGGTAGGTGGAAGGCCTTGAAGAGACTCGTGAAACTAAAGAACATTGATAAGACACATACCGTCCACCCCTATTGCACTCGACTTTCAGTACATTGTGCTGCTTGGGAAGGAGCAATACTTTTTGACCTAGCGATTGCTTGAGCGCAACACGACAGAGAAGAGGAGGCATGCGCGCGGTAAGATCAAGAAAAGATCTTCCCGGAACAGCACCGCAAGCGCTACTGCCCCGACGACCTTGTTATCGGCCGCGCGTTCAAAGACGCGGCCCACCCAGGGGCGGACCGCGTTATCAAGGGGCCCTTCTCCAAATATGAAGGACCGGCTCCCTTTCGCCTCGTATTGTGAACTGTAGGATGGGACAAGCGCCCTTTCGCCTCCCTCCACCGCGAAAGATCCTGGCCCAAAGGCGAAAGATCAATACGCGGATTTGAAGGGAGACCAGAGTAGAAGTGAAGAGTGAAGAGACCAAGGCCGTGATGTTTGAGCTTTCTTTTCTTTTTCTTTTTACTCGTGTGTCGCGCAGTCTCTTGAACAGTGGAAATAACGGTGCGTCCCGCTGTGTGTCATTATATTGTGCGATTCCAAAGCCGTTTACTGAACTCCACGTGACCAAAGCAAACCCGAGAAAGCACGCGGGTCACGCGCCATGCACGAGCGCGCATCGTACCTTGAGCGCTAGCATTCCATTGACAAAGCAAACCCGTGCGACCCCGCCGGGAGCTTGCACGAAACCCAACCCAGCGCGGGGCAAAAATTGCTCTCCCAATGGAATTCGCCATGTGTCTGTAGGTAGAATTTCTAAAATCACCGAGCTTAGCGTTGAGTCTGTTATATGTTGGCATTTGGGAAGACGACGACGACAATGTAGCAGAGCCGCACGGCTCGTGCATGTTTTCCAGGCGAAGATAGAAATGTTTGGTTGATGCGAGCACGATGCCTTGGCGCTACTAGCGCTACCCCTAAACTTTTACTTCCACCGTGCTTGCTGGGCGGTCTTGTCCCCTGTATGTTCCCATTGTGGCCAGAATGACATACACATTTTGTTCGTGAATGACGCTCCCGCAGAGCGCAGGCGCAACGGCTCGGCCATGCACAGTTTAAGCATATGCTGTCGCCGAGACAAGTGTATGCATGAAGAAAAGAAAAAGAAAAATTGCCTTGCCTTCGCTTCTCCTAAATAGAGGTATATAACGACGCTAGACAAAATATACGATTTTACAGCCATTAAGGTAGCCATCAAATTTCATACTGGTGGCAACCAAGCTTCCCCGTGGTGCTGCGTGGAAAAATTAAGAAAAAATGTGAAACATAAAGGTAAGCATACATTGTATACATACAAAAAACATGACGGTCACAGATAAGGTAAAGATGAAAATGAAATCATCGGCGGGCAGATCACAATGCAATAACGGTACACTACAGCCATAAGAATTTTCGTACATCTTTTTAACGCCATAAGTACAATGTCAGAAAGATTTTAAGAAAGTGATACTAAGAAGGAGAGCGTTCGATTTCCCAAAACGCGAACCTCAGGGGAACGCAGTATCTGCAGCCTTGTCTGTTCTTCAGCCTCTTTGGTCGTGAAAGCACACCTTTATTTTGTATGACCTATACTGGTACCACCGCCGGCTCGAAGCAACGCTGCTTGCTAGCATGCACTTGGACGGGAACCCCTCCCCCCGGGCCAACCACATGTGGCGGCGAGTGGACGAGGCCTAGACGGCAAGGCTCCCGCTCAACGCACTCCAGTGCTCTCACATCGCGATTCCGTTGCTCCATGTCCCGGTTTCATTGGCTATCGTAGAGCAGAGCTTCAGCAAATTCAGAATTTTGTTCCTGTCCCAACGCCAGCTCATCAAAGAGGAGCATGAGCTCGGGTTGCTACAGATCTGCTTTATTAACATTTTTTAGGCTAGTTTTGTTGAACACTACGAGAGCATGACAGCGTAACATTTTTGTGCTTCGTGTGAGATATGTGGCAAATTCAAGTATTGGGTAAAGGTGACCTAGTCAGAATAAAGAAAAGTGCATATTATTGAAGTAAACACCTGTGTAACGCTCTACTGTTAGAGTTTGCGCAGAGGTTTGCGACAGGGTTTCTGTATATGCGCACCTGCGACCATTATTACGTCGAATATTGCACGCGGAAAAACGCGGAATTTATAATATTCTACCACGGAATTTAGATATTTTTACCTTTGTTTGTACCGTCTTTCCGTGCTGGTTATCAGAGGAGAATGCGCGCTGAACTCTGATAATTCCCCTCCCTTTCGAGTTTCATTCCCCCTCCTATTTACACGTGCTCAAATGTACAGTCGGCTTTCCCACATGCGGAAGTGTCGGTAGGCTAAGCCCTCTTTAAATGTGATGTCTCACATTTTAGTCGCACTTTGATGCCCTCGGGAACAAAATTGGCTCGCTACAAAACCAAGACATTCACTTTAGGTTCCAAACATGGTCCCCCTAATTGTGAAACTGCAGTGGAAAATTACCTAAAGCGGGTATATTTTTATCTATAAGACTGTGAAATCACGATGGAGCGCGAATTCTATTTCTGTCCCATTGAGTACAATGTGTAAGATTTCAAACGCCGGGGGAACAAAAGCCTTTATAGATATACGGATAATTCCTTTTCGGCATTATTCCTTGTATATAGATCTCACAGGATCCAGTGGCGAACCAGTGAAAAGTGTCGGCGTTCTCCGTCAAAATGAAATTATACGTTTCTTATGCATTGCGTCTATGGGTGTAATGCAGGCGAAGCACGCTTTAAGTTTTTGTCCGTGAATCTTGGGCATGAAATGTTGTGAATAAAATCCAATTGGCCCCAGGACGAAAGGGCCGTGGAGAACGTGGTTCATCCGCGCTCGCCCCGTAGAAAATACATCGTAAGTGTCTTAGCACACCGCCGAAATATTACGAGCTACGACTTCAATTACTTCGGAAAACACCAGAATGCGAGGCGTATTTTTTCGTATCTATAATTAATTAAGAGATATTTAATGATTTTTGGCAGGCATTAATGCCATTTACCATGGGCAACTGACTCTGAACATGCACCTTTTCATCTTAAGACATGAACCAAGCAGCCAAAATCTGCACGTCTGGTATGGTCGTGTCTGATTCTGCGAACAATGCCCTTGCACTCGTGGATTTTATAAGAAGGAGACATTAATCAAACATCGACGGTTGTGTAGGAACCGTAAAGGAGGAAGGAAGGGCTCGAAAAAACAAAAATATGTCAGGAGGAGTAGAAGTAAGGCCTACAATCCGTGAGATACATATCCGCATAAAAAGTACGAGTGGAGTGCGCAATCCTGGTGCGCAAGAGAGCTTTCAATCCCGCGGGTCAGAAAAGCTGCTTCACCGGCTGCCAGTAGCTCCTGTTCCCACGCTGTTGATGTGAAGCTACTTCCACATTAGGATAGGCATAGGCTACGACCTCGTTACTACTATTGCCCCGAACAACCCCTACGACAGCCTCAAATCCACTCTTCTGAAAAAAACTACATCTTCTGAGCGCTCACGTCTACAGCAACTTCTCTCCGCTCAAGAGCTCGGCGACAGTCGTCCTACCATACTGCTTTTACGGCGTCAGATGAAGCAGCTTCTCGGAGACAGCGCACCAACTGCCGAGACAGTTTCCTCCGAGAGCTGTTTTCTTCAGTGACCTCCACGTAATAGCGTCGAATCTTGCCATCGACGAGCTAGCTGCCCTTGCTGACGCTGGCATGGAAGTTGCCACACCTTCATCCGTGAACGTCAACGCTGTTCATAGGCCTCACGCAGCTGCCATCGATCACCTTGCTGCACCTGAACTGTCGCCTCGACTCGTCTGTGTGGATGACATTGCCCAGTAGGTCAGCAGCCTCACTCACCTTGTGGCGGCCCTTGCCACCCGCAGCCACTCGCCCAGTCCATCTCGTCCTCGTCTAAGATCAAGTTTCCGTTCTGCTCGTCGTCCTCGATCCAGGAGCGCGCCGCGCAGTCTAAGGGGAATGACCTATACTGGTACCACCGCCGGCTCGAAGCAACGCTGCTTGCTAGCATGCACTTGGACGGGAACCCCTCCCCCCGGGCCAACCACATGTGGCGGCGAGTGGACGAGGCCTAGACGGCAAGGCCCCCGCTCAACGCACTCCAGTGCTCTCACATCGCGATTCCGTTGCTCCATGTCCCGGTTTCATTGGCTATCGTAGAGCAGAGCTTCAGCAAATTCAGAATTTTGTTCCTGTCCCAACGCCAGCTCATCAAAGAGGAGCATGAGCTCGGGTTGCTACAGATCTGCTTTATTAACATTCTTTAGGCTAGTTTTGTTGAACACTATGAGAGCATGACAGCGTAACATTTTTGTGCTTCGTGTGAGATATGTGGCAAATTCAAGTATTGGGTAAAGGTGACCTAGTCAGAATAAAGAAAAGTGCATATTATTGAAGTAAACACCTGTGTAACGCTCTACTGTTAGAGTTTGCGCAGAGGTTTGCGACAGGGTTTCTGTATATGCGCACCTGCGACCATTATTACGTCGAATATTGCACGCGGAAAAACGCGGAATTTATAATATTCTACCACGGAATTTAGATATTTTTACAGTGGAAAACTAGAATTCTTGGAATTCCTAGACACTCCATGACGACATTATAGAGGTCTAGTATATTGGTGACACGTGGCACGGAAGCCTCAAAGAAGCCATGAATAGTCCTCCATATACGGAGACCTAGTCGAAGCTTGGTAGGGAAAGCGGACTCTGGATTTTGATAGTTGCCATGCTTTAGCCGTTTGTCATCCAATGCATGCTGGAGGCACCGTAGAGCAGAATGAAACCTCAGGAAGTTCAAATAAGAGTGGCCAGGGAAATAACTGGGGCGAGGTGTTCTGAAGCGATATGGCATCAAATACCTCAGCGCTGATGCTATAGTACACGCTTCACGTGCACTATGTGGAACATGCCTGACGTTATGGTTGTTTCAAAGCGCAGGGCCTCCAAAGCTTTTCTGTTTGTCGCCTTCTGGAAATGTAATGATGCCTGTTTGACTGTTATTGAAAACAGGCCCCTGCCTCTCCAGTTCCGCTACGCTACAACCCGGACCCCGTTACGCAACAGGGTTCCTAAATGGAAATATACTTCACGCCCAGGGCCGGCGAGAGGGGGTGCAGCCGAGGATTGCGCCCTGAGGCCCGCACGTCCCAAGGCACGTCGTAATCATATAAAGAAGAAATACTTAAACTATGTTATCGAGACGTGAGGAGAGGGCCCGGGCATGACCCGTCCGGGGCCCGTAATTTTTCTCGCCGGCCCTGTTCATGCCTCCAAGTCACGAAAGCGAGAGGTCCTAGAAGATCAATGGGCTGTGGCTAAGGGACGGAAATGGTTTTAGGGAACATACATTGCATTAAGAGACTAGCACCTGAAGGAAGACGCCCGAGCTACAAGCAGGTAATTCAGCGTTTTGGAGGCGACATATAGTCCGTGGCATGCATACCAGGGACGCAGGATGCTCCTGCATAAGGGAAGCATTCTGCTGGCTCGCAATATGTCATGTGTGGAGAACGATACATGGTTCAGTATATAATAACCGCATGGCAGGTCTTTGGAATGAGAAGAAGACAAAATAGAGGTTGTTATAGTGTCACGAGGGGCATATTCAGAGTATGAAAACACAACGCAGCAGCAGTCGCGCTCTCTTGGCGTCTTCGGTTTGTTCATGCGACAGCCATTCAGTAACTGGATACTGCCTGGTGCTGTGGTGGAGGCTATCGTAAGGCCCTGGTTTTCGCGTTGTGACTCTGCAGGGAAATTACTGAATCTACAGATATATGCAGTGAATAAGAGCATAATAAATTAAAAAACGAAAAAACTGAGAAATTTGCTCGCTGGGAGGTTCTCGATTGGCCCCTGTTAGCACGGTGCCAAAGGTGCGAACGCTGAAGTAAGCATCTCACAGACAAACTTTTATGCGTGTGAGTAAGCATTAATGCCAGTTCCTTTTATGGATTTCAGTGGAGTCTTCGCAGACTTCGCAGCAATGTGACACCAGGCAGTACGAGCAATTCGGGAAGCACTGCTACTTGGTTGCCAACTATCCCGAAGTGTCCTGGGCCACAGCCCAAAGAGTCTGCAGTGAATCTCAAGCCATGCTTGCAGCTGTACGCACTGCCGATCAGGTGAGTGGCTCCGTCATTACTGTACTCGGTTTCAATGCCGTTTTTACAGCGAGTGTCCTAAGCTGCAGAATGCACTGAAAGTACCAAATGCAAACCAAAGCCCTGCTCTAATCAAACTTCCCAAACCACCACCAGGCAACTTCAGTACATTACGTTGCTTGAGGAACTTTCCTGAAATAGATATATTTTTTGTCAAGCTACAACATAGTAATTGCTCGAAGGTGTTTTAATAAGGCCATTGCCCCAAAGGAATCCTTTCTGCGATCTCTTGTGGTGACGTCGGTAGCTCGCAACGGCTTCACGTCCACGAGTTCGTGGTACTGGGTGGGTGGTTGGAAGAGTGCCACGCATTATTCGGACGCTGGATCTTGGCTGGACGCAGGTGATTCGGAGGAAGCGGACTTGGATTCCAATAGCAGTAAGGCTTCGAGTCATTCCGTGTCTCTCAGAATTTATAATCATTAATCGATTAAAGCACGCGTCAGACGGTGCACCGTTTGAAATAGCGTTAATTCCCCACTCATATGGCTTCTATCCATCAGGAGACCTTCTGGTACAGCGTTACTCGGGCGCGGAAAATTTTAACAAAGCTGCCAAGAGTCTCCTGTGTTTGGCGTTACAGTGGCGGCCTCACAATAACGCTACTGAACTACAGTGGACCTGGAAGCCGTGCGAACATTCAGGCCGTTACATCTGCCAGAAAAGCGCTTTCAGTAAGTCAGCGTCGTTTTTTTTTTTTCTTCTTCTTCTTCTTGTTTTTTTAATAACAAATGTGCAATACAACTATGTTTTTAAAATAAGTGTATTTCATTAGCACAAAGACGTAGAAGGGCAGTCAAGACCTAGTTGAAGAACACAAAGACAAAAAAACACTGAAGACGATCGTAGATTTATTATCATACAAGCTTTCGGAAGGAGTCCGTCCGGAAGCTTGTACCATAATTAATCTACGATCGTCTTCAGTGTTTTTTATCTTTGTAGTTCATTAGATAAGAACCACTCTTTTCTCCTTTGTAAATATTGTGAGAAAGCGATATGTAAAACAAACGTGTCCTTTCAGCACGGTGGCTGCATGCTATATTGGACGAATCCTAACAAGAGAGAAACTGATGATCTGAGGCTGGAACAACATAGAAGGGACAGATACAAACAAAGCCTCAAATTGCCTAAGAAGGCTATTTGGCAATTTCTTAGGCAATTTGAGGCTTTGTTTGTATCTGTCCCTTCCATGTTGTTCCAGCCTCAGTCCATCAGTTTCTCTCTTGTTCAACAGGTGCCGCTTGCGCCGATTTCCGTCGTATGAATGTGTGTATGAGTGAGCAAAAAATGTAGGAGTGAAAGGAGGGTGAGTGAGAGTGAGTGACTGGTTTGTCGTCCCTTCAGATGACGCACCCCGAAAGTCGCTGGAGAGGCGTGTTAGCTTAGCTCAATTGTTAGAGCCCTGGATCGGTAATCCAGAAGATGTGGGTTCGATCTCTACAGCTAGCTAACCTTTTCAGTGACTTTCATCTTTCATCGATGAATCCTAACCCACTTGATTGGATAAATTGGAGACTGCTATAAAATTATTGATGCAGGCTGATGGTAGTGGTGGTTCAGGGAAACATCACCAACTCCATGTCCTTCCCGAGTCAGCGAAGCTTCTTTTTTTTTTTTTTTTAGAGTTGCTGTACTCTTTTGATTGTCAGATTTTTTGCAGTGCTTCCATTTGTTCCTAAAGTTCATTCAGCCATTGTGCATAATACGAGGGGTGTTCAAGTGAAACCGGGTCTTTTCATTTTTCGCAAAAGTAAAATGAACTTACAGGCGAGAAATTAGTTTTATTTTTCAACGTAATCTCCAGCTGCACTAATGCACTTGTCCCAGCGTTTCACGAGGGCTTGGATGCCGGCAGCGTAGAAATCCTTACCGGCGCGTAGCAGCCATGATCGGACCGCATTCTTGACCTCGTCGTCGCAGCTGAAGTGGCGGCCCCAAGGAACGCCTTCAGTGGCCCGAAGAGATGGAAATCGCTGGTGGCGATGTCTGGACTGTAAGGGAGATGTGGCAGCAACTCCCAGCCAAGTTCCTGTAAGATGCGTGTCGTGAGATGGGCGGTATGCGGCCGTGCATTGTCCTGTAGAAGGAGGACTCCTTTGGTGATAAGGCCCGGCCGCTTTTGGTTCAGCGCCTTATGCATGTCCCTGCGAACCTGGAAGTAATATGCACTATTGATGGTGGTACCACTGGGCAGAAAATCAACATGAACAACGCCAGCCTTGTCCCAGAAAACCGTGGCCATGACCTTATCCGCAGACGGGGTGCTTCGGAACTTGTTGGGAGCTGACGAGCCTGGATGTTTCCACTGTTTTGATGCGCGTTTAGACTCAGGAGTGAAATGGTGCGCCCACGTTTCATCGCACGTGATGATCCGATCAAGGAACGGCTGTCCTTCAGTGTCGAAACGGTACCTTAGCTCTTGGGAGATTTCCAGTCTTCTCTGCCGGTCAGACACGGAGAGCTGCCTCGAGACCCAACGGGCACTAACTTTCCGAAACTGGATGTTCATGAATGATAGTATTCAATGTTCCCACAGAAAGGTCTGTCTTTCGAGCCAGTTTGAGACATGTTATCCTTCGGTCCTTGAGGATCAGGCGCTCCACAAGTTGGATGTTCTCAGGAACTCCGACACTGGGCTCTGAGCCGCCCCGGCCGGGATCGTCCTGCACTGATGTACGGCCGTCTCGGAACCGTTTGCACCACCCAAACGCTTTGCTGTGGCTAAGTGTATCGTGGCCATACTGAGCCTGAACTCTTCTGTGAATTTCAGATGACTTTACGCCTCCATTCACGAGAAACTTCATGACAATTCTCTGTTCGATGTGCGCGCTCACCTCGTTGTCGGCCATCTTGTCCAGCACGTGTCTTCTGTTTTGCACAAACTTTGGACCACCACGTGGTGAACGCGGATGCCTGTCGCGTGTGAAAATGACGAAAAAGAAGTAGCGCGAGCGATTTGTACACTCAGGAGACAGAAAGTCCCGGTTTGACTTGAGCACCCCTCGTAGTTTTTGAGGATCAATAACGTAACTGAACAATTGAGATAGCTATACGGTCAGTAAGTGCACTATAACATGTTTCTCGGAAGTAGAAGTCGCATTTTGTTACATATTGATGACATTCTACTCTGGCACCAGTTAGTTGGGGTTCACTCAGAATCGCTCGTTGCTCCGTAATTCACGATTGCACAATTGCACATAATTCACGAAAGGGCCAGTGTTTACCAAGATTTGAAACTGGACCTTCCGTATTTTCGATCAGGGATGGAGTACAGGACATCGGCGCAGCTTTCTCGTGAATCTGGGGACGGCCTCCGCGAGAGGGATAGAGCAGATGTAATTGTGTGAAAAATATCAAAGAGAAAATAGGTAGACCGTAGGATGTGTTGATATTTTTGCAAGTTATTGTAACTACCGGACAACGCTGTCGCAATTACAATTTTTGTAAAATCACCATTATAACTACTGACTGCTTTCCAATACCAGAAGGCAGCGCTTTCTCTCTCTCTCTTTCTCCACCTATAGTTTACTCCCTGCGTTCGGCAACGTGTCGTCTCCTGTGAGAGGTATAGACAGCGGGGAACACTTGTCGTAATTACTTTAATTAATTAACTTTAAAGTCTGATTCACATTACTGCGTCTACGTCTGCTTACAGCGTCTTACGCGTACCTTCGTTCCATCCCGAAGGATGTTCCGTTCCAATGATTCGCTGTCAGCGAACGTAACACGCAAGCGCAACCGTAACCGCAGTGTGAATCAGCCGTAACGGGTTGTTCTTCTACGTTTCTGTTTGTTGTGGCACTGCATGCGATACGGCTGTCACCCGCAGCCTCGCCTTCTCATTTGGTAAGGCGACCCTGCAGAGCGCGCGTTGTCTGATTTATCGTTGGGCTTGGTGTTGTTCTGCACCGGCGTTAGCATTAGGAGTGCCAAAATGGAAAAAGCTGTATGTATGTATGTGTGTGTCCGTGTATGAGATGGTGAAGCCTCACCGAGACAGCGGTATAAATGGACATGTAAAGGGGATATAAGAGGGTAAATGTAAATGGAGGTAAATGATTTCAAATTGAAGTAGTCGAGTAAGAGGTAAGAGTAATTAAAGGCAATTAAAGCAAGACAGTTCAGTTTAAAGGTAATGAGTGTAAGATATATGTAATTAAGAGAAATATGAAAATAAAGATTACCGAAGGTAACCGCAGGGTACCGGAGGTAATTAAATGTAACTAAAGGTAATTAACGTGAATTAAAGGGAACTGAGAGTAATTAAATCAAGTAAACGTAATTAAAGGGAATTTAATGAAGTTCTAGATTACCTTATGTAACCTGGGGCTACCTTCGGTAATTAAAGGGTAATTACAGGGTAATTGAATGAAATTAAGACTAATGAAAGGTTAATTAAATGACCTTACATATAGTAATTGCAAATTCCGAACCGGAAGTAATGTATAGACTGAAGGTGGACAACCGGAAGTGGAGAACCGGAAGTCCAGTTGGACCGGAAGTGTATACCAGAAGTCAAGTATAGACGGGAAGTGGACAACCGGAAGTCGGGTTTAGACCAGAAGTGGATACCCGGAAGTCAAGTATGGACCGGAAAAGCATTTCTAACGCATTTCTCTCGCATTTACTGCTAAATCGCCACTGAATTTTTTTAATTCGGTGTTAGCGCCGCGAAGCAACTGTGGCTATGAGCGGCGTATACAGATGGAGAAGAGACAGCAGGAAAGAGTGGGGGAGGGGGGTTAATGTGCGCCCTCGGCCGGCTTCACGGGGAACTGTTCGTCTGGTAAGTCTGCCGGAAAACCTCAGATAGCAGAGCCGCATTTGAACCCACGAGCTCCCAGTCTTTTGCACGACCTTGGCTAACCAACGAGCGGATGCTTTCACTTACTCGGCCACGCGCCGCTGGTACCGGTGGGTTAAAATGTAATGTAATTGGAGTAGATTTACACCTAAGGTTTGTCAGTCTATTTGTGTGGCTGAAATGCTACACTTGCTTCAGGGTATACAGGACTGCGGCTAATTTGGACCACCTAGACTTCTTTTGACGGGCGCCCGAAATCTCCGACACACGATGCCACTTATCTCCCCCACGTTGCTACCGTACTCGGCTGGGATTGAACGCGCGATCTTGAGCTCAGCAAACCAACACGTTACCGACCGAGCAACCGAGGCCGGTTGGCCGGTTACCGGCGAGTTAATATTGTACAGGCCCGTGTGGCATTCGTGCAATATGCAGGCACGAAGTTCTACGAAGATTATGTCCGAAAGCTTGTTACTCACAGAGTCCAACTGCGTTACTCTGTTATATAGGATTGCACAAAGAACCCATGAAGCGACGGAGCTAGAAATGAGCAATGGTGCGCCAAATATTCGCGCGGAAAAGTTATTCTAGCTGACACGTAGAACACTCCTTCATTAGGCGCTAAAGTATTCTCTGGAAATGCAACCCTCAGTCAAATGCAGTAACTGCGATTATAATAGTTCGATAATAGTTTGAAAGAGGAAATCATAGACAGCGTACTGACACATTTTTAGTGTCTTTCCATAAAGCGTAGCCATAAAGTGTAGGTGAACTTCCGTTTTCACGGGTTCGGACTGCGTTTCTTTCTTTCTTTCTTTCTTTTTTGCATGTGTTTGAGATCATCACGAGATAATTTGTTTTCAAATATTTCGAAACTGCGGTAACAGTACGCAATCGTCAAAATCGTGCTGCAATATCTCACTATGTTGGGAAGATCACAAAATAACGCATTTTGACTTGATACAGCCCAAAACACAATATGATGAATACATAATATAATTTGTGTCTTTACGTCACAAGACAACTTCGATTAATAGAGTAACAAAATAGTTGAACGTGTAGACTCAATGTTCGGCTTCCTATTCAACACGTGGTAGCGTTGGAAAGGACCTTTTTCGTTTGCGAGGAGGTACACGTCCTAAAATGAACATCATACCCGGACTGCTGCAAATGACTGTGGCGCTAAAGCTTGCGTAAACGACTGTGGCGAATGACACGAATGACACTGACCCTCTGCTTTATAGATTGCTATGCTCCCACCAGATCATGGATTATCTGTATACAGTGACTCTTGCAAGTTCTGCAAAGTGAAATCACGTCCGACACCCTTTCTATGCAGTTGTACATGACGTGTTCGTCATATACAACTACTGTGTTCACGATAGGGTCACGATGTGCTATTTGAGTGGGTGCCCTGACACTCTGACATTACAGGAAATACTGCCGAGGGCGTTGCAGCGCTTCGTGCGCGAGCGAGCGCCTATATGGATAGGGTGTATTTCGCGCGTTCCGACGCAAAAAGTATATATGTGGCTTTTCTCCGTACGACAGCGGATCAGCAAGGGTCTTCTGGAAAAGAGCGATTATCTTTGCTTTTTTACCATTGGCCCTGAATTGACCTTGAATTGACCTGAATTGACAATTGAGCTGTCTCGCGACGTAAAGCCACGAGTTGTCTATCTATTATCTGTCTGTCTATGTATTTCATCGGGAAGATTGAAAAAACGGTGTCTCCTACTATTCAGAGTGTGGCACAGTCGAGGGCATAGAACATATTCTTAAGGGCATGGAACATATCACACACACGACATAAAGGTGCATCCTCACTATGCCGATCGTCATAGTGAGCCATAGGCAAAGCACACCGCGAAAGCCGATCGGCATAGTGAGGACGCACCTTTATGTCATGTGTGTGATACTGTTGTCACTCGCCTTTAGTCTTCACTCGCTCCAGTAGATAGTTGTCAATTTAATACCTTGACGGTTTTGGCCGCTTGGCCCCACTCCTCAGGCGGTGTGCACTGGACACTCTCATATCATTTCTTAGAGATATCGGAGCGGACAAGGTGTTCTCACGCTTTGGGTCTGGGATCCTTTTCCTTAAGTACTTTGTCGTTTTTGTTTTCGGTACGTGCAACTGATCAGAGCCCCTGTCTCATACTTGTTTCTTGTTCTCCCTTTTTTACTTGGGTTCTCCCTTGTTCCTCTCCTCCCCTTGTTGTTACCTCTTTTTCTCCCTTAAATACATTGTGATACGTTGCCGACGGTGAACGTTTTCAAAAAATGTTGTCGCAAAAAAGTAAATAATCGCTCCAAACCGACTGAATATTCACTGCACTCTTTCGTCCTCATGCCCCGCCCTGCGATGTCCTGGCGACAATAGCGACACGTCATTTTGACGTCGCCCATCATCAGCCATTTAGAATGCGGGACGCTTATACATTAATTTCTTTGTAATATCGAGAAGTGAGGTCGACTCTAAACATATTCCCACTTGTCCAATCCAAGGTAGCCAGTTCAAACCGTACCGAAAACCCTCAATATCCTATTTCACGTGCGCACTATGTTTTCTGTGCTGTATTGCACCGCGAGGTCATCGCGATATTCCCGCAACCGGTGCCCTCGCGAGCTGCAGCTTGTCTCAGTGGGGTCCGTCATTGGCTAGGAGAGCGAAATCTCCCCCACCTCCAGTGCCTAGAATTCGGTGTTGTTATACGCTGGAATATAGTGACATAACCCGGTTCAAGGATAAGGAGAGACTCGCACGGATTATGCTCTTTGAATGGCATCGTTTCGTGTTAAAGACGCTCGCTAGAAGCAAAAGAATTTCATATTTGGATATCGTGAGCTACGTTCTTTCATTGGGCATAATAATTGGAGAATGTTCGTCGACCTGTTTTGTGCCCCTTTTAGTGCTGTGGAGCAGTCGGTATCCACGTTTCCACGTTTTGCTTTCATTTTTCCCCCCATTTCTATTTTTCTTCGTCGCATCTAATATTTATCGCTCGCTAACTTCGGCATATAAGTAGCACACGTGATCGCACCAAATCATGCTAGTCTGCAGTGAGAAATACCTGAGAGAGAAACGGAGAGAGTGAACTGTGCTATGGCGATATAATCGATAGCATACCGGACCGGAAACCTAAGAGGTGTAGGTACCTACATATTCTGGCACATGTTGGCTTTTTCATGAACTGCTTTAATGTTATTGCCCTGTTTTTTCTCTATATATTATTTTTTTTCCTTTCGTCAGAGCTGTGTGAAATGAAATCATGATAATTTTTATTATTCATAATCCCCACTTCGGTGTCGAGAAGTAACGCTTGGACAAAAATAACTTGGCTCACGATACCCGCGGTGATTTTACCCATTAATTGGTTCATGTGACGAGAGCTGAAAACTTGTTTCAGCCCTGCCTACCGATATGAATTCTACATTCACTGCTCAGAAAGGGACCGTGACGTCTGTCAACTTTCCTGCTCATTACCCAAATGAGTTGCACTACTCCGTGTCTATCGTCGGTCCACCCGGATCCCGAGTCTTCCTCAGTTTTTCCCGCATAGACTTGGAGTGGCAAGCAGGTTGTCTCTACGATTATCTGGAACTTGGAAGCCCCGAGAGCTCTTCTCCACCCGTACGCATCTGTGGACAGCATGAGCTTGATCTCGACAGGTAAGCTTTAAAAAGAAAACAATACAGGTGTTGTGAACCGATGTAGAACAAGCTAAGTTAATTTAATTGATCCACCACGAAAAACTTGAGACTGGGGACAATGCTAAAGGTTTCAGTTTCAGTTTATTTATGACATTTCATGCAATACATGTAACACTGGGACTGCAGGGCAAGCCCTTAGCAAGGTGGCAAACCCTTGGCAAGCCCCAGGGCAAAGGTGCCTTGGCTGTGCTCCCAACTGAATACAGGGTATGCGAAAGATACAATACCATATTTGTATCTGAAAGGAAATAAATGAAAGTCTGCTTAGAAGTCAAGTCATATGCTTGAAGACGCATTAGCTCTCTGTTAAATAAATAGCAACATTGCATTTTGGTGTATATCTAATCCCATAAATCGCGAATTAAAAAAAAAAGAATGCTGATCTCCAATATTCCCAGCGACCAATGCACTTCAGGAACAGGCGGACAGCCAGGAAAGTACATGGAACACTTTTTCCTTATAATACGCAGGTACGACTACTTCTCAGGGTCCAACGAGATGCATCTGACCTTCCACTCAGACTACTCTATTGCTGGTGCGGGCTTCTCTGCTACCTGGGAGGTTCTGGACGCCGCCAGTGCCTGTGGCGAGGAACCGCTGACTCTGACAGCCAGCGCTGTTAACCTTATGTGGCTCTCATCTCCGAGGTTTCCTTCAACTTATCCAACCAATCTGCATTGCCAGTAAGTTTTATATCTGTATTGTTCACTGATTAGGTGAGCAAAAAGAAAAAAAGAAAAAGTCAGCCCATCTTCCTTAACATTCACTTAATCTGTAGACGCAGAAACTTACGTTTCCGAGGCATGTTTCGCAGACAGCCGTTTCACACTGATTGGAGCTGTTCAGCGCAATACGTTCCTGATGGTGCCATGGTTAATGAGAAGTCACTTACACTACAGTCAGCCTTTTCTCTCTCTCTCTCTGTTAAATAAGTTTAAGATGTGGACTGGTTGGTAAGACATTCTTGCTAAAACCATTAAAACTGTTTTAAACTTTAAAACTCTTACATTAGAACCATCTCTCGACTCAGCTTGAAAAACTAATGTGTCAGCAGGGACACAACTGCGCAATGAATTCATGTCACGTCCATGCCTTGTGCTGAAGAGCTCGGATCAGCCATCCGCAACTTTGCATACATTCAGTACAGTTATTCGAGAGTTTTATTTGCAGCGTACGCATTCGCCATCGCCTCTGACAATGAAACACCCCAATCGTCACATACATCAATCGATTTACCGATCAATCGCGGGATATCGTTTGAGGAAACCAATGGGAGGCCGCTCCGCATTGTCGCCCTTCTTGAGAAGGAGAGAAGAGGGAAAGTGTAAATTGGCGGTTTCTTTCGCGCATGATTCACTAACGGCGCAACGGATGAACCCCGTTCCTTTTGTATTGCTGTCAAGGTAACAGCATCTTTCAGTCCGGGAGAAGAAATTTTTGCGCTTTAGTGTCCAAAAGACGTTATTCTTCCATTTTCAACAAATCGGAAGAGAAAACGATGACGTTCTGAATGATGGTTGTTAGGAATGCGTTATGTGCATGGTCAAATTTGGAACCGTGTTTGTTACTTACCTTAGTACGGATCTCCGCAGTTCACCTATTTTTAATTTGTATCAGTTCGTGAGCGTCCGACCTTCACTTTCTATAGCACTATTTTCTATTTATGAATACAAACAAAGTGTCCCACGGTATAAAGGTTTCCAGACGTTGCACATCCACAGGTGGGTTGTCTGGGTGGGACGTGCACGTAGAGGGATTTGAAATTCTAAGTAATTGCTTCAGTGAATTTTTACGGTAACTGTTTTGGGAAAAAAATGCTGTCGTGGCCCCAGTTCCTGAGTCGCCAACGGAATAATTTTGTAATGTAAGTTTGCCGCAAATATCCTGTGCTGCTCTTTTTCTTTTCTTTTCTTTTCTTTTTTGTTAATATGAGCAAGGTGAAGGAGCTGTTTGCTTGTGTGACACACACCCAAAAGAACGCAAATCAGCCTAAAAGAACCGACGTCGTCAAGGAGCGTAATGCACATTGGATTCAGAATGCGCAAAACTCTACACTGTTCAGCTTTTACGTGTTCCTGCAGGTATATTCTGAAATCAGAATCCCCCGAGCTTCGAGTTCTAGTGACAGTCGTCGAGTTCGACGTTGGTGGTCCAACTGGAATTGATGCAGCTGGAAACCGTGGCTGCGCTAACGACTTTCTCAATGCCTCTCTGGGAGCCTCGTCTGGAGAAGGCCGTGTTGTATCGCTGTGCGGCGGGAACCAGACATTGCAACCGGGGTTTCAGTTACTCTCTTATGGAGACATGCTCACACTGGATTTCTCCTCTGCACCTCATCGAACCAGAAGGAATCGGGGCTTCAACATCACGTATCAAGCTTGTAAGTACACATAATGTCTGTTGAACTTTTTCTGGATAACGAAAGCCCTCATAAGTGCGTAAGAGACCTTCGTGGAACCCGTGTCATGACACTTAAGGGGCAGAGGTCGCACAAAGTCCATTATGTGCATTGTACATCGCCATCCGTTTATGCGACCTGAACTAACGTCAGCCTGGCTATGCTGCGCTCTGTTTTATCCGTTTCTGCTACGTTCCGCTGACATGACGCCGATATAGAGAAGGGAATTCTACTACAGAGGACATCGCTGAATGCCTTCGTGAGAAAATTAGAGAATTAAATGCGACGGAAATAGTAAACCAAATACCTTCCTTCTCCCGTGGATTCACAGACGGAACTGTGCATACAAGCCAGGCTTACTCTCGTACAATCCCAACCCTCACTTCCCTACCCGAATAACCCTACTTTAAACCCGACAAAGTCAAGGCTTTTCCTGCTAAGACGGTATAGTATCCACGCCATTCAATTTCATGTGCACTCTTAAGAGCTGCCATTTTTCAGGGAACGAAGCGTCTTTGGAAACGGTGCTGCGCCTTACGGAACGTTCCCGAGGTTTCCTTCGCAGCCTGAACCATCCTCATAGGCCCCCCAAAGGCATCAACTACGCCATTCGCCTTGTGGCCCCTTTGAGGTATCGTATCGAACTTGGTATTCTCAACGGAACAGCTGTCAAGAAAATGGCACCAGAAGCTTTCATCACGGTTAGAGATCCCTATCGTAGACCTGAACGGCCGTTTGAGATCCTTAGCTCGCCTCTCATGCTGGAAGCGGTTAACGTCACAGCGACATCCACACTCCACGTCTTCTGGTTCTCGTACGCCGCAACCGTGGGTCCTTTCGAAGCATCGTACATCGTGCGAAAAGGCAAGCTGCATATAGTTCTCTTTCGGCAGGGTGGTCTTATCACGTCTAATTGTTCTTCCGTAGATTCATCATTTTCGAAGACGACGTCCATTCTCTTGGATGCGTCACTGGACTCCTGCTTTCCCAACTTCTGCTACGATAGCGCTGCTTGCATCAAACACATGGGAAAGATTGTGTGCGACTGTAAGCCCCCAACCGCAGGTGAGATCTTCGTGTTTCAGTTTCTACAAATGCAGAATAAACATTTCACCTGTTTTCTGCAAGCGTGGAGTTAAAAGTCTTGTTGCGACCATACCTGCTAGCGTTCACCACAGTTACGTCGCGCGAAAACTAAAGAGGACTATATGCAACAACGAACCAAACACTAAAAATATTCTGAATGGAAAGCGTCTTCTTGTGATCATACGCGTTCGAGCAACTTTGCAACCCGCTGCTGTTCTGTGGAACGACTAGGTTTCTACAGGGCGGCTTTATTCGGTGCGGTTCACACTTCGCCCTATGCTTCTTAAAGGGCTTTGTATCAGGCTATACGCTCACAATGTATATGTATCTGTCTTCTGAAAAACAACTCCGGTTAGCCTTAGATGGAGCTGAATCCTTCCTGAATGTGCGGATGTCTCCCATGGCCCTCGACTTGGCTCACATGCTTGGCACAAAACAAAACCGAAAGCTGGTGACGTCACTGCAGCGAAACCGCTGTCTATAAGATTCAAGTACGAATAATTGACCGCGAGTTTGCACAGTGACACTGAGCATTACAAGGAAGTATGCGGCAGCGTTTTCTTGGCTTCGGTTTGGTTCCGTCGTTTGGTTTGCTGCGGTATACCATATGCTGCTCACGATGTGAAGTTCTGGGCGTCGATAGTGGGCGTCCACAATGCCTGTATCCGTCAGTCGCATATTACGTAGTGGTAACGCTGGGGCTCTGTTAAGTCTGCGGTCGGTTGCGAATATGGCTCCTTGACGTGAACGAGATCAGTCCCCCTGCCGCATAGGCGGAGAGTTTTCAATTCGCCGGAGAGGGCTACGGCACAATGCCCCCCCCCCTTCCCAGCGCAAACGCTTCAGGCTACCGGGTACTTTGCCCCCGCGTCATGCACTGCGTGAGGCATATTTTTACAAGATTGTCATGTTCATTCGCATGAAACGTTCGATTTTTCGGATATCCCCATAACGTTCATCTTGAGTGTCAGTTGGGTAGACTTCTCGGAGGGGGCCTTGCCCCCTGGGAAAGTTCCGCGAAGTGGGGAGGCACATGCCCCCACGCAGTCGGCGCCTATGCCCGGCCATCACCTCACCGTACTCTCATAGAAAACTCGGCAAATATTTGTCAAAAAACGATGTGGCCCTTCGACGAAACTTTTCTTCTTTACTCCGACGGCGGGGTCCTCAGCAGCATAAGCTGGCCCTTGTCGAACACGACGCCGCGGCGATGCTTGTCGAAGAGGCGCTTCGGTTTTTCTTGGGCCATCTTTATACTGGAAGCCAACTTCCTAGCTTGCGCCAGGTTGGAACGGACGACAGCGGCATAATCGGACGTTTTCTCGGTCGTCTCCGACGAACCCTGTCCTAATAGGCGGTATTGTAGCAGAATACGAAATATGGTAGGACATCAGGCCACTTCTCCGCTGTCTCCGCCTCCGGGCGTGTGGAGAGGGCGACGCGGCGCGGGCAACCGGCAGTGCTGCTGTGGTGGTCGACAGGTCCAGACGTGTCTGCGTGGGCGCGCCATAGGTTATGAAAGCTGTGCGGAGGGGCAGCGGCGAAAGAAGGCTGACTGCGAGACGGTGCCGCCAAGCTGAATCGGAGGAAACCCGAAAGGCTGAGGATGCTGTCTTGCGTCAGCGTTGTGTAGGGTCGTGTGAAGGGTCGTTGAAGGGTTGTGTAGCGTTGTGAAGGGGAGTTCCCAAAGGGTTTTCAAGTTTTAATGTGAACGCATTTCCGTCGGATCCACCAATGGATCGACCATGATTTTTGCATCCCTCGATCCGTTATATGCACCGCTGGGCAGCCGTGCTTCAAGATAATGCGACGCTCGATGAAATTCTAGATAGTCTTCGCTTCAATGTTGATGACTGCATTTGCTTCAATAAACTTTGTGATTCAATCGATGGCGACAATGATGTGTCTGCATTTGACGAGCCAATTGCAGTGGACCTACGATATCAAGCCCAACAGTGTGGAAGGCGATGTTTACTTCCACAGGCTCGAGCAGTTCGAAGAGAGCAGACGCCGTAACCTTCATCCGCTGGCATGGGTCACAGCTCTGAACGGCGTGCTTGATGTCGTTGTACATCTTCGGCCACAAATACTTTTCACAGACACGTTATACCGTGCGGCAGATGCCCATGTGACCACGGAATTTCCTGCTGTGGAAATTGTGTCGGACCTTAGACCGGTTGCTGCTTAGAAGACACAAGAGCTACCGTTGGTGAGGACGGCGTCGGGTTTTACAGAACGCCGTCGGACAGGATTTATCTCTTGCTCACTTGCTTCATCTTCCTTGCTTCATCTCCTTTTCGGTACCAAGCTTCTCTGCAAGTATGTCCTGCAAAAAGGAGTTCAATGTCCGTGGATGTATTCTGCAGTATCTCGCAGGACACAGCAAGGATAACATATTTTGTTTCGGACGCTGGAGGTGGAGTACGTGATAAGCAATCTGGACCTTTGTGAGAGACTGCGGACTTGTAAATGGCTTTGAAGTCCTATTCTTGGAGGTACGTAACTACGTGAAATTTTCTGCCAATGATGAATAGGCGCAACTGGTCGATAGCCCGTTTAAAGACGAAGGCTTCTAGTTCTGTAGATGCTTAGTTTTCCTGAAGTGAAGCTGAGGTAGATGACTGGTTAAAATTATCCACTTTCCGTCTTCTTGCATTCGAATCGCGCCGAGCCATGGGCACGTTCCTCGCCACTTTGTAGCTTCCCAAGTTCGCTTTTGCTCCGCCTTCGCAAGATGGTCAGGGGCGTGTTCACAGCCACGTCGCACAGATTCGCAAGTTTGCGTTGACTCCACCCATCACCATAGCAAGAGTCTTGCCACGTGGTACGCCTCGCGGGGTGAGCGTTAAGGAGCCGTTCCCTGCCAGCCCGTGCGCTTATGGTCGTCGGCGTTGGGAGAGGATATTGAACAACGAAAATATGTTCGATGTGCGACGGATAAGCATAAATAAAAAAACGCATCGCTGATGGCAACCCAGTGTTCAAATACCGCACTCATAGGGATGCCTTCGCTACCATGTGGGGGAAAAAGAACAAAGAGAGCATGGTGACGAAAGTATGTCAAATTAATACTCCTAGCTTTGTGTGTTAGCTGTGTTAATACTAAACTCGTACACAACCCAAGTAAGCTATGTATCGTGCCATATCCTGACAAATGGCGACTTGAATATCAATCTGAACCTGTGTTTGATCTTCCATGCAATATTTTCGTGAAGCTTCAGAGTTCGTGAGTAAAACGCAACTGATTATTTGAGGTCTGCTTTGATAAAGCGGTCGAATACCTCCTGAGGGTATTCGATGTGCTGCCGAAACCTCATACTATGTACCGTACAGTCGTCCATGTATATTAGGGCACTGCGGTACTTAATTCCAGCAATGACGTTGTCCACGGTCCGTTGACAGGCGGACCTTTCAACCCAAAAGGCATGCAAAGATTCTCATACAGGCCCCATTAGGTTACGAAGGCAGTTTTCGGAATATTGTCAGGATTCATCTGGATCTAATGAAATCCTGAGAGCAAATCCAATGTTGAGAAGAATTTGCTTCCGCTCAAAGCAGCCAAGGCGTCGTCAATCTTAAAGTGCCACTACAGGCTAAATCTCGTCTCTTCAGAATCCTACCAAAGTTATGCTACTGAAATATTCTTGTCACACTTTACATTCCTGCAAAATATTTTGGCTCTACGTCACGCGAAAACTAGAGAGATTTAATTTTTACTTTTGAGAACTGACGTCGTGTTGGGCTCCGACGGAGCGCCCGGCTCTCATCTGGCAACATTGTTGCCCTTCGCGTCTTCCGGGGGGCTCACTGTTTGCACACCGTTAGTGGATCCCCACTTGACATATCCTCCGACCGGTCCGACCTTCGAGAAAACACAGAGGGAGAAGACATCTCTCCCGTTTCCCTCTCTTTTTACCAGCGTCACGTGACTTCTCCACCACGTGACCCTTCCCGAACGCCAGCGTCGTTGCTAAGAGACGAGTACCCTCTCCAGAACATGACATCATTGCAATTTGTGGGTTTATGATTACGTCACCCGCTCATGGCGCCATCGAAACTTGTGGAGGCTCAGCAGATCGTCAAGAATTGACAGAAATGCACAGCGTTCGTAAACACGATTGAAATTTCGCGTATAGAATCCTTGAGGCACCTTCTTTTCATGGACTAAATAAAATTAACGCTGTTTTCCGAGTCCGGAGTGGCACTATAAGAAGCGGGTACACGTCGTTCTCTGTCACGGCGTTGAGCTTCTGGTAATCAACGCCCATCCTGCTGGCGCCATCTTTCGTTCTTACCAGGACCACAGGTGATGCCCATTGACCTCTGGAAGGCTCGATAATGTTGGCATCTAGCAAGTCTCTTATCATGGCTTTAACCACGTCTCGCTGCACCGGGGATAACCTCCTGGGACGTTGGAAAACTGAATGGGTAGTCGTAACCGAGCTCACAGAGACCTATGGAATGAACTGCAAAGGCAGGTGCTTTATCGAGTAACAAAGACTTGACTGCCTTTAGTGCCTTGTCTGAGAACGATATGTTCCTACATTGCGGACAGTGTCTTTGATATTGACCTCCTGGTAGGATGAAGAAACAATCGGCTGTCGGCCGCATACGTCTTCAGGAGACTCCAAGTTGCGTGCTCTGTTGATATGCTATATATCCTTGTCGCGCAGCTCAATCGCTTCAGCACATAAAACTGTATCAGCAAGACCCAAGGAGGCTCCCTCGTCCATCCTTGCCCTTTAAATGCAGTGCCTTTAAAGGGACTATCGCATCCGGAAACGCTTGTATGAGACCGATTGGTAATATTCAGCACCGCTTCACAGCAGTAGTAGGGAATAGTGGCTAACAACCAAGAGTTTTCTCTAATCCAACCGAAACCTATTCTAATCCAACACAAGCTAATTCCAAGCCATCTGATTGGTCGCCATTAGCTCCGCCCACTTCACGTTGATTAGCCCATGCTAAGCCTACTGATCGCTCATTGGTGAGCATAGCTCTGTCCATTTATGCTAATTAGCCGGCTCCGCCCCCGCTTCATGCTGATTGGTCCATTCTAAGCCTACCGATCCTGATTGCTCCTCTTCTCCACATTTTCCAGAGTTCTAAGCCCTCTGATTGGTTGAACCCAGCTTCGTCCCCATTCTAAGCCTACCGATTGGCCCTTCGCGTTGAGTGGCCCGTTCTAAGCCCACTGATTGGCTGGCATAGCTCTGCTCCTGATTCCAAGCCCAATGATTGGCCGACTTCATTCTAAGCCTACTGCACATAGCCGTCACTAGCGCTCCGGCCCGCCAGATGGTGTGCGGGTCGCTCGGCAGTGGCTTCAGATATTTCTAACCCAATTGGGCGGCTCTATCTCAGATGTCCAAACTTACCTCGTTAGAGTGCCACCAGATGGCGCAACTTAGGTGCATCAACTCCACGTGGTTCCACTTCGACGTGCCACACGAACGAGAGAACTTCGTCGAGATGTGTTGCCACATATCGCACTCCTGTCACACCACAAACAAGTTGCGGGACATCATAAGCGAAGTCTTGGACGAGTACCTATCGGCTTACAGGGAGCAATCACTGCGCGAGCTTCAGGAAATATGTTGGGAAGAAATAAGAGTCCTGGAGACGATCATCAATCGCGCTACGAGCTATGATGCCGTTGGATGAAAATATAGTTGCATCACAGCTCGCTACACAGTCTCCTCAAGTTAATCCACAATGCGCATGTACTCGTACGAGGGGTGTTCAAGTCAAACCGGGACTTTTCATTTTTCGCAAAAGTAAAATGAACTTACAGGTGAGAAATTAGTTTCATTTTTGAATGTAATCTCCAGCTGCACTGATGCAATCGTCCCAGCGTTTCACGAGGGCTTGGATGCCAGCAGCGTAGAAGTCCTTACCGGCGCGTAGCAGCCATGATCGGACCGCATTCTTGGCCTCGTCGTCGCAGCTGAAGTGGCGGCCCCCAAGGAACGCCTTCAGTGGCCCAAAGAGATGGAAATCGCTGGGGGCGAGGTCTGGACTGTAATGGGGATGGTGCAGCAGCTCCCAGCCAAGTTCCTGTAAGGTGTGTGTCATGAGATGCGAGGTATGCAGGCGTGCATTGTCCTGTAGGAGGAGGACTCCTTTGGTGATGAGGCCCAGCCGCTTTTGCTTCAACGCCTTGTGCACATCCCTGAGAACCTGGCAGTAATATGCACTATTGATGGTGGTACCACTGGGCAGAAAATCAACATGAAAAACACCAGCCTTGTCCCAGAAAACCCTGGCCATGACCTTACCCGCAGACGGGGTGCTTCAGAACTTCGTCGGAGCTGGCGAGCCCGGATGCTTCCACCGTTTTGATGCGCGTTTAGACTCAGGAGTGAAATAATGCACCCACGTTTCACCGCGTGTGATGATCCGATCAAGGAACGGCTGTCCTTCAGTGTCGAAACGGTACCTTAGCTCTTGGGAGATTTCCAGTCTTCTCTGCCGGGCACTAACTTTCCGAAACTGGAGGTGTTCATGAATGATTGTGTTCAACGTTCCCACAGAAAGGTTCGTCTTTCGAGCCAGTTCGAGACATGTTATCCGCCGGTCCTTGAGGATCAGGCGCTCCACAAGTTGGATGTTCTCAGGAACTCTGACACTGGGCTCTGAGCCGCCCTGGCCGGGATCGTCCTGCACTGATGTACGGCCGTCTCGGAGCCATTTGCACCACTCAAACTCTTTGCTGCGGCTAAGTGTACTGTGGCCATAATGAGCCTGAAGTCTTCTGTGAATTTCAGATGACTTTACACCTCCATTCACGAGAAACTTCATGACAATTCGCTGTTCGATGTGCGCGCTCACGTCGTTGTCGGCCATCTTGTCCAGCACTTGTCTTCTGTTTTGCACAAACTTTGGACCAGCACGTGGTGAACGCAGAGGCGTGTCGCATGTGAAAATGACTGAAAAGAAGTAGCGCGAGCCATTTGTACACTCAGGAGACAGAAAGTCCCGGTTTGACTTGAACACCCCTCGTAATTCCAGCACCCCGCTCGAATTCCCATCTCCGGCGCGTCGTTGTGTGGCAAGACAGTGCTCACGCAGAATATAACGACACACCTCGAGTTATTTAGCATTCCACCGCAGAAGATACTCTACGTACGAAAGTATGCAGTTGGATGGGAAAAGGATTTCGACGGCGTGGAGTTTATGGACAGGATACCCACAGATTGGGATGAACAATATCCCACCCTCATAGTTATTCACGATCAAATTACAGAAAAGGGGGTTCTATCGGAGGTAGAGTCACTGTTTGTGCGCGGTAGCCACCATAAGAATGCGTCCACGATCCTGATCACACAAGCCTTGTTCTATCACAATGCCGCTTTTCGAACGATATCCCTGAACTCCAATTATATCATATTGTTTCGGAACGCTCGGTCCGTACAACAGATCGAAACCTTTGGTCGAAATAGCGACGCTTTTTCTGACTGGATATAGAAGCGAGAATGACGTCGCGTTTCTCCTGTTCGCTTCCTGCATACCCGCATTCATCCATAAGTTCGAGCTTCTGTATGGCATAGTCCACGCAGGACTCGCCCTGACGCCGACTTCTGGAGAATATCTTCTGCGCTGTTACCGCGGGCTTGTCACGGTGATGACGCCACCAAACAACCAATTTCAAATCGGTCCATGTAGACAGCTTCTTTAATCCCAGTTTATACCGCACCCATGCGAAATCACTGGATCTCATCTTCGAGATGATTAGCGGCACAGCTACGTCACTGAGAACGTAACATATCTTGATTCAGTATTCCGTTTGATGGATACAAGTAAGAACGTTCTTCGAGAATAGTGATACAGCGCTTACCGCAGCTGTGAAAAGATGTGCGGTAGACGATATCGTCTCCGTATCGCCTTTGGTGTTTGCCCTGGGCGAAAGAGTCAGCGACATCGATGTAGGTACGACATCTTTGAATGAATGTCCTAGTACTGCTCTCTTTCTGGAGGAATGTCCGGAGATTGCTTTGGGCTTTCGCGACCGGACAGCGCCGATTCGAGCCCATCCATGTAGAGCCCTGCGCGGATGAGGTTTTTGGCATCCGCATCCGACCCGCATCCGCGCACACGTTATCCGCATCCGATCCGCATCCGCACCATACACAACAGTTTACATCCGCATCCGATACGCTGAGCAAAACTCACCATCCGCATCCGATCCGCAAAAATCCGCACGTTTCGAAAGACACGTAAAGACCGCCGGAAGCATGTTGGTATAATTTCGGATGCCTCCATGCTGTCACGGAAGCACTCAGTCATGACGACAAGCAAAGGTAAACCTTTAAACAAACGCGATATGGAGAGACTTATGGAACGCGTGGAACGCTACCTCGTCGGCGCTCGCGCGGTTCGAGACGCCTGAATGCTTCCTCTCCCGTCTTGGCGCCGTGCATGGTCAAAGGTGAACCAGAGCATGCGCTCGCTGTCGTCTGTCGGCGCGCAATACAAACAAATTGCGGGTGGAAAAATGACAGCATGCGGTATATCCGCATCCGATCCGCTACCGATCCGCTGCCTTCGTATCCGCATCCGATCCGCATCCGACCTCGAGCCATCCGCATCCGATCCGCACACTGCAGAAAGTGCTAAATTTTCATCCGAATCCGCAAGTATATTGCGGATATCCGCGGATATCCGCTTCCATCCGCGGATGGTGCAGGGCTCTACATCCATGCACTCTACAATGGGTGTCAGGAGTCCACAGATGAGGTCATCTGTAGCGTGTTGCTCCCTGCGCGCATATCAGGGCTGTCGTCATGTACGCTGACGGAGTGCACCGAGGGCTGTCAGGTCTTTCAGCCAGTCGCTGTTCCAGAGTGTTGATTCTCTCTCTCTCTCATTCAACTGAGGTCGCCAGAGCTAACTGATAGGCCTCTGTGTTCGCCTCGTCCTCCAGGTCGTTGAAGTTCAAAATGGAATCCTTGACCACGTTCCATGGTAGGTGGAGAAGAACAAACACGACAGAGAGATGCTAGCGGATGACGCAATGACTGACGACCCCACATTTGAGGTTGCGACCAAGAGGGCTTGAGGTGGTCCTCATTCTGTGCCAAGATGTAACGTAGTCGAAGTTATAAGTGGTTTATTAATCACTTAACATTCCTAAGCCTTCTTAAACGGGGTTGTGACACTTTGATACATGTGGTTCATTGCACCTTGCATTGTACTGCACGGCAGCGTATTGACCAAGCAATAATTATTTTTCTACGTGCTTATAGTTGACGAGATGTAAGTCCTTGAACAAACCCCGGCGTCGAGCTCCAATGTCCGAGAAGTTTTTTAGGAAAAATATTTCGAGGAGCAATATCGCTCCACGACCGTTAGACCGTATTCAAAGAGGCGGTCCAAGCAGTGATTTATCCAGACCCCCATACACACCCTAACACCCCTAACACCCCCCCCCCAAAAAAAAAAACCTGCAGGAGGCCCCCTAAAATTTTGTGAGATTGCGCAATATTTCGTCAAAAGCATGTAAAGACACCCCCTTGCGGAACCCAACACCCCCCAAGAACGAAATTCTGGGTAAACCACTAGGTCCAAGGCCCTAAAACAAGAGGAGTTAGAGAGGCTCCGCCAATCCTACTGGTGTGTATTGTCATCAAGTAGGTGAACTACCTATGGAGGTAGTCCCCTTTACACTGACGGAAACTCATCTTACATACCAGATAACAACACTCCCAAGGGGAGATTGCCGTTCCTACTGGTTCTCGTTTGCAGAGATATACTCTCCCGCGGCCGCCTGACAGGCGGAGATGCCTGCCGTGATATCACGGCTGGATAAGTTCCAGGCCCTCCTCGGTAGCTCAGTCGGTAACGTGTTGGACTGCTGAGCTCGAGATCGCGTGTTCGAACCCGGCCGAGGATGGTAGCAATGTGGTGGAGGTAAACATTGCTTCCAGCACCGTGTGTCGGAGATTTCCGCCGCACGTCAAAAGAACCCCAGGGTGCTACGTGTCGCCAAGGCTGACAAACCTTACGTGTAACATCAAAGCACCGTTATTATTATTATATGAGTTCCGGTATTCGCGGCGTCGTTTTCACACACGTGTACTGTGTGCATGTGCAAAACTTGGCATGCAGATTCATATCGCGTCTTTCACATTTATCCGTCATAACTTGGGCGATTTGTCACAGCCCCTTTAGTGAACGCCGACGTTAGAACCGACTGCTCCCGACGTGGGCGTAGCCAGTGGGGTTCAAACCCCCCTTCCGAAATCGTACCTTTGATGGACCAGCGGCATGGCCGAGTGGGCTAAGGCGTCCGCTCGTTGGTGGTAACCAAGGTCGTGCTGAAGACTGGGAGGTGGTGGGTTCGAATCCTACCGCCGGCTGTGCTGTCTGAGGTTTTCCCTGGGTTTTCCGAAGACTTTCCAGACGAATGTCGGCACAGTTCCCCCTGAAGTCGGCCCAGGACGCATACTAACCCCCCTGTCCCCCACTCCTTCCTGCTATCCTCTCTCCGTCTGTCCACATCTGTACGTCGCTCATAGCCACAGTTGCTTCGCGGCGCTAACACCCAATCAAAAAAAAAAGTACCTTTGATGGTGCGTTTGGGAGAGGGAAACAACTCCTCCCCCATGTAAAGTCCCCATAGAACCCCCCGCCCACCAATATTTTTTCCTGGCTACCATGCTGGCTCCCGGTAAAATGTATGAGCACATGTCAGCTGATATTCTTATTGAGGGGGAGCTGCTGTCGTATGCCGTATGCCATCCAACTCATAACCAACTCGCTCGCATGAGCACTCTCTTGCATCGAACTCCAATGGATCCCCTGAGACAGGCTACGGTGTAAGTGACGTAACAGTGCGCCGTGCTCACGAGAAATTACTTCCATGTCATTAGCATTTCAGATACATTTGTATCGCACTCACCCATAAATTGGCGCAAAAAACAAACCTTCCGCATATTTGTGCAAGTGTAATTCGTGTACAAATGCCATATGCATTAGGTCTTGGCATTTTCATGCTGCTTGGACGGGCATGGAAAGGTCGTGCGACTGTCTGTACATAAGCAGTGTGTGTGGCGTGAATATCGCCGAATATCCTCGACGAAATAATGCAATATACGTTGTAATCTGTTTGAATTTGCGCCTATGTGGAAAGCGACAACGCTGTATTTGATGTACGTGGGCTGACTCGTGGGGTCAGGTGACATCAAATATAATAATCTGTGCAGCTTTTTCTCTGTGTGTGTGTGCGCGCGTAAGAGTATACAAAGTCAGGTATATTACTATACGGTGTTTCGTGATAACTCACAAAACAGGGGATACGTTCACGTGGGCACCCGCAGAGGTGAGAAGGAATCAGGCCCATAAACTAACTAGCGTTAACAAACACAATTTAATATTTACACAATGCAATATGGTAGCAATGATAACACATACTTAAACAACAGTGACGAACACGCCAAAAATAACCGAAGGCGTCCAGTGTCCAGAACTTTGACCCTCGCCCCGAGAAGAACAGACTGACCATGACGTTACGAGGACCTGACGACACCGACGTGCTTCCTGAGGCCGTAGACACGGAAGATGTCTTCAGCGGAGGCTTACAGTCCGGCTCTCCAGGTTCAGGATTCGGTTGCCGCTTCCATCGATCTTCCTCAGCCACAGTTCCTGCTCGTTGTCCACGGCCCGAGTCTAGCGGCAGCGGCGACGGTTGACTAGAGCGAGTGGCTTACAGTCCTGCATATGGAGTCTGGGTCCCTGGAGTTCAGCAGCCGCCTTCGTCTGCCCGTCCCGCTTCTCCTCGTTGTCGGGTGCCCCTCGTCGGGTGGTCACAGACTCACGGTACCCGGGTGCTCCCAGCCTCAGCTTGGGTAACCCGTGTCAGCTCAGATGGAAGATGACGTCAGCTGCGATTTCGGTCGGGGCTGGATCCATGGGCCGCCGTAGTCGATCTCCCTCCAGGCCTCCACCCGGGCTCCAACTCTCGTTCTCGGAGTCGTCCGCTGGCTAGGCTGTACTTGCTGGCTTCGTCTCTGCTCCCGGCTCTGACCCACTTCCTTCTCTTGACGTCACACGGCGGCTTATAAGCTACTGTTTGTCCTTCGTTGCCCGAGCCTCGTGTGACACGTCCTGACCAATTATACGTCACGACCTCCTAAACCAGACAACACTAACGCATACACAAAACGTGACGGACAAACAATTCACAGAAACCACACCACACAAGTAAAAGAATTTACAGTGAAAAATCCGTTGATGCACACCAGTCCCAAGGCAACTCATTTTCCCCGCAAAGATGACCACTATACAAAAGATCAATTCATACAAAGACGACTGACTCATTGGGTGTGCTAGAGATTAACAGAACAAAGAAAGGGTTATGAATCGACCAGAGTCCCTGAGTGCAATAGTAATACTTTCACAAAAATATCAAAAATACCACGCAATTTTTATGGAATCGATGCACTAAAATTAATTTGAACGTCATAGTATCCTTTAGAACGCATCTGATGTCATGCACACACCCGCTCTGCTCCTTGTACCAACTCTTGGCACTCGATGATACGAGGTCAACAACATCATCTGATTTTGAGTTTGCACAAACCGTGGGTCCTGTGATTTATCCAGACCCCCCCCCCTGCACCCCCCTAACACCACCAAATCTAAAGGAGGCCCCCTAAATTTTGAGAGATTGCACAATATTTTGTCAAAAGCATATAGATACACCCCCGCAGAGCCAACCCCCCCCCCCCCCCCCCAACGACGAAATTATGGGTAAACCACTGCGTGGGTCGCTGCTTGTTAGCTCCTAAGACACTGATGAACTTTCAGTATTAGAAACTATGTGACGTTGTTTCGTTTAGGCTTATTTTGCCACGTGACTGTATGCGACGTGGGAGAACCATGCAGCCGGCAAGGGAACTGTTCGGTGTCTCCAGCGGGTACTGTGGAGTGTTCCTGCAGACCAGGATTCTTTGGTTCCGATTGTTCGTTGAGAACGTCTCCGTGCGAAGGCAGTCCGTGTGGCAGCCACGGCCGCTGCGTCGCCGTCAACGGCACTTACGTTTGCCATTGCAACATTTTCTTTGAAGGTATGCCATTTTGCATGACATTGCTATTGCTGTCAAGCAGTTTCATGATCTATAATTCTTTTTTTTAAATTCTGAGTTGGTTCGTTCTGTGTATGCTCACGGCGTCTCATAGCCGACTGTAAATCCTTGCTACAAAAACACTCTGTGCCAACACGAAAGACATAAAAATGCAATGAGTCATTCCCACGACAAGTAATTTCACCTTTACGATTGGTTCCCTTTTTCTTTCATTCCTTGTTTCTTTCTTTTTTCTTTTTTTTCTGAATCATAGAAAACAAAACATATATTGTGTTTTCTCCCCAGAACCCGCTGTTCTAAAAGCATGACCACCCTCGACAAATGCTGCCACGATGATCTGCCTTCCTGCAAATCGCCTTGTATAGATACAATCAAATTCCAAATATTTTTCTGTATTTTTTACAGCGGTAGCTGTTAGCGGGAAGGTATCGGGAAATCGCTGTGGTTGTATCACAAAACCCTCCGCTTTTCCTCCCTTTCTTTTTTTTTTTTTTCAATAAACATATCCCGCCCCCTCCGCTTCTTCTCTCTTCTTCTTCTCTGTCTCCTTCTGTCTTCTTCTTCTGTCTGTTGACTGTCGGTTTCGGTTATGCAAAACAAGTTAAAATAATCTAAAGCTGATAAAAGCAGTTTTGACAAACTCAGAGACGGGCTTACACATCACCACTCACTTGACAGATCACAAGGCAGTACTCGTCACTCTAAAGTAGCTGTGCATATATCAGTGTCATATATAAAAGTGTAAACATCCACACACAAGAGCTACCGTTGAAATTCGCGTTATACAATCGTAACCGCCCTGCAATTTTTTACTACTTTTAACGTCTGTAACCATTCTTCTTCTACTCCCTGTCGTTCTCTCCCGTACTGTAGGTCTCCTCGCACCGCACTGTGCACTTGCACTCGCTAAAGTGGTGAGGGGTAGAGGTGCAACTTCGTGGTCTATTTATTCGTGAGACATTGTAAATCAAGTTTCGGCGTAATTCTTATTATTTATCGCTAAGAAAAGAAAACTATTCTAAAGCACGATGTGAAAAAAGTATGCATTTCGCAATTTTGGTAAAGTCCTTACAAAAAAAGTCATTCCAACAATCCTAAATTTATTTATTTTATTTTTTATTATTTTGTTTTATTTTATTTTTTATTTTTTTTTAATCTTAGCCTTGGCGCCCTCTGGCCAACCAAACCGTTTGCATTGAAATCCATCAGTCGTCTTCCTCGGGAAGGCCCAACCAGGGGCGGATCCAGACCCTCGGTTTGGGGGGGGGGGGGGGGCGGTTTCTTTGTCGGAGCGAGTAGTGGGGGAGGGGGAGAGGGAAATCCAATGTGTAAACTGACGTTTTGGGGAGCGATCGCCCCCCTTGCATCCGCCACTGGGCCCAACACATGCGCCATGGAAAATAAATGAAGCGGATTTTGCTTGGCCGAGAGAGCTCATCTCCGTACACGCATTTTAGGGGGCAACATCCTAATCACATGTTCTTTATTCGAGCGTCAGCGTTAACGTAAACTCTATGTATACTTTACAGCCCTATTCTGTCCTAGGATGATACGCCCCTCGTTTGTAATCTTACTGTGACATTCCCACGCTTTCATGTCATATTTTAACTCGCACGTTCTTCATTCAGCTTTTCTCTTTTAGGTCGATCATCCCGATTTTTAAACGCGTTTTTTTCAATCCTCACTACAATTACGGCAACAGTTGCTGTGATATGAAGAAACGGCAAATGATCCCACATGCACTAAATTACATCGTGTGCAGGATCACGTTGCGAGAAGCAAGTGTTCCGCATACCCTACCGTCCACTCAGCCAGCGGATGCTGGAGGAACCATTTTGGTTGGGTCTCATCACCGTTTCAGCAGTCCTCCTGCTCATCCTGCTGGTTTACTGCATCAAACGGAAGTTCGCCGACAAGATTGAGAAATTCCTCGCCGAAGAAATCGAGCGAAGCAAAAACAGTTGAGTACCGTTAAACAATGAGATGACAGTTATATAGGGCCGGTTGGGGGCGTTAAGCAATGAGATATAGTAAGTACGAGAGAATCAACTTATGGGTAGCCGTATATGCAGTTGTACTATAGAACCAAAATGCCCCTGGAAAGTTCACAAAATTTACTTTGTTGTCGAAATAGATATGTTGTATAGTAAGATATTGTTCTGACGTAAGCGTGAGTCAACGCGGACTAATGTAAGACAACTTAGAGTAATAGCTAAGGCTAACGAAATATAGAAAGGACGCCCAGTTACATCCATTAAGAACGATGGTTGATGAAAATAGCAGTGCGCCTTTTCAACAACTGTATTGCATGAAAGACGCTTTATTAAACTGGGTAACAATTATGAGCTCTGTTGCAGATCCGTCGCCTCCCGCGACACGTTACAGCCTAAGTTCCACCCGGCCGAGCCTGACGCCCGCAAGTCTGAGTCCCCAGCCCTGCCAGCGATCTTTGCTCAGCCGCATTCGGCGTCACAGTGTTCGTAGCGGTCAAGGCGGCTCCAGCCCATCAGACAAGGACCAAGCCGCTTTCAGTTTTGACGATCTCCTCAAGCGCTCTTCTCAGTCTTCAGGGTCCAAGAAGCATTCTACTAACTCTAGTGACAGCGAAAACCCTCCACCCAGTATCGCAACTGCCTCCCTTCCTAAGGAAAAGGATCCAGAAACATCGCGAATCTTAGCCTCATTGGTCACCTCCACCAAGTCTCCTGGCAAGAGGAGGATGAGCCTCGATGAGTTCATCAAGCTGAGCGAGCGCAAGATCCATAGTATCAAGCGCGAGGAAACTCCTGGAGACATCTCTGACGTCTCAGTGGCCAGCGAGGGAAGCGTGGAGACGAGCTTCATGCAGAGACTCACGGCCAACGAGTTTCACTCAATCAAGGAGCAATCCTTCGAGCAGAATTCATCTTCTGATAGCTTGAGCGCAGGGCCGAAGACAAGCGAGGTTCAGGTGGAGGTGACTCCCGCGCCTGAGTCCCCTTCCAAAACAACAAGCTGTGCTGACGCCGAGAATGCTATTAGGGAGGAGAAAGGTTGTGCCGAGTCGGTTGCGGGAGACACGTGTGCAAAAAGACCTGTTTCACCGCACCCTCTGTTGGAACAGCAGTCCAGTGAAGATAGCAGCCGATCCAAAGAAGTGACACCAAGAACTCCGTCTCCATTGCCGCATGCAAGTACGACATCAGAGCCCTCTGTATCAGTGCCAAAAGTAGAAGGGAGTATATCACCAAAGCACAACACAGGGGACGCTAAGGAGGCTTTTCTTGATCTCTTGCAAAAAACTATGCTTGCTGCCTCACCCACTGGATTTCTCAAGCCCCACGAAAAACAAGAACCAACTCAGATAACCATGATGAGTCTTCCTAAAACTGGAAGCGTATCGAAACCAAAAGCCGCAGACCTAAGTATGCCACGTAAATACTCCGTCGAGCTGCCGATGCCCAAGATCCTTATCACGGCCAACATGAGCTCGTGCGAGTCTGAAGAAGCACCCAGCCCTCCCCGAACACCCAACCCCAGCACAAAGACAATGAACTACCTGAGTCCTCTGACCATTATGTGCTCCTCGGCCGACAGGACTATCTCAGAATCCAATCTTAGCACTTCAGGCTACTCCTCATTGTCCAGTCCCGGGCTTTCGAGGTGCAACTCAACTAGTCCTATCGCCGATGAGCTGGAGAATACGGGCCAGCACGCACGACGTAAGGAATACTTCGCTTCCCCTCAGAAATGCCACTCGCTATCTCCAAATCACCAAGCATGCAAAACCTTCCAGTTCCCTGCAACACAGGCATACCCATGTCTTGACGCCCACAGACCAACGTCACCGTTATTACAAAAGCGGCGATCATCTGTCGGGGGCCCCTTATGCCCATCGTCTCTCAAGGATCGCGTGGGCCTAAAGGGCAAGTATCGCTCCGCAGCATCTAGACACAACTATCAGACCACGAGCACAGAGGACTCCGTCGATGATGAGGGAATAGGCATCGACATCGCGGAAATTAAGTTTGGCAAATCCTGTATTCGGGGCGGCGGTTCTGTAGACATAATTCTGGACACGGGAAAGTTCGACATACCAGAGCGAGACATATCTCGGGACACCTCACCGTTCAGCAAGAGCATGAGTCTGGAAAGCCCGCGTTGTTCGAATAGGAAAGGGGACAAATATCGTAAAACTGAGAAGCATCGGCGGCTCACCCCGGGCAACTCTCCGGGTCTCTCACCTAGTGCGGAATCACTCCCTGCCGAGCTGGGCACGGGATCAACCGAATTGAAGCTGTCCCGTAACCCGTCCAAATCCAGCATGGCCAGCGCGACACAAGCCCCGTCCAGCTCGGACACGGATGACGCGGAGGTACGTCCTCAACGGAGACCCTGCAAGAAGCCTGACTCGCGAAGTTCCGGAAAGGGCTCTGCGGGCGGGGATAGTCGCGCTGTGTCGCCTTCGTTCGTGTGCCGGTCGTCGTCGTCATCGGATTCTCTCCCCTCAACCAATGACGACGTCGTGGGCACAGACTGCTCATCGACGGACAATGGCCCAGATAGCCGGCCCCCCTACTCAGAGCTTGCCATTGTCATTGATCCAGGGCCACGCCAGAGAGCCCGCTATGGGGCACAGACTATCGAACTTTACCCGTGCCTACCCAATCCTCGACTTCGTGTGCACCCGCCTTCACCTGTGCCACCCCCTGAGAGGCGCGAAGAAAGCACCAACACTCCCCGATTTTTCCACTGCAAGAGAAATGTGCCAGCCCTCAAGCTCATTTCCCCTGAGGGAAGTACATTTAAAAGTCTCAGCAGCAGTGGGGAAAGCTCCGCAAAAGAACTCTCTCCCAAACCCATCAGAAGGTAAGTTGGCCTGCACGCTGCGGCTTCACATAAGCCTTGCTCCGCATGTATTCACGAAGACATATGAAAGTTACACACAAACCCGTAGGTGTAATCGTCGTGCTCCCCACTAGGGTTGGAACAGCTGCTTCCAAAACGTGATTAACTAACTGATTCAGTTCCTTAGCCTGAAAAGTTGCAGCTAATCAGTATTCCGATGGGGTAACCGTCCTCTATGAAGTCACGGGCACCACCAGTGCTCGGCTACCTGAAGGAATGAGCGATTTTGGTGCGCGTCCAGATCAAAAACCTTGCCTCCTTATTTTTTTATCTTTCTCTTTCTTTTCTCCTATTAAGATAGCAAAAACAGCTCGCGTGTCGTAGTGGTTAGGATTAGTTAGGATGATCGCCTTCCACGCCAAAATTTGGGTGACGCGGGTTCGAATCCCGGCTCCCGCTCTGCTGTCTGAGGCTTTCCCTGTGTTTTCCGGCAGGCTCTCCACATTTCCCCCTGAAGTTGGCCTAAGACGCATACTAACCCCACTCCTCCCTGTATCCTGTTGTCCTCTCTCCATCTGTCCACGGTTGCTTCGCGGCGTGACAGCGTTGCCGTGAACTGCCTTGGATCCACGTGAAGGACAAAGACAAAGCTCACCTTCGTTTTCCACGTCTGCAGTGCAAGATATGATTGGAATGTACCGTCTGATGCAGAACTCCTTTATTTGAATTTCTAGTAACGACAGTAACAACCGGCGGTATTTATCTATCTATTTTCGCTAACGTGAAAGACTGGAAAATGGCATGAGACGGCGGGAGGATAGTGTCTGCAATTGTCTAATTAGCTAACTAGTTGCGTGGTTTTCGCAACTTGTGCTTCTATGGTACTATCCTACCTACGCCTCCGACTATTGGGTACAGATTGGTAGCAAGGCGTCGTTGCATGTTCCTGATTGACCCAACGTCACGACTGATTTCGCGTGGGTCGGGGGCTATGCCGCCTGTTCAGCGGTTTATCCAGAACCCCCCCCCCCCCAACACCCCCAAATGTTTTCCTGTATACTATTGTTGCAATGTAACTGCACCCCCAATTTTTTTGCAACGTCCCCCCCCCCCCTCGAGCTTGCGGTTCTGGATAAACTACTGCGCTTGTTTCATTAACTAGCCTGCTACTTATATGTCCGTTTCCCGTGACGAACAATGAGTTGCTCTGTAATAGGACTAAACGTCATATCGTTTCAACAGAGGCAGTGCTATTAGTGTTTAGTGCTCTCTTCTCTGTTTCTGAGTGTCATAACTCAATGATTCCTGGCTATTGCTGCGTCTACCCGATGCGCAGGTATTCATTCAGTCCCCCGTCCGGAACCTCACAGCCTACAGGTGAAAGTGATGTCAGAAGTGCAGCTTCACAAGCACAGTCACATCATCAGATGCTGCGACGACAAGAAGCACTCATAGAGGACGATGGCAGGTTAGTTTAAACAGTAGGCACATAATTACTCATCACACATTTTGTGTATAGTCCGTGTGTCTTCTCACGTTCACGCTTTCTACAAAAAGCCTATGGCTTTTTCGAATCTTCAACTGATGCGACATTGATGCACATAATATGTCGTGATTTCAGGGCTGGCGCGAGGGTGGGGCAGCCGGGGATGACGCCCCGGGGCCCGGGGCACTTCAGGGGTCCGCGGGACCCAAGGCTTGTCGTATTCATATAAAGAAGAAATTCTTGGACTGTGTTATCGATACGTGAGGAGGGGGCCCGGGCATGACCCATCTCCGGGGGCCCGTAACTTCTCTCGCCGGCCCTGCGTCATTTCCCCGCATATTTTTGTACATTGCAGTTAACGTCCATTCCACCATTCGTAATAGCATGTGTCGTCGATGCTGCGATTTTTTTTTTTTTTTAAGCAGTCTGATACCCCTGACACACGGGCAGCGGCCTTTCCAGAGAAGGACACCCTTCGTAATAATGGTGCCGTGATGTTACACGTAAGGTTTGTCTGCCTATAGTATGGCGACATGTTGCACGTGCCGCCGAGTAGGATTGCGGATAATTTCGATCACTTGGGGTTCTTTTGACGTGCGCCCCAAATCTCCGACACACGGTGCTGCAAGCAATGTTTACCTCCCCCACATTGTTACCGTCCTCGGCCGAGTTCGAATCCGCGATCTTGAGCTCAGCAAGCCAATACGTTGCCGACTGAGCTACCGAGGCATACCGACGCATACTAACCCCCCTGTCCCCCACTCCATCCCGCTGTCCTCTCTCCACCTGTCCACGTCTGCATGCCGCTCATAGCCACAGTTGCTTCGCGGCGTTAACACGGAAGTAAAAAAAAAAAGCTAACCCATGTGTCAGGGGTATAAGACAATGAAATGAAAGGCCGCGTTAAATACTTAGCTGAAACTCTAAAAACGATTCCGATATAATCTCAGTTTATTTGTTTGTCTTACTACGCATACTCGCTTTACATGATAGCACGAATATTGGCTAGACCTATCTTCACGTAGACATGGCTGACACTACGCATTTCTTTCTCTCCTACTCCCAAACCTTGTTTGCCCATTATGATTGTCTGTTGTGGTGCACGCACATAGCCTGACAAAGCACATGTCATCTTGCACACACCCATGGATCGTCACTAGCCACGGCAGGCGAGCCTCGTTGTCGTGTCTAGGTCACCTCTCTTCTAACCATCCCTCGCAAACATTTTCTCTCTCCTCCCTTCCTGACGACCTTCCTCCTGTCCTCTCCATACCATCCCGACCATTCGATATCCTGAATAGCGATGAATCCATCAGCGAGACGACCGTGTTGCTGCCGCGTGTTCAGCAGGACTCTGCCAGAGATACCCTGATCGCTGATGAATCCTTGTGTGACGCGCTGGATGAACTCTACGATACCTCTTCAGGCGTCATCTGAAGAATAAACCTCATGGGCTGCGCCGAGAGGGGACATACGCTCAAGTGTGCTGGGACAAATGCGACAATCTCATCTGGAAAAGAGTGTGCTAGTGACTCCTTTTTCTTGTAGGATACAGCTCGTCACTGGTAAGGTATGCCAGTAAGTGGTACTGACCAGAAGGTATCTGATTCTGCGGGTGCAGGGCAAAGTCCTAGGGTCCATATACAGGGTGCTTTTTGTATTCGATACATATTTTTTATTAAAAAGCTATCAGAGCTGCACAGATGCCGTTTCTGCAGGCGGGTTATACGACCAGGCGGACATTCTGTCCAAGAGAGTATGACGAATTATCTGACATTCATTAATTAACTTTTTAACGAGAGTTTTCGGGGAAATGTGTGATAACAGAAGTGGAGCCAGGGATTGTTTAAAGCCACCCTATTTAAAAAAAAAAAAAAGTGAATCGGCACGTGCTTTCATTTATCATCGCCAAATTTTGCTATGCGAATGAACCGAAACCAAGCGCATCAGGAGTTCAAGAAGGACAGGACCTATCACATTCGGCGGCTTATTTGAGCCGCGAAGCGGTTTATCTGGTCAGCAGATCAGTGCCTACTCCTATCAGCTCCATCATTCCAAAGCACGTGATCCTCCGACGTCAAATGGGCGTTGTTCTCCTCAGGCTCGAGAGGCGCTTGTTTCGGTTTCGGCTCATTTGCATAACAAGTTTGGTGATGAACACTTGAACCTGCTTTCTCGTTTCAGGATTTTTAAAAAATAAGGTGGCTTTGAGTAATGACTGGCTCCAATTCACTCTCTCACATGTCCCCCAAAACCTCTAATTAAAAAGTTGATTAACAGATTTTAGGTAATTTGTGATCTAGTCGCTACTTCGACAGAATGTCCGCCTGAACGTTTAACCTATCTGCAAAAACGGCATATATGCTGCTGTCATAGCTTTTTTTTATAGAAAATCTGTGTCGAATAACAATAAACACCCTGCATTTCGAACAGTAGACTGTCCTCTGTTCTCTCGGAAAAAGAGTAGTCTGCTGCTCGAAACGTCGGAGGCTTCCAACGGAGGCTATTCTTTCTACACACTGTCACGGAGTCGCTGGATTCAATCGACTGATACTATTTCTGTTCGCGGACGTCAAATTGATTTTACGTCGTTCTTACAGTACATAGCGAATGGATGAAAGCATGACTCACAAATGGAAATGTGCTAGATTAGAAGCAATGGTTTGTCTACGCTCGTAATACATGGTTCAGTATTCGTCTGGCTCCATCGGTCATAAAAGCGATGATTGCTGGGCTTGTTGGTAGAGACGTGTATGAAGGAGATGGCAGGCAACAACAGACCAGGGACACAGAGAATGGTAAAACCACGACATACTATAGATTATAACGACCATGTCATAATCGGCAACCCCTATGAGGAGCCCGTCCGCACGATCCGCTATGAGCGCTACATATCGGCCTGCGAGATTTACGTCGTGATTGGACAATGCAAATTTGAATTTTGAACGCGCAGAAGCGGACGTACGTCTACCGTAGCACCGTAGCAGACGACAGCAACCGCTCCTATGAAAACATGTAGAATGATGATGATAAACAACTTTAGAAAGACGCATCTTCCGTGGGACATCCACCGCTTTTACAAAAATACTAAAGTAAGCTGAAGTACAAAGTATTGTAGAAATTGAGGAAGCAATAACGGGACGCGGCGCTGGGAAGCGGTGCTGGTGCATATGACATGGTCGTTAGTACGTAGGTCGTGGGTAAAACACAGGACGAGCGCTGTCCTATGTTTACCTTTCTCTGTGTCCCCGTCTCTGCCCCGTCCTGTTGTTGCGCGCCATCCCCTTGATACATGTCTCCATAGGTATTTTTGCCTACCGATGACACAGACCGTGGACCCAGAGCTCCTTACTTTGTTTTTGTTCCGATTTTTAGTTCACGATCGTCCAATACAGCTGAGGTACAGCTGTATTTCGGTGGTCCTTGTTTCTTAGCCGTGTGGTGTCCGCATAAAAGAAGTGTACTTTGAATGTTCCCTTGAAGTATCACGTACATATGTTGCAAGAAAAAGAGTCCTTTGGTTTAAACGTCGGTTTTTACACTTTTTCATCGAGCTGTGATCGGCGTGTATGTTCCACATTTTTGACGTCATTTGCATGTTCAGATAACGTCATCCCCATAGCAGGAAGGTAGGACTCATTAGGAGGGGTTCATTTCCAGCACTTTGAGTTCTGCTGAACGGATCTACTATGTAAGGCAAGAGCAGCTTATGCAGAATTTCTCGATAAATTGACACATCACGATAGCACACTTTGAACGAACGTGGTGTAGTCACGTAGCATCGCATATCTTCGGGATCTTGCACTAAATGTAAGTTAACGTCATTCACATGCGATCTCTCGATTACAAAAAGAGGAAATGGTGCAACCAGGAAAACAAATTGACACACGATAGCCGCTCATCACATCGTTGAGACAGAATTCAAGTGCTATGGATGACCTCTCCAACGCAATCACAGCGCCTCGTTGTACATAAATATTAAGCCGATCGTGGAAAGTCTCCTGCTTGACACGACATGTAGAGAGTGTGATAGTTCTATGCAGCAAGTCAGTGGCATGTTGTGCAACCCCCCTAAGTCGCAATCACTTCTTGATGATACAGCTTCACCCTTCGTGGTCACTGTGATGTCCATACATTTTTTGCCACAGGTAGACAGACAAGTGTCGGGGGCAACCGCGTGCCTACCAAAACCGGGACGCAGAAGAAACGTGGTGCAATGCCAGTGGTACAAATCTTTGACGAGGATTTCCTCTGCTGACTATTGTCGGCTATAGTCAGCTTCATTTGATTAGCTGTGCTCGTAGGTGTTTTCCCAACTTCTATGGACTCGCTCACCTAAGACTCGCTGTATATTTCCGAGGCAGGTTATGTGAAGCACTTACCTCCTGTCGTATAATCTTTATTTGGTCGCTTCTTGCACGTCACCCGTTGAATATAAAGGAACGTAACCGTCGTTTCGAGCCACGTTCTATTATGCACCTAATGAACCGTAGACGTGTATCTCACATCTCTATCTCTAGCAGAATTTCCTGCATGGCTCGAGCAAAAATTATATCTGGGGTGTCTTCGTAGTAGGGCCGTTTCCTGAGATGGTTCTTGATATGTAACTCTAGGCAGACACCTTCCAATCTGGAAATGGTCGTTTGTCATTATAATCCGCCATGGAGTCCTTATCCTTGTGCATAATCGACCAATCAAGGTACTTATCCCGTGGACTGCCGCTGCTGCTATGCAATTTCCTTGGAGGTGTAATGAGAACTTGAATTCCATGAGCGGAATGAGAGATATGCAAAGTGTTTGTCATGCTGTCGTTGCCATAAAGACTGCTGAACCCGTTCTCTCTAAAAACTCTTTATGATGGGTTTAGGTTCTATTGAAGCTCATCCCACGAAGCGAGGACGACCGAGAAATGTCAAGCTAACGGAAGCTTTCACTCTGTCTTTCTCTTTTTTTTTTTTTTAATACAGAAAGTGTTGTGTACACATACGGTGTGCTGCCCTCAACAGACTATGGCAACCCCAACAGGGCACTCTTGAAAGAGAACTTCATCGCATAAAACGCTCCTAGTCAACCATCACCTCGAATGACATCAGTCTCTTCCTTGATTTGTTGAAGCCGTTTTGTGACACTTGTGCAGTTATGTTACAGGTACCGCAAAGCGGTTGAGGCACAATCTCATTAAAATAAGTTCGGTTAATAGCGTAACCCCTCACGACTCTAACGTCAGAATTTTCGTCCCAGTCACGCTCATATATAGTTGTATAGAAAATCGAAATTGAAAATTGCGGGCAACGCTGTGCCGAAGTAGACACCAACTTCGCGTTGCCCGTCAAGTGTGGCGACGAAACTATATAGCACGCGCATAACACTGAGTCTAACGAGACGTCTACGGCGCGCCACATGGAAGCCGCCAGCGTTGCCCGCTAAAGTGAGGGTTATTTTACACCAGGCGTCACCTCGACCGATTCCATCGCAGTTTTGCGCAGTTAGAGTGATATATCGCGTGTTCTTCAGGTGCTCGTTCTTCGTCAGTGTGCAATGTTGCGAGCCATTTACATACTAAACATGTAAGCTGCTTGCTCGTTGCTCCACGGTATTTTTAATAGTCACAAAAAGGCGTACGTCCTCCGCTTTGCATAAAACAAGAGAGATCATTTTGTGAGGTGGTTGACCTTCAGCGTCTTATGTCCAATGGAGGAGGGAAACATACACGTTTTCCGTGGTGGGTATTTCTGTGGGACAACCCAAATCCCAGAGCAAGAGGAATCACACATCCTTTCCTGTACCGTCTGTGCCTTTCACGCCTATCCTCTGCCATCCCTTTGCTGCACTTTTCCACAAACACGCTTTCCTCCCTACAGTACTAACCGGACCTCCTCCTCTCTCATTATGTGTTTACGATAAGCCTGGGACACGAACCCCGGTCACCTCCCACTCAGTCACTTCGCTTCCTGAAGCTCTCGTGAGGGAAGGCACGGATGTTACGTACAAAATAGTGCAAGGGGATATCGACATGCTGCTGTTTTTCTCTTTTTAGTCGGAAAAACCACTCGTAACTAGGGTGCGCATTTTAAAAAAACAAATCCGAGAAACACACGCCGGTAAATATGAAAGGAATTCGGATTTCTCCGAAAAACTGCACTTTTGAGGGTTCTAGTAATCGAGAGCTCAGCAAGAGAATCCATGCCTGGTTGACGGGGTTCGTTCCCCTTTTCTGTCGGAACTGCCTCGCATCGCGGACTCTACTCGAAATTAGGGCATTTTGAGAATGAAAATGTCCAGGATCTAAGGTTTCCGTGAATCATGATTCACTTCCTCCTCAAAGTTGACACAGATGACATAAAAATTGTCTTCTTGAAAGTGCGGTTTCAACGCGGACATTAAGGTGGGGCGCAAGCGAAAGCTGCCTAGTTGTGGCTGGTGTCCAGGAGCATCCAGCTGATTTCGAGATATTCACGTCGACGACGGTGGCATACCTTGAGCTTGAGGGAACGAGAGGACATACGAAGAACTAGACAGGACGAGGCTCGTGTGTCCTCTCGTTCCCTCAAGCTCAAGGTATGCCACCGTCGTCGAACCTTCACCAGCTCGCTTGCCTGCTCACCTTTATTTCATATTTACGTCGTCAGGTCGTTCTGACACAGATGTCGTTGTGTGCAAGTCCTTCCGCAAAAAAGTGCAAGGCAGCGTCTCATTCTTTTGGTGACTATGCGCTTTCACAGGCATCGCTTTTTCTCAAAATTTCGTATATTAACTAATTGTAAAAATAAACGACGAAAATATCTGAATTCTCGGAAAATAATAAACTCCGATAACACCCTCCGAATATGCCCAAAAATAAACTCCGAAAACCCGGCACCCTACTTGTAACTTAGCGATGAACATAGCTTACTTCGAACGTAGCGTTCAAAGTCAGACAGACAAAGTATGAGTAGACAGCGACTCCAGAGGGCATTTTGCGTATCTCCTATTCGAATATGACGAATGAGCTAATTCCGATGCAATTAACGTCCACGTATATTAAGAGCGCGAAGCACTTTCAAAAAAGGGCAAAAGAAAGCGTTATACAATTTGTTTGATCACGTATTGTCTTTTAGTGCCGTATAGGCTGAGCGAATATACCATGGTACTTCATAACCCGAACGCAGCTGAAATACATGCAATAGCCACACTACATGGTTGTTAGGCAAGCGGGTAAAAGTGTCCGAATAATCCGGTACTTTTCCTCTATGTACAAACGACGTTTATTTTCTCGTCATTTAGGTCTGTTTCATTGATTATTAATTCTCCACGCGAATTTGTACGAGTAACTTAGAAATGAATAATGAATAACTTAGAGTGAATATGTACTTACATCCAGTATCTTTGCCGTCAGGTATGTGGTACTTCGGTACCCTGTGCTGAAATACCGTCTTCATGTAACAACCATGAAGAAGAGTGGCTTCATTCTGTCGACATCAATTATACAACAACGCAACTCAGCCCTTAGAGTTCGATTGAGCCGACCACGTAGGAAAACCTCATTCATCTTCGTGTGTCATTCCTGTTTCCTGGCTCTGTTTCTAATACAGTAGGTCGCACTTCCATGCGGGGGAGACAGAAAAATATTACCTTATCCCAAATTTGCCACTATAGTAGTCTGTAATAAATTAATTAGGTGATTCGACTCACAAAATCTGAGGCACCGCTCAAATCCGTGGTTGGTTATACCAAAACTGTAATATCCCTTCAAATCACGAATGACTTACGAATTTGGGAAAGGTCTTCGCTATATGCCTATATATAACCTATATCCTCTATACAGCCTATATCCCAGCGGTAAAAACTACCCTAGTCGGCATGCCGTACTAATTCCTCTGTTAGATGCTGGGAACGCGTGCCATAACATGACACTGTGCGGCGTGCTGGTCTCTCCCACTGTATTCGGGCATGTCGGGAAATGTACAATTACGGTAAGTCATTCCAAATAACTCATTTTGACAATTTGCGACTCATCGAAGTGCCAAATTCACATTAGTTTCCAAAGCTTGCGCTGACAGTACACGCAGATGAAATTTTTTAAATTTCCAAAATAGAAGTTTGATTTGTCAAAGTAAAAAATTCTAAATCAGATAAGTAAATACTGAAAATACTACCATTGTCACATTGTAGTTCTAGGTACAAGAGTGTCTTCCCAAAAGTAAAAATATTGAATAAATACACGCGACTAATCAGTCTGAACGAAATACTTTCGCCGAACCGCGTATCAGACAGAACAAGGAGGGGGGGGATATGTTTATTTTTAAAAAGGGGGGAATGGGAAACATAATTTTTACAAATGCTTCGACAGAGTGGTCATTTGTTTTTATCCTTAAGTCATTCAGTAGTTCCCGGATGAATTCGTGAGTGAGACCTAATACAAGGATGCGTATGTTAGACTGTGAATGCTGCTGCGTTTGTTTCTACAGTGGGGCAAATGCTGCTGCAATGGGACAAATATATCGACTCTCGGCTACCGTCTTGTTTGACTTCCCGTACTTACGTTCACGATAAGGAGGTTAAGTAGTAAATCCATCCCTGTATCCGACATTTTCCACAGTGCCATAACCACTCCATGTCACTATGTCACACCTTGGAGGCGATTATAAACTTGGAAGAGAATTCCTATGCAACGTCCCTCTTTACTGGTAGTTGAAATAGTTATTTTTGTTGACTACATCGTTGTTTTCAACGGAACTCCTTTCAGCCAGTTACACGGTCTCCATGTACGAGAACCATTATGTTGTTTCTATGTCATCCGTCACTCGCACTCTCTTCAAACAGCGGTGCATGTCTCGAATACGGATCTGTAATCATCATCATTTTACACCCCCCACACTGCTAATGCTCCTCTCTACTCACAAGGAAATGAATATTTACCGTTATCTGAAAGTATTCTATACATTATTCTACAGCTTTCGTTTTACTCCGAACGCCGCGCTCTTAATGCGTGTGCCACGTGAAATGAAGCAGATGCCAAAATTCTAGTTTATGTGTCGCCCAAATTAATCCAAATGCCGAAGACATTTAAGGTAGACTGATCAATCGGTACTGTAGTATCTTTAACGATGATGACGATTGAAATAACTTTGTTTTCTGGAAAGCTAATTATTGGATTAATTTGCAACTCTCGAGTAACTTGTATGACACCTGGAGTAAAACATTTTCATTTCGATGAATTTGAGCAGCACCTGGGCCAAAATTTTGTCGTCTTGGTTATTTCATGTGGCACGCAGGTTAAAAATTGTCGATTGGATCAAAGAGAGCGGGAAGCCCTGTAGGCGTAGTATAATTATGATCAATGAGGCGAATAGTAGGTTTTGGTTCTGCTAGAGCTTGAAATCTACAGGCTACTGTTTAGTATTGCATCCTGCTCCACTGTACACAAGCTATCCTAAGGCCGTCTTCACACGGACCAACCAACTTCGGACGACGACTCAGGGCACGACGGTGAAATTTTTTTCTTTCTTTTTTTTTTTTTTTTTTTGCAGGCACGTGGAATATCGATTCGAATATTGCTGACTGTTGAATTATTTCGTCGTATTTTTGCTACAAAACTTTTACGTGCTTGCTTGAGTTTGTGGAGACAGGAACAAAAACGCATCGCAACAGGACACGGTAAAGACGTGTCACGTGCTCTGCTGCTCGCGAAACAGCTGCACTAAAACTCGGGAGATTTTTCCGTGACTGGGAGGCCATCGAGTTGGTCGTGGTTGCGGGTGTCGACCGCCAGCTCTCGAGTTGGCACCAGTTGGTGTGAAAGGTTGGTGCGTATGAAGATAACCCCACTACTTCATCCCAATAGACGAAAGCCATACGAATCGTAATTTTAGCTTACGTTCGATGCGTGTCAGCGCTTTACTTTGTGCCGATATGCTGCATACAGCGCGAACCAATTACTATTAGACCTCCGTTATAATCACCTCTTGGTTAGTACTGGGGGTCTCGGGACAGAAATTACCATTATTGCTAGACCGGGAAAAAACACAGCGCGAAAACGACAACCACGGGAGGAACATAAGACACACACGGGCGCTTTCTGTGTTTTTTCCCGGTCTAGCAATGAATTACCAACTAGCCCAAAAAAGCATTTTGTTGAAGTACCATTATTGATTCCACATCCTCGTATTCCTGGAGCACCGTGGGAAATTTCATCTTTAACCACCACATTTGTTTTGGAGATCCTTCATAATCGTGTGCCTTGCAATTTATAGCACAGCTGGTATACCATCTGAGGTTTATTATTACGGTCACAAGAACGTGAATTGGACGTTCCCTCTCTTCGGTTCCTTTCGTTTACGCTTTTCCTGAGAGCGCACTCCACGCTCACATTGAGTGTGAACAACCTACGTTATGAGTGTCATTAGCGTATATGTACAGTTACTCAACTTCATAACGGTGCTCTTTTGATATAAATTGTCACTCATTTCCAACTGTGTTAGACGGGTCGTGCCCCTCGTTCATGAGCAGCAACAATAGTAGCACGTGTTAGGCATTCTAATGTGAGTAGGTATGTTTACGAACGCCTTTGGAGAAGTGTTTTACAGAGCTCTGAAGTGGGCCCCATTGTCCAATGAGCCGAATACATATGCTGACGTTGTAATAATCCAAATGACACCGTGTACATGGGTGATAATAATTGACAACGTTACCATATAGTATGCCCACGTTACGCACCAGCATTGGAGATTTAAACTCCAAGGTACGTGATTGACTTAAATTTGAAAAATGACCGCGACAAGCACAGCTTATAGAGATGAAGTAAAGTACCGCGAAATTATTCGCGTCCAAAAATTGGAATGTTCGCAGGCCTTTATTTTTCTATGATGAACAGGGTGCTCAGTGAGACTTTTGAGGTACTGCCTAACTGATGCTGCTTGAATAGCGAGGCGGTCATCGTTCAAAGGCAACGTTGTAAGTGAGCGTCCTTTTTACCATAACCAGTGTGATACAAAATAGACAAATGAATAGGCACTGTGTTGTTGCTCTTTTTTTTTTCTTTTTTTTTTTTCATCATTGATGCATTTAGGATTCAGGAGTCAATACGTGTATGACGGTTGGTTTGTCAGAATGCAGGTCATTTAAGCTACAGATCACATGTATTCACGCTCATACGCTATTTGTTACGAACATACGTCGGTTTCTGTAAAAAAGAACGTTCTGAAAATAAATTTCGAGATACCTACGTGTTGCTTCCAGCTTCATGTGCCCAGTGCAATTACGGATCTCTGCATCGTAATGATCCTCACCTTATCCACGCCACACACTGAGGGGGGAAAAGGACTAACGGGGGGCCGGCCTCGCTGGTTGAGTCGATAGCGTGTCCGCCTGCTGATGCTCGCGAGTTCAAACCCGGCCGAGGACGGTAGCAACTTGGTTGAAGGGTACAAGCTGCTAGGACACGCCGTCTTCCGCGAGGGACGTTGAATGTGGTGTGCCCTGTGTCGAGATTTCAGTGCACGTTAAAGAGCCCTCAGGTGGACAAAATTAATCCACAGAACCGACCACTGTGGCGTCGCTCATGATCATAGTTGCCTCGCGACGTAAAGCCCCGAATTATTATTAATAGCGAGGGAATAATCTCTCCTTGCATTTGCCAACTAGAAGGGGTGCAACTCTTACGTTACTTCTCCTTTTCTGTTACGCTTTAGTTTACAAGTGAAAACAGAGATCTTTCTTCACTAATATGGCAAGAGAGCTGCTTGGCGGCCGAGTTGGGTGTTATCCAACAAGTTCGTGGTGTAACTACAAGAAGTCGGTGTTCACTGTGTCTTCGTCCTTAATATTGCCACGAATCATCATCGCGAAACTTCCAGGGCAGGCACGAGGCGGTACATCTCATCCCAGCGCATGCTGAAGAAGAAGCAGGAGGCTTCCAGACACATCGCCTGCTCTCCTGGCAAACGCACGTGCTGTTTCTAGACTTTTCGGCGCGACGCTTAAATGCTTGTGCGCTCCAAGCTGGAGCATTCATTCTTTGGACCAGAAATGTCACGAAGCGAAATGGGTCGGCGAGTCGTCGAATAAACAGCGAACGGTTTATTAGACTACTTGGTAGCAAAACACAAGAGCGATAGCTCTCTGAACACAAGTGAGTCCAAAGAATGAATGCTCCAGCTTGGAGCGCACAAGCATTTAAGCGTCGCGCCGAAAAGTCTAGAAACAGCACGTGCGTTTGCCAGAGAGCAGGCGATGTGTCTGGAAGCCTCCTGCTTCTTCTTCAGCATGCGCCGGGATGAGATGTACCGCCTGGTGCCTGCCCTGGAAGTTTCGCGATGATGATTCGTGGCATTGCCCCCTCCGTTTCCCTTAAACCAGCCAGCCAGCACAGAGAATGGTGGTCTGTTACCACCTTGAACGGCCGTCCGTACAGGTAGGGGCGCAACTTTGTGATGGCCCATATGAGTGCAAGGCACTCTTTTTCGGTCGTCGAATAGTTCTTCTCTGCCTTGGTTAGCATTCTGCTTGCGTAAGCGATGACACGTTCGACGCCGTCGTGAAGTTGAACGAGCACGGCTCCTAGACCATCGTTGCTTGCGTCGGTGTGTTTCGGCGTTTGGATCGAAGTGGGCAAGCACGGGTGCGGTCTGTAGACGCGTCTTCAATTCATCAAACGCTTGTTGCTGGGCTTCACTCCAGATAAACTTGGATCCGTCCTTCGTGAGGGCATTCAGGGGTGACGCAATTCTTGAAAAGTTTGGAATGAACCGTCGGTAGTAGGCGCAAAGGCCAAGAAAGCTTCGAACGTCTTTCACGTTAGAAGGAACACGGTTATTTGCGATGGCCGCCGTCTTCTCGGGGTCGGGGCGTACGCCGTCGCTGCTCACGAGATGGCCGAGAAATTTGAGTTCCTCGTAGCCGAATCGACACTTCTGAGGCTTCAACGTCAGCCCTGCAGTTCTGATAGCCTCGAGGACTTGCTTTAGCCGTTCAACATGTTCTTCGAATGTTCTAGCGAAGACGACAACATCGTCGAGGTACACCAGGCAGGTTTGCCACTTCAACCCGGCGAGAACTGTATCCATAACGCACTGGAACGTCGCTGGTGCTGTGCAAAGGCCGAAAGGCATAACCTTGAATTCGTAAAGTCCATCCGGAGTGATGAAGGCAGTCTTCTCACGGTCCCGTTCGTCGACTTCAATTTGCCAGTACCCCGTCTTGAGGTCCATGGAAGAGAAAAATTTTGCGTTTTGAAGGCAATCGAGCGTGTCGTCGATGCGCGGTAACGGGTAGACGTCCTTCTTCGTTATCTCATTGAGTTTCCGGTAGTCGACACAGAACCTGAGTGTTCCGTCCTTCTTCTTCACTAGTACCACCGGCGATGCCCACGGACTGGTCGACGGCTGGATAATGTCATCTCTTAGCATCTCTTCTAATTGCGTTCGGATCGTTTCTCGCTCTTTGCAGGAGACCCGGTACGGCATGCGGTGAATTGTGCGGGCCTTTTCGTCGACGATGATGCGGTGCTTCGCAATGGGCGTTTGTGTTACTTTCGACGATGCAGCGAAGCAGTCACTGAAATCGTTGAGCATCTGGAGAAGGGTTTGCTTTTGAGTTGTATTGAGTTGAGGGTTTGCGTCGAAATGTTCGGCCTCGTGTTCCGTGGTGACCGCGATACGAGCAGTGTCCATCAGGCAAACATCCGTGGTGGAGTATTGATCTACGATGACGGCTATCTTCGTGCCGTTCGCCAGGTGTTGTGGCTCCGGGCGAAAATTTGTGACCAGGAGTTCGAATATTCCGTTTCTTATGGGCACAATTACTCTTGCTATCCCAATTCCTCGTTCGAGGAGAAGTTGCGTGTTGCCTTCAGCCAACAAACAGCCAGTCGGTGCTCTCTCGCACGTAGCACTCACAAGGACTGACGACAATGAAGGCAGGTTCACGTGCTCAGTCGTCACGGCGGTTACGTCCGTGTTTGCGCGTTTCTCCGGGGTTATTCGTATCCATCACTTGTCGTCTGCTGTTTCCGGCGTTTTAAAAGAGATAACTCCATTTGTGAAGTCGATGGTGGCTTCGTTTTCGACTAGAAAGTCCATTCCGAGTATTACATCCCGTGGGCAGTTCGGCAAGACGGCTAAGCTGACGACGTACTGGATGTCACGCACTTGTATGACTGCCGTGCATCGGCCAGTCGGTGTTACGACGTGCCCACCAGCAGTGCCGATGTCAGGCTCTTCCCACTTCATTTGCACCTTGCGAAGCTTCTTAGCCAACCTACCACTTATTACAGAGTCGTCGGCTCCGGTATCGATTAACGCAATCATCTCATGGCCCTCGATGAGTATTTTCAGGTTATTGGTAATTTTTCGAGCGTCGTGTTGGTGCTGCGTTGCTGTTCGCCGAGTTGGAGGAATTGTAACTTGTCGTCGGTCCGCAGCTTCACCTCCCGGAGCTGCAGTCTTCAGTTTTCCCGGTTAGGGCTGCGCCACACAGGTCGTCTTGTCGGTGACGGTGAACGTGCTCTTCCTGGCGACCTGCTGTGGTGGGGGACGCTCGGGGACAGGTCGCGTCGCGAGCCAGCAGAAGCATTCTGCTGCCGTAGATAGTCTTCGATTGCGGCGGGGCGACTACCGCGCTGGGGGCGGGGGGCGTCGGGTGAAAAACCGCGAAGGCCAACGCGTCGGTAGGGACATCGGCGATAGACGTGGTTGGCCTCTCCGCGGTGGTAGCAGAGCGGTCTGAAGTCGGGAGTCCGCCAAACGTCCTTTTTGCGAAACGGCTGAGAGTGTGGCGGGACGCTCGGAGTAGGTTGGACAGGCCGAGGAGGCGTCCAACGGTTTCCGTAATACGACGGACAAGTAGGTGGCACCTGTCTCAGAGCGGCGGCGTAGGTTGGTCTCGGTACTTCGGCGTCGGGGTTGGCGGTTGACGATGTCTGGATTGCCTGCTGAACCTCGTCCTTGATGATCGCACCGATCGAAGACAAAGGGTCTTGAGCCTTCTCAGGACAGAGGAGGGCTCGTACTTCTTCGCGTACCACCTCTCGAATCAGCTATCTGAGCGATCCGACGTCGAGGCCAGCGGTCGTGGAGAAAGCCTCGTAGCCCTGGTGTCGTTGGTCGACGGTAGCGCGAGAGAGCAGGGTCCTCTCAATGCGGACGGCTTCGTCCAGAAAAGCGTCGGTCGTGGCGGGTGGATCCCGGGACAGGGCGCGAAACATTTCTTCTTTTACGCCCCTCATGAGTCGCTGAACCTTCTTCTCCTCGGATGCTTTGGGGTCAGCTCGCCGGAAGAGCCGCAACACATCTTCGACGAAGCCTGTAACGCTTTCGTTTGGCAGCTGGATCCGTCTCTGGAGCTGATGTTCAGCGCGTTCAGCTCGTTATTGAAAAGCGAACGCCTCGCGGAGTTTGCTTTTGAAGACGTCCCAGGACGTGAAGAAGTCTCCCCGTTCTCGAACCATGTCTTCGCGGTGCCTTCCAGGGAGAAATAGACGTTGACGAGCTTCTGGTCGTCACTCGTTGTTGAGCTTGGCGACCCAATCGTCCACGTCGTCGTAATACTCCCCGCTGAATGTCTTCGGCGACCGCGCAGGGGCTATGGGCGTGGCAACAGGTTGAGCCACTTGGGTACTGGTCTCCGCAGTCATCTTCTTCTTGCGTTTAGGGGGTTCTAATGGACCGAATTCTGCAGGCAGACCAAGCTGTCTTCTGCTTTGTCGCAGTTGGTCTTCCAGGCCGTTGGACAAGGGATGCCCTGCACCTCCACCAGAAATGTCACGAAGCGAAATGGGCCGGCGAGTCGTCGAATAAACAGCAAACGGTTTATTAAACTACTTGGTAGCAAAAGCACAAGAGTGATAGCTCTCGGAACACAACTGAGTCCAAAGGAATGAATGCTCCAGCTTGGAGCGCACAAGCATTTAAGCGTCGCGCCGAAAAGTCTAGAAACAGCACTTGCGTTTGCCAGAGAGCAGGCGATGTGTCTGGAAGCTTCTTGCTTCTTCTTCAGCATGCGCCGGGATGAGATGTACCGTTTCGTGCCTGCCCTGGAAGCTTCTCGGTGATGATTCCTGGCAATATGGCACGTGGAGCTCCGCTAACGGAGTTCAAAAAGTGAGCCCCCGGGAAGACGCGAAGGTCAACAACGTAGCCAGATGAGAGCCGGGCGCTCCGTCGGTGCCTAACATGGCGTTACAGTTCTCAAAAATAAAAATTAATTTACTCTAGCTTTCGCGTCACGTAGAGCCAAAATACTTTGCAGGAATCTAAAGTGGGACAAGAAGATTTCAGTAACATAACTTTGGTAATATTCTGAAGACACGAGATTTAGTCCGTAGTGGCACTTTAATGAGCTTTACAGCGCAGACAGGATTATTTCCAGGGGGGAGGGGGGAGATGGCAGAATGTTTGGGGTGGTTGTGCGTCAACTGCGACCGAAACTACATTGTCTTGGCTCAGAAACCCACCGTTCGTTAAGGATTCATCTGTGTCTACTGCCACGGAAGTAGAGAACTTCTCCTCTACTAGACTATAGAAAAGGTTGTGAAGGACGTCATAGTGGAACTTCGCCTCTTTTGGCCCGGTGAGTGACCGAAATAGGATGCACGGGGAGAGGTCATGGGCCTCCGGTGGTGTTTCATGCTTTGTCACGGAACCAGTCAGACTTTGGCGTGTCATCTGCGCACTCGGTAAAACTAAAAGTGGCTCTCCGAGCGGTATCGAATTGTCCTAAGGAACCGATGACAGAGGTTGCGTGCACGCAAGCCAACATAGTAGAAAGTTTTAGCACACCGTTGATAACGTGGCTTGCTTCGAACCGTATCAACCGGATCCAACCAGTGGATAAGATTCTGAGTCACACACGACTGCGATTGGTTCCAATAGGCACGATAACCTTACCAACAGGTTGCTAAAACTGCCTTGTGTTGAGCTGTCCCCCCTTTCCCGTAACACCTCAATCGGACGTTCACCGGATTCCGCCAGAATCTACCGTGTCCCAGCCGTTCTTGGCACCCCATGGTAACGACAAAAACAACGAGCAAAAAGGCTCCGAGGCGTATTTAGCGAAGACGATGTTATTCTACAGAGGGCTGGAATTACCATAGTCGCCTGACCAAGGGCTTTGTGAACTGCAAGATGAGGGCCTTGGTCACAGCCCCATTCAGGTCCAGAAAGGTGCTGAATAGCGGAAATTCATCGCTGCATCTTGGCTTCAAGGTGCTTAACGTGATGGGTTCAGCGAAGTTCACAGTTGATAGCCACGCCCACCAGAAACCTATGGAAAGCGTACTGGCTCAAGCTTCACAAAGGGAAATACGTCATGGCTGTGCGCGTGAACATGCTCTTACATAGCTAGGAGGACAGTGCGCAACGGCAAACGGGGAATTGGAGTAGGAGCAGTCGGTTACCATGTAAACAAATCATGCCTCGTATTTTCCATTGAAGAGGCACACGTTTTAAGTCAGGCAATGATACGTAGGTTTCCTCTGAGGACTTGGGTCGGAGGCTGTCTCGCAATGCCTTTGGGCACTGCCTTCCGTATTTGCATCCGAGTAGAGCTTCAACGGGTATGCTTAGAACACACGAACCTACATTTGTACCATGATTTCTCAGGAAGTGAGATGGGGTAACAAAGCTGAGGCTAGCACGCAGAGGGACAAGCACAACACTAAGGCATATATAGCACAAAAGGACAAAGAAATAAGGCAGCACTGCTTGTGCTCTTCGGCACATTAGTGCCGTGCACTTCGCGCTTTTCTTTCCTTTCGGCCTCCTTCAAGAACTGTAGGGTTTTTTTTTTTTTTTCCTTCCCTCTTCATCCTTTCATGTGAACCTTTTTGGAATGGGGTAGGGTCCTGCACTCAACGCAGGGAAACATCCCACATCATCATCATCATCCATTCATCTATGTTGTTGTTGTCTTCGTAAAGAAAGTCCTGTCTGCGTGGTTTAATAGTGAGGCACTTCACCAGTAACCAAGAGCTGTGAGCTAGACTGTGTGGTTTCACAGCGTGTGATCAGTACACGGCAGGGTCATGCCAACGAGATAGAGAGGCTCCAAGCTTTGATGCCAGTAGGCGACCCTCTCCTTTCTCTCTCACACTCCTTCTGTCAAGGCAAAAACGAACGAAGAGCAAACGGAAGGACCAATGAAACGGGAGTGCGAAACGCAAGTTTGGTTGAAGCGGCTGTGGGACATGCACGCTTGAGCCAGTGCAACTTTTTCTACACGAAAACAATCGGCTGAATTTAGTCATGAAGACGGGGTGCTGATACACGATCGACGTTCCAAATTCCGCTATCTTTCGGCCTCGATGACTGTTGGTCTGTTGGTCTTATACCATTGTCACACGGGCAGTCTTAACTGCGGTTACGTTCAACCGCCGTTACCCGACCAAACCGCGGTTATCGTGAACCACGGTTTGTTGTTGTCACACGGCAGTTTGAGACATGTTAGCAGCGACCACGTGATTGTGACACAAGCGCCACGTATATTCTGTTTACGCTGTATATCGTGAAAAGAAAAGGGCATAATTGGTAATTAAACGGCTTAGGAGTCATTAATCACGGTATGCACACGATTATTTGCGGAAAATGTCACACGGCAGCGCTAACCGCGATTAAGGCAACAGTCCATTTACTCGGTTACATCGCGAAACCGAGGTAGCCAAGCTCGGTTTCCCATAACCGCGGTTAGCGGCGTGACCTCCGTTTGGTCGACAGTGTGACCGTGTGGTACAGTACTGGACAAAAGTTTACGGAACACGCTCCGGCGCATTCCTTCCACAGAGTGACACGCCAGCAACGAATGGTACCGTACGAACTTACAAACAGGTGACTGGGTTACCTAAGCACATGTCTAAGTTTGTACGGTCCCATTCGCTGTTAGCGTGTCACTCTGAGGAAAGAATGCGCCAGAGCGTGTTCCGTAAACTTTTACCCTCTCTATCTCGTTCGGTCGTGCGATGATAACGTTATGACGTTGCGTTATATCATGCAGCCGTGGTCCTTAAATGGTTCCTGTGGGTGTGCCGTTGCATCGCGATCATCAGAACATATTACGCGACACAGACGCGACAAACAGATACTTTATTTACAGGTTGAGTTCCGTGGCCATAATGTGCGCCGTAAGACCCTTGAGGCCGTCGAGCATTTCTTCTGCAGTCGGTATAATGAACTCCCGCGGCAAGATGAAACCGAACAGACCTCGATCGCGGAGCTCTACGACGAACGAGTGTTTCACCTTTGCCCTGTCGTAGACCCAATCCAGAGCAGCTCCAGCTGTGACATCTACATTAATTAAAACGAAGGAAACGTTTGTGAACCTTTCCAGCCCACCAAATGCTATTCGTGATTTCTGTGCTCGCCTTCCATTGTTTTGTGTATGGTCCCCGTGTAGTTGTTGCACCGTTACACACCATATCATGCAGGTAGGTACGCAGACTTACACAGTGTTTGTCCGGCTGTTCCATGGCGATAATATGCGTTGTTTCTTTTTCGAATGCTTGTCACGAACTTCTCGAGTGTCGCATACTGAAAGAGCGACCGACAGTCAACGGCACCGTTAACGTGCTAGAGGATGTATGGAACAACGATACCTGGCTCTTGTAATCACTTGTGTAGCCCTTTGAATATCCGTACGGTATCATGACAATCTGCCCGTACGAATGGAGGTTGATGTACACCTGAAGTCGGTCCTTGACATTTTCAATCCCATCTCGAATGGCTCTACTTTCAGCTTCTGAAAAAGGAAATGTCCCCGCGAAGTTCTCCGCGCACGGGTTAGCGCTTGATCCAGTCACTAGATTAACGAAGGATCACGTTTGCAAGAAATGACGAGCTACTATAGGAAGCCCTTACAAATAAAAGATATCTATACTCACAACCAAAGCGGGCATCGAAATTCCTGTTGGGGTCGACACCTCGACAAAGGCTCCCGAAGTTTCTCACCCTATTTTTTCTCCAGAGGCGATGCTAAGAGAAGAAGGTCACCACTGAGTCTGGGCGATTATATATGCGATCATCGGAAATTATAATTATTATGTGCTGTCCACAAGCTTATGAACTCCATGACTTTAACTTGTTCATCCGTTTGTATTTTCTGTGTGTAAGCGTCCTGGGGTAGCCAGTTCGACTTCGTCGCGACTCTCATGCCCATTTTTTTCTTTATCACATCACCATCACCATCTTATGTTCAAAAGTTAAAAAAAATAGACAACGCATTTCCCACCGTGCCTTTGTCCGCTTCCATTTACCCAATGTGCACAAAAGGAATTTCAGTCGTTACGCTCTTGCAGCATAGCGCTGCTGCAGGTATGCGACGAAACGCACACCAGATGCAGTCTGCGTTCCTTTGCTGTTTTCTTTTTTTTTTTTTTTTTTTTACAGCTGCGGCTAATGCTCTAGACACTTTCTGGGACATAGAAAAAGTGTTTCCCAGCACTGTACCGCGTGTAAAGCGCCTCCATGATACGCGGGAACCACATAAAAGAACAGAGAGAAAATTCGGGGTACCGTTGACCAGGTGTACTTGTAGCCGTCAGCGTTGATCACCGGGAAAATGTACCAGTCAAAGGTATCCACCATCTTCGTAACCTCGTCGTCGCTGCCATAGGCACTGAGTAGAGTATCGATTAGGTACAGAGCTGTGGCTGTTGATATCCATTCCCGGGCGTGAATACCGCCGTCTAGCCAGATCGCCGGTCGTGTTGAGTTCCCACCGGAGCTGACCTAAACATGAAAGCTCTTCGCTCTTGTCTTTTCTTGTCACGGTTACTGAGACTGAGGTAAGGGAATTTGCACTGGGCACTATTCAACTAATACCCAAAACACAATGTTAGACGTGAACAAAACACAATGTTAGACGTTAGACGTGACACATCTGTAAATCAGTACCCAATCGTTATGGCTGCAGCCCTGTTTGCCAAGCGGTCCGCTTTAGTATTTGACATTTAGTTGTCTCGCGACGTAAAGCCACGAATTATCATTATCATTTGACATTGTGGTTTTCATCTGCCCCCACCTGTCGGAAGCTCACTTAATCATGAGCTGAGGGGCTTGATGGGCGGAACAGGGTCGGGAGTAAGCAGGAGTTCAAGTATATGTCACTTCATTGCTCCTTAAAGTGGGGCTCCGCAATAAAATAACCACAAAGGTTGTGGTATATCTCGTCCCAAAACTGCGCAGATTTTATTCGAACGAATTTATTACGAAGCGAGCGCTTCGCCTCTGTGAAGCGAGAGGCCACTGAAGGCAACACGCTGCTGACATCATCCGGCAAAGGAAAATACAGGTTTCGATGCAGACGACTATGCTGGGCGTGACGTCACGGTATCCTACTCCGTACGAACCGTCGCAGTATGAACAGCGCCACCTAGATACAGAAGGCTTGCTTATTGCCTCCTCTCCTTCCTCCGCTACGTGGACATATAAAGTAAGAATTCGTCTGCTACTGCGATTTGCAAATCCAAGAATTCGTCTGCTACTGTTCTGCAAATTCAAGAACACGCAAATGATTGCACCTAACTTTGAACCTGTAGACTTGAATCTGTGGAGAAAAAGTGCAACGCGCTTTCCAGAAAATCAGTCTTGAGTAAGAAATGGGACCTTTTTGCGCATTATTTAAAGGTTTTCCCATTTAGTACGTGAGGACGTTCAGTCACTACTCGCAGACGACGGTGGTTCGTCTCCATGGCTACGACCGCTGAAAGCACGTTCGTGATTGGCTACGGCCGTTGAAAAGGCGATTCCGATTGGCTGACTCTTAGTTGTTACGTCACGTCGACGAGTAAGCAGGCTTTCTGTATCTAGGTTGTGTTGGTATGGAGCTCTGTTTTCTGCTCTTCGCATTTCGGTTTCTGTTTGCTATTGTCATCACTTAGGAATTAATTACTCACACAAAAGGAATGCGAATGTTTTATTCGGTATCGAGGGGGTGGGTCGTGTTCGGTATGATGATCACTTAATTTTTTTTTTTTTTTTTTTTTTTTTCGAATCGTTGCGAAGTCTTCCTTTAAGCCGCGTGACTTGAGCTCAAACACTCACGTTACCTCGCATCGCTTCGTTTTCGTGAAAAATCTCTCGATAAGAAGTGATAACTGCGTCATTCGGCGCAATGGTTGGCGTAGAGCGTGTTATGCGGTCAAGTTCCGGTTTTAGGGTGCATGCACACAACTCTGAAAAAGACTGTACGCAAGCTCACTTCGTTATGTGGCTCCAAGGCCACATGTATTTCGTTGTTATAGGTGTCCTCGCAGAAGGGCAAAGCTGCAAGTTCAAAAGCATGGACGAAACCCAAGCGCTACTCGACACGCAAGCAAGCACATGTCCACACAAGAAAGGTCATGGCTAGCCAGGCCCAGAACACGCATTGCCAAATTTCATTTTCAAATCGACGTAAAAACGTGTTCCATCTGCGACGGTTTAGAAGCCACACTCTTAGAAATGAACTTCACCGCATAGCACACTCCTAGCCAACCATCACCTTGAATGATATCGTTATCTGCTCTGACTTGTTGAAAATGGGAGGCGTACACCTTTTTTGTGACAATTATGAAGAGCATAAGTGTCACAGCACAGCAGAGCAGCGAGTGTTGTCCTACATCCCAGAGGCTCTTTCACGGAAAGACACTCCAAAATTCGCAGGCTCGTCTGCTTTCTGCAGGAATCTGGCCTCGCTCAAAGGCTATCAGTACTGCTCGGACTTCTCGCCAACTCTGCAGTGACTGCCCTAGATCTTAACTTTCGGCCGTCATCATTCCTTCATCTGTTCCATCATCTCATCTCATCCTGGCTACAGTCGTGACGCAGCCCACATACGTGAGGCCAGCAACGGCAAGCCGGTTTTCGTCACCACCACCACCACCTCATTTTTAAGAGTGCATGCCACAGGTGAGAGATAAAGCCGCCCCTCAGAGGCGGCACTTTGGGTCAGTTTCTTGCGTGAAACATTGCCTAGTATGTAGGTCCCCCTTAAAGGGACGGTCGCATCCGTTCCAGTCGATTTCGAAACTATAGTGTCATTTTATTCCTCCTGGACCACTGACCGCGGTATCCAAAAACCTACGCGAAATAGTGGCGTAGTTTCACTGTTATTCGATGGAATACATTACAAGAGCAGACGCCGGCTGTTGAGAGTATGCCGGAATTCCCTCTCTGGAAAAACGAGAAAACGTCACCCCCTAAGAACCAATGAGGGCGCGACATTGAGCAAAGGAATGCCGCGGGCGTCTCTCAGAGTTTCAGCCTTACGGGGCGTCTGGATGGCTCCTTTCTCCTGGGCGCCGCCCTTGCGTCTCCGCTTAGGGAATGACGTCACGCAGCCGGAGCTTCTGCGACCGCGGAAGCAGCGCTGATCTTTAAAATTCCTTTCTTTAATATCTAAGCACTTTTCGGACGAATAAATTAGCCGGGTAGATTATCGGCCGATACCGAACATAGTGGTATCGGCTTGATAGATGGGTTTCCGGATGCGGCCGTCCCTTTAAAAGACTGGTGAAGTAAAAGAAAACTGTATTGCTTGGATGCGACAGTGTGTGGCTTTCGGGCAGTTGCCGTGCACCTTGGACAGTACAGGCTGTTGCAAACTGCACATGCTGAGGTGCGGGAATCGTACGCCGGATGATGTCTACATCCCAGAGGCTCTTTCACTGAGAGGTATACTACAAAACTCGCAGTCTAGTCTGCTTCCTCCGGGAAACTCGACTAGCTCAAAGTCTCTCAGAGTTTATTTGCTCACGGGTCATCTCATCAATCCTAACGGTGACCGGTCTACAACTTAGCTTTCGACCGTCATCATTTCAACATCTGATCTTTATGCAACAAACGTTTGAAGATTTCGTTTTCTCGTTCTTTTGTCGTGCGTGTCTGTGGATGTGTGTGCTGCTCGGGTCACTTGATTTCGTAACCGAGAATATTGCTGATAGAAACGAGCATTCCCATACCTTGAGTCCCCGAATGGCATTTCCCTCTGCTGTTTTCCCTATAGTTAGCCTCGTTGAAATATTTGGATGCTTCTGAACAGTCGAGTCGAAGTAGCCGTAAATCTGTAAGAAATCGTGATCTACCATATAAAGTAGATTTTACGGGAGGGCAGCCGCAACAAGAAATTACCTCCGTGAGAGAGTGGTACATATCCAAGCGGAAGGTTCCAGCATCCCTTGGTCCCAAGTCTCTGTCCATCTGATTTTCATTCCACTCACGGTCAATCCACCTGCAGTGAATCGTGTAACAGTGAAAGAAGGATTCCAGCGTCAGCATATCATTCCGCTTATTGTACTGTGTTGTCGTTAGGCGTGTGTTGTTGGACCACTGCACCAATTTCCCCAGAAATCGACCTCGTGGGGGAGGGGGGGGAATTGCAAAAAAAAAAAAAACAGGGGTAGGAGAATCCCTGCACTGCACTTTGAGTGCAATGCGAATCTCCGATCATACGGTGTGGGAAAGTGCAAGCCCCCTCCATAACTTTTTCGTTTTTTTGCTGCGGGGCTTGTACGACAAATATACGTTGCGTTCTTGCACAAGCACAATGATCGTAGCTGACCTGTAGAGAGAGAGGTCTTTAATCTGCACGGGGTTCTAGAATCCCTTGCACTCCTTCCGAGAAGGAGTAAGGTTGACTTCACTTCGTCCGTGACGTGCGCGGGAGCACCACTCAGGTGTCTTCTGGCGTGACTGAAGCAGCGGTCCAGTAATGGCATGTTAGCGCTTTTTGAATCTTCCGTTGTTTCGCCGTCAATACTGGCGCAAGTGCGAACGTTACGCACGGACGCTGAAACCTGCCGATGTAGGCCCAAGAACATATTCCGCGTTTAAAAAAGTTTGACGATCATACCTGCGTGGAATAATGCAATTGGGAAGATGAGGCCGTACAGACCGTTGCGAGTGTACCCTTCTGATGTCATTATGGCGTCTGGCATTATTCTGAAAAGCTTCGCTGTAACTACCACATAATCCCTACAGCACTTGATGCAACAGAACGTGACATCGTATTGCAAGATTGCGAATCAAACGATGAGACAATGCTTGCTGATCACGTGGACATCGATTCGGATGTTCCGGAATAAACCACGGTTGAATGTACCAATTTTGCGTCGGTCAATGTATATGTCACGTCTGCCGGAGAGCACCAGTAGATGATCTCTCCCGATTTCATTACATCGGGCTTCACCGCCCGCTTTATCTCATTTCACTGGCCCATTCAAATAACTCCCAGACGTAAGCTGTGCATCCTCCCGGGCCGTACCGCGCAACGTATCCTCATGGTTCACATCGTTAACAGGTGCCATCTCGGGACTTGGCCATAGTGTGACCATCCTACGGCGAACGGAGTCATCTTTCCGTCTGCCGAAGCACGCAACTCACCATCACCCAATCTTCGTCAGCCAAGTTCCAACACGATGCCGTGCGTGCGACGCTCCAGCTTCCCTGCTGCGGCCCGTATCTGCTCCTGAACCGATTGCCTACGTGATTCAGAGCCGCATTTCCACGCATTCCGTGAGAATATCGGCGGATTCAAACCGGCCCACATCGGCGCTCAACCTACTACGGCATCCCCCCTTCACCCACTACTTAAAAACTGCACTCACATGGTCTGATCACGTTTCTCATATCCCTGTTGTCACCCGTGACACGCAAGCAACTCTGGTTGTTGTGTTGAAAGTGTTAGCTGAACGCTTCCCTTCACACTTTACCGATTGGAAGCTTAGATACAGAAATTGAAATTATTTACTCTTGTAGGTTGTTGGTGAGCAAACTGTAGCGAATTCCGTGGCGCTTTAGATCCTTCTCAACCTTCGCAGCTTCTCCGGGTGGTACTCTGAGGGTAACATTCTCGTGGGTGAACAGCAGCTCATCCCAGAAATCCACCTGCGTTTGCACATCAATTACCAACACTGGCGTATGAAGGTTAGCAGTCATGCGAGGAGACTGTCTCTTGCTGACCTCCAGTTGACGCTATTCAGTACCTGGGAATTGCTATTCTGCATGCTCCGGAGGAGTTCCACTGCGGAAGTAGTATCTAAGAAAACCCGGAAAACCCGATGTCTGTGAAGCAAAGGAATTCGACAGAATTCAAGTGTTACAGTTCTACGAAGGACGTTTAACATAGATGACTGTGGTACACTGACCCATAGAAGGTGATTTTCGCGTCACCAGCCCCGAGAAGCACCATAACAATGATTGCGAAAACGTTGCGTCCCATATTCTGCAAGTAAACAATGTCGCATTACATTAGAGCCGCCGTTTAATATTAATGACAAATCTGTCTCGAAGTCTGACGTTTACGAACTACAGCGTATGCTACAAATAGTTTTACAATGGCAATGCAAAAACATGCAAAATAGAGTAGGTGGCTACATGGGTCTACCACGAAAGCATAGATCTTTGCACTGCAATAATGCGTAGCGAGTCAACCTTCAAGTAGTTCAGCTTCAATGGTCCAGTTAATTCACATTGAGCTGAACGGCTCGTCAACTGTCACGCAGCACACAGAATTGTCCAAACGCCCTGCTAGTAATCGTTTCCTTGTTCCGTTGCAGCATCATGGATCAAGGGGCGGACTCGTCCTCTTATGCGGTATAGCACTGTCTGGTTTCGTCAAAGTAATCAATGGGCAATTCACGGCGAAATCCCGTAGCGTAATAATAGCATAGCCGAATGTTATTGACGCTTTCATTGAGCACGCTCTGTGCACCATACTTACTCAGCATGCTCAGTGAAAGACTTTTTTTTTTTTCGCATTTTCTGACAGCTTACCTTGACGTTGAGTAGGAGCAGTTCCGTTATGCTTCCGTCAGGCGAAACAACACACGAAACTTCTCTGCCGTCTCGGGAGGTTGAAACGAGACAGGTTCTTTGCTCCGCGTCACCATGGCACTGCACCAGAAAGTGGTTTGCCCACTCGTATCTCCTTTTTTTTTTTTTTCCTTCTTTTTCGGAGCTTTCCTCTAAAGGTCAAGTTCGATGTGAGTCCACTTTGGTGCGCTCTTTGAAAAAGTATGCGAGCTTCCAGTAGCAAAAGCTGGAGACAAACAAAAGCTGCGCTTATCCTATGGAGCGTTAAGGGAACAGCCTGAGGAAGCCGCCGATATTTCGAACAGAGACTGTGCTTCTTATCAGAATATACTTAATTAATATTTTGGCATCCTAAGGGTATCTGGGCATCTTGGGTATCCGAAGAATGATTTTCTTGCAAAGAGCCCCCGTTAAAGGATGACAATAGCGCAACAACACCCTTTGTGATGCTCTATCGAAGCCGCATTGACACGCTGCCGAAGACAGTTCTTTTTTCCCAAAAATGTTATCCGCTCGTGTCGTGTGTCATTGCATTGGTCTCAACAGTGCGCCAAATAGCCACTTGTAAGCCGTCGTGTTCACACGTCTCTTCCCTCATACTTGTACTCCCGTGTACACCAGCGACATGGCCGAGCGAATACAGCTTCAAGGAGTCACGCTGAAGAATGGGAGATGGTGGATTCCAATCCTACCACAGGGTTTTTCCTGGGTTTTCCTGCACACCTTCCAGACGGGTGTCAGTACATTTCCCCCTGAAGTAGGCCTAGGACGCGTACAACAGCCCATATCTCCCATTCCTTCCTGCTGTTTTTTCTCCATCTGTTCACGTCTGTACGCCGCTCATAGTCACAGTTGCTTCGCGGTGCTGACACGGAATTTCAAATATCAAGCATCACGTAACGTCTAAATGCGTTTCTTTCTTCCTTCTTCAGTTTTCTCTCTTCTTTTCTTTTTTTTTTTTTTTTTTTTTCTAGAGATGAACCCAAACCAACGCGCAAAGTAAGAGCTGCGTGTATACGCGGATCATTTGGTTCCGAGCCGGTCGAAACATATTGGCGACTGCTCGGGATGACCTAATCAGTTTAGGCCACTTTTACAATTAAATAGCTCCCCAAGCAAACCAGTCTCATCAATTTGCGCACTTAAAATGAACCAGCCGACCTCGTTTTATTTATTTTTGCAGCGCGTTCACCGTCAACCCCTCTTTCTTCAAGAGTTGACGACCGCTGCTCGTCTGATCAGGCCACCAAGCACGGGAGTCGAACAGTCTCTCTTTTGTGAAAGATTTTGTGAACATAAACTGTCACAATATCCTCACAATGTCCACACAAGTGGACACATCCTTCTGCTAGCTACATTCTTACGTTTCCTAACAAGCAAGGGACAGTGAAATGATGGCTGCTAGCATCCATCAGCCGCACCAGCGTGTGAAAGTGGTACGTTAACTATTGCATGCAACCCAATAAGGCAGACAGGTGAATTCGCGTGAGGTAATGGTACATTAGGGTATGACTTAACCGACTAAGGCAAGTGCGTGCAACGATGTACTGACAAAACAAAGCTAATATAAGAACGGCGAGAGGTAAGAAGAGAGAGAGAGAGAAGAGAAGAAGAAGAGTGGTAAGAACTGCTATTACAGTGTATACTATACGCAGCAGTAACGCTGGAAATTCGAAAAGGGTAGAAAATTCAGTGAACCGGTAAGGAAATGCCCCAGTGGAAGGAAGTGCCCCAGGACGTGCACCAGGACGAGAGCGGCTCTCGTCCTGAGGGACTTCCCTTAACATGGAAATTCTATGTTCTACAAAATTTATTTATTTTCAGTGAATACAATCTAGTTGTTCCCGTAATTCACATTTTGCAACTTGCGTAACTTGCAGCTGGAGTATACGTATGTATAGTACACGTATTAGTAGTTTCGTTTCGTAATCTTGGAAATCGATCCACACAGTATTTCTTCCTGAAGATCTGTGAAGGATGTTGGAACGACCCGGATGCGCTTGCTACTGCTATTATTCCAAGAGCATGGCGTTGTTAGAAGACGTTACGATTCTTCCGGCGAGGCTTGTGGCTGCGTGTCAGCTTCTCCTTGAGGGGACGAAGATTGCCCTGAAACCTCATCCTTGTGGCTTGCCCGCAGGCAGGAAGCTAAGTTGCCTGCCATTTGTACTACCTGTAGATGTAAGAAAGTCAACAATTTCCCAACATTGCAGGAAACAGCATATCAACTAGAGGGCCATTTTGTAGGCCCGTGCGCGTGAAAGCTGCGCGATTCGTTTGTGGAATTTCATCGAATTGTGAATGGTGTAAATGAATTTGCTTTCCGACTGAGCAACAAAATGTCTCCGTTAACGCATGGGCGTTCCCATGATTTTTTTTATGGGGGGAGGGAGTGCTTCCGGGGGGAGGGGGACTAGAGTGCACCCCCTACCACCTCTTTTTCTGGAAGCGGACGTTGCGGACTGTGCGGGTGTTTAGAGGTTCCTATTATGACACCTGAAAATAGTCATGACCTATGACTGAAGAGCGCACTTTTTCACAAGCGACCTTGGAGCTCCAGGGGGGCCACGGCCCCCCATGCCCTCCTCTTGGTACGCCCATGCGGTAGATGCAAAGGCCTGTGGTCGTGATCCGCCGATATTTCGAAATTCTGTTGTTGTTCGCCGATATTCTGTTCGAAATATCGGCCGTTCACGACAAGAGGTCTTTGCTTCCATCTACCTACACCAGATCGCTGATTTTTGACTCTGTTGGCGAAATGATGATGATGGTGGTGGTGGCGGCGGTGGTGAAGAGAAAAAAACAATAGGGACGTAAGCCGCGACAAAGTCCTGCTGAGTATACCCGCCCAGTACACTTACACAGAAAGGGGCGAAAAAGCACAGGCACAAAGGAACATGGGGGAGAGAAAAATAAACAGGGGAAGGAAGTAGTTCAGCCGATGAGGAAAATTTGTCATGTGTCGAAAAGTCACAAAATATCTAGTAGCTGGGTTTCTTCAAGGAAACGTTGGAGCGCTTTCAAAGCAGACACTTGATGATGCGATGGCTGAGGAGCCGATGTCAAAGGGCCGGGCGTCCATATGCTCCAAACTTACTGCTCCTAGAGCCATGCGACTGTCAGCGTACTTGGAGAACGCAAGCAGTATGTGCTCTGTGTCCTCTACACTTTCACGCTCGCTGCAGTTGGAAGAAGACTTGGTCAGTTTGTAGAGCAATCGATCGCTGTACGGTACTATTTGTCGGCAGGTTGTCGAGGTGGTACACGGTACGGCAGTTTGTCGAGGGGAGATGAAACCGTAACTCAGGGCCAACCATGTACAGCAGCGAAGACCTAGCAGATCCTGTCAGAAGCGTTGAACATTTGTTGTCGCAGTCCGCTGATCGCCCTCTTTACGTCGCCTTTGGTGAAGTAAATGGACCTTAGTTGGACGTGACTGTGCTGAAGTGCTCGGCGTGCAGCAGCATCCACAGCGTCATTTCCTGCAATATCACAGTAACCGGGGATCCATTGAAACCTGATACTATATCCATCTGGGATTGCAACATCATGTAGGTGTAGCACATCATGCACCACTAATGCCAGGGACCCCGTTACACAACCATTGAGAACTCGTAGGTTGAGAAGCGATGAAGCTTAAAGCCATGTGTATACCGTGGAGCTCAGCTACTGAAGCCGAGGTGATGTATGACAGACGTACCGATCTTTTAGCATCCATCTCAGGAATCACGAACGCGCATGACGACGAGCCAGACGTTGTTGATGCATCGGTGAAGGGTCTTATTCTGCTCACTGACCTTTTTCATAAATCTAGACTAAGCTGTCGGGGACTTGGGCCGATACATCCTGCCTGCCCCGTATAGTTCCGGGACATTGACCCTCGCTTCGGGAGGCTGTAGGATCGATGATAGAACAGCTGGGTTTGCATGGCGGCTGCTTGTGTTTAGGTATAAGGCAGCGCTGTACCTGAATAGTATGAGTGAAAGCAGAGCTGGAGCGTCGCAATATGGCACAGCAGAGGATGACGATGTTGACGCGCTGCCGGTCGTGCATACTGGCGAAACGATTCTTGTATCCCGAGAACGGTACAGGTGGTTCTCTTGCCTCTGTCATAGCTACCACGTTTGAGGCAGCTGGAGGAACGCCAAGCTTAGCACTCTTTGCCAGTATGGTCTCCAGGGCTCGCTTTGTTGTGAAACGGAGATTGTGAAGCACTGGTATGTGGTACCCTAGCATCTGGCTTATGCTGGAGCCGCTTACGGGGAGCTACCGCACCGAGAGCCACATAAGCATCGCAGTACGCTCAGTTGACTCTCTGCTCTTGCCTTTAGACAGCACACCTCCGCAGTTCACGGCAAACTCTGATCCAGGGAAACCCCAATGAACCTATGATGCGGTACTCGGCGTGCTTGGTACCCAACCCACCAATATGAAATTAAAATTTATTTGGATGCTGCCGTTTAAAAGGCAGCATCACTTTTTTTTTCTTGTGATACGTCTATGCCCCTCTGGAGTAGGAAGGTTCCAAAACAGTCCAGGGCCCGCTTGCACGAACGTTGAGGCCATGACTCAGTGCTGCCCTTGATAGCTTTGCCAGTGCTAAAAGAAAGGGAAGCGTCGAGAACAGTGCCGTGCGAAAGCTCTACCGAAGCTATCAAGGTCAACACTGAGTAATAGCCTCCACGTTCGTGCAAGCGTGCCCAGGGCACTCTGAAGGCAATGCAGTGGGGCTGGTCACTGCTTTCCTGAGGACCATATGCAATTATTGTCCGCATAAAGACTGATGTACACGCCCCAAGGTAACAGAGCAGGCAGCGTAGCCTAGACGACATTAAATAAGAGGGGACTAAGGAAGCCTCCCTGAGGTACTCATCTGTCAAGTGTCAAGTTATGGGAGCATGTGTCGCCTTTTGCTGTCCTCATCAGCAATCCAGTGAAGTGCACGCCTTGTGATGTCCAGACTGTATAAGTGATGAAGGACATGATCGTGACTTGTACGATAGTCCCTTTTTATGTCGAGAAAAACTGCAACCGTTAGCTCACCGTTCACCCGAGCCTTATGGGTGACTATAGCCTATAGGTTATTTATAATGCAATCCATTGAGCATCGCACCTTTCTGAAACCTGCCATTTCCCAAGGAAGCAGTCGCCGAGATTCTGAGAACCAGCCATTATCTTGCACAGGCAATTTGTGAGGCTGATATGGCGTGAAGCCAGCTTTTGAGGCGGTTTCTCCGGTTTCAATGCTGATCAACCCTGCGACGTCTTCCGTGACGAGGAAGGACGACGACGTTCAACCACGAATCGTTGATAAGAGACAGTTGTACAGAGTATAACGAGGAACCCAACCATGCTATAGCCTTGTATGAAACCCCGGCAGGTCCAGGGGTTGAATACCTCGCGGAGAGGCGTACGACAGCTTCCAGCTTTTGGACAGTGAAGTCTTTGTCCATATGTGGATCTTGTGCCCTGCTTTCGAAGTCTATTGCTCGATACATGTCCCATACCTGCCAACTCTCCCGATTCATCGCGGATTCGGACCGGTTTGTACGATTTTACGGCCGAGAAGCAAATCTCCCGGAAAATGCAGTTTCCCTCTCTATATCTCAAACGCCTGCTTTTTCTCTGGGCACATAGACGAAAACGTCAATCCAATACCAGCCCAATTGCCATTGGCATCGCTGCCGCTTCCCGGAGCCTCTGTGTTACGGAGTTCAGGGGTTCTGGTCATGGTTCTAGTTCTAGCACTTCTAGTTTCCGGGCACTTCCTCCATGTTTTCGGGCAACAAAGGTGCCTTTGCACTAGCTGTTTCGACCTTGCGTACCTCGCAAAGAGAACAGAGACATAGTTTTGTGTCCTCACGTTCTTTTGAGAAAGTATCATAGCCTTGCCACAGCTTGACACCCAGATAGTTTGTTGGAGAGGGCAAAGTCTGTTGCTGCAAAACTTGTGCCCGATGAGCCTGCTGGGGTGAAGTGTGCTCCTGTTATATATGCAAATAAAAGCCACCCTACATCGGCTTTCTCCGACCCCCCCCCCCCCCCCGCTTTTGAAATCTCCCTAATTGGGATGTTCCCAAGTTGGCAGGTATGATGTCCTCTGCTGAGGACCTGTGGGTTCCTGCACGCCCAGGACCTGGTTAAGAGGCTGCAAACGTCTTCTCTCATCAATATCTCCGATGCGGCTTGATGAATGATTATGGTGTGTATGGAGATACCGAAGAGCAGAACGATCTCCATCTCTGCCGGGCGAATTGCTGGAGATGTTTCTGGATAATATATGCACAAGGTGCAGTTATGTGTCTCTAATGATCTCAAGAACCATCTTTTCGTCAACTGCCGTCCTTGAGATTATTGCTTGGGCATTGGTGCGGCATAAAGGCAAGGTCCGCTCCACAAAAACCATGTGATCCCAGCCTTGGGTTGTTATCCCCTTATTTGGGAGAGGGACCAATGAGGTCGCTGCAAGGGCAATAGGAGAGGGAGGACAACTGTGGAGCTGCGAAAAGTGCAGCAATGATTCGGTAAACCAGGGAATACACTACCCGTGGAAACAGATTTCTGCGAAATGATGCTTGCAGAGCGAACTATCCCTTTAACTGTTGCGTTCGTCCTAACTGTTAATTCAGCCTCTGCAATTTACATTGTGTGCCTCTAGTAAAAAAGACAAAAGCAGTTAGTGTTCCAGTCCAGCTGCTCCTTTATCCCATTTTCCCCTGTACAGAAAAGTCGCATTCGTTTCAAGTTTCACGCTATCTCCGTCGCATGGGTCCGCCTTGGCCTGCTAGTTCGGTTCCATATTCGATACACTTTGGCGATGTTTAAACCTGTACCGTGTGTCGTGCATACATGAAAGTAGAGATGGGACGAATCCAGAATTTTGCGAATCCGAATCCGAATCCAAGGAAGGTTCTGCGAATCCACGAATCTTTCGAATCATTTCTTTAAAAAGAGTTTAAAAAGCCAAGAAAAAAGAAAACTTCTACTGGAGAGTGTTTTGAAGCAGAATATGATATACTTATGTTTAATGAAAAAAAATAATAATAATACTTCAGTTTCGGGAGGAAGTATACCCATATAGTTTACTTGACATATTTAACATATTGTTCATCGCCTACAAGAAATACATAAATTATCGAGCCTGAATTATTTCCATAAAGCTAAAGCAACAATCAAAAGCAAAACCATATTACTTTTAAACTTGTAATGTAACAGTTCCTGCCTGAACTCTTTCAGTCCAGAGCAATGTAAACAAACAAACAAGAAAACACTTGTCGGTCAATGAGGCTTTCGGCGGACTACGGAGGCGCCAATTTAAAGGTACTATAAAGCAGTCGAGGTCGAACCTATGCAATCAGCATGACGTGAGAGTGCTAGACTCAAAGGTTCAGCACAACAAGTAATATGCGCAGGAGTTTACTCTAAGTATTTTTAATTGGTAAATAAAAACACAGTCAAGAATGTCGGGGCGACGCCTGGTGAGAAGAAGTCCTCAATTTGTCAAGCAACCCTGTAAACAAGGATACCAATAAACAGATAGATGGCTTTTTTGTTGGGATTTGCAAATACTACCTTTTGAGAAAATGTAATTTGTGTGAAATAAAATAAACAAAAGCCGAATCTTGTACTCAGTAGCTAAACGTCTATACCTGGGCCTTGTTTCAGCACCGTGGCGCTGCTATCGTACGTTGCTCTGTTTGGCCCAGAGTCGTGCGCATGAGACATTTTCGCCACCGTACTTGGCGGAGTTGGCGTTTCGTCGGTTTGCTTCGCCACAGTGTTGCCAGTAGATTTAAATTTACGTTTTTTCGGGAGCTATAACGTCTATGTGAGAAAATTTTGCGGCATTTTACTCCTGAGGACGTACACAATTCAGGGCACACAAGACATGAGGTTGCACCTCGACTGCTTTATGGTTAAAAAAATGAACAAACGTGGTTGATGGATTCGAAAGATTCGATTCGCCGTTTTGGGCACTGGGATTCGGATTCCCGAATCTGGAATCCCTGCCTAGGATTCGTGGATTCGGTTGGCACATCCCTACATAAAAGTATTTCTTGTCACCACTGAGGCTAAGGAGAGTCTGAACAACACACCATACGGACGTCCACTGTGTGTGCATAGTTTACCACATGCTGTAATTGACACTGCGGAAACTTACCCCAGCATCCATTTCAATAGCGGGACTCCTTTGCGCCGCAGAACAGCGGACCTCAAAATCATTTAGCAGCTCACTGGCTTTCTTGTGGTCCCCAGAGTTGAAGAGCAGAATTGCGAAGTTGAGGCACACTACAGGGTCACTAAGGGCAGCAAAAAATAAAAACATTGCACTCTTCTGTGTGTGTCTTACTTATCCAGTCGCAAGGCCTTTTGGTACGCTGTCTTGGCATTTTCTGGGTCTTGCAGGTTTTTCAGGGCAACTGTATATGGATACAATTTCGTTTTAAAACATGTTATCATCTGTGAAGCACGATGAAATTGTGGCTTAGTCTGACCGACGACGCTAAATCGTCGGGCATATAGTTGTCTCGCGACGTAAAGCCGGTGAATCGCGTATTCCATCCAGCGGCCGACTGGGCACCCGCTCGTCCGTGGCTCTAATCCGGCTGTCTCAAACGTTAGAAAACAAAAAAAACTACATTGTGCGTGACCATATCAGTCAAGTATGCCAAAATCCACATGTCATGCCACCGAAGCAATGTTGATACTGTACGTATTTCGCCAGAGACTGAGAAGTTACCCGTCAAAAAGAACTCGTTACAAGTTAAGTTGCCGTGCGAAAAATGTAATGAAGTTAATAACGAAGTTCTTCAGCCTGTAACGTAACTCGCAGTTACTGAGTTACTTAAAGCAAAGAACGATTACTTCCAAGTTACTTCGGACACAAAATAGCATTACGCAGGTGCAGCGCGCATGAGCAGTTGAGTTAGACCTTGAGTTGCCTGCGGAGGAGTGCAACACGCTTAGATCGTTTTCGTTTATGTCCAACAATAGACCTCTCCCTGTTTGTAAACAAATGATGTCATAGTGTTCGACAGCGCCACAAATTTGATAGAATTGAACTACGCTCGAAGCTAGAGGTGAACAAGGTCGCGCCCGAAAGCCACGGTCTTGAGGGGATTACGATATGGTCCCTTAAAGGGACGCGACCCTTGGTCCTGCTTTTCGTTCAATGGGAGGCAGAGAACAAGTTCCCGTTCGTGGAACCCAGCCCTATCCTTCCGATTTCTTTCGGTTTCAGTCTGTCTGCCAATGTCATGATGACGTTTCGCTGGTAGAGGTCTATTCGAACGCTTTGCATCTTCCCTGTGGGTGCACAATGGTTCAGCTTCATTTCAATGGCAGCGGTTCTTACTTCCTGAATAAAATACTATCATTGATTGAATATCACGTTTCATGGCAAAAAATGCAAATGGCAAATGCAAATGGCAAAAAAATGACATGAAGGAACCGGAGAGAAAGCAAGAAAATATGTGGACGTGAGTGAAAAGCGAGTTAAAAGTAACTTGGAACTTAACTTAAGTTACTTTGGCAAAGTTACCTGAAAAAGGAACGAGTTCCTCTGAAAGTTACCACGGCGCAAAAGTATACCGAGTTAAGTTACAAGTTACCAAAACAAGGAACTTAGTTACAGTAGCGAGTTACTTGTAACGAGTTACCTCGAACTCTGGTATTTCCTAAAAACGTTATTCTCCAAAATGATGTGCGCGCCGCCTTCCGGAACCGAGTCTCGCTGAAACGAAAGTTTCCCGGGGAAAGCAACAACAGCGAGTTTTACACGAACCTAACAAAACGAGTATTACGACACTGGTCCTGCTGTCGTGTCGCGGTGGTGTCGCGTCAGTGTGACGGTAAGTAGGCGACATTTTTAGAGAACGACTCTACATGAGACGACAGCTTTCGACTACTTGCATCGTGTCGCGAGGTGTTGAATGTCGTGCCGCACCAGTGTGACAGGCCCATAAAACCGGCACGAGTCTGTGCAAGTGGCCAAAACACTTATTCATATCCAATGTAAAACTGACATACGTGCAAGAAGCATGTAAAGTTGACCACTTTGAGGGTTGAGGTTGACCGCAGCACTGAGGAAATGAAATGCCGATGCGTATTGTTGCATGGTCAGATGAACGAATCCCAGATTATGCAGTGCCTGCCAGTCGAGAGGTGACAGGTAGTTTGCCCTTTTTAGACAGCTGATAGCCTAGATATGGCAGAAAAAAATGAAGACGAGAATGATCCTCACACTTATATGTAGCTCCTGTTGGACAGTTAGAACAGGGTGGAGAATAAATATTCCGACATAAACTCAAATGTAGGATATAACAAGAGGCAGAGACAAAAAGATGTTCTAGCTTTTTTTTTCCTTCTTTTTTTTTCTCTCTCTCTCTCTTGGTAGTTTCTTTTGAGTCTGGAATAGCCGTAGAGGGAGGGGGGAGAATATGTTTAATGCAAATAAAAAAAAAGAGAGAAGGGAAAGGTTAGTCATGATGTAGAGCCATAGAAACTCCAAGTAGAGATCGTTGATACACCACTGCGTACTTTCAGCCGATGACCTCATTAACGCAGACTTCAGCATTGAACACCTTACAGTGGTCAGTTCTGATTATCACCACATTGGGGCCAGACGGCATCTCCTATCAATTCAAACATTCAAACTAGAGTCACTAATAGCTATTTAGTGCCTCTAATTCAAACTAATTAGCGCTGAATGCTCTCCTAAAATCCATTAACTGTTCCTGGTGTAGTGAGAGGGGGGAGGATATGTTTATTTAAGAAAAAAATAACTAACTCAGCCAGGTGGAGGTCGGCTTGCTATTCCAAAAAAGAAGAAAAGAGAAATGAAAAGAAAAGGAGAAGAAGAAAAGGAAAGGAACGAAAAAAGAAGACAAAACTAAAACTGAAAAATCACACACACAGTCACACAATCACACAGCGTCGACAAGGTTCGAAGCGTGGAGAAAGCGGAGGAGCGCCCACTGACGGCCCACTGGGTCGGCTGAAGAACGGGACCCAGTAAGCAGGTCCCCCAAGGGCGCCATTTTCCTATGTATTTGTTCCTATCCCGATGCGTGCAATGCCGGAGGCCGCCCTTAGATACCCCATTGTTACCAGACGTTGGCTTGCGTTTGATTGTAGCGCGCTAAAGATCCAGTTGAAGCACAATCCAAGCCAGGCCAAGTCACCGAAGGAGAAATGGACGACTGCGCCAGCGGCGCCTGGTACGACAGGTACGCTATGTGATGGACGCAGCCGTGCACTAGATCCTTCCGATCGCTCAACACGTTTAAAAACGGGACCGAAAAGGTGAAACACGACACAGAAAGTTGTTATACGCGTTTTATTTGGACATATAAAGACTAGATTCATTCGCAGAAACAACAAAAACATTTTGCCGCTAAACTTAGCGCGCTGAAGTGATCCGGAACGGCAACAGTGGGGTATCTAGTGGCGGCCTTCTTCGTTGCACGCTTTTCCGAGGTGAGTTTGGGGGACCTGCCAGTAAGGTAGCCAGTGCCATAGTGTCGTAGCCAAATTGGGATACACGACGACAGAGGGCGTCACGGTGCAGAAGCGAGAGGGTTTCAGCATTCAGTAGACATCATTCTGGTTCGTTTCACATGATTCATTGAAAAACACATCGTCTTTCCTGTCATGTAGTTTCCGTGTTCCAGACCCCTCATTGCAGAGGGAACAGTGTGGAAACAGGGAAACCACATTGCATATATTCAGGCTTTTTATTGCATATTTTGCAGATTTTGATGCATTGTTGCAGGCATATTTCAGAAGTTAGGGAGGTAGGTAGGCAGGTAGGTGAATCGGAGAATCGAATATTTTCTATGTTCCTGGGGGATGTGGTGTTCAGCTTCCACCTTACAGTTGGCACTCAAGGCTCGCGCCCTCGCCTGGCGTCGGAGTACGTTATCGTTGCGCGTGCGTGGTCGATAAGCCGTACTTCGCCTTCGCCACTTTCTTTACCGTTATGAATACGGGCGCCCTTCGCATTTTAACCTGTGGTGCAGTGCCGAGAGCAAAGCCTTCTGCATCATGATTTATATCTGCTGCACAAGTCTTCATTCTTGTGTGCTCCTAACGAAGGCGGCTATATTTTACCGTGTGACCCCCAATAAAATGCTCAAATTTTGCGAAATATGCATTCGACGCATTGCTTTCATACGAAGAACAGGGTAAAACATTGCATATATTCATGCTCAGTTTTTTTGCTGCATATTTTGCAGATTTTGGTGCGTTGTTGCAGGCATATTTCGGAAGCTTTTAGTGCATATCCGCGTTCTAATGATTACTATCACCGCTAACGAAGTAAACGACTAATCACGTCTCTTTACAGTGCACACTTCGAACACCACTGTGTGTTGGAACACCATTTAATCATGTCGTAACAGCCTGCTGAGTCCCCGAAAAGAGCGTTCAGTCGTGACCATCGTGCCCTTTCTTCTCTGTTTGTGCACGGTATGCATATCAGGTTTTATGTCAATTATATCTGGTAGGAAGCAATGGATACAATGAAAGTTGAAAGCGCGCGTCTCTCAGTGGTACTGTGAGCTACCTTATACCGCACCCAACGTCGAATGCCTTTGGGTCAACCCGTCGAAAAAGGCGTGTATGAATGTATTCGACATGACTAGTTGGGCAGCTGTACCCGGCTCTGTAACAGTTTCTCTGTGCATTCTGTCTGTACGTCGAAGTCTAGCTGCATGGATGTACCAAATATAAGCTGCTTGTGGCAAACAACAAGAATCCTTTTTGATGAACTCTTCTCCCTCCATGCATGGCATGAACAGACATCTCGAATCAGCTCACCAAACAGTTACACGAGTAAACAACGAGAATTGGCCGAGGCAGGCCACAACTAGGTACGACACAGACAAGACCAGTAAGTCTCAACCGACAAGAAATTAACGAAATTAGTTAGTCGGTCACATCTTTAGTGGACCCATCACTAGCTTCTGCTAAGGGACCACTCAGTTTTTGTGACGTTTTAACTTGAAGAAATGACCGAATAAAATCAAAATCAAATCAAATCAAATTAGTAATTCATGTATTAGATACGCGAGTACCACGGCTTACGACAATGATGGCTTATGATGCTGATAGCGAATGAATCTGCAGAAGTACCGGCATTTACGCGTACCTGCCGTATGTGATACTGGCGCGGTAGACAGCTCCCGGTTAGTATACGGAAACCAAACCCTACATGTTCAGAGCATTCGGAAATTCATCTATTCTTTGCAACGTCACGCCAAAAACAAAACACCACAAAGAGAGCTCACGCAGGCAGAATATACAGTAATCAGCATACAGTATATATACGTTGCACATTATATCAATAGAGTATACTCACTGCCACATATTTCTTCTTTCCAAAAAAGCACATTCCAATGTTGTTCCACAAAGCTGGATTTTCTGGAGCAGTTGGTGCTACTACTCTGTACTTGGAAAGGGCGACATCATAGTCCCCATAAGTCTGCATGATACTTCCAGCTGCCAGGACTGCTGCAGTGTACGTGGCGTCGCACGCCAAAGCAGCTCCAAGTCTTTCGAATGCCTTTTGGTACACGCCACACTGGAAAGAGTTTGAAAAATGTATCTTACAGTGCTATTACAATATACATTACGGTGCAAGCTTATGCTTTGCCAACAACGTGTCTAAATATCGTAGCAAAGATCGTCTACATCTAGGACGTCTAAAAGGGCGTCATAATTAAGCACGTTCGGTGTAGACGGACGTCATGTCAATGTCCAGTTCTTCGTCAGAGATAACAAGCCCTGCCAGTGTGGATAAAATTGATGCATCACAAGATTTAATGTTCATTAGCCTACATTGAACTGAAATTTACCTTTACACTCTCTGACGTGTGTTTACATCGAACGATAAGTTAAAAGAAATACAAGGTAAAAGCTACACTTTGTACACATCAGCCAATCTGATTTGCTCAGAAGAGTACTCTGTAAGTAGTACTCGTATCGAGCCAGTTAAATGAAATAAGAACTATTTCAGTATATTTCCTGCTAATGCTTTGTCCTTTAAGTAAATATTAGGTGCCTTATTTGTAATGCTTGATAATCATACCCTCCACTGCATTAAAACGACGGTCTGTGCCGAAATCAAAGTTATTGCTATATCCATCCATCCGGCCGGCCGTCTGTCCAAATTTAAGCCAGTATAGTTTCCCAACCGTCAGCCAATGGTTTCTTGTTATTTCGTTTGTCACACAATCAAGCTCTAATGTTGCCGCAAAATTTGCGGATTATGCTTTATCATAACTTAAAAGAGTCCTCAATCACAGTTATCTAGGTCAGAGGCCCCCCATAGGTGCGTTCGTTTATTGTACTTGCGTGACCGGAGAGTCAGAGTCGTGGCGTAACAGAGTCACCTTACGTCATCGACTCCAGCCACCCGCATCCAGGGGAGACTATAGCTGGGAGTCGACTTTCAAAAACATCTTGTGTTGAACTTCCGAGTTTTAGAACAGATGTCGAGACAATGGTTGTGACGTCGCGTGTATAAATTCCACTATACTATGGTACGATCATCTGGGAGCAGCAGGCCGCAGCAGAGTTGCATTTCTTCTCGGATGCTAGTCCTGCTGCCTATATGCATGGGATAGTCGTCTGTTTACCTCGACAGGGTTGGAGAAAATTCGTGTGCAATAGAGTACTGTAGAAGTGGTTTTTTCCGCGTGGAAAATATTTTCGCGTTTTCGAGCAGAGCTGCTTTGAGGATTGATTCGCGAGAACTTAAATTCGCGACACAGGTTTCCGGGAGTGCTTTGCTCTTGCATATCGTGCCGCCGTCAATACTCGGGCATATTTCGGCACGTACTAAGACATCCGTTGTTCACGTGGATTGTGGCATTCTAGGTCTATTCCTTTCTTCTCCTCACAGATATAGGAGGAAAGGTCCTGTCAAATGGCCTTTAGGGACCCTCTAGGAGGCCATAGTACTGGCCGTGTGCAAGCCAGCCAGTTTATTTTAGCAGTTCTTATTAATTATCACTCGGGGCACTGACCAGTTCGGTTGAGATGTGGTACTATCATTCAAGCTGGTTTTCAGAATGCGGGGAAAGGCACGTTCTGGCTTCGTGATATAGTGGTATATTGCATGTATAGTGCAAAGCATTTATAAGAGTAACAAAAGCATGATGAATTTTCATTTCTTTTCATCTTGCCTGATGGGATAAAACAATCTTCTGCGCTTGCTTAAACTGCCTATGCTACATGGAGTAGAAAGGGTCAGGTAGTCCCGGTATAGCGTCGAACGCCCAACGATTTTCGCCCTCATATGGCCAGAGTTATTCGCGGGAACTTAAATTCGCGATTTTGGAGGGGTGCGCGAAAAACGCGAAAAATAATTCCGCGCGAAAAAAACCACTTCTACAGTAACTGGAATACATCGGAACATTGGGAAGGAACAATGGCAGTATGTGTGGCGGTGCCTAACGTCTCCCCCTTTCCTTTCCCCTTTGTCCCCTTTTTCCTTGTTTGTTTGTTTGTTTGTTTGTTTGTTTGTTTGTTTGTTTGTTTGTTTGTTTGTTTGTTTGTTTGTTTGTTTGTTTGTTTGTTTGTTTGTTTGTTTGTTTGTTTGTTTGTTTGTTTGTTTGTTCGTTTGTTCGTTTGTTTGTTCGTTTGTTCGTTTGTTCGTTTGTTCGTTCGTTCGTTCGTTCGTTTGTTTGTTTGTTTGTTTGTTTGTTTGTTTGTTTTAGCTCTTTTTTTTTTCACCCACAAACGCGTTTTGGAGTAGCCAGTTCTGACTGGGTCGGGACTAACCTCTCCATATATTTTTTTCTTTTTCCAATCCAATCCAATCCAGTATGTAGCGAGCAATATGAACCCAGCAGACCTCGTAACCAGAGGTATATCTCCAAGGTTAATTACTCATCTCCCATCTATGGTGAACAGGGCCGTCATGGTTGCAGGACTCATACGTGGCTCTCACCGGACAGCTCGGTTCCAACTGAGCTGAGAGTTTAGAAGTGCACTATGTGGTACGAGGGGCGTTCAAGTCAAACCGGGGCTTTCTGTCTCCTGAGTGTACAAATGGCTCTCGCTACTTCTTTTTCATCATTTTCACACGCGACAGGCCTCCGCGTTCACCACGTAGTGGTCCAAAGTTTGTGCAAAACAGAAGACACGTGCTAGACGAGATGGCCGACAATTAGGTGAGAGCGCACATCGAACAGCGAATTGTGATGAAGTTTCTCGTGAATGAAGGCGTAAAGTCATCTGAAATTCACAGAAGACTTCAGGCTCAGTGTGGCCGCGATACACTTAGCCACAGCAAAGCGTTTGGGTGGTGCAAACGGTTCCGAGACGGCCGTACATCGGTGCAGGACGATCCCGGCCGGGGCGGCTCAGAGCCCAGTGTCAGAGTTCCTGAGAACATCCAACTTGTGGAGCGCCTGATCCTCAAGGACCGACGGATAACATGTCTCGAACTGGCTCGAAAGATGGACCTTTCTGTGGGAACGTTGAACACTATCATTCATGAACACATCCAGTTTCAGAAAGCCGGGCCTCATCACCAAAGGAGTCCTCCTCCTACAGGACAATGCACGCCCGCATACCGCGCATCTCACGACACGCACCTTACAGGAACTTGGCTGGGAGTTGCTGCCACATCCCCCTAACAGTCCAGACCTCGCCCCAGCGATTTCCATTTCTTCGGGCCACTGAAGGCGTTCCTTGGGGGCCGCCACTTCAGCTGCGACGACGAGGTCAAGAATGCGGTCCGATCATGGCTGCCACGTGTCGGTAAGGATTTCTACGCTGCTGGCATCCAAGCCCTCGTGAAACTCTGGGACAAGTGCATTAGTGCAGCTGGAGATTACGTTGAAAAATAAAACTAATTTCTCGCCTGTAAGTTCATTTTACTTTTGCGAAAAATGAAAAGTCCCGGTTTGACTTAAACGCCCCTCGTATATCGCGAGCAGCTGAGTCGATGGCACGCCCGGTACTGAATGTGAAAAGGATTCAGCAACAGAATTTTCCTTCGCCGAATAACAGCGTGGGTGTTACGCTTCACAGCTAACGCAAGAAGAATGAAAAGGTATGTAGATCCGCTGTCAGCTGAGGAAGTCGATAAAGCGAAAAATTGTTGGATCAGGCAAGTGCAAAGTTCGGCATTCGCAGACGATATTAGCTGTTTGAAAAAGGGTAAGCCCATTCTCGAGTCATCCAAGCAGCGGGACCTCAGGCCGCTTCTGGACGAATACAATATTTTAAGAGCCGGCAGACTGCTGCATGTAAGTCAGCAGTCATTCTCAAGACGTTACCCCATTCTCATTTCAGCACACTCGTACTACGGTGAGCTCTTGATCTTGAGCTCGTGATCCGTCAATGCATTCTGAGGTATGTCCCACACTCGTCCGAGTCAGTGAAAGGTTTTGGATAATCCATGCAAGTCAACAAGTCAAGCGAGTCATAGGGAATTGTGCCACATGCAAGAAGAATGATTCTAGACGTATGACTCAAGTGGGTTCTCAACTTCCAGCATAATGCATAACAATGTGTCACCCTTTTCAAGTCATCGGTGTCGTCTTCGCAGGACCTCTGACGCTGAAATGCAAGACGAAGTCCCAAAAGGGAATGTATCAAAAGGGATACATTGCCCTGTTTACATGTGCCGTCGCCAGAGCCGTACACCTCGAACTATATGAGGACATGTCACCAACCAGGTTTCTATGTACAAGCATATTACCGTAATTTCACGCGTATAAGCCGCACCGCAGATAAGCCGCAGGACGCGTTTTTTGGGACGTTTTGAAAATTTTCTTGCAGAGAAGCCGCACCCGCAGATAAGCCGCGGGCAATACGAGACGACTGATTTGTGCGACAAAGGAGACCATAGAGAAGGCCATAAACCCTGTGGTCCATATTCCGGGATCGGCACAGTGTACAATTGAGGAGGTCAGTTCTGGAGTTCTACCAAGATCGGATTGTGCCCTTGTCGGGTGTTTTTCGTGGACTGATGGGTCAGTAATCTTCCAGAAGACGTGAATCACTGTCACCACTTTCCTTAAAGCTGCTTGGGGGAATGCACCAGGAAGATCAATTTACTCGAATGTGGACCCGTCCCTGTTACGCACTGTTCATGCATCGGCAGGGCAGTGCTGTTCCAGAGACACTGTTGGCCCTTTCGTTAAAATCGGCGTATATGGAAAATACCAGGAAAAAATAGGCATCAGATAAGCCGCACCGGTGGATAAGCCGCAGGGCGCCCGTCAGAAAAAAAAAATCGCGCATAAGCCGCGGCTAATACGCGTGAAAATACGGTACGCAGATTCACAGCTCGTATAGCAGTTTGCCAGACGATTTACAGCGATAACGCTGAGATTTTCAAGAGAGCAGCTAAAGAACTTTGTGGATTATGGAGCATAATGAGAGACCTCGTCGTTCAAGACTATTCTTCCACCCGTGCAATCCAGTGGCGTTTTATCGCAGAATGGGTGCCGTGGTGGGGTGTCCAGACGGGACGAAGGGCGGTTAAAACAAGGAGACAAACGTATCTGCAGACTCTCAACTGACAGGAATTTATTTGCGCAGGCATATTTAAACAATCACAAGAATGATAGGTGGCGCGCTCCACGTTTAGAAACTCTTTTTCTGGGTCAGTTCGCCGCAGGGGTTGACCTTGGGGACCCACGTGGGCCACACTAAGGGAATGAAATTTTGTGTAGCTAGTGCGCCACCTATCATTCTTGTGATTGTTTAAATATGCCTGCGCAGTGTAGCGACATGAACTATCACCAACTCCCCCTCTTCCTCCCTTTGATCAACCCTGTCAAGGACAATCGTTGATTTCGCCGAGATGCAGACCCACTCAGTGAAGTGGAGGCAGTGGTGGGGAAATTACTTTTATTTTGTAACGCATTACCATTACTCATTACTTGTATAAAAAACTAATGCATGACATTACTCATTAGTTTTTCGATGTTAGTAATGCATTAGTAATGCCATTACTTTAACGAAGTAATGGCATTACTCTGGCATTACATTTACGTTTTAGGGCACAAGACTCAAAGATGCTCATCACATATCACCACACCACCACCACACCATCATCCCATTTAAGTGTGTGTGTGTGTGTGCTATGCATAAGTTTTCTTCCTTGCTTTTTTTGTTATAAGTAGAGACCGGATTTTCATGCAAATGCATATTTTTTCCTCAAGATGGTTTACACTGGGGGTGACATGAAAGCACATTTCAGCCTTGTCCCAAACGATTTGCGGTATGTTTTAAGTGCATGTAAATGCATATTTCATACGTTGCTGCATATTTTGCGTTTTTGCTGCATATTTCCCTGCTCGTCAGATAATATTTCGCATTGCCGGCCGCCGATTAGACACTCGGCATCGTGCTGTCTGCTGTGATTCCTTCCCTGTGGGCGTCGAAGCCACTCTGGCTGCGCTGAACGCAGCTTGTGCCCTCTCTGGCTGCAACAGAGAGTATATGACGTGTTCTCTTCTCTGGTGCCTACCGTGCGTCTGCCGCTTTTACGTCGTTTCCTTACGATGCCGAGACCTAAGCCATCAATTTCATGCCTCTACAAGAGATGGACGACAGAGAATCCAGATTTGTGCACCGACGGAAAGATATTATTCTGCAGGATTTGCGAGAAGAAGGTAAAGGAAGGAGCGTGCATGGAACGTTCAACTATAGACGAGTAACACTTAGGTTTCATCCCTTGACGTTTACAAGGCATGGGCTTTCATGCATTGGGGAGGATTACGAACGAGAATCTCTCAAGCAAATATGCGTAAATGGGGCTCGCTTTGCGACGCAATGTACGCGCAAAGACACTTATTAACGACGCAAAGTCAAGGTCGTTCTTTAGTATTTACTTCACAGAAATTCATTCCCACTGCTGTTTGTTTCTTGACTCAATTTTTCTTTTTTTCTTTCTCTTATAGGTCAATGCAGAGAGGAAGTTCCAAGTGGACCAGCATGTGAGGTCGCAGTGCCACGTTTCTGAAAAGGCAAAGAGGAGCAGGACTTCACAACCCCTACTTGCCCTGAGTTTGACGAATTTTGTGCGGACCTCTCTGAAGCCTTTGTCGCGGCTAATATTCCGTCGTGCAAACTCGAAAACCCGACGCTAGGAAAATGCCTTGAGACGTATACTACTCACAGGAAGATACCAGCAGAGTCAACTCTCCACAAGAATTACCTGCCTCTTTTGTACGAGAAAGCCGTGAACGAAATAAGGTTTTCTGTTGGAAACGACCCAATGTGGGCTGCTGCAGATGAGACGACGGACGCTTGCGGTCGCTACGTAGCGCATCTTGTTGTTGGAAAACTTGATGAAAATCAAAGGTCCAGGCCTTATCTGCTTGCGAGTCGAACACTTGAGAAAACAAACCACGGCACTGTAGCCAGATTCGTGAACGATGCTCTCAAGCTACTCTGGCCAGATGGGGGCGGAGTAAACTTTAGGATATTTTACACAGATGCAGCTGCGTACATAATAAAGGCTGCTGACACACTGAAGGTTTTCTGTCCAAACCTTGTGCACGTAACGTGTTTGGCGCACGGACTCAACCGTGTGGCAGAGGAAGTTAGGGGGCTCTACCCACTCATCAACAAGATGGTGTCAGTCGTGAAGAAAATTTTTGTGAAGGCGCCAACTGAAAGAGAAACATGCCGAGCAACGATGCCAGACGTTCGCTTGTTCCCTGAACCTCTTGTCACAAGATGGGGCACCTGGCTGGAGGCAGTCAATTTCTATATGCAACTCCCTTCGACGACTTGAAGGACGTGGTGAACGCGTTCAGTTCCGAGGACAGCAGCGCTGTCAGAGAAGCACAAACACCCTTTGAAAGCCCAGTGCTAGGAGTACGCCCACCTCTCCTCGGTCGGCCACCGTATCTGCCTTCAGTAGGTACCCGGGCATACAGGGCTACACGGAAACACCTGTGCTGACGCAGCTGCGAGACGCGCCGCGCTCAGGGATTTCTCTACACCCCCCCCCCCTGGGGGTGGGTGTACACCCTCTCTGCAGTTTTGCAACACCCTCCCTGAAATTTCTCAGGTGACCCCACCCAGCTCGGCTACCAACACGTTCTGGTAGCGAGTCCAGCGCAGCGAATTACATCAGGTACTGTCAAACTTGGGCTGTGTTGTGCCACAGAATTCCGCATCTCTGCGAGGTAGAAATGCGGAAATCTGTGGCACTCTCAAATTTCACTTTCGATGAACCTATACTGAGTGTCTCAGACCAAGAGCAGTAAGAAACACGGGCGTTACCTTGTTGCAGAGTTAATACACCACGCAACTCGTCACTTGACTGTTGTTTTTGTGCATAATCGGATTATACTTAGACAGCTCACCATCTGTTTTGTTTCAGAGGCGAGGAGTACCCTCGGATTCGCGGAAGTTCGCGCGACAAGCAATATAGTATTTGTTTTCTCTTGGAAAGGGAATGCTAGTACCTTTTGAAGCTTTTTGGACTGTGAGCTTTTCCATTTCTCTGTTTGCTTTATTTAAACCACTGCGCTCTGTGTCCGTTATGGGACTTACCAGAAACGGGTACAGTGGGGCAACAGGGAATGAAATAGTTATGTGGTGGCCCCTCTCTATAGTTACGGGTCCGTTAATGGTGCCGACACCAGCCCCCTACACACACACACACAACTCTCGCAAAATGTTTCAAAATATGATTTGAAGATGATAAAAGCAACTTCAAGCTCCCAATAAATATCCATGCGTCGTCTCGATCTCAAAGCTGTCAATATCCCACGGACGTCTACTGTACATTTGTGGGATCGTGGAATGTCCGACAGGGGAAGATTTTTTTGTCCCCTGGATGTACAGATTATGTCTATGGGATTTGTGGTGTGTTCCCTGGGACGTTCCAACCTCCGAGTCAGGATATGACATGGATGTTCAGGGGACGTCTCTGGTTTGCTGGGCCCAGTAAACCACTCATATCCACAGAACATCCCTATAAGGTCGCGAACGTCCTGAATATCTGGACAGCCAATGCGATATCTACTGGATGTCCCAGAACGACATTCGCGTTTTGGTTTTACGCAGTAAATAACAGATGTCCTAGGTAGATCTGCAGGATATCGCGCTTTGGATATTTGACTGGAGGAAGCAGCTTGGAGATCCCAAGGATATCCATGGAAGATCCAATACACGAGATTTTGGGCACTGGTTGAATGTCACCAGGAATGTCGCCAGGACGTCGCGTGGAGATACACGGATAAATGTGAAGTTTATGACATATCTTGTTCCGACAGCCACATTTTTGTTGTGCTGAAAGCAAGCAAAAACTTCTGTAAACGCTAACTAGATATGGGAGGAAAAAGTAAAATCGTTATATATTTTTATCGTTCGCGTGCTGCTAGACGTGAAAATATTTATCTATGCGTAACGCTCGTCAAGCAACACCGGAATTCGATCACTTTTACAGCTCCCTCAACAGCTAATCACATTATTGACAGTAGGTTGAATTAAAAACACAGTATTTGACATGAAGGAATGTCAGAAACGCTATTGGTTATACCTTGACTCTGCAGGTACACGGGATAATTGCAGAGAAGCACCCCCTCACCACGGCCCAATACACTTAACGAATGTGCCTCAACAACTTGGATTTCAGTATATGCTATGGCCATCTTGCCAATAGAGACTATTGGACTATAGAGACTGCTGCGTGATCATTTTATGACGCTTTTTGACTCCGTGCAGCCTGCCGACGTCGAGGGCCGAGCGTTTTTGCCGGACGCACGACGTATCGAGCTCAGTGCAGCTCCGTTCTCTGTGGACGAATATACTGCTGCCGTCAAAGCTCTTCACACAGGAAGTCTCCCGGTTCCGATGGCCTCCCAGCTGAATTTTATACATGCTTCTGGTCCACTCAGAATGTTGTTCGAGTCTGTTTGAGATGCTACAGGAAGCCTGCCCCTGTGGCCGGCCTTCCATTTGATGCCAATACACTCTCTATTGTGAATGCTTTGGTCTCCCTTCAGATCTGCGTACGCGGTGGAGGGGGCAAAAAGAGTCTGCTCTTTTTAAGGTGAGAGCACCTTTGTTAACCTGGTCTGCCTTGGTGGACCGTGTGTCGGAGTGTGGCCGAACGCTGGCGGGGAATGCTCCAGTTCCTGGATTTCTTTTTTCCTGTTGTTGATGCTCGAAGCATTTATGTCAACAAACACATACATGATGACAATCTGTAATAATTAACATATGTAATATGTTTGTACTTTCCGTTTATATCAGCGTGCCGTCGTCGTCTCAGATATGTATTAAAATAAAAGTAAGTAAGCGCAAGTTAATATTAAATTTTAAGTCAGAACTATTTGTGACGTCCAATTTGTGTCCAGATATCCATTAAAATACCTTGCAGGGACATATCTAGGATGACAAAGGAGGGTTAAAATGCATATCTCACGGACGTCCTGTAGATGTAAGCTGGATCCTCACGAATCTCCAGCAGACATCCAAATATCCAGAATTAGATATCGCATAGACATTGCATGGATGTAAGTGATTTACTGGGTACTCGGAAAGAGGCAAGTAGATTCAGATTCAAAGTACGCGTAAGAAAATATATCTAATATTTTCTTCAACGTACACAAAAAGTGTCTAGGTGCACCTACTCGGACACTTTTACTCCGGTTACTTCACAACACTGTGTGCATCTGTCACTGATAGTACTGATAGTATACAGATGTTATCCTGTACGCGCAGAGTATGAGATGAGGTCAGATCCTGCAAGAGTGGCTCCGCGATATGCTGTAACATGGCATGTATGAAGTGTTACAGCAAACACGCAGCATGAATATTCGTGACAAGCTTCGTTTAACTTCGTGACAAACTTCGTTTAACTTCGTGGAACTTCGTTTACAAAATGATTTGTGAGGCTTAAACCCATCTCCTGCAAGAGTAGATGGGTTTGTGAATCGCGGACTGTAGCATGAGTATGCGGAAAGATGATTAAGGATTGTTGGCATGAGTATCAACAGGGGCGGATCTAGGATTTTCCCGAGGGGGGAGGGGGGCGCTGCGGACAAGTGCCACGTGCATACTGGGATTGGTCCACTGAACCCTATGTTCAAGTCTGGAATTCAGGGGGTCCGGACCCCTCCCCCCCCCCTAGATCCGCGCCTGAGGATCAAGTACTATGAAAATATAACAGCAGCGGCATATCAATTATAGTACGTCGGGGACAGCTTCTCTAATTTGAAAATCACTGCAACTGTTACTCATTGCAACTCACTGGCTCATCCATTACTAAGTTAATTTCTATGCAACAGTAATTATTCTATATTATGTTGTGTTTTCATTGTCTATGTATCTATCATATATACGCTGTGTCTCATAGCTGGTTCATGGTGTACATTATATATTTCTTTCGCACTCTCCCATGTAATGTCATATTTGATATTTGGGGGGACCATGAGAAAACGGGCTATCTGTTGATTATCCATGACGGCAGCACCCGATATAAGACAGGGACAGTAAGTCCTTGTTTCTTACTGTCCCTGTCTCATACCGGGTGCTGCCGTCATTGTTTTGTAAGCCGCTATGCGCTATAGATATATGTATAGATTGCATACCTGAATATAAAGCAGTCCTAGCCTGGTATTGAGCTCTGCACTCTCTGGGTGGTAACTGCATAAAAATGCGAGACAGAGTGTAGCACAGGAAAGTAACAACCCCGATAAAGCATGCTGAGCGATGTTCAGTCGTGCGCAATAATATTAAGAAAAATGAACGTAAAAGTAGGATGCAAGCATACTGGTGTAGCTTCCAAGAAGATAACATTTCGCTGAGACTGAGTGGAAAGAAAGATGCCAGACAGAACACGAAACTCCACAGGACAAGACTCCTAAGTCAGTCATAACCAGCAACCAAGCCGTCTGGGCGTAATGAACTTGTCTTGCGTCTATCTTTTGTCTCAGTTTCAAGGAAGTGTTACCTTCTTCGATTAACGAAATATTCTTGTAACTACTTTAATTAGAAAGGGCACTTCTGATACAAATGTTGCACTCATGTGAGACACTAAGGTTCCCTGTACAGCATGATCCTCTTTGTAAGGTTCCCACGCAGTCGGCGCCTATATGAATGAACGGAAGCAAGCGTCCTGGTGATAGTGATACATATTGAAAACTCCGAGACTAGGGACACGATAAAAGGACAACAACACACAATGTCTTGTTGTCCTTTTTTAGTGTCCGTATAATCTGGGGGTCTGCAGTATGCATCAAATTGCTGGTTCCTGTCAGTTCGCCCATTGCAGCACATGTAAACAGAACTTCAATGTAACGATCGTCATGAAAGCACTTGTTTATGTATATGGATCAGAGATCTTCAGTGGACTGATGTAAGTTATACAGGGTGTTTTATTATTATTATTATTATTATTATTATTATTATTATTATTATTATTATTATTATTATTATTATTATTATTATTATTATTATTATTATTATTATTATTATTATTATTATTATTATTATTTATAGCTTTTTCATAAAAAAAGCAATGAGAGCAGCATAGATGGCGTTTTGCAGTTGAGTTATACGGCCAGGTGGACATCCTCTCGAAGAGAGTATGTAACTACAAAATCAGTAATTATCTAAAATTCATAAATTAATTCTTTAATTTTGGGATTTCGGGCAAAAGCGAGGTAGCAGAATAGGGGACAATCCTTGTTGAAAGTATTTTTTAAGCAAAAAAAAAAGCTTTAAAAACCTGAAACGAGCGCATGCCGTGAAGTAGTACGGTAGTTTCGGCTCATTTGCGTAGCAAAATTCGGTGATAGTTATTACAACGCACATGCGCCTTTCAGGATTAAAAAAAAATAGAATGGCTTTCAGTTTCAACGCGGATTTCCTCCCATTCTGCAATCTCGCTTCTGCACGAAATCCCCTAATTAAAGAGCTGATTGATGAATTTTAGGTAATTAGTCATTTTGTACTAACTGATGTCGGCATGGCCGTATAACTCAACTGCAAAAACGACATTTATGACTGCTCTCGTAGATTTTTTTATTTAAAAATTTGTAATGAATAAAATAGACACCATGTATGTACAGTTAATTTACAACCGAACGCAACTTTGTGGTGGTCAAAAAGGAGTGTTTTTCTGTAAGGTACGCCGAGACTAGGAGGTGACGCGCGTTCGAATCCCCGCAGCGGCTGTGCTGTTTTACTGTTTGTTTTTGCCTGGGTTTTCCGGCAGATTTTCCAGATGAATGTCAGCACAGTTGCCCCTGAAGTCGGCCCAGGACGCATATTAACCCCCCCTGTCCCCCACTCCTTCCTGCTGTCATCTCTCCATCTGTCCACGTCTGTACGCCGCTCATAATCACAGTTGCTTCGCAGCGCTAACACGGATGTTTTTTTTTTTAATGTGGTCTGTAGGTCGCTGTTGTTGTGGTGTTGTTGGAAGTACTGGAAACGTATTTTTATTAGCGACGTATTAATTTTCGCGAATTTCGCGACCGCTAAAAAATCGCGAAAAATTTTACTCGCGAACACAGCTTGACATTGATCCCGCGGAAGGAAACAGAACTGGAATCGCGAAATTAAATACTCGCGAATAACTTCCCAAATGCGATTCGCGAAAATTAATACATCGCGAATAAAAATACGTTTGCAGTATACATACTGATAACCCGGAGACATGAAAAATTTTCTATATGCATCAGTATCACCAGTTCGCCAACCATCCTTGCATTGTTGACGGTTCAAAACCTGACGTTGTCCCACCAGTGTGCACTATAGACTTTATTGTTTACACGCTTACTCTCTATGTGACTCTGCCCAGTGCGCCTTATCGTATTTATATTTATGCTTGCATTCTGTGTTGTTCCCACTTCGCATTAAGTACTTCATTTAATAATGTTTATGTATCCTCTCGGCTGGTAACATAGCTTTTAAATAATGTCGTTCTCATTGAATGTATAAAGCCCCTCCCCCCTTTTGTGCCCTCGTCGCCATGAGTGCATTGACAATAAAAATAAATAAATAAATTGTTACAAGCATTCGTGTAGAGCTGTTCTTGTACTCCAACACTAGACTAAAAGAACAGATGACGCCTCAACTTATTTTTCCAGGCTACGTTTTTCTTTCTCTGTGTCGCGACAGAATGCAGCTTTCCTAGCTTTTTTCAGCTATCATAGCAATTCTTTGAAAATCGTATTTTCCCGTACATTACACAAACGTACGATAATCCTGTTACTTTAAGTTTACAATGAATTACTGCAACATAAATGTCGTTTCGCGTACATCGTCCCTTTAGCGGTAGTCGTCAGAAACATGGCGCCGTTCACAGTCGTCTATTGTCTCAGAAAATGCTGTCGATGTTCCACAACTAACAATTATCGCATTTTGCCTCTCACACTTTTTTTTTTTTTTAGTATTGTCTCTCCCCCCCCCCCCACGCTTCCAATTTCATAGAGCCCTGAAGGTATATAGTGCTGCGTAGTACATATAATATAATCATGTTTAAATTGTACTATGAATAGTAATTTAGGAGGCAGCAGATTAGCCAGGGTGAGCACACTGGTATTAACAACAGAATTCATACTCTAGAGCTTTTCTATACGTTGCAACTGCTCCCTTGACATCGTCCATAGTTTCAAGTAGTTGACCAAGGACAACAGCCGTCTCATCATGTGGGCTCAGGTGAAGTGATTCTGTGAAACATTCTTTTGCCTGCAAAACAGAAACTAGCGCTCATTAGTCTTAGCAGTTGGGGCATTCCACGCCAAATGATCCAAACAGGTCGCTCGACCATCACCGATCTCTTTTTTTTTTTTTTTTTTTTTATTGTGCAGGTACGGGGCTTCGAGGGAGGTGTAGTTTCGAAGATCTCTGTTCAAAATATATTTTCTTCAATATTGAAAGTGCTCGAAAGGTTGCGCCGAGTGAGAAAAGTGTACCTTACATTCTCGCGATCAGTTAGTCTGTGTGTAATTCTATAACCTTCTAGATGTGATTTTTATGTATTAGAAGATGCAACATTCTGCCCTCTAGACCTATTGCGAAATAGATTTCCCTCCTCACCCTCTAAGAGGGTATGCGAAGGACGCGATTTTCACTACGTTTGTCATTTTTTACAGCCTTCCTTTTAGAATCCACTGGTAAAATAAACACGGTCTCACGCTGTATGGTGTTTCAGGTGTACACAAATAATAATAATCATTTTTCTCTTAGTAGTACCTCCCGCGCTAGCGACACTTGAAAACGAAAAGGTTTGCAAATTTGGCAATTTTTCGAGCTGAGTTTTCGGGATGTGGCGGTCCCAATAAAAAGCACTATTGTGTGATTCGATTGTAGAATGCCTTCACTATGTGCTCCTAAGAAACTCAGAAACTACTATTTGGCATGCGCGAGAAAATGCTTTTTTTTTTTTCCCCAAGACCCGTGCTGGCCCAAAAAGAATACCTCAAGTCCACAATCAAAGAGTGGTATAAAGTACTGAAACGCGCTTCAGGAAAAGACACAGCCAAGTCACATTCATGCAATCAACCTCCAGCGCCGGGCTTTCTCGCATTTTCTTTATTTCCTCGTCGCTTTTTTGTACTGTTTTAGTTTATCAAAGTTCTCTCACACAGCAATGTACACAGGAAACAACAGAACAGACGAGCGTCAGGGGGAATTCATCTCACATATGCTTGGATATCGTTCTTTTTCTTTTTTCATTAGAAAACGGTTCGTTTCGCCGCAACTGTTGTTTCAGAAATCAGTTCGAAGTGGTGGAACTTCCTTGTGCCTGGTGCAGCAATGCAGTGCTCGTGTCTGTTAGCCAGAATCTTCCGTTCACGAGCAACATCACACCTGTTTGTACACCTGGAACACCTTACATCATGAGACCGTGTTTGATTTACCCGTGAATTCTAAAAGGAAGGCGGTAAAAAATGACAGAATAAGTAGCGAAAATCGAGTAGAGTGTCGCATCTTCCAATGACGTAAAAATCACATTTAGTAGGTTATGTAAGGTACACTTTTCTCACTGGGCGCAACCTTCCAAGCACTTTCACATATTGAAGAAAATACAGACAAAATTTTTGAAGAGACACCTTCGAAACTACTTTTCCATCGAAGCTACCTGCACAATTTAAAAAATAAAATAAAAATCGGTGATGGTCGAGCGGCGTGTTTGGATCATATTTGGCATGGAATGGCCCAGTTGTCACTCGTACTCGAAATGGACCGCAGTCATACCCCATGCATGTAACAGCTTCTTTTACGCACCCGTATACAATGGTATACGCATATCGATATTATTCATAAATGCTTATTCGTAATTTTTTTCGCTGTAAATATTGCGTACCTTCTCGAGGTTTTGCAACCTCATGTAACACAATCCGAGTGTATGATACATGTCCTGCAAGTAACAGCATGAATCATTCACTGTAGCCCAAACTTGAAAACGGGAGCTCCTCACCCAGTCTTTAGCACCCAGCTGAATACACTCTTCATAAATATCAATAGCAGCTTGATGCCTTCCCGAAAGAAATCTAGGAAGAAATTGACAAACAAGCAAGAATAAGAGAACAACAGGTACGTCTCCCTTCCTTAACTCACAAGGAACGGGCAACTTGTTCCAGGTTGGTGGTGTCTCCATTGAGCAAAGCACAGGACTGGAACATCTCCATCGATGCTTTAATTTGCCCTTCTCGACGCAGTATAAGACCTGGAATAAAACACACAAACGTACTCATTTCGAAGTCTCCCTTTTCTATTGACATATGTACAGTACCTTGTACGTATAATGCATATTCGCACATGCCGTGGGTCTCATTCAGTTGCTCCCTTATGAGCAGTTTGCAAGTGTTAAATTCCTTCCTAACCAAATGCATGTGAACCAGCCAGTTTTTCCTTTCTACAGAAGGTAACTCTGAGGCTGGATGGAGGAAAAGACGAAGCCAGAAAGGGCAATGTGATTTCGGTTTCATGGCAGAGCGCAACTCGGAGATAGTTTTCATTCAAATATTCACCTTTCTTGGGCTTTGGACGCGTTGCAGCATCGTCGGCAGATTTTTTTGATTTTGCATGTTCCAACGCAGTTTTGCTGTTAAAGCCGCCGCTCGAGCTAGGCAAAGGTTCTTTTGCAAAACCGGCCATCGTACGAAAGGCAAATGTTTGTGACTGTTGCTTAGCAACCACCAGCTATTCCGAAACTAACCTTCAAAGGCTGATTCGTCAATGAATAAAGATGCGGAAACAGAGTTTTTCCTTTCCTGAGAAATTCGTTGTTCTTTGTATTTCTAGTTAAATTTTATAAGTTCGTGTGTCCTCGTCACGTCAGATGAAACTGTAGTCAAAGGCGTTGCAAAAACGTGACGCTTGTGGCCACTTGACTTGACTTCTTCTCTCTCCTTTTAGATTCCCTCTAGTTTAAACATGGCGGCAACGAAGCATGTGTCTTGCGGTGTTGACCTGCATTTCGTTCACGATATTTCGGAGTCCCTATTAGCGGCAGGAAATTCTGGGTATCTGTTTGATCATTTGACTCACTTTGATGTTTATGTTCACATTTGACTACAATAGATTCGTGCTGATCGCTTTTCTTGTCACGCTATTGTACGTGCAAAGCACGTTACAACGTGATCACGGGAACTGTCACGATCTGAAATGCATAAGCGTATAAAAATAAATCACAAACCTCAATTTTTAATGGCAATGCAAATAGTATGTTAGTGGAATGGTTCGATGTGAACAAGTTGCATTGGTAAAAATGCGCGGGAAGATACACGACAAGCTGACATTAGAATAGAACCGCTGTTCTTACTGTATTTCGGATGTCGTGTATTCCTTATTCAGATAAATTTTGCTGCCGTGAATTGTTGATATCGCGATCTTGTTACTGAAGTGGTATCGTGCTAAACTTTCAGCTTCAAGTTTGTGGCGGCTGATATCAGTCATCCTCGGTATCGTCAGGAATTCCTTAACAGTGACAGTACCTTGCAGACCAAACCATTTGCCCGATCTGACTTGGTGCTCCCTTCCCAAGGTGAGGAAACGTAAAAACCATTCGTGCATATTTCCTGACCCATCACAAAGTCCTGCTTTGTGTCAGAACGCTTCCATGGTAAGGACACAGAAAAACTTACCCGATCCCATTATATTTGCTATTTGTCACGATACGGTTTATACGATGAATAATGGATGGTATTTGGGCAAATTCCTTGAAGACGTTACAAAGGGCACTGCCACTCATGCAGACATCAGGACAAACATATGCATGTGTGATGAATGTTGATTATGTATTTCCCAGCAACAGCTTGAAGAGTGTATGGCATGGCACCCAAGCAAACATGTTTCTGTGCCAGTTAACCTCGTCAACTGACTATTAAATTGTGTTACCGTTATGCTACGTGACTCACATCTCACCATACAGGTACCGGATGATGAAGGCATGATACACACACACACACAAAAAAAAGAAAAACACAACCATCACCACGCACATGACTATTTGAATTCAAGGACCACCCACCTACGTACATAATAACTTACGTATGTAGGTTAACACATAATGAACGATCCTGAATATGCCACTACTCTTTCAAAGCACTTCGATCTCAGTTTGGTGATTGTGACCCGTGAGTAAAGGAACACTTTGACGTGACAGTAGTGGACAGTGTTGGATATTAGCTGTTGACTGATAGCACATCTCTTGTTTTAGTTAGGTAGTGCTAAACTAATCTCCCACATAATTTAATGAGGCTGCAGGCTAAAATAAATATATTAATGAATTTTGAACTATGTGTCAGCTATGCTTAGGCACTGCTCGTTGGATCGCTTGCAAGGTTTTGGAAGATGGACGGGATTAGTTTTATTCTATAAACATGAGGAATCCTTTTCTTACTGTACAGTCAATTCAAGGTGTTACTTGGCAGGAAGGTGACAGGATTTGCAGCACAAACAACATTGTCTGGCCATATGAATTGATGATGGGGCTATAGGAATGGATGCTGATATGGAGTTAAAGGCCCACATTTGTTCTGTCACTGGTTCTTTGTGCAAAACAGCACAGTGGTAAAACTTAAAAGTGTGTAGACACAGGCAAGCTGGTGGATGAACTCCAAAACGGCAAACCTGAGCAGGGCAAAAACATGTAGACGACCAACACAGCAGCTCAAGCAGCACTGATCTGCTGTGTTGTGTTGTCTACGTGTTTTTGCCCTGCTCATCTTCGCCATCATGGAGTGGTAACAATGTTACAAACATGTACCTACATATGTACACCTACATATGTACCTACATGTACTTCATTTTCTCTGCAGACTGGAGCAGTTTGGTGATACTAAAATTGTCTCGATCTATTAATGTGGACTCTCCTATTGAAATCACTAGAAGAACATCTGAAAAGGTACTGCCAGGACTAATTTCCTAGATTTAATAGTGATGACACAAAGTGTTCAACATTTTTCCTATTTGATGTGCAGATCTTGCACAGAGAATTGGGCTATGCTGCCCATTTGGGAGTGCCTGCAATTATGTTGCAGCTCAGGAGTGTACAGTGTATTAATCTGGCTCGCATGTTGCACAACTACATTCTTGCTGCAACGGCCTATCAGGTGAGAGACATTTTCTTTGTGCATAATTTTTCAGTAAACCATTGCAGAGCATGTAGTAGTTGAACAAAAATGGCAAAGTGGAGTACTTGGTAAGTAGTACAGATGATATAACCAGCGCAACTTGTAGAAAAAGGACAGAAAGAGGTACGAGGACAACACTGAACTTGCAACTGGTGTTTATTAGGACAAACAATTCTTTAAATACTTCTACCAGAGCCAATCACGGAACCTTATCAGAGCTGTAGTGTGGGCTATAATCAGATGCCAGGAATGTTGTTTCTTCCTGAAGAAGGTTGACTGAAGCACTGCTCACACACTTTTCAGTTCCAAGTCATTCCATGATGAATGCCTCTGTTATCTCTCTTTCTATTCTTTTTTGATACACTGCTTCAATTGACGTGTTGTCAAACATGGGAGTGCAACCGCACCTGCTGCAATCAACGGAAAGGTGACCCGGCGGAGAGCCTTGTGATGACGCTGCATGCTCCCTCAGCCTATTCTTGCATACATCTTTCCATCTGACCCACGTAAACTTTGCCACAACTAAGGGGTATACAATAGACGACTTCCTTCCTACATGGGACAAAGGGTGGTGGGACAATGGGGTGTTCAGCAGTTGGAAGTTCAGCTTCATCCTCGTGCCTCTTTCCGCCCCTTTTCTATAAGCAGCACTGGTTATGTCATGTGTACATGTAGTGGTTATTGTTGCGTTGTGCCTTTTATGGTACTTTCTCATGTTCATCAGTAGTTCATGACATGGGTTAAATTTGATTTTTGATAACCATTGTGAGCTTCTGATGACAGTATATATAGAGCCTGAAGTTTTCAGGAAATATGTTTTTCAAATTTGGGGGGTAAAAATCTGGGAAATAAACATGTGCTCTAAATTCATGGGAATTTGGGGGGAAAACTTCCAGTATGGTAAATTTGGGCAGAAATCAGGCTCTATTACTCTTAACAAACTGTACTGGTTTGGTTAAAATTGTGATGTAATTGTGTTTGCTGCCAGACAGGCTAGTGCGCATTGCTACAGATGTTTCAGTGATGGCAATTTGCTGAGTGAAAATTGGGTTTCACCCTAAAAAGGCAACCTTCAATTCAGGGTGCAAATTCAGGGAAGAATCGGGTTAAACCCTAAAACTTCAGGCTCTAAGTGTATACCTCTCGCATACGCTGGTGACCAAAGGTAAGAGATTCTACAGCTTGCACCTTTCTAGGTGTTGGATTTCCACCAATTTTTTTTAGACATTCAGTAGCTCCCACCGACACAAAGGTGCCAGTAGCGTCACTCTAAAAATATTGCTTAGATTGGCAGACCTCAATCCAATGAAGTGTGTGTGGGATGCTCTTGGATGATGTGGGGTGCATCTTTAGTCACCTGCAAGAAGTGTTCAAGATTTGCACAGCTTGTTGTGCAGGGATGTGATTATCTACCTCGAGAATTACAGGAAAATTTGGTTCATAGCACGGCGGCGCATTTGTGGGCTACACAACTTATTGAAAAGCATTTGCACCACTTGCAAGCTGAGTGTTCACTCGGCAAGGGCACGAACGAGGTTTGTGTATGTGCAGCAGTGCTGCCAGCTTTATGTTGTGTCTGGATATAGTGTTGTACCCCACCCCTGTCACGCGGTCAGTTTTGAATGGTCATCGAAACCAATGGGCATCGAATGTGCGTGTAAGAGCATTGGATCCCATGCTCTGTGGCAGGTTGACATGCTACGCACATATTCTATTGCCAGTGGTTTCAGTAGTCCATCAAGACTGATCGTGTGACAGGGGAAGCACTGGAAAGCTGCCTCAAATCCCTCTACTTTTCAGCACTAGTGTACATTGTGTCACATTCTAGTTCAGAAGCTTGCATGACGTGAGTGTTGTGCATCTGCAGCACAAGACATCTTGGGTGAATTTCAAGTTGATATGGATTTTTCAGATGATGTTTCAAGCCTGGGTATTGGTACCAATGGAGTCGCCAGTGGATGCCTGCCACAGGTACTATGCATCGACTGATGAAATGTGCCACAATGAAGATGATGATGGTACCCCACGCGATGACCCCTGGGAATGGTAAGCAGCAAGCCTACTGGTAATCAGTAGAATGTGGATGAAGATGGTGATGATCTTCATAACGAACCCTGAGACTGGGGAAAAAAACACACTAAACAGGAGTCTCAACTGAGACTTGAATGAGAATGAACTGAGACTTGAGAATTGTGACTCCTGTTTAGTGTGTTTTTTTTCCCAGTCTCAGGGTTCGTTATGAAGATCAATTATCACCAGCTCGCCTGCTTTCTCGCCGCTCTTTATGGTGATGATGTTATGCAAATACATGGTTCTTTTCTCGATATGATTTATAAAGGCCCTCGGTTTTCTGCAGCGGCAGATTCAAAATTCCACGGTACTGACTCGTAAATTCTGTGATTCTCCGTGGCGAGCTGTCAATGACTGCTTGAAACCGTAAACATTTTATTTTCTTGGATAATGTGTGAACAAAAAGATTTCCTAAAATTACAGATTTAAAGCACTGTTGTGGCTCAGCATTACATACTGATATCTTGTGTCCTCCCCTGATGCAGCCTGTTGCCTGCAATCATTTTATACCTGCTGAAAGATCTTTCAGCATATACATACATACATACATACGTTTTATTTCCATCAGTAGATGGGAGAAGTCGAGGCTAAAAGCCGAAGGGCTTGAGGAGTGCCTCGGCTCCTCTACAGTAGCAGCAGCCGTGTACATTCATATGCAATAGCTTATGCATCATTAGGGTTTCTCATAAAAACGTTAACTCATTTTCTTTAAATGTTCCCCTACTGCCACCGCTAAACTGCTCACGGGAGGGAAGCATGCAGGGAAGCATCCTCGGGCGAAGTATGCACAATAAACTTGGGATAACGTTATCTTACGCTAAACTACAATCTATCTGTGTTTGTCCTGCAGCATGGACAATTTCGTAAAGCAGGCTTCACCTCATGCAGGGAAGCGTCAGATGAAGCCCACTTTCGGGAGGTGTCGTTCGTACTCTGCGAATAGTCGAATATCCAGAAACCCGAATATTGGGTGTTCGATCGCGAATAGAATACTTCGAGATGGATATTCGATTCTAATTCGAGAACTCGAATATCCACACCCCCATAAAAATAAGTGATTCTGTGAAATTCTGTGTCAAGCGAAGGGATCCGCGATTAATTCCGAAAACCGAGAGCCTTAATGGTTTCCTATCTGGACGATTAAAAAAAGGCTTTTTGTCTTGGTTTGGGATAGATTAGACAGGTTCTATCGTGCATATAAATGCATCTTCTGCACGTTATGACATAGTCCGCATGAAAATGTATGAAAAATTCATATTTTGCCATATTTGCAGCCAGGTAGGAGAGCATTCTTCTTCTTCCTCTTGGAAGGTATTGCTAGATTTGGGAAGGCTTTGGGCTGTCTTTCGCGAAAATTCCAATCACAATAGAATATTTTCTATGCTTCAGTGGGATGCGATGTTCGGCGCCCACACTGACTGTTCCAGTGCACGAAGTACTGTCCACAAATGTTGAACATCTTCTTGCACAGCGCTGCTCAAAGCTTGTGCCTTTACCTTGCTTCGGAGTGCGTTCCCTGTGTGTGCATGGCCGATGGGCCGTACTTCGCCTTCGCCACTTTCCTTCTCGTTTACCCTTCCGAAGACAGGCGACGACCACATTTTGATCAGCACCATGCTGCGGTGCCAAAAGCAAAGCTTTCACCTGCATGATTTATATATGTAATGCAGATCCTCTTTGTTGTGTGCTTGTGAACGATGGCAGCGATATTTCACCCCGCAGTCACTAATAAAACGCTCAAACTTGGTCAAGTATGCACTCCATGCATTACTTTCATACCACAAACAATGAAACACATTGCATATCTTCAAGGTTTTTACTCCATAATTCAGATATTTTTAGTGTATAGTTGCATGCATAGTATGAGAGTTTTTAGTGCATATTTATCCACGCTCTAGTAATCAGTGTTGAGCATGAGAGACATAATCTGCAGTGCATTTCAGACATGCAACAAGAAATATGCCAGTTACACATGAGTATGAAAACGTGTTTATATTTTGTTCCAGGTGGAACACCTTTCGCAACCTATGTGGCACTGAGAAGCGCCTCGGGGTGGCTTTACGTATGTCTGCAGACCTTCCCTCGGAGTCATCTTTGAGGCGCTGGCTGGGAGAGCCTGTACGCTGTGTGGTTATCCCTACTTCTCTCTTCATGACCAACAAGAAGGGTTATCCTGTTTTGTCAAAAGCGCACCAAACTGTCATTCACAGGTTTTTCAAGGTATCCAACATCAGCCAGTGTAGTGCATGGATAAGTCTCGGTTCTTTGCCTTTATGTTAAACTGTCTGTGAAACCTCTTTCTTTTTCTTTTTTTAGATGTCAGCACAAATAATCGTTCAGGGCAGCTGCCACCATGATCACATGAAACACTACTACCAGTATATTGACCACCTTTACGGTGTAAGTATTCATTGTGCAACAACCTTAAATAGGAGCTTTGTCTCACTTTGTGCTGCAGAAATAATTTTTTTTGTTTAGCTCCATCTGATAAGCAGCATTGTAATTTCTGTCTAGTACTGATACAGATAACTTTTTGCTCATCACAGATTCTTAGAAGTCATAATAGGGCGTCTTCCTCTGTAGAACATGTAATGATAAAGTCATATAGTGGCTTGGCCTCCTGCTAAGTTCCTGTAAAATGTGATCAGACATCCTTTTTCCAGTCTCAACCCCTTGATGATCCTCTAGCTGAGTTTTCCAAAGGTTTTGAGGACTACCTACAGATACCACTCCAGGTAAATTTGTTGCAAAAAAAAATGGCATGTTATTCTAATTCTAACACGTGGGCTACACTTTTTATTTAGCCTTTGATGGATAACCTTGAGTCCTCAACTTATGAAATTTTTGAAAAGGATCCAGTAAAGTACACTGAGTACCAGAGAGTAAGTAATCATATTTGTGTTTTTAAAGTTACAATTTTAAATTAATATGTCCCACATTACCCATTTGTTACCCAATATCAGGACTGGTTTACTCACATTCTTATGTTTGTCAGGCTATGTACTTAGCACTAATGGATAAAGGAAAGCAAGTAGGAACGGACAAAGAAATGTAAGTCTCCTTTTTTTGGACATAATAAAACAAAAAGCTACATTATGCTATGATGTGCATGTAATGATAAGACCAAAGGATACTGAAAGGTATCATTTGAATTTGAGCTATTTTAACTGCTTACAGCATACTGATGGTTGTGGGGGCGGGTCGTGGACCATTGGTCAGAGCTGCCTTGAATGCATCTGAAAGTGCTGGTCAGAAGGTCAAAGTATATGCTGTAGAGAAGAACCCCAATGCAGTAGTCACGTATGTAACGTTATTTCTGATGCTTCCTTGTTACACTCATTGCATTTATACTGGTAGTTGTGGAGTATAGCTATGCCCTTGTGTTTTAGGGTTAAACTCGTTTTTTACCCCCGATTTGCATCACTGTCACTTAGGGTAAAACTTGAAAAACAACTTGGCAAAGTGCCGATTCAGCCACAGATATGGGCCCTGGAGGATGCTAAGCATTGCACATTCATCACGGCCGTTCCACATCTCGTGTTCAACTAAGATGCGATAAGCGCCCTTTTTTATATTTCACCCAAAAATCTGCTTTTCACCCCAATGTTACCGTTTTACAGCTCCAGAGATAAAACCCGATTTTTACCCCCAATGTAGTTAAAGAAATTAAACCGGAAAACACAAGGTCCTAAGTATAATCTACAAAAGTTGACGTGGGGGAAGTATGAACGTTTTTCACTGTGTTTTCATTTTAAATAGAATACAGTAGTACATCTGCGTAGTGAACCTGCATATGATGAAGGTATGGATGTACTGATGTAAACCTTTGGCACTATATTTTGAATCCCCAGCCATGTACTGCTGATATAGTGGAGTTTTAGTTGTCTAACCAACTTCACTCTAAAGGCGTTCTAGTGTACATACATCCTCATCAATGGGTCAGCCTCTATATAATAGTGCACTGGTGTTGTTGCAAGTCCTGACTGTACATTTGTGTATGTTGGAAGTGTCTCTGATGTGGCCACGAAACAGATGTTAGTCTTTTCCCTCTGTCACTACAAGAAGAAGAATTGGTCATGAAAATGAATAGAACTCTGCTGTGGCTCCTGCAGGCAAACAAGTACCCTAAGAGCTTGGCAGATCCACAGCTGCTACATGCATGCTAGTTCTTGCACTGCCATAAAATCGCACTGAGTGTGGATACATTCTGTGTTTCTTGCATATCCCAAACTATGTAACCTTGCAGATTTAAATTTTATGCGCAACTTCTGGATGAAGTACGTTTTTCAAACAGGGCTCTCTTAGCCACAGCACAAGCAAGCAAATGAACCATAAACGAAATAAGTAATTTTTGGAGGGCCAAGGTGTGGCCACAAAACGTGTGCAGAAAGCTAAAGTTTAATTGTGTGTCCATATTTATTTCCCTTTAGTTAGTAACAGATTTAGTAACCTCGGTAAAAATGAGTTACAAACTCCAGTCTCAAAACTCATGTACAGCGCCAGTCTATCCCTGTACATTAAAATCTGCCCAGTATGCAAAGTTCATACTCAGTTATGATAAATCTGTCATAACAGCCTCACTGAAAATGAACCAAAATGTGCATGAGCTCTCTAGAAATTGTCAGTGGATACATATTTATTTATTTATTTATTTATGGAAGTACCTCAAGTGCCTGCAAGGGCATTACATGAGGGGGGAACATTGTTACATAATTATGTGATGGATATCTGAATACACAATAAGGTACATAACTACATATGGTACTACATGTGATACAAAAGAAACATACTGTACAGGATATTGTTGTGTCCGCTCAGCCAGACATCCCATTCCAGAATCCTTTATTGATAGTGATCCTCATGGTGCTTCTTACCCTCGCGCGCTATCGGCTCTGCGCGACACCACAGATATGTATACATTAAATGGACAGTGAAATGTGAATGGCTAAGTATTAATACAATGAGAGTAGCAGGGACAGTTCACTGTGAAACTTGTTAAAATCGTGTACGTAGACGAGCGGCAGAGGAAGGCCATTCTGGTCGATAATGGTTCGCCGAAAGAATGACTGAGAGAACATTGACGTGTTGAAGGGAATCTGCTGAAGCTTAAGTGAGTGATCAAGCCTGCATGAAATTTAATGCGCAGGAAACATGAGGCTGGTTCTGAAAGACTGAGTATGGAAAAATTTATGAAAAAGACAAAGTGACTCATAGCTAGTACCACTCCACCCCTTCCCTTGCATCAGGGTCATAAATATTGCATTGTAGAGTGCCATTGGGTGTGATGTATGATTTGCCTTGCATTGGAGCAGCTTATACACATGTCAGTTGGATTTTTCCAAAACCCAGCATTATTATTATTTTTTTTTTTTTAATTGACTCGAGTACCAACCAGCCATATGTGTCTAGTGTGTTCTAGGCAGTGTTCCAGGGATTCTAGACAGTGAGAGCCTTGAGCGAATCATCTCCCATGTTGTCAGCATCATTTTGTTTTGGATTGTACACATGGACATGATTTCACATGACAAGAATAGTTTGCTGAGGAGCCTCCTGGCTATGGCAGAGTTAGGGATGAGTTGGATCTGGAGAATTGGTCTCTGGTGCAGCAACCCAGAAGCAAAATGCTTCGGGCAGGGGAAACCAATACCTCTCGATAAATGTGATATTTAAGAAATTTTAAAAAGCCTCTTGGTAAACTGCATTTGTCTGCTTTTTCGAGCACCATTTTTGTGGCCATCCACATATGGTGCAGTTCAGTTAAGTGGAATGAACTCTGGGGGGAATTTTGTATCTAGTATTCACTGCAGTGATATCAGTTTGATCTACCATACTTTTTATTAGATGAAGTTGATCAATTACTGTACGACTGTATTACAGATTACTCAACCAAAAACGGGAGTCTTGGCAGGAGAGAGTGACTGTGGTGTCATGTGATATGAGAGAGTTCAGTCCACCAGAGAAAGCAGACATCTTGGTGTCTGAACTTCTGGGGTCATTTGGGGATAATGAACTATCCCCGGAATGCTTAGATGGTGCACAAAGGTTCCTCAAAGGTGAGCTAAAAGACATGTATTTCTTAGTGGATGACAGTGAGTCTATGAGTGACATGGTGCCCCTTTTGGGGCTTCTGATATGTTCACTCTTGCGTGCTACCCTGCCAGAGGATGGTGTCAGCATACCAGCGTCATACCAGTCATTCCTGGGCCCGATCCAGTCGCATAAACTATACAGTGAACTAGCTGGTATGCGGGAGAGGGACAAGCAGCCACTGGTAAGCTCATGATATTGCAAATATAGCTGCGATTGTCTTGCCTTTAACTAGAAGAAGTGCCTCGAGGTAAGGGATGACCCAGAGTCCTTTTATAAAGGCTCAGTACCAGTTGCCCTCCGAGTAAAGTGCGCACAGATTGGTGAACTGGGGGCTATCTCAGATCCAGATTGAATTATCTGCTGTGCACTGCTTCCACATTTGAAAAAACAAACCACCTTTTCCATAGAAATGTACAAGACATTGCTTGTTTCTTCATTATTGGTTCTATTAATGGGTATTGGTTAGAAGATGTTGATTGCCACTTACCCAGACTGCTTCATTTTGTTCATGCTCAAGTTCTACAGTAGAACTTGTAGGCAGGAACACACAGGCAGGAACGCGTGAGAAACTGCCCAAGCAAGCAATGGCCTATGGCCGACGGTTGGCAAAAGGTCGGATGACAGTTGGCCAACGACTCTTTCGGCCATCCAACGTTGGCGCAACATTGCATAATGATAGGCAGAGCGAGGCTTGGAAAGCCGTCGGCCAGGGTACAGATCTGTATCAAGAAACGAGCTCGTTGGCCAAGCACTTGCCAAAGCGTTGATCAATCTCGCCTGGGGAAGAGGGAAACGTAGAATGGTCTAGCGCTGCATAAGTTCGACTTTCGATGGACCAAGGAAATTTCTCAAAACTAAAGCAGTAAGAAACAGAAGCATTACCTTCATGGCGACTTAATACGACAAGCAATTCATCAGTTCAGTGTCGTTTGTGTACGCGCCAAATTAAACTTAGACACGCCTCACCCTTTATTTTGACACACGCGCGAACAGGTCTCTCAGATGACGCACCCCGAAAGTCGCTAGAGAGGCGTGTTAGCTTAGCTCAATTGGTAGAGCCCTGGACCGGTAATCCAGAAGATGTGGGTTCGATCCCTACAGCTGGCTAAACTTTTCAGTGACTTTCATTTTTCATCGTAGGTCTCTCGAATTTGCGGAAGCTCGCGGGACAAGTTATGTATAGTATCTGTTTTTCCTCAGGAAACGTTGTGGGAAATACGAGCAACGAACAAATAATGGTATATCGTTACCTTACGCCGCGAGACAGTTGAATCCGAAAATGAGGGACGCCGCAGGAATGCTTTGGTCTGTATCTTGGCACAAGCTTGGCACAATATAGGCTGGCCAATGCTTGGCAAATCGTTGACCAAGGTACAGATCCGTATCTAGAAACAAGCTTGTTGGCCGATGATGTACCAAGCAAAACCAGGTAGGCCAGCCTAACTATAGCCTAGCTTGGCCCAACCTTTGTTTGTTGCTTGGGTGTAAGGTAAGCCTCAAACAGCAACTGAACATCTGCATCGCCATCATCTCCATCTTTGTCTTCTCAGTAAGGCTGTCTTTTCGAACCACTACATCTTGGTGGAGGTGTAAGGATTCTTTCTAAAAGCGTCTGGAACTTTGGAGCCTGCCCATGACAACTAATGATGGTCAAGCTGTTGATGGCAACGAGACTGCCCCACTCAGAGCAATGGCAGTGCTAGCTATTCCTGCTCTGGTGGTTGAGCAGTGGGACCCACCTTTGTTTAGTAGTACCGACAGCCATCATGTCGACATCAGAAGAGGTGGGATGGCACAAGCAAACTCAATAATGTTGCCTGCTACCCGACCGGTGTGACTAAGACACCGATTTTTAACCACGAAAGCAACTTCTGTGGCTGGGAAAAATTTGCAGGATTGCTTCGGGATGTGTTTGGTATGTCCGCATTCTGAAAGTTGGACACTGAGAAGAAACTTCGTTCATGTGTTCAACAGCCTGAAGAGGATACGGTATTGCCATGTAAGCACTGCAATCCTGAAACAAAGGGAAAATTAGTGCCATACCAAAGAACACACGAGGTCCTCAGGATGTCCCCGCAGTGTCATTGTGTCCTCGTCCTTCGAGGTTATCCTCAGGACGTCCTGAAGATAACACTCTCCGCCCGGGACTCTAGTACAAGTCACTAACAAAAGAAACTTAGTTACACTAGTGATTTACCTCGCACTCTGCTGATTATTGCAGCAGACGTAAACCGGTTCGAACCGATAAATATCGTTCAAACCGTTATTTTGGCTGCGCTGAACCCGAACCCGAACCGAACCGAAACTTGAACCGAACCCCCCAAAATAACGTTCCGAGCCCTGCTAGAAACAAACAGCGAGATTGTATTGCGGAAGTTAATCAAGATGCATGGAAAAGAGAAGTTATCAGGACCAGGGTGTCAGAGCGAATCGAAAACCGAAAAAAAAACGCTATTTTGGTGCGAACCGGAACGGAATCGAAACCGTATACGTTTTTTTTTGCTCAGGAGGGAAACCGAAACATTAATTTAACGGTTTTCGGTCCAAGAAAAAATTTCGCCGGTTGGACTACGAGTAGGCGAATGAAACTGTCGTCGTGTTTTCTGAAGGCATGTCATGGATACTTTACGAGGGTTACGGTTACGGTGCAATGTATGTCGGTATACTATGACCCTTAGGCTCCCTTTGTGACGTTTTATCGTTCGCGCACAATGACTTAGATGTACATCCCAAACGGAACAAAACTTCCCGTGGTGTCCCTGGGGATATCCTTCCCCGGAAATACGGATCTCCCTGGGAGGCAGACATTTTTCCGACGGACGTCCCCCACATCTCCAAGTGGCTACGGTTTGGACTTACCATAAATATCCGTCGTTTGTCCTCACAGGAGGTTATACCGAGATGCCCGGACATTGCACGGACGTTTGCGTAGGTGCTCAGGGCCCTGCATTTTCTCATTATTATTGATACTGTTTTATTGAGTTGCTGCGTAAGTGAACAGATTCTTACTAGGGCTGTAGGCGTTTGCTTTCGCAATTTTGTTTCAGGCTCGGCCATTGCATCTTTCTTTCCCTGTTGCTCGTTTTTGTTTTGTTTCTGGTATTTCCGTTACGGACAACGAGCACAAAAAAAGTAAAAGACGTACATATACAAGCTCTTAGAACAATGAAGATCACTTTGAAAGTCAGTGGCATACCTTTCAAAGCGAAGACAGATACTATATATTGCTTGTCTCGCGAGCTTCCACAAATTCGGGAGTCCAGTCTGCCTGCGAGTCAAACTAAAGGGAGAGATTCTTTAGATTAATGCGATTTCGTATACTTGTAACAGTGGACTGTAGAACTGCTTGGCGTATTAACTCACTATGACGTAACATCTGCGTTTCTTACTGCCTTTGGTGTGAGTCATTCAGTTGTCTCATCAGAAGTCGAACTCACGCCGCGACACACCTTGCCATGTTTCCCTCTCTCCTGCGATAATGCTTCATTTAACATCCCGTCATGGGCCTTATTCGGACAATTGTTCAAACGGCCGTTACGACATACCTGCGGATGTACGGCTAGGGACGTCCATCAACGTCGCTCTCAGGGATGTCCACCTGACATCAATTTCAGGACATGGACGTTGGAATCTATTTCGGACGTCTGCAGGAGATAGTGTTCTGTCTGGGATGTGACCGGTTGTGACTCTCTACCAATGTGGCGTAGTGTTTGTTTTAATTTCATCTGCCCAAACTCTTCTCAACTAAACAGCGACCCAAGGAGGCTGCGAAACGGCTTCTCTATCGGTAATGTCGCGCAACGTGTCCCTTGTTTGAGAGCAGCGAAGTTGAATACATTTACGTATACGTGAGGCAAGCACATGCGAAGTGGCGCCTCGTTTGTGGACAGGACTCGAACAAAAGAAAACGGAGCCGTCGAGCGCGTTTGTGACTGTGAGTGAAGGTGTTCCTCGATTTGCGTCATACTCGTGCGGTAGTGCTTGCTGGCGAGGAAGCAGCAACAGGCATTCGGATGGGACGCAATCGCACCAATCCAGCAAGAAAGTACTTTACGTATGACATCACAACGAACAAGTCCGTCTGTATCAAGCGCTTCAAGAAAGGAGAAAGACTATTTGAACAGACTGTCACCTACAAGAACCAGGAGCTACCAATTTCGCAGCTATTAATATTAAATACCATGTATGCGGAATAAACGGGCTTACATTTTGCAACATTGTTTTTTTTTTCTGGGAATGAATATGCCCACCAGAACCGTTATTGCTCCAGAGCAGAACCGGTACCGGACCGCTTATGATAGAACCGGAACGAAAACCGGAACGAAAAACGTTTCAGTTCGACACCCTGATCAGGACTGCGTCTGGTTTCGTATAAATTATACGCAGAAAAATGAGGTACAGGTGGGTGCAGGTGAAGTCGTCCTCAGAAGGTCTTGCGAGTGTTGCAGGTTGACACCCTGAGGATGTGCCGGTGATATGACCGGGAGTCCCACTTTAACACGGAGGCAACACTGGGAGGACCAGTTGGTAACTTCCTGAGGATGTCATCGTCGTCCGGGGTTGACATCCTGGGTACAATCGTAGGACCTTTCTGTGTTGTTGGGGATGCTCAAGGATATCTGAAAGGATGCCTTCCAACTAATCCTTGCAAAAGATCTTACATCTGTGGTTAAAATCCTTTCTGTAATGCAAGCGGCTACAGGGCACCAGAAACTTGCGCAATCGGGGAAACTTACATCCATTATTGGGACAGGCAGCGAGATTGTGATGCTTGGTGCTCAGCACACCTTGTAAATCTGCCACCTGCAAACAAGTTTTGCCAGGATAGCTTTGCTTTGCAGAGGGGCTAACTGGGAGACTTGCATGATAAAGCAAATTTTCTTCCACCTGGTTTCCTAACTCCACTAACAGCCACTAGAAATGTGTATTGTTGCTAGGAGTTTGCATACAGAGTCCCACTTGTACGAATGAGAACTGCAGAAACATGCATTTTGTGCGATTTAACATGCTCGTGCACTCCAAAAGGGCTTTGCGTGAGAATCTGAGTTTGGCGTCTTTCCACAGAAGTACTACTGGAGTACTTCTGAAGTTTTGCTTCTAAACAAAGAGCAAACCCATTTTTTAAGCCATCGTTTATGTGTTTCTTACTTTTCGTTCATCTTTTCTTATCCAAATATGGTCTGCTATTGTTTTTTTGTTGTGTATTGCATTTTTGTTGTGTATGTAGTGTGTCGGTGCCACATTGGATTTCTTTTCTTTTTTTGTGTAGAGGCACATAAATGGTACCACGTAAAAAACTGCAATAGAAAAGCATGCTATGGAAAAATATAAGGCTGTGTACGAGTAATTTTATCAAATCAAATTTTATTGAGAACAAATTGAATTCAGCTCTGAAATTTGCAAAGCTAAGGTACGATTTTCTTGCCAGAATCAGGAAGTGTGTTGTGGATTTACCCAACTCCACCACAAAATATGCTGCTTAGTGCAGTGGTAACAGCTGGAAAAAATGTGCTAAATTGGTTGCTTCTGAAGCGTGACTGCTTGATTGGAGAATATGTTATATATCATTTATAATACTGTACTTGTATTTCGTATTTCTATGCTCCACTAACAAATTTTTTGTGCTGAGTGTTTAAATACATCTTTAAACAATATATTTTGCATTTATATTTAAATACAGCAAAAATGTAGTTATTCCCGTCCTTGATGGTACAGTATTCATATGCAACATTGCTGGTTCTTCGTGGGATGGGGCGCAGTGGGTAGTCTTGCTATGCATGACAATGGGCACTTTTGCAGCATAATCCACAGTGCTTTGAATGTGCTAGCATGGGCCCAAAGATGAAGAGGGGGATCAGAATCTCAAAAATAATTGTACCTTGATTATGCCTCATTGTCTTTAGTAGCCATTGTCAATCAGTATTGAGTACTGATAATTGATCAGTACTGAGTACTGATTGACAGCAACTTTAGTTAGTGGGAACCCGCCATGGAAATAATAATCGGTAATGACTACAATACAACTTTGTGTCTTTTCAGACGCCTTTTGAAATGCCGTACGTAGTCCGCCTGCAAAATGTTGCAGAACTAGCCATGCCACAGTCACTTTTTTCATTTCACCATCCAAACAAAGGTAATTAAAGTGACACTTAAAGTCTAAATAAAAATTCCTCTTTTTCTGTGCCTTTGTTGACACACTGAAGCTAATATATATAGAACTTGCTTGCTGTCACAGATAAGGTGATTGACAACAGCCGATACAGAAGTCTGAAATTCCACATTAAGGATAACTGTGTGCTCCACGGGTTTGCTGGCTACTTCGACACGGTGTTGTACAAAGATGTTACACTCAGTAAGTGAGGCCATACAATAGCAAGGTCTGTTGTGGTACAAGATATTTTGCTGCCTCTCGCAGGCATCTACCCAAATTCTCACTCACCTGGTATGTTCAGTTGGTTCCCCATATTTTTTCCAATAAAGGTAAGCTTCCATTGCAATTGCTCTTTGGTGCTTTTCAGCACAAGCGTGGTTAGTCTATGTCTAATATCTTTTGCACTCTTTCTGAACCTTTAAGGAGCCCTTGGTCCTGTCACGTAACTCGTGTCTGGAAGTTCATTTCTGGAGATGTGTTACACCACGTAAGGTGTGGTACGAATGGGTGGTGACAAAACCAGTGGTGGGGACTGTTCACAACCCCTGCGGGAGAGCATATACCATTGGACTTTAACCAATTCATTGCCTGTGATACTTGCTTCATTAAAGACATCTAAAGTGGCCAAAACTGCCATTGCCTTTTCTTTTTCCAATATCATCATTATCGTCTGGGTCAGGGAGTGTCATGAGGCTATATTCAATGGTAAGTACTACTTGTATCTCAAACACTGTGTGCGTACATAAACCGCACTTAAGTGCAGTTTACGTATGCACACATGAGAATACTTTGATGGTTTCATTGCATGATGCACCGACCATTTCAGAAAACTATGTACAGAGTCTCAATTGGTAGTTACTAATTGAATGGCTGACATACTGATTTAATTTCTTTTTCTGGCTTTGTTTACTCCATACTTCACGTGCTGGTTGGGCCAGCAATAGAAATCAGTAGGGCTCCATACCGCTTACATGGCAGGTCCCATCTGTTCAGTGTCTTAATCTCTCCATGGTTCATCCTGTGCATTATTGATTGAACTCTGGCTCAGTACAAGGGGCCAACTCTGTTAACCCCTATTGTTGACCTTGCATATGACTAGTGTTGGGATCTGAGATATCCCAAATCCCGGCTGTCTCAATATCCCGGGATTTTTTTCGAAAAAATATCGGGATTTTGGGATTTGTGGTGAATACTGCAGACTTATTGTTGGAACAGAACAGCGTAACAATTAAGAGTTATTTAATTTCTAGCACGCATTTGAATGACAGTTCTTGCCGTGCCAGTAAGCAGGCTTCAATTGTTAACGCCTGTGACACATGAGCTGGAGCTCCCTCCATAGCTTTAATCTTTTGGGGGGCATCGCGTCAGCGAACGGGCTTTATATAGGGCGCGCACGTGAATAGCAACGCAAAGAAGGGAAAAAGTAAGTGTTTTCGAAAACATTGACATTAAGCTGGTGGAGGCATTCACATCCTGTTGCTTGGCAAGTTTTGAAACTTCCGTTTCTGTGTCTCTGCTGCGTTCTTTACCATGGTGCATACTAACCAACATGCTCTGCGTCTCCTTGCGTTCAGTGATTGAGTTCTTTTTTTGCTCATTTCCCTCGCAAAGGAGAACTGAACACCCCGTCTAGGCAGGGCAGCGAACAATGTTCCAATATAAAATAGAGCAAGGTACACAACAATACAACATAAATACAACAAATCGAGACAAACAAACAAAAAAGCAGCACATGGTGCAATAAGATTAATGCCGGCACGGTTCCCTCTGAAGTCTTGCCAGGACGCATACTATCCCTCCTGTCCCCCACTCCTTCCGGCTGTCCTCTCTCCATCTGTTCACATTTGTAAGCCACTCATAACCCCAGTTGCTTTGCAGCGCTAACGCAGAATTAAAAAAAAAAACATGATGCAATAAAGAATGTAAATACAAGATGGTAAGAGAAAGCGCTACAATAGGTTCCAGTAACAGTCGCTTCAGTTTGCCCGTTGATCTGCTGGTATCAATAAGGTTTTGGTGCTCGTTAAAAAGTATTGGAAGTAAAATGTTTTGGAAGTTGAAGCTTTGTTTCATATTCATCGTATTCGTATGTTATGAAATAAATCTGTAGGCGCTATGCGTGGCAGCTGCGAATAAAAACGAGCCTTTTATTTGAGGCGAACATAAAACAGGCCCTATCACTTTTTGCATAAAACATGTTGCGTATTAAAAACGAATGTTTTGATTAATACTCAGTGACAGAACGCCGAGGAGACACACACGAAACGAGCACAGCAATCATTTGAGTTACTACACAAAGGCATGTGTATGTGTGCTGTTTCGGTTTTGCATCAATCCCGAAATCCCGTCCCGGGATTAGTCCGTAAAAATCCCAAAATCCCGGGACTCCCAACCCTACGTATGACCACCAAGACAGATCCATTTACTGGCACAGTTCACCCCTTGCCTTTCGCAAGAGTTGGTAACGGAGAACCTTCACAAAAGGCACGATTCGCAAATAATATGGAACTTTACTGATCACCCATTGATGCCATAATGACGAGCAACAGCAGAAGCCAATTTCTCCTCTACACAGCATATCTAATAATTCAACAGTCACTGTCTTTTGTCTCTTGGAAGCAATTTCAGAAGCACCACTCACGTTGGTTCCAAGAAACAAGAGATACTGGAAAGTTTTGCATACACTGCTATGGGGGCCCCCTTGACACGCTATGATCACACCTACCTGAAATTCCGAAACAGTGCTATGCAGGCAACTGTATAGCCGCAAGTGTAAAACTAGTGAAAAGCAATGGCGAACTCTACTTCTTTCATGTTTATGCACAGACTAATCCTTATTTGCTTATCTATGACACCTCACAGATATCTTGTCTGTAGTGATATTTATTGTATTGGAGCATGTGATAATGTGAGAGTTCCATAGTTGTACAAGTGTGCTGACATATGATGAACACAGATTGCAGTTATGCTTTAGCTTTGGCCTGTACAGGAAGATATAACTTGAACTCTGCCGGAAGCTCATCTTCTGAATACAGCCGGTCTGAAAAGTAAACCCGACGAATGCGGCAGTTTGCGTGGATCTGCAAATGAGAAAAACAAGGGTGCAGATGGGTTAGTTATGAAGTGTAATGAAAGTCCAAGGCAGCTCGGCAAGTTGTTACTTTCAAAGTGGAGTAACTTGCTTTCCTTCTTCCTATTTGCACTCGAACAGCTGGGACAGGTTGCCCATTTTTTAGTGATGATACAATATTACAGCTTGCTTTTTCAAGATATTGCAAATGATTGTATCCACATTTGAAAATAACCTCAGAGAATTCGTTTCTTTATATACACACAGATACTTTGCACTGTCTGCATCAGATTCTTGGACCCTGCACATTTGCATTCATGCGTGTGAAAATGGGTACCTGCTTACAGGCTAGATAATTTAATAGGTTTCCAGTGGATCATGGCGCACATGGAGCGAGCCATTTGTAGTGATGGCCCTTGGTAATGATCTCCTTCGTTCCCCTCCTTACCATCACCCTCTGCAACGCAAATTTTCACAGACTTTGTTCTCTGTGCAAGGTTCCAACAGTCTTTTTGCAGAATGGAGCAAACGCATAACGCAGGGCAGTGAGGCATCACTACCACCCGGGAAGAATGACAATCGAACTTCCTTACCTGAACTCTCAGTGTTTCAACATAGTTGGTCCCATAAGCTCTACGAGTGAAGTCACTAAGGTTGAACTGAATCTGGTTCCAGCCTTCGTCGAGGCGCATGGGCATGGTGCAAATGAAAGGCTTCACGCGAGTTGTGCTCTGAAAATTGCTTGCTCGAAACCGCCGTCTGACATTTTTGTCATCGAGGATCTGTACTTCAAAGGTGAAATACTTCTTCATATTCTTGACGATCATAATTAAGTATGGCAAGCGAATGCCCAACGTCTTTCGTGGATCAGCAGGGCATGTGATGAAGGTAGTGCTTACGTTGGTCCCAATAATTTCCAGCACAAATGACTGTATGTCGTTGTCTGTGATCCTCTTGATATGACCATTCCGAACCTAGAATTTGAACACCTTGCGTAACACTGTATCCAGACGTAGCGTATTCATGTTACATACCTTCTTATCCCAGATCTGCAGTGGCTTGCTGCCGATACTGTACAAAATCGACAAGAATCCGCTCTGGAACGTGTTCTTAAACATCGTTCAGCACAACTAGCTCTAAAAGTACAATTAATTACTTACGAAAGACAATAATAACGATATTTCAGAGTGTACTACAGACAGCTGCTGCGTTATATCGTTTGCTACCAAAAACTTATGAATCTACACACTGCGATGCAGTTGCCATGACCACGAGCTGTGCTGTAACAACAGCGCCGCACTCGCCGGATTGGATTGGCTACAACATGTCACGATTATTTTCCTTGTGTCAGAAAAGCTCGTCTCGTTATGTGCTCTTTAATCACAACTTGTCTAATTTTAGAAACTGCTTTTTTTGCCTTTCACGTATACCATTTCTCATGTTCTCAGTATTTACGTTCGACAAGCCAATGGTAGTCAATGATTCGGTAGATTCGGTCACGTGATGAACGTCACCCGCTCCCCTGAAAGTAAATGAGTAAATTGTGAAGTCAGCAAGATGATGCGGAGACCGAAATTAGGGTGTTCCTGATCGCGATAACCTGCATAGCCTGTAGCTACAACAGGTGACATGTTTCAAACTCACAGCTTTACCCAACATAGAAATGCTTGTAGCAACTGTTAGTATACCCGAGCGCCTACGCATGTGCCTCAGTAATCCGCACGAATAGTCAGATAATCCAGGCGTCTGCAGAACGGCGTCTACTGACGCCATTGAAACCTGGCGTCCGCCGGGACCGCATCATGCAGTGAATTATTCGTCTGCACGCTCTTAAACAAAGGATGGAGGTGGAAGCTCATGTTGATAAGGACTGTAGTGCCCTCGGGGGTCTTTTCCAGTACATCATTAACGACTTGAAGGTATGAGCCAGATATTTTGTTCTTTCGTTTGAGTTCATGTAAACATCTTGGATGCACATCACTGTTCAATGTCACATAAGGATCTGTGAGCAATATTTCATGTTTTCTTGACATTTGTGTCCGCTAGTCGCAAAAATGCCTGTACGGTATTGAAGGGTATATCACTTTTTCGTTGTGGCGTTAATTCTGCCGCTGCGTTCTTCTGGTTGCTGGCCGTGTTTTGAGAGCCCCATTTACTAGCGACCTGGCTTTGCCCTATCACGAAATCGTTTCTGAAATAGTATACGCTTGCAGCAGTCTTATGCGAGGTGGATCATGAACTGGCGTGTATTGGTGGTGTGGCTGTTAGCTTATCGTTAAATTTAAGTGATGGACATCATTCCGTGTAGTGTTTCTGCTGGCTGAGCATCGAAATTGGCTTCTCTTCGGAAATTGTTTTAGGGTTTGATTTAACCTCATGAAACACCAACCTAGAAAATAAAGTGAGCTAATATTGAACCACTTTGATTCCGAAGTGGATTAAGATTGAGTCACTCTTTCACGATGCTGGGTGCACGCTAGAAACACTTGGGAGCTCTAATGAGTTTAAATGGAATCACTTTGAAACAGCAATGGATTACACCCGCATGAAAGTTAGAATAGGTTAAAATGGCACCACTTCGGAGGGCGCAAGTTCCTGTGAAGTCTAGTCTAGTCTAAATGGACGTTAAGTGCTTTGCTTGAACACAGAAGCACAAAATTCTGGGTATGGGGTATCTTGTTATACGAGTCCAGAGGATTCTGTTTATATTTGCGACTACTAACATTAGTGAGGAACACGTTTGTGATGTTTTGTTTTGCTCCTCCGCAAAAGTGTCAAAGCAGTCGCATGCCCGCCGCCCACACACTCGCAGATCGACATCAACAGCATTTTAAAAGTGAAAATGAACTGAGTGTGGCTCCAGTTTATTTCGATAATATTACGGTGTTGAATGTGGTGGAGTGTTTGTGAAGCTTGTTGTTATTGTGCCATGTGTCTTCTGAGTGAATCTGAAAGTTGTCCGCAGCGTGAAACGTAAACTGTGACATGTCATAACGATCCATTGAAGTATGCCTGGCTGACACCTTTATTATGGAATGAAGCACATTCCACTTGCTAGACATAAAGTGTAGGTTCTTTTTCAGTTTGACTTAGGTGAAAGATTTTTTTTTTTTTTTTCCCAAGTGAAATCACTTGTCGCAGTGTCGCACTGCATGTGTTTGAGTCTGAGATGCGACGTATCATGTAATACTTGCCATAATGCTCTTCAGTAATTCTGTCAGATAGAACAATACAAGAGAAAACATGCTTCTGCATTAGTTCATCATTTGTATATTTTCTGGTATAGTGTTCCTTTAGCCATTCACAAAGCTCCGTAGTCTACCGTGTTCCTCTTAGATCGAGACATTCGCAAGTGACTGTCCAATGCGGAACCACATACAAATGGCTTTGAAACTAGAACCACTTGTAAGTGGTTCCATTTGCAACATGCATCTAAAAAATGCATTATGTTTGTATCATTTCATTTAGTTTTGCTTGTCAGAGTAATTTTGGTATTTTCCAGCCTCACGTTTGCACGAGTGGCCTAAAATATGAGGGCTGCAAAGAGGGGGATGTCTTGTACCGTGTATTAATATCGCTCGTTACTTTCACATGTGTACTTTCACAAGCTTCTGGTAATGCAGAGAATGTGCATTCCTGTCATTCCTTTTTGCAAACTGATTTTCTTGGTCCTGAATTTGTGTATCCTGGAGCCATGCATTTGTTGTCTTCTGAATGTGCGTATGCCCTAACATAAAATATGTGAGGAATTGCCACAAGAAACAGGTGACAGATAAAAGGGGAGAAATCAGCAAATAAAAATCAATGCAAATGGAATCTGTGCAAAGCATCTATTAATTGCAACTAGCTGTGTAAGGAGTAAAAATAATGGTAGCAATTTCTTTATTAGCAAGAACAAAGAGAAGCTCATAAAAACACACACAGTTTGAAGGAGGAAATTATTCTACTGATAGTTAAATAGTGACTTTCATTGTTGGTGGTGGGACTTAAACCCACACTTGACTCTGGCAGTCAATAAGTGTGGGTTTGGGTCCTGCTGTCTGGCCAACAACTGTCTCATTTCGTTCTTCTTAGGTATTTGAGGCTTTCTGTTTGTGTGCTAACCTCCCCTTGGTTACTTCTCTCGCTGAGCCTCAAGTTGTCAAATTTCTGTGCATGCCTTCTTGGATGCCCAATGGACTTAGCCTGACAGCAGCATGGTATTTGGCTTTCAGGTATCCCCTTACCTTCATTGCAAAGGCAAACCTTTGGCATCCCCTACTGCACTCATGTTTCTGTTAGGTAGCATATTACAATTCAAGGTTCGATAATAATCTTTATCGTCCATTGGAATTTGCTTTTGAGACGAGTGTCACTGCATTGGCTTGGAAATGGAGTTAAAGCCATATTTTTTTATCAGTGTTCTATTAACTTTTAAAAGGATGCCATTTGTTTAGAAATAGAGATGCTCTTAGAGAGGGCAGTTCTACTGAAAAAAAGTGCAACTGGTCTTAGAGCCTCTACATGCATTCCATTGTGATCATCTTTCACTGCCTCAAGTTCTCTGCTGCAAAGTGAGGAATGTGCCTCCCTTGTAGTATCTTGTTTCTCATAGTGTGTAGATGAGCAGTGACCAACTGTTTTGTTTCCATTCTGCCCTCAAAGCTCTTTTGACCTTTTTGGACACCATAGGACTTCGATCCTTGTTGTGAAGCGGCTCATTATTTCATTTCCCACATGACCACCAGCAATGAGGGAGTATCGCGATTAAACTCCCCATTCATAATCTCAAAATAAAGTTGTTGTTTTCATTCCTTGCACCGAACCAAAACTGTTTGGTCAACAGGATAAATTCACTTCATACGCAAAATTGTGCTTGACACTGTGTTCCGTTTCGACAAGTCTAGTTAGCCATCGTCAAGTTGGAACATGCAATTAAATGAGAAAAAATTGATGAGGACGATCAATGAAATGTATGCGGTAGGTATGTGCAAGCATTAGCTAACATCGTAGCGGGTCTGCCACCTCAAACCTAGAGTTTCGGTTAGGGAGTTTTAGAGCTGTTTCGCCTAGGGTTCCAGTTACCAGTCCAGTGTCGAAGCCTCAAACGGAGACTCGTCAAAGGTCAGTTTTTTCTGACATGGGGGTTCTAATGCTAACACATTAAAAATGCAGCCTCACGATACTAGCACTTGCTACCAACTCTGTTTATTCTGAAACACATAGGAACCGCCACAGCGCCTACAAACCATCTCCCACTTGCCCTTGAGCTACACATTTGCATACACTCATTAATTAAATAAAAATCCCAACTTTTAAATTTTACTTTGAACACTTTCAGTAACTGTGCCGCAGAGATCGGGACCTTTGGCAAAAAATATTTTAGGAAGAAACCCCCGTCGACACTTGGTGATTTCTTCAAGCAATTAATTTGATTCCGTTTACATATTTCTTGTGCGAAATAGTGCAGCAATGCGCTCTTTCACACAGCTATCTGTCTGGATTAGATAAGGAGTAGCCACAGGAGAAGCTTTGATATTCCTTCTCTACCTGACTGGTACAAAGCACTCATGGTGCATTCGTCACCATCATAATAAAAGCACATCATCTTGCCCTCCCAGCAGCCGCTTCAGCGCTGTCTACCAAAGAGGGAGTACCTCTCTTTGGGCTGTTCCTTATCTTCCGCCAACCAATTGGATGAATTGGATGAACACTCAATTGAGAGCCAGACAGCTGAGCGCATTGGTCCACTACTACGTGAAAGAAATGTGTGAACTGAAAGCAATTAATTGGTTGATTAATTTGTTTTAATTGATTGATTTTTTAATAGGTTTTGCTGAATATAGCTATTGTACAGGTGCAGAAAGTGTCTGAAGTAAAATTTTAAGCGAGTTTTTTTTTTTTTTTTTAGTTAATGTGCACGTGCAAATCAGCCAGTTGCTAATGAGCTCTTGTCCAATGTCTCAAGGATGTTTACCAAAACGGAAGTTTGTCTATAGCATCAAACCGTTTCTTAATTATTCAGCTGGGGATTTTCGTGAAATACCGGCTATAAACCTTCCACACGAAAATGGGACACGATACGCTACCTCCATAAAAACACAGCCCGTACCTATACTGTAATTATGTTTAACTACATACTCCACTTAAAATAAGTATAGGTATGGGCCTGTGCCCGTAAAATCCTTCTATCTCTGGTTACAGTTTGCATGGAGGTTTAATGTGGAATGTGATTCTCTGAACTCTGCTCTGGAGAAGGATATGGTATTACAAAAGAGTTGTATGTCTTAAGGAACACAAAGTTGCAGTGAAATTGAATTTTGTTATCTATTCATTGTGTCCTGTGTGGTTGTATTCGTTAGTGTCATGTTTATGTTTCAATTCCTATTACATTTGAATGCTTGCCATCACAGTATTTACTTATGTAAATGGGTAAGGAAATATACAGGGTGTTTGCTCTAACGTGTCCAGAAATTATATTTAACGCGAGCGATAAAAGAAAAGCAAGTGGTACTTTTCAGCTACTTGAGTAAGAAACGGGTACTACTTCACTAGTAGCACCTGTTTCTTAGTCAAGTAGCTGAAAAGTAGCGCTCGTTTCTCTTTTATCGCTCGCTTCATATCTTAGCATCACGCCCGGCCGAGGGCGGCGGCAACTTGGTGGAAGGGTACAAGGCTCAGGTCTTCCGCGAGGTACATTAAATATGTTGTGCCGTGTGTCAAGATTTCGGCGCACGTTAAAGAACCCTCAGGTGGGAAAAATTAATCCACAGACTGGACCAATGTGGCATTGCTCGTGCTCACAGTTGTCTCGCGACGTAAAAGCCCCAAATTATTATTATTATTTATTATTATTATTATTTATTATTATTATTACTTAGCATCATGTTCAGTAAAGCCTTCATCATGGGTTGTGTCTCACATTGTTTGTACCTTTTGTGGGTTGTATCATGTTTATGATTACACATTTCTAAATTGCAGTGGAAATGAAATGAAATGAAATGTCTGTATTCCTAAGTTTTAAATTTACACCATGATAAAAAGAAATGTTAATTTAAATCACTCTTCCTTGTTTGAAGGGAGGAACTCCAGTATGGGAAGATTTCTTAGCAAAGGCCACCAAACTTCATTCCCATTTAAAGTGAGTTTTTTGTATTCCTCCATGATATTTATATTGCATCATGCGTGTATGCTATATGGTCATGGCTGTGGTATGGCCAGGAATTTAGATTTAAAGGATCTTGTGTGAAGGGTGGTAACAGAAGCAATAGAGAGATTACATACTCCCCTCAATAACTTGTACACTGTATCTGTTTTGATAATGCTCGGCTATATGTGTGAAATGCTAAGAGTGGTTGGATCCTCAAAAAGTGCCTCAAATCTTCTCAAATTTTGTTAGGCCTGTGCAAGGGGAGTTCAGGCAGATCATTTAGTCATTAATTTGTCATCTGGCTAAAAGAAAGGAGAGGGATGTTGGCAATTAAAGCATGAATGGTCAAATATTTAGTGCTGCATATTCCTTGTGTTGAGGGATACATCAAGAGCACAAAGGAGTTAAAAGGACTTTCTATTTGTCTTATGCCTTGTGTCAGAGAGCACAACTTTTTTTTTTTTTTTTACAAATGTGAGTTAGTCAGTGTTGATCATGTCAGTTATGTGAGCGTCCATCAGCAATGACAAGCTCATCGTGCAAAAATCAGTCAGAGTCTACTTTAGTAGAAAATTCTGTATCTTTAAGATATAAGACTATCTGTTTCATATTTTCATGAAAAGTATGCCTCAGTTCAAAATTACTGCTTGGTAAATAAAATATAATTTCATTCTCAGAACTTTGCATCACCTAATATCCAGATCAGTTGACCACTAAACCCCATTTCTGCTTGTAACACGTAGAGCAGCTACCCAATGCTGTGTCCAATGTTTCACCTCCTGCTGAGAACTAGTCAGAAACACCACAGGTTTCTCTCACTCACAAACAAGATGTGCCTAAGTGTGCACCATCTCTCAGATGCAAGGATATGTCGTATTGAGGTAGTGTCTTCATGAGCCGACACAACTTTATAAACAGTAGCTGACTTTTGTATCTCTTTGTCATGTGCGGTGTGTGTTTTATTGTGCATTCCTTATCCCTGATATATCTCCTGGTGAAGGGCAGAAGTCATCATACACATGTACTTGAATTTCCTGCAGAACAACACCCTTTGTTAAAAGTTGAATACTCAATTTTGAGCCTGTGCATAGATGGAGCCACTGTATAGTAAAAGCCTCTTCAAAGTGGTAACGCACAAATACGTTAGATCTAAAAGTTTTGGAACCTACCTGTGTTTCTGCAACCTTTGCCATTTCTTGGGGAAAATTTACAAGTACCAATGTACTCTGAAGATCCTTTGGTTACCTCTAGCTTATGTTTCTCTTCTCTCTGCATTAGAGTTGGTCACCTAAAGTATTTTCATGCTCTACAGGATGACCGCTTCAGTGTCCGCAGCATTTCTCGATTCTTTCCAGAGGGTGGCAGACATGGCCACCAACACAAAAGGTAGCAGGCAACTTCAAAATTATGTACATGCATTGTACATCATGTATGTTCTTTCTGCAACATAGGAGCAACCAAAGAGGTTGGGAAAGCACTGACTCGTTTATGTCTCCGTCACAGAAGTGTAGAGGCCAAGCTGAAGTCCTTCACGGCGTGAGTTGCATTCATTCGAAATCTTCAGTTCAACATTAATAGCATAATAACGATTTTGGAGGTTATTGTTGTGTGGTTTTGTTAGAAATTGTTCCTTTTATTTACTGAATTTTTAGGTCCATCATGGACCACCTGGTGGTGCCACTGCAGGATAAAATGGAAGATTGGAAAAAAATAGCCCTGCAGCTTGATAAGGATCACTCAAAAGGTGAAGCACTAGTCTTAGCACACTTTAACCTTAACATTCCAGCTTGCTGCATTCTACCTGACTTTGGATTGGTGTTTTGGACAACATATTTATTTCATCTGTTCACTTTAATTCTTAGTACCTTGTGTAATGAACCAGTTAGTATTACAGTATGATGTAAGTAACACATGCTAAAAAATTGATGTCTGCATTTTTGCTTGTCAACTCATATCCTGTAAGAGTCCAGATTGAGACTGTTATGATTTTGTTCCACAAGAAGTGTTTAGGATCCATGGGTACATCATGATACAACAAACCTGAGCTTTAGCAATGAGTAAAATGAACAACACCTCGAAATTGCACAAGTCCTCCTCAATTTTGTGCACTTTCATGTCATAGCTGACCTTGGTCACGCATGTGCTATTTGGCATGTCTGTATCATTAGTGACATTCAGACAGCAGTACTTTATTTGACTGGCAGATTTGTTCCTTTGTGACAGTTTATCCTGTACTATTAGTTCTGACAACTGTTGTGATGCAGAGTTCAAGAGGGCCAGACAAGAGATTAAGAAGATATCAACTGACACACTGCGGCTGCAGAAGAAAGTAAGAAAGGGTGAGTTTCTCTGCTTTTTTTTTTTTTTTTCTCTCTCTCCTTTCTTGCAACGTCTGGATGCAAAAATCTGGATGTCGACTGTGCTTACATAGTAAAAGTGGTAGCGACATGCGCTAAAAATGCTGTAAGGTGTGTAATGCAGATATGCTCGCACTACCCACGAATGCAGTGTATTTTGCCCACAGTGCATAGCGACAGTGGGTTTGTATCTGCGAATACCTCAGAACTGTGTAGACGTAAGATGGCAAGTGTAATGCAATTCCCTTGTGCGGCATCGTGCTAGATGTAAGCTGTGATAACTAGTATGTATTTGCACAGGTTCAAAGTATGACATGCAGAGATCCTTAGACAGTGCTATACAAGATGTGAGTGACAAGTATCTGCTACTGGAAGAAACTGAAAAGCAAGCTGTCAGGCGGGCTCTCATCGAAGAACGCAGCCGCTACTGCACGTTTGTGTCCTGCCTAAGGCCTGTTGTGGTACGGTACTTCTGAGATTGCTCGTTAGGTTGCAAAGTTGAATCAGTGTTTCTTTCTCGTTGTGCATCATAGATTTACTCTTTAATTCATAGGTCGTTTTCTATTTGCAAGGCTGGGGACTCTGGGGACCTATTCGCTATTTTTTCTAGCAAGTGGGCAGATCTAACATCACCGTGTGATGGATGCCGAGCGCTTTGTTAGAGACATCCTGCATGCAGTTACACTAAACATGACAAGCTGCTTTCTTTATTTTACTAATCTGATACCTATATTCATAAGTGTTTTCCATAAATGTGCTAAAAGCACCACTGTAATATGCCCAACGTTTGAGCCTTAAATTTGGTTTTATGGCACTCCTAGAACATTCATTCATGTGTATGATGGCACCAGATCAGCGTAGCATTTTTTGATTTTACCGAAATTTTGTTTGCTGTTGCACGAGTCTGCTAATATGACCATGAAAGATAAATAGGGTAGTTGCATGCATTTGTCTAATGAAGAGTCTGCGTGCATGCTAGGGGTAATAATATATTGAGTCATGGGAACATTTAATGTTATAATTTTTTCAGCACTGGTTTTGTCACTCTCTTGTAGATGCAATGTAATTGCTACTGTGTAGTTGCTATAATGCTGGTTTCAATTCTTGCATTGACTGTGTTGGTTTATTGACTTGGTTTTTATTCAGCGTTTAGCAAAAACTGAAATGAACTGTTTTGAGTGACTGTAGCCGGTAATGGAAACACTCCAACCAGGCAAACAAATGCTGAAGTTGAAACTGCAAAGCATGGAAACTCCTGAACTAAAATCAAACTGATACTTGATTCCCTACAGTTCACATAAAAGGAACTTAGCAGTAAAGTTCTTCTGATTCTTCTTATTTTCTAAGATGCGATGTCTAATTGCATTTCTATTAATGTGTTGTGCAGGAGGAAGAACTGCAGATGCTGCAAGAGATCTCTCACCTCCAGGAGATAGTGGACTGCCTTACCAAAATGACCGTTAATCCTCAGCATTTGCCCTCTATGAGCGAGCAAGTAATTGCAGATCTCAAGGGCTCTGATGGATCCTGGGCATTCCAGGTAACCCCCATTCATGCAATGTTTTGCACTGCAGTACATGACTTTCCCATGTTGCTTTGAGGTGTTGTACTGATGCGTGTGCTGGTTGGTTGCAGACTCCACCTAGCTCCCCTAGCTCTCTGGGTTCTCGTAAGTCCAGTATGTGCAGCATCAGCAGCTTCAACAGCTCTTCAAGTAGTAGCAGCAAATCTCACTCTCCTTCTCACCAGTTTCGCAGCAGGTCCCAGGTGAGACTTCCAATTTTGAGTTTTTCAGGGTGTAGAATTGAACAGTCTTTCACAGCTGAGTGTTCTCAGTGTCTCAGCACATCACTTCTCTTTTTGCTTGCCACCACTGTGCATCCTTCTAGGCTCTGAATATAACAGTAACCTTAGATGCAACACTTATTCAAAGAGCAGAATCGTTGTGGCTGTTTTCCTACTAGTGGGTGTTGCTTCCCTCTAATGTGGATCCTGGTTATGTAACGTGTTCACTGTGTTAGTTACACCTGTGTGGGTGTCCCATCGGAAAGAAATCAAATGAAGTGCATGTGAGTGATAATCATTAAACAAAATTTGCATTATGAGACCCTACTTACGTAGCACACAAATACAAAAGAACAAAATAAAGGAGGATATAGAGGTTCTGAGGCATAGATATAGGCTGGCTTAGGCATAGACCACTGGATAGGACACTGATGAACAGTCGATGAAGCAGTGAATTGTACTTGGTGGTATCATATTTGCTGCTCTCCTTGTGTTCTGTTTAGAAAGTGTGCATACCACAGTCTAATAGATTCTAGATGTGGAAAGTAGCCCAACTAAAGTATTGCAACTGGAATATGCAGCAACCCACTGCTGGTCCTGCATTGCGTCTGTCCAGCGTATCATCCCAGGACTCTGGTTTCACATCTCAGGACACGCTGTTCATGCGGCCACCCTCACCCCGTTCCACTGAGAGGGCTGCCCAGGTCTGTCACTACACTCTTTTGCCTGTAAATGTGCTGTATGTCAGGCATATCTTTCGGGCATCATAGTATTGCCCTGAGAAAAACCCTCCCATACAATTTGCTTCCAGTAGTGTTTGTCCCAACACAGCTAAGGCAGTGTAAAAAAATTTCTTAACCGGTGCATCCAAAAAATGTAGAATCTGGTTCCGATGAAATTGCCAAGGCAACAGTAATGCATAACAAAATGAGGGCGGGGCCCTCACAAGCAAGGAAAGGAGGAAGCTAGAGGGATGCGCAGTTCCATAGAGAATGCCAGGCATACGAAAAATCAATTATGCTCTGCACGGTGCCATATTTACTGTGGCTCGCCTTGCATGTTAACTAACTATTACAGTAGAACCTCGTTAATTCGAAATCGTCTGGACGGCGAAAAAATTTCGAATTAAGCGGGCGTTCGAACTAAGCGAACCTGGGCACATGGTGAAGGAAAACATATTTATGAACACACTGAAGAACTAGCTTATCTTCGTCTGCCTCTTTTGGAAAATGATATTGCACGTCACCGTTCGCTCTAGATGGGCTACAAAGTATCATATTGCTGCATGTGCGCCGCTGGCTTAACAAACTTCCGGAAACAACAGCACACGTGCAGATTCATCGCCACAACAGACGTCATCATCACTCTGTTCATTTGCGCGAGCAGTGTTCAGAAAGATGTCTCCGGTGAGACTTGCGGCATAGGTCTGGTCTGTGTCTTCTATCCTGGCGTACTCTTCGAAAGACCCGAAGCCCTCCTCGGAGCTTGCATCACCGGCAAGAGCTTCTTGCATGTTGCCGATCTTGGATGATCGCCACTTTTTCTTTCATCGTCAGCTTCTTGTACTTCACCCGCTTGCTGTCTCCACAGGCAAGAAGTGAACTTTGAAGTGGATCTCAACAAAAGCACGAAACGAAAGCAAGCCAAAAAGGCGTTCGCGTAATCCATAATGGCAGCACAGCTGGGACACTGGCTGGCAAGGAAGAGCGAAAGGGTTGCACCGCGGGATTGGCAGCTGGGAAAGGGAAATTGGCAAGGTGCAAGCACGTGGTTTTTATGGCAGGTCGTCGTCGTATGGGTTGGAAGCTGATGGAAGACGATGAAGTTCAGTAGGAACCTTACGAATTAAGCGAGATACGGGGCAGTTTTCTTCAAATTATGCAGTCAGATTGCAACGCACGAAGACGGGACCGCAGCAATCCTTTGAATTAACCAGAATTTTGAATTAAGCGAGATCGAATTAGCGAGGTTCTACTGTATGGTGATGTGTTTTGCATGGAAACATCTAGGTGGTTGTATCCCTACTGCATTGCTTGTCAGCAAAAAATTTTGTTGCAAGTGCTTTAATCAAAAACAAATTTTGCTATTTGTTGTGTCACTCATTCACCAATAAGCTACCACAGTAGACTTCACAGTAAAAAGACGGATGAGCTACCCCAGTGCAAACGAATAATTAATGAAATAGAGGTATGTTAATTATCGAGACTTCAGAACATATGAAACTACAAGTTTGCCCTTGTGAATGAAATGCTTATTGCTATTATGTTCAGTAATGGATGGAAATATGTGCAGCTTCTAAAAAAAAGTACCGGAAATTCACAATGTAAACATAGAAATGAGGAGATGTGCACAAAGCAGGTTGCATGGAACACGTTGACTAACTCTCAATGCAGTCTGCCATACACAACACAGAGGGACCCTTCTCTCACATGTTATGCTGGTTGAAAAGGCTCACATGTTTGGAGCAGAACATCATCTTATGAGCACAACACCACAAAATATTGCACTATGAGGTATTCGAAATTATTCGAATTCGATTCGCAGTGTAAGTGAAGTATTCGTAAACTATTCGCAATGGAAATTTTGCTATTCGCACAGGTCTAATGTGTGAAGCTGTCAATCGTGAGTTTTATTTTATGTATTTATAAGATCAATAGTGGTGAGTTCCCAGGTGCCTTTAGGCGATTTACTGTGAAAGTGAGTAGCAGAAAGCAAACTTCTTTTATGAAAGCATTCTTATGGCTTGTGACGTTAGGTGCCTGGACTCTGTGACACAAATGGAGGTGGGCTCTCTCTTTCTGCTTGTACATCAAGCACTCCAGCTTCCCCATTTCCTGCTACTCCGTCGGTGACCTCTACGTGGCCCAATCTGCAAGACACCTTGCAGTTTGAACGAGCCATCAACTCTGTCATGAAGAGCCAAAGGCCGCACACAATTTCCACTGGTGGGTGCACCTGCGTACTTCATAGCCCACCCCACAAATGTCACCGTGACACTTCTTACTTAGGTGCTTAAAGCTTACTGCTTGCTATCGTAAGCCTCCTAACTTACATTAAGCAACATCACTGGAAGTGATGGTTTTAGTGCGGGATATACGACCATAAGACTACAGGCATCTACAGCACAAGAATGCCAGCAGTGTTGGTTGTCGTTTCATTGGCTTTGCCATTCAAGAAGTCTGCTTCATCTCGCATGCTTATACATGAGAGACTAGTGCTTCATAGTTTCTATTTCCTGAAGGTGGACAGTGAATTAAGTCAGCTTACTATATCGTTGTTTTGGTACATATTGGTTTCTTAGTTTTAGTACTGTGTTCTGTGTACAGTTAACTCTCGATTTATGAATGGTTAACGTTCCTGGAAAAATCGTTCATAAATCGAGGTTTGGGAAGTGCCTTGTCCCAGAGGGCACCATTCGTAAAGCAAGGTAATTCATAAATTGAGGGTTGACTGTGCTTAGTTTTAATACCCGATATTTATTTCAAGATGTCAGCCTTTCTCCCACGATTGACCATGTTCCCATCATGCGTGTGATAGAGCATTTACATACTATGTGTTGTATGGAGATGCATTGTGAATTTGGTATGCGTGTTTTCATTCCCATCAAAAAAATTTACTGCAGTCGCCGGCTGGTCTTTTGGTTTTTGAGGAGCCATAGAATTGGTCAGAATTATTGAGCAGTCCACATTTTTAGTCATTGGCAAAAATCAACTTGTGACTTAGAAAACTCTTTATGCAGGTATGGGGGCCACACAAGAATGGGACAACTCATTGGGACGAATTTGTGCTAATGTAGTTTTGTCACTGTACGTATTTACAAGTGCGTTGGTAGCTACAAAGATTGCCACAGTTGATTGGGGAATGTCAACAGTATCCACATTGCCGCTGCTGTCATCCAAGCCTTCCGCTGATAATCAAACAGTAGGACAAATGAATTCTTCACAGAATTTGATGCAGCTGTCAGCATTAGTATGTGTATCGAATGTTACATCTGAAAGATCGTACTCGCTGAGATCTTGACGACTTTGTGGTAGTATAGATTCCAGATGCATTAGTCATTACCACAATAACGTCTCCCCACTTGACTTGGAATACAGCGTTTAACAACTTTTGTTTTCATTTTTAGAAATTGGATTTATTATTGGAAATTGGAATAATACTCATTTTAGGAACATGTTTCAAGCGCAGTAGCCAGGCATACGCAGATGAGTTAGGCCTCTGTGCACGTGTGTGTAGCGCTTCTGCGGCTGAACTGCATTGGAGCGACCACAAGCAATGCAATCTTAATTATCTGGCTCTGTCCTACAATGCCTCCAGTTTTCGTAAGATTGCGCAGTTTGAAAAGCCAAGCAAGCTCGACAGAAATCAAGCTGTACTTGAAGGAACTATGAAGTTTCTCAAATACCCCATACAATTTTTGCTGAAAACAGCAGGGTGTCGAACCGAAACGTTTTTCGTTCCGGTTTTCGTTCCGGTTACATCATAAACGTTCCGGTACCGGTTCTGCTCCGGAGCAAAAAAAATAACAGTTCATACCGGTTTTTAACCGGTTCCGCTTCTACTGGGGATATTCATCCCCACAAAAAAAAAATCAATGTTACAAAATGTAAACCCGTTTATTCCGCATACATGGTATTTAATATTAATAGACAGCTGTGAAATTGGTAGCTCCTGGTTCCTGTAGGTTACTGTCTGTTCAAATGGGCTTTCTTCTTTCTTGAAGCACATTCTACAAATGGACTTGTTTGTCGTGATGTCACGCGTAGAGTACTCGCTTGCTGGATTGGAGCGATCGCGTCCCATCCGAACGTCTGTTGCTACTGTCTAGCCAGCAAGCACCACCGCACGAGTAGGACGCAAATCGAGAAACACCTTCACTCACAAACGCGCTCGACGGCTCCGTTTTATTTTCTTCGTGTCCTGTCCACAAAAGAGTTGCCACTTCGCACGGGCTTGCCCTCGCGTATACGTAAACGTATTCAACTTAGCTGCTCTTCAACAAGGGACGCGTTGCGCAACATTACCGATAAAGAAGCCGTTATGCAGCCCCCTTGGGTCGCTCTTTAGTTGAAGAGAGTTTGCGGGGATCAGATTAAAACGAACACTACAGCACATTGCTAGAGAGTCACATGTACCTCTAAGTCTGTGTGCGTGTGCGAACGATAAGCCATTACAAAGGGAGCCTAAGGGTCATATTATACCGACATACATTCCACCGTAACCGTAACCCTCGTATAGTATCCATGACATGACTTCAGAGCACACGATGTCTGTTTCAGTCGCCTATCCGTAGTTCAAACCGATGAAGTTTTTTCTTGGACCGAAAACTGTTAAATATATTTTTCGGTTTCCCTCCTGAGCGAAAAAAACGTATACGGTTTTGATTCCGTTCCGGTTCGCACCAAAATAGCGTGTGTTTTTTTTTCGGTTTTCGGTTCCGGTTTTCGGTTCGCTCCGACACCCTGGAAAACAGTTCTTCCTGTCGAGGAACTCTTACGCCAGAAATTTTTCCCGGTTAATTAAAAAAATCGGAGTACAAGTTCAAAATAAAGGTCAGCGACTATATGTCCTGTTCTTATCCGATGTGATATGACTGGAAACGGTCTCCTCTTTATGCAAGTTGAGTAAACTGCTGATGGGAAATTATGTACTGGATTCTCTTACTATTTTAACTTAGTTCTTTCCCAAGACCTCTCTTTTTTAAGCGTATGTTACAATGCAGTTACACAAAATGATCTATGTATATCGATTAAATTTTCTTTGTTCCCAGCATATGAGCGTGCTGGCCATCAAAGCCGCCCTGCACTGAGAGCAGAAACTTTTCAACCACTGGAAGGAGATCTGTTGACTGGATCTAATCACTCTGGAAGTGCAGACACCCTGACTTCTACGTCCGGTGACAGTGCAGATGACTCTAGGATGCTATTGATCCCACCGCCCCTTGCTGAGGGTACCCTGCAGAGTGTTCCACCTGTGCCTGAATGGTAATTACTGCATTTGTCAGAATTCTTGCAGATTTTGCACCAGATATAGTAAATCATCAGCCTCATAGCAGATGTAAACCAGTGCTTCAGTTTCATACGTATAGGGTAGAAGAAGCAAACATTGGAGATACAGTCAGACCCCTTTAGAACGACCCCGAATCTAGTGAGGGGACAATTCAATTTTTTGATATTCAGATACAGGTAAACAAAGGAAGTGCTTGCTGAGAATACAAAAAGAGTTGTGAAAAGTCGTTGCTACCGTTTGTGTCAATACAGTCGCCGTCCGATTTTTCGGACTCGGCGGGGATCGCGCAAAAGTCCGAATAATCGGGCAGTCCGAAAAAACGAATTTCGCTTCAAAATAGACTTTACTAAGCCCTAGTTGGCTGGGAAAATTTGTCGATGCTTTCCTAGCGCGCTTCCAGCTCTGCCTGATAACATCTGCTTCTATTTCCCGAAGCGACATTTCCTCAATGTACACTGTCAGAGGCACCGCCGTCACCAAGTCCGCAAGTCGGCTTCACCTAACGCATGCGTGCTTTAGGTGAAGCTCGCTTTACAGCGCGACTCGTGGGCGGACAGCACGTGGCAGCCGTTGGCCAAAAACGAAGACGCAAAAGCGCTACGACAGACCTCTTCTACTCAGAGGAATGGAAAATGAACAATCATCACTGCCTATTTTTTTGCCTCAATATTTTAGTTGGTTGATTTTTTTTAATACGAATTTCAGATGGTAACAATATTTTTCCGTCACCCCAAGAGAGAAATTCGCGGGTTGGGCAAACAGAGTCCGAAATATCGAGCGACGGAGCTGCACGGCGTCCGAAATTTTGGACGTTCTTATACATTAACTCTATGGGACCCGCGGCCGTTCCGCGAATGAGTCCGAATAATCGAGCATGTCCAAAAAATCGGGGTCCGAAAAATCGGTCGGCGACTGTATATCAAAGAAATACTGTAATGCAACATGCGATTACTTGTGCCATAAATAAGTCGTGTTGCCTCAAAATGATGGAAAGCAAGTTCACAGATTAGAACAAGCTGGCTTCACCAGAGCTGTTGTCTATGATGTTGTCATTCGGGTGTTAAAAAAAGGAAAAGAACCCCAAACGGAAAGATAAGAGTACAGGAAGTAAGCAAGAGCGGGATTTATACAATATGTACATAAAGTCTCGCATTACGCCTTGCAAACATTACAGAGTAGTACTAGTATTAAAAAAAGTGTTTTCAGTTGGATTCTCTAATAGACAAGGTAGAGCGTTGTGTAGGCGGGCTGTACATTATAACGCTGAAGTGCAGTGAAGTTTATATGAGGCAGTCGTCAAAGTGTATTAATACCAGACTAAGAGCATTCGCCTAATACTTCAAACAGATATAACACGCTGGGCATTTGTTAGCGTGTGTAGGATGTGAGGCAAAGTTCAATGAAACAAAGATTCTGTTCAGGTGTAATAAACAGGGCAGTAATGAGAAAAGCAAGTGATAGCTGTATCAGTAAACAGTCTATTTTATCTTTAAGAAAAAATAAGGACGTTCATGTCTGGGAAAACAGGTAGTGATAGCCATAAACAGGAAGTCCAACACAAGGAGAGAGCGGGAGAGGGAATTTCAGTGTATTATGTGCCCACCGTTTCACGAAAAGAAAATCAATGGTTGACAATTCAGTGCAGTTCTCCTCGTCCTCTTTTGTGTTCGTCCGCACTGAGGGATTTATTGCTTTTAAGTATAGCTTTCAGGACTTTAATTTTGCATGTTCATAGAAATATTTTGTGAGACTGTGCAGGAATTACTGTAAAAGTTTTTTTTTTTTTTGTTTTTTTTTTTTTTTTTCAGTACTGACCTAAACCTTTTTAGGACAATCTCTGTCTCACTTCCGTCCTGCTTGTTCACATGCCTCGTGGCTGATAGCTGTGCTCAAGTCGCTTGAGCAATGCTAGATGTAATTCCTACAAATTCTGCATGCTTAAATTCAGCATTTGTTGGTTGTTTCAGTTGAAGGGTTTCCAACAATGTTTGGGCAAGTAGCATACTGTCTGTAGAAGTCTGTGCTCACCTTCAGAATTTAACATCAAACATGTCAAGTGTCATAGCTACGGACGTGCTCATGGGTACCTAAACTTCCAGATATTTTTTTGTCACATAAAAGTAGCACCATGCACAAAAAAGATCTTCAACAATAAATTGGCACAGTGCACTCGAATGTGCCAATTTGTGCTAGGTGATTGGTTGTCTGTCCCCCTACTACTTGAGGCACTCTAAACTCAGGAGAGAGTCCTGCTGACGTGGTGTAACGATAGCATTTCTCACCGCAAATCAGGAGGGCCTAGGTTCGAGTCTCAGTGTGAGCACCTTTTTCCTGAGTTGTTTGATTTAATTTATTCTTGGGCTTTGGAGGTTTTCGTGTTTATGTCATCCATGTTTGTGGCTTGCCTCGGCTAATTCTCGTTGTTTACATGGTAGATGTTGCGCTTCATCTTATACACATGTGGTACGCCTGCACACGCTGTCACAATGCTACTTGTGCAATGGGTACGACCCAATGGCAATGGCCTGCAGAGTGTATTTGAGAAAGATCATCTGATTGTCAGATGGACATGGTCAGGTGAAAGATAGAATCTAACACATCTTCAGAGGTTGTGATTTGTAGGTGCTTGATACGTGTATTTCCTCCTTTGACAGTAGTCCTCTTGAAGACCACTCCCTGAACCCACCCGGACAAATGAATGATCAGTCAACTGCGACAGTCCCAGATTTTCACAAGCCTGTGTTAGAACAAGGTAAACAGTTTTAGGCATCTTGAGTCACAGTTAGCTCAAATTTCAGGATATATTTTTTACGAGAATGCCTCATGTATAATGTGTTGTTTTGGGATTGTCCAAGTACTTTCTTGGGCCGTGGTGGATGATACAAATAGATGAGTTGCCAGGTGTGCATCTCGTAGTTGCCTCGGCAACAATATGCCACATAGCTACGATATGTAACACTGGAACATTTCCAGCCCCATCACTAACAGGTTTCATTCTTTTGGGGTCCTGCACTGCTTCCTCGAAGGAAGTAATCTTGTTACAATGTTGTACTAAACAGGACTGTTAGGGCAATCCTGTATTGCAGTCTGGCACCTAGACATGTACAAAAAAAAAGTGCATACAACTCTCCTGTGGTGTATGTTTAAGGAGGAGCTTCAGGACAAGAGCTGCCGATATTTCAAACAATCTATTCTCCTGGGCTGTAGGGTACTTAAGTAGACAAATAAATTAAGAAGAAACAAATAAAACAGGCATTCAAGAACCCAATTGTAATATGAGTAATGTCAAGCACTAACAGAGTAATACGTACATGGCACACAAGTTAGAAACAGGGGAGAATACAATATCACCATGGAAAATGATGTTGAATGATCTGTAGTGAGTGATCTCTTATGTCTGGTGGTAACCAGCTGGTGGAGCCGAAATAAATGAGCAAAAAATAGCCATTTAGTCCTTTGTGCAAAAGAATCGAATGTATTATACAGTAAACCCCCGATAACTCGAAGTCGTAAAAACCGGAAAAAATTTCGAGATAAGCGGGGTTTCGAGTTAAGCGAAAATTACGTTGCCACGATGTTACTACAATGCGCTATGTTATGAAACGTAAAAAAAAAAAGCGTTCCTACAGTAATAGGGCTCGTAAACAATTCCGAAGCCATTTATTTTTTAACATCATCTGACACTGAATAACTCCGTAATAGCAATCTGCTTGGCATTTGCGTCTGTGAACAAGAAAGCATCTTCAAGCACTTCAATGCAACGCATGAGAGGCTCCTCCCGGCACGTCACTACCGCGGGCACTCTCGACGATTTTTGTATCACTCAGTTCACCGCTACTGGAACATCGCCGTCGTAAAGCGCATAGTCCTCGATATTCAAGTCCTAAGTCACTCTCCCCAAAACATGCGTGGCGCATCACGTCGTTGCACAATTCATCACAGCCACTGAACTAGTCTGCTGGCTCCGGTACGGCGATGGAAGACCAGAAACCCGCATGAATGAAAGAGTTCATGCTATTGGCTTGATGAACTTTCTACCAGGCCTTTGATAAGTGCCACCTTCCGCTCCAAAGTCAGGGACTTTCATGCGCGTTGTTCAGCCATCATGGCGGCGCGAAGAACAAAACGAAGAGAAGCTCGGACAAATGCAGAGGAGTGACGTTGGGTGGAAAGGGTAGGGCTGTCTGCCTGCCACAGCTAGCGGCGCGTGAGGCGTGAGGCACTAGGACTGAAACGCTTTGACCTTGACCTAGCCTCGGGGACCAAAGAATGCACGTTATCAGCCGTAGGTACGCTGACCTACCGGTGATGGGATTTCGAGATATCCGTACTCCGGCAAAAAAAGGCTTCAAGTTAAAAGGGCGCAAATATGTAGGAAGCATTGGGACATGGATCGGGACGCGAAAAATATTCGAGATAACCGATATTTCGAGATAAGCAAGTTCGAGTTAACGAGGGTTTACTGTAATGTGGTTTCTAAGAGAATAGGTTGTGTGATGGGCGTCTTAGTGAAAATGGGGTTGCGTTACGGATTATGCGTAAAGGTTATAGTTATATGCCAAATGAGGCTGTGTACGTTATGAATATTTAGCATTCTGTAGGAGAATGTCAGTCATGAAGATGATGTCTTCAGGAATGTGCTCGGGAACAAATGTAGTTAAAGCCTTGAGTGTTGTAACATACCGCAGAAAAACTGCCACAGCTGTGTATCTTCACTATCGTTATTGACCATGTCTTGTTTCACTTTTTTAAATCTGTAGAATTGTAACGGTTGTTGTTTCTAATTTAAAACTGACCACAATTTCATCCTTTTACACTTAAATGTTGTGTATCTTTGGCTCCCTTGCAGTCATTCCGCAGCCCATCTATGTCAATGCCGAGGACTTGGGATCGCATACCCTTGAAGAAAGGAGACCAGAGTCACCGCCCCTCCCACCTCCTCCTCCACCTTCTGTTGATGAAGTAAATCCAGTAAAAGTAGGTGCAAGTATGTACATGTTGCGGGCTACTAATCTTCTGTGTGAACTTGCAGGCCACAACATCTCATACAGTCCCACCAGCACGTAATGAATATGCAAGGAGGGAAGACATCTACAAGACATACTCCCCAAGCAGCTCTGTTTCACGATTTGAAGGTAAGCCTCATCTGTGTCCCTTTGCTTTAGTGGAACCTAGTTAAGCTCGAGCTACTTCACATAGCTGCTTCAGCTCTTCTATGTACTGGCAGAAAACACACCTTATGTTTTGGACCTCAACAGGAAGATAATATTGCATATGTACAGTGGAGACCGCTTATAACGTCTGTCGCGGGACCGCCAAATGTCACATTTTTAGGCCAATACGTGCCCGAGATTGAGCATCCACCTTTCTGTTATACCATGTTGTGCAACGGACTGAACAGCGCGGAGATTTCTTGCAGAGAAAACAATTTATACAACGTTCTCGCGGAGCCTGGAAAAACGCCGTGATTTTTGTCTGGCGTAGTTTCCTGACCGTGCCTTGCACATGAGTCCCCAACAACGGCGCGGCAACTGAATGCCTCGTCACTCGGTCCATTCTGGGTGCAGAAGTCCCTTAGTTTGTGCACACACATCATCGCCTCTTTGCGGGGCTGCTACCGCAAAGTCCCGATGATCATCCGAGTGGTTTTCCAGCACGCACGCCTCACGGTCCCGGACAGCTTGCACTATCGCTTCATCGGTGGCTGTTCACTCGTAGATGCAGACATCGGTGCCTCTCAAAAGTGTCCGCTGAAAAAACAGTCATTCTCTGCAAGATCGTTCGATAAGTTTTGCGCGTTGATCGTGTCTCAGATGGCGCGGGTGACATAATGCAAAGAGAAGTCGGAAGCTTTCCCGGCGTCCAACCTCCTCGCAAGACACCCTTGCCTGCCTCGTCACGAGGAGATAACAGAAGCATTCTCTGCGATGGGTGATTCACGCTTCGGAATTCGCTGACAAATGCGCTCTGTCCTTCGGTGACTGCACTATAACCGGTATCCCGCATCGGGATGGACCATTATAAGTGGTATTCCTATACATTATGTTCTATGGGAAGAATATTGGGGGTTGGGAAAAGCCGCATTATAAGCGGTCCCGCACTGTAAGTGGTTACGTTATAAGTGGTCTCCACTGTATTGCATTATCCATCCATGTCATAAGCACGGGTTGCCTCAGGGTTCTCCCCACGGTGGACGGCAGTGGACCTGGCGCCCACCACTCCTTTCTGTCGTGTTTCTCACCGCACGTCGGTCGTACTGACATTGACGGTGATATTGCGCCGTCGGCGCGTGCCCGCACAGCGACCATGCCCGGTGAAAAGAGAGAGGGGGGCCCTCCCCCACGTCTCGCGTTTCGCTATAGTCTCCCCTCGCTGCTCGAATACAAGACCCTTAAAAATGATCGCAAAAATGGGAAAAAGAGAGAATAATTTCCACCTAACATACTTCATTAAGAACACTCAACTTCCATCTGTGTCAGAATCACCGCTGTTCTCCTTGTTTGATTTTTTTTTTTTTTTTTGATTGCGTGTTAGCATCGCGAAGCAACTGTGGCTATGAGCGGCGTACAGATGTGGACAGACGGGGAGAGGACAGCAGGAAGGAGTGGGGGACAGGGGGATTAGTATGCGTCCTGGGCCGACTTCAGGGGGAACTGTGCCGACATTCGTCTGGAAAGTCTTCGGAAAACCCAGGGAAAACCTCAGACAGCACAGCCGGCGGTAGGATTCGAACCCACCACCTCCCAGTCTACAGCACAACCTTGGTTACCACCAACGAGCGGACGCCTTAGCCCACTCGGCCATGCCGCTGGTCTCTCCTTGTTTGAGTTGTCCCACAGCAAGTCGTCTCGAGTCCCATCCATCGTGTTCGAGATGCTGCATTTCTTGAACGCGCGCACTACGATGTTCTCGGGGATTGCCCTCCACGAGTCCAAAATCCATGTGACTACTTGACTCACAGAGGCACGCTTTAGACGTCCCGTAGAGGTTAGCCCCTTCTCGATGTTAGCTTGCAGTCCACTCTTGGGCCCACCGAAGGTTTTCCTCATGCTGGAACGTTCAAAGATTTCTTTGCCTTGTCCAAGCCATCTTTGTACGTTTGCCTCGCAAACTCTGAAAGGCTGCCTAACTTGAACGTTGTTCTTCGTGATTCAGCTGCTTCGATCACTTACCGCTTGAACGCTGCAGAATAGAAAACACACACTGGGACCGTCCCGAAATGCAACTAGCACCGAAAGACGCGACTCGCGAGATAGCCGGCAAGTAAGGGAGAAGTAAGTCACGTGGGCTCTTCTTTCACTCTCGCCCTTTTGTCTAGTGTTTGCGTCTTTCCCTTGTGTGGCGGGAAGTATGGTTTCGATTGCCAGACGATGTGAAACACTTCCCATTCAACGAGGTGGTGGAGAAGTGGGCCAAGTTAAAAAAACAGGAGACTCAAATTCTACGCATATTGCGAGTGTGGCAATAAATATTTTAACTGGCAAGACCATGTGTGATCCCCCCCCCCCCCCCCTCCTCCCCCCTCCCCGGTAGCGGATTTAGGTAAGCAACGAAGCCATCGTTGCCTAGGAACATTTTCGAGGTATTGGTGGAACAAGGCATTCTCGTTTCAAAACACTTGACCCACTTTGCAGACTGCCAGCCTGACCTTCTCATGTCTTAAAGGTGTTCACCTGCCCATGGTGACTTACAAAGTTCTGGCCACTGCTGAGGATGACTGCAGCTCTTGCTAACTCTATTGGCAGATCAATTTTGTCCTCATTTTAAGTACAAAATCTAATGGCTGCTGTAGTGATCCAAAGTTTACTAGAGGTGTGCGAATAGTAGTGATTTTTAGGATCGAAGTGAATAGTACAAATGTCAAATCTAACTGAATTGAATTCGAATAGTTAACGAATTGTTTAGTGGATCATGCTGCCCATCATAGTCTGTTGCTTTAAGTTCACACAGTACAAGAGCAGTCAAATGGTGATTTCTACATTCTCAGCAAAAAATGGCATGCAACAAGAGCAGGATGGGCATACACTTTATTATAGAGTATACAGGTTTATGAATTGCTTGAAGTGTTTCATAAATGAACACCAATTCTGGATACCGTGAGACCACAAATAGACTTTCGCTTGACACCTGGGTTGCAGGAATGGACAAGTAGAGCTGCGCCACTTTAGTTATTGCAGGAAACTTCTCCTTTCCATGTGACTGCCATTAGAGCAGTAGGCTCTCTGAGCGTGGCAAGACAAAAGAACAAAGGTGTTCCTCTACTTGAAGTGTTGGCAGCTTTTGGGTGTTCTGGCATGAAACACCTGATGCAGATGCTAACTCCCCAAAAACACTCCACACGGCAGACAATGTAGAAGGCACAGAAGAAACTTTGTCGGATGTTTCTGCACTTCCATTGCATGATCCAGCTCAGCTCTACAGCCACTTCCAAAAGTCATCTTGCCCATTGTTTCTCTGACTGGGTTGCATAACAGACATTCTTGAATTTTGGGTCTAGCAAGGTTGCAAGTGCAAAAGTGTTGGTCATTTTGATGTCTACAAACCTGGTCTTTGTGCTATGGAAAGGTTTGCAGCAAATGACACTGTACCACCTTAAAGGAGCAATGAGGTGACATTTAACGTGGCTCGAAACCCTATCTCATTCGTCAAGCTGTCCATCAGGAACCATCGTGCAAAATATTTTTGCTCTGCGGTGTATTATAACTGAACAATCAAATTTAAAAAACAGTCTTAGAAAGCAGCCGCGGACAGCCGACACGATCCTCACATGACATAGGCAGTGATGGAAGTGCTGCGCGATTTGTGCCAAACTGCGCCACTCACGGGGTGCTGCACCATCTTGCACCGTAGAGAGTTTTTTGCATTTGTGCCAAAGTTGCGTCAAAGCAAGGACATGGAGATTGCCCATGTCACAAGAAAACGATACCCAAAGTGAACAAGATGCACCTGCGTTTGACAAAATTTTGACGTGAGAGGAAGCTGTCACAGCGACTTTCTGGAGGGCTAATGGCGCAAGTCGAAGCCGATGCCAACTATGCGTAGTCCAGCCCCTCCCACGACCTACTAGATTATAGCGACCATGTCATAGGCACCCCTTCCCAGCGCCGCATTTGGAGGCTAGTGGTGGCGCTACTCATCGGTCCGGTTACTGCTTGTTCAATTTCTACAATACTTTGTACCTCAGCTTACTTTAGTATTTTTGTACAAGCGGTGGATGCCCCACGAGAGATGCTTCTCTCTAAAATTGATTATCCTCATCATTCTGCGCGTTTTCGTAGGAGCTGTTGCTGTCGTCTGCTGCGGTAGTCGTACGTCCGCTTCTGCGCGTTCAAAATTCAAATTTCTATTGTCCAATCAAGATGTAGATCTCGCGGGCCGATGTGTAGCGGATCGTGCGGACGGGCTCCTCATAGTGGTTGCCGATAATGACATGGTCATTATAATCTAGTAGGTCGTGGCCCCGTCTAGCCAAGCAGCCGCACGTTACGACCTCCTCATTTTTCGATCCAAAGGGAAGCTGGATGTATCTAAAGATATGGTTTAAGCCTATTGTTGATGGTCACTGCAAATTGCCACATATGAGGGTAGCTGGGATAATCTAATCTCACTGGATTGGGGAAAGTTACTCCATCCTTTCCTTCCTCGACCTTGTAGCAACAAAGGCAGCCGTAGCATGTGTGAGCATGCTAGGCCGACAGTGTTGCTCCAAGGCAGTGGCAGAGATCAGAGGATGGCAATACTTTCCTCAATTCATTGGCTTTAGGCTAATCGGCAACAAAACACATTGCGTGCATGGACACACAGTTGTTCACACTCTGCACGAACTCCTTGGAAGCGGCTACGCTGTGTTAGGTTGTGGCAATGTGTCGTGACTTCTCCCTGTGCTCCCTGTGTCGTTTTTTACGCTAGGTTAACCGAACTGTTCTCGCCTTGCACCATTTCCATATTCCCATTTACCCAACTGGCGGAATGTCAAACGTCATGGCCCACTGCCAGTATTCATGGTGACTCTCATACAGTGGCGGATCCAGGGGGGTGGTTGGGTGAACGCCCCAACCCCCCCAAAAAAACGTCAGTTTATACCGTATATTCTCGTGTAAGGCCCGCACTTTTTTTTCGTTATCCGGGCGGGGTGCGGCTCGACACGAAACACAGTCGCGGTCACGTGCTACAGCCGCAACTTTGCCGCAGCTGTTACCAAGAGTAATGCAGCGAATCATAACTCGGATACTGTATCAAACAAAACGTTTATTCAGTCGTCATCGTCTTCCTCGCTCCCGCTCGCGAGATCACTCGCGCTCTCGTCGTCACGGCCAGCCCAAAGGTGGTCGTCTTCAGTACCGTCCATGTTGTTGGATATCCCAGTCACCTTGAAGCTCTTTGTGACGGTATCGAACGACACAGAACGCCATGCGTTCAAAATCCAGGAGCACACCTGTTGAAGCGATGCCCTCTTCAAGCGTCCAGTTGGGGTCATCTCGTGAACGCCCAATGCCAGCCATTCAGAGTAGCAACGCCTAAATTCCTGTTTGAAAGGTCGGTTGACCGACATTTTTCCTTCGGAAGCGTCTTCCTCTTGAACACAACGTAGGGGGAAGTTTCCTGCCGTCAGCAGTAATGCACAGCATCACAGTACATCTCTGTTGCTCACCGCCCGTCATGCGTACAGAGACGCTTTTCGCACCTTTAAAGTCCACCGTCGTGCTTTCGGGTGAATCAAACCAGATAGGGGTTTGATCAGTGTTCCCTATCTGCGACAGGCAGTTGCTTCGTGGCGCTAACACCCAATATCTGCGACAGGTCGTAGTCGTGCTCCCTCCACAGCGAGTTGACAAACCGGTGAAACTTCAGCAGCTGGTCTTCGTATTCAGAAGGAAGTCGTTGACACAGCGTCGTTCTCCGTCACACAGAGAGGCCATGACGCTTCATAAAACGTACCAACCATCCTCGACTTGCCTTAAACTCCACGTGAGGAATGTCCATGTGGTGGGCGAGGCCTCTAACCCGTATCATCTCAGTTGACACCGCATAGCCGTTGTTTCTCGTCGCGTTTACGTAGTGCACAAGCTGCACTTCAACTTTTAGGAACTTGCACTGCTTTCCGTGGAAGGCTTTTCGGCTTCGGTTCGTTCCGAGGAGTTGTTCCTTTTGGCGTACCCAAGAACGCACACACTTCTCGTCGACGCCGAATTCCCGTCCAGCTGCCCGCTTACCATGCTCTTCACCGTACTGGACAACCCGGAGCTTGAACGCCGCTGTGTAAGCATTTAGACGCTTGCCCATTGCTGCGAACCAACAGATTCGAAACAACTGGATGTCAATGGAGCGCACGTGGAAATGGTGGGGACCAGCTGGGGGACGACCTGTGACCCCGTGACGTGTCAAGGATCACGTGGTTGGGCGCGAGGACGCGCTGTCGCCATTGCGTGGCGGCGGCTCAGTCGACTTCGCTGCCGGTGGCCTCGAAAACTGTTTTTTTTTTTTTGTTTTTTTTTTTTTTTTTCAAAATTTTTGCACTTGAAGTGGGGGGTGCGGGCCTTACACGAGAATATACGGTACATTGGATTTCCCTCTCTCCCTCCCCCACGACGCACTCCAACAAAGAACACCCCCCCCCCTCCCCCCAAACCGAGGGCCTTGATCCACCCCTGCTCTCATACGTTGTGTTTACAAACTAACAAGGCAAGACATGGGAGAAAGCGCATTGAGTACAAAGCGTGGTCAAGTCTCTGCCTCAAACGTCCACGTGCCATAAAGCCGATGATTTCCCCCAACCAGCATGGCGGCCGCCTGTAAGCGGGTGCGCGTGCGCAAACGCTTACTCGGAAGTGGTGCATTGAGTGGAAAATTGTACCCCAGACACGATGAAACTGAAACGAAACGTGGAAAGTGTTCAGTGATCATACGCGCAAGGCGCTTCTACGGCGAAGTGCAAAGACTCGATTTTTCTTGCGCCAGAATGCTTTGAGGCACTTCCATCACTGCGTAGGGAAATGCCCGCGCCTTTTTTCTTTCTTCTCTGCTCACGCGCCGCTTATACCTGCTTGGGCTGTGCCGCCCTGCATCACGAGTCACATGCAAGAGGACCATGTTAGGTCTCCCTTGTTCTCGGATGTGCTCTTTTCACGAGTGGAGGGTTTTTAAAGGTGTGCGGAACAGAGGCCTCGCATGCGCTCTGTGGGTCACCTGCAATCGTCATTCTTTTGCAGAGAACACAACACAGCGAAAATATTTTGGGGTCACCTCAGTACTCCTTTAAGACTTCTTTGATGGTACTGCTAACATGCAGTTAACTACTTGAATAACGAGTGAGAGAGTAGGACTGCTCTCACTGGAAGCTTCGGTAGTTGCCTCGTGAATGCAATTCAGCACGTTGGTCACTAACAACATTTGGCGCCACTCACCACTGCTGAAGTTGTCAGTGCTGTTGTTTTCTGAAAGGTCCAGTGAAATTGCCGAACACAACTCCAGGAGGTGTGAAATCATCATGTACTCAGTGTTCCATCTTGTGGGAACATCTTGGATACGTTCCAGTGGCACATGTCCCATGTTTGTTTGTATTCTCTTTGAACATGACTGTGCCTGGAAGCTACGCTTATAATGTCCATCATTGATCTGGCCATTGAAGCCATATGTCTGCTTTTTAGCATTCTCAATGCAGAGTTGCAGAGTGTGGGGAAAGCAAATGATCCCGGTCCAAGATTTGCACTGCATGACTGCCGTGACGAAGTTCAGTGCATTATGCGTGAGCACAAAAACAGGCAGATCTCCTGAAAGATCCCATTCTGCGATGGCGCTTTGCAGAAGGATGCTTAAATTGCTGGCGCTGTGCCCCTAGGGCACGCTCCTGCAATCCAAGGTGGTGGTGTTGGAAGTAAAGTTCGCGTCCACCAAATGACACGTCAGCGACACGTAACCGTTTCCGCTGCGCGGAGTCCAACCATCTGTAGTGATGGGGTAACACTCTGTGCCGTTCTTGAAACAGTCGCAGAATTTGGACTTGACTCGTTGAACTTCTTGTTCGTACAATTCGGGACTGACTGGGCACACAAAAAAAAGTGGTCCTTCCCGGTACAACGTACTCTAGTGCAGCAGCCCCATCAGATAAAAAAAGCCAGGTTCTTCAAATACCCATTAAGAAGGAAGGCCTTTGGCGATGAACAAAGCAATTTTCTTTGCCAACAGTTTCACTCAGGCATCTATGGCTCTCTGTTTTGGTTTCATGCAGGTACTCAGTGACTTCTGGTTGGTCTCCGTCTGCTTTTTGGGTTCTGCTGTGTCGACAGACTGTAGTCTTTCCTCGTGTGATTTATAATCACTGGGATGGCATTTGAGCTGATTAAGCAGAGGCGTCTTGGTACCTGTAGGTGTCTTCAACGTTATTCTGCAGGCTGTGCACTTCACGTCACCTGACACTGTCCGCTCGAAAAAAAATCCCACAAAATACTCTGTCGTTTTCGGGGAACCGTTCCTGGGATTGTGCCGTCCATCGTTCCCTAATCAGAGTGCTAGAAGGAACTTTCGACGAACTGAAACTACTGTGTGGGCAGAGATTGTATCGCCGATCGCAGACTAGCATCTGTTTAACAAACACTTCCCCCACCACTACACACGCACGCACGCACGACGTACGTGTACGTACGGATCGCGGAGACCATAGTTGCCAATATAGAAATCCCAATCAATTGGCAATCAAAACATGCTACTTAAGGCGATTTTTTAACTACTTCACCTAGACATGCTTCGGAATGAGGTATTCGAAAAATTATTCGAACTTTCGAATACTTTTTAAACCTTGCTATTGAATTCGAAAAGTACTTTGAGTAGTTCATTATTTAAAATATTATATTTGAAATTTCAAATATTCACATGCCTCTCAAGTTTACTCTTTGTCTTATTCTGTTTTTCTTTGTTATTATCATTTTATGCTCACCACATGGTCTCGTACGAATTTCTCGTCCTATTTGTCAGGGTTCAAGTTTGTCAGGGATATACTTATTGTTTCGATCAACATATATTCTTGTCCATGAAATGAGTCAAGATTGTCATACTGTCAGAACGTGGACCTGCAGTTATAGTTTTTAAAGCCGATTTTGATGTTGCATATTACATATTCAATTTTAGGCCTGTCAGGATCTTCTACGCTTCCTCCCAAGTTGAATGCACGGCGCAACTCTCAACCTCCACCTCCTCCACCCGTCAGACGAACTTCCTCAATAACATCTCAGAACACTGTGAGTACCACTCAGCGAAGCAGTCATTCGGACTCTGCAGTGGGCCAAAAAGGCAGCAACGCTTCAGACAATGCCTCACAAGGTGCAAACCATGCCAAACTGATCCAGGCACTAAATGCCCGTTTCTCGAAGCCAGCTCCCCTGGAACAAGCTGGACTGAGATTTTCACTGCCATCTTCACGAATCATAGCTGAAGCTCTTGATGCAGAGTGTCTCCCTCTTCCACCACCTCCGACACAGCTAGACCATGAGGGAACACACCTGCCGTGCCCACCTCTGCCTGAACAGATTGTAGCCGTGGAATCTGAAACACCTAAGAAACAACTACATCCAGAGAAAAAACTCTTTCGGGCACACACAATGGGCTATGGTGAACGAGATGCTTTGGTGGCTAGCCTTAATGCAAAGTTTACTCATGAGCCAGAAGTTCAAGACCTTAAGCTGGATGGGAGAGCACATCAAGTATCAAGGAAAACATCACTCCGTGAGACAACGCTGCGGACAAGCCCAAATTCAGCTGTGAAAGATTCATTTAAGGCCAATCTAGAGCAAACACTAATGAAACGTGAACCGAAACGGGACTCACTACCCAGGAATAGCTGCACCGAGCCCCGACGTAGCCAGTCCGTTGGGCCAACAGGAAAGTCAACAGAAAGGAGGCAGTTCCTTGACACATTGAACGCTCGGCTTGCTGAGCAGCAGCGAGGATCAAAAACATCTCCGCGGAGAGGCTCACTCCAGCCAGAAGCAGAGTTTGGTGGATTGCACCAATCATCACGTACAAACAAAGCTGTGAAAGTGCACAACTGGTTGGCAGGAAGAGGATCGGTAGACTTGACTGCCTGCCGAGAATCCCTTATGGACCAGATAAGGCGAGGAGCATCACTGAAGAGAGTTTCTGAGGCAGGTGATGGGGAACCAGCTTTACAACACCTGTGACACTACTTAGTGGTTTTTATCTGGCACATCTGAAGTCACAGCATTGAAACAACTGCTAAAGTACTACACAGTGGATGGGGACTTTTGAGTTGTCGCAGAAAAGTTCACTTGCACACCTGCATTTATTTGGGACGATTTACCAGAAAAAGCTTTAAAAACATTGACATTAGAAAAAGGTGACAGCAGCAGCATTTAATTTAATTTAAAAGCTTCCTATGGACAGAAAGGCTACGGTACATTCTGTTGATACACAATTCCAAATCTAGCTTTTCTCCAATGTTGTTGCACCAAAAAATATCAAACATCAGATCTGGCTTTTGTTTAGCTGTGGCAGCTGGAGATGCAGCATATATATTGTAGAGGAATGTAAACTTGGCATTGGTCATTCATTATTCATGATCCTTGTAATCTATCAGGCATAGTGAACTTTTGCTGTTTCTTCAAAGAGGTCATCATATAGTATGCCAGTTCTTACCATAGTATAGCCAGGCTGGCAAAATGAAGACCGTACTACACTTTGATAAGGAAGTTAGGTACGATGTTCTTACTTAGAAGTGAAACCGTTGCAGTTTATTCAGGTTTTGGTGCTTGAAACATTTGTTCTATTTGAAAAATAGAAAAGTTTGTTTGAAAATTTTGTTCTAATTCTACAGCTTTTAAGTAGAAACTTGGTTTGTTTTAGTGGAGCTGGTGCCATTTCATTTTTGTCACCTTGATCACACTGTAGGGATGCTAATGGTAATTGTATGCCAACATTACCTGCATATTTATTTTTTCAGAGATTTACAGTGAAAATTCAGAACTGTGTAGTGCTGAAGCAACTCTTATGTTAGTAATGTAATCCATGGCTCTTTAACCGACTTCTAATCTGTACCATGTGCCATCAATACATCAAGTGCAGTATGTGCAAGTACTCAGTGATTTTGTTTTTGTAGTCTTGAATTGAGTGTCCATGTGCTGTGGTATAGCGTTAATGTAGCAAAAAAGGTGTTTGGTGTAGCAAGCTGTTTCCACAAATTATTCACTAAACTTTAGTCACAGTGATGTGGCTTCAAATAAAAGTCGCATCATTTGAGTTTGCATTTGTGGTGCTGCATTGCCACACTTGCTCAGTATAGTTCAGATCACTCTGGAGTGTTGTTCACACTGGCCACGGCAGGTTGCCAAGATAAAACAGACAAATGGTTTGCACTTTTTCATGAGCCAATCCATGTTTAATTAGTTAAGGAGCAAGGGTTCCCACTGGGTAGAATCATATCCATGACATCAAGAATTCCATGACAGTTCTATTACTTATACGGAGGTGGTTCTCTCCAGGGTTTTTTTTTTTTTTCTTCTTCTTCTTCTTCTTCTTCTTCTTCTTAAGGGATATTTTCAAGAGCTTCATGGTAGGGGACCGAGAGACACGGTACAAGAAGGACGGACGACAAATTCTCAGAGTCTGAGAATTTGTCATCCGTCCTTCTTGTTCCGTGTCTCTCGGTCCCCTACCATGAGTCTATACCAGCTTGCCTGCACCCTCTCCCTTCCTTCCAAGAGCTTGTCATTTTACATGTGACATGTCTCTGTTCAGTGGCAATGACACAGGCTGTACGCTGCAGGTGATGCACAGCTATCCCCCAAGAAAGTAACAAGAAACCAATTTGATAGTTGTAAAGTTCTGTTGTGTGAAACCTGTGGGTCCCATGCCATCCATTGAAGTTACATTTGTTTACAAGTGGGCTCAGTACAATAATTGCTCACAGAAATGTGTAAAGTGGCAGCATGCTATTGATTCCTGCTCAGATGGCACACTATAAGTCACTCTGTGTATGTCATGAGACATGCTGGTCTATACTTACATTGTCTGAAACTCTTGTATCGTTTGATATTTGCTGCATTTATGATGCTAGTGCACTACAATTCCACCTGAATGATACTCCAGCGTGATGCATTGCTTTGTATACATACTGAGAGGAATGGTTGGAGTGTAGATGTTTGACCGGCAGGTTGCCAGCTAAAGAGGCAGCTACCATTCCCATTAATAATAATGTAGCAAATTATATGCAAATATGATCGGTCCGGTAATACAGATTTTCAAACGTTACACGTAATAGGAGGTTGTGTTGTGTGCCTTTCTCTTTGGCTGGTGCCACTGAGGCACAGGGTTAGTTCTGTACGTGGTAGTGGAAAGCTTTCATGATGAGTTCCACTCTGAGGCAAAAATGTAGACACCTGTGGTACCCATTTGTCACCAGGATATCTCCCAAGAATGTGACAATGTTTCTGTTAGTTGCCCATTACATATTGGATGTTTCTTTTCTCAGTTGTCAAGCTTTGCATTTTTGTTTTTTGCTATCACAAGAAAGTGAATCCTTGATCCCAATTGCTCTGAGTGGCATGCACTACTTGTGGCATGGTGTGGCCTAAAATTTGTGAATAATCATGGTTCTGCTTGATGCAGTTGCAGATGCTTAACAGGATCAAATTACAAAACATCATAAGGCCATGTAGAAATTTCAGCCATTGTCCTTTACTTGACCTTTCAGCTTGAGATTGGATTGCATAGAAGCTGTCATACTAAAATTTTTCTAAAAAATGCAGTAGCATATTGTAGTAGTATACGTGTGAGTATACAGGGTGCCTCACCTAGCGTAGTAAAAAAAATTATATTAAAAATCTACATGTCTGGAAATTATGGGTCCAACGCCATTTACCTTGGATGAACTTTTGCCACGTGCTCCCATCACTTTTATGAATTTTAAGTTGTGATAAATTGAATTTTCTGAATTGAGCTCCAAAATTTGCTCTTAGCTATTACCATTGTAGTAAGGAATGTATTCTGTAATGGAATGAGGGAAACATGTGCTTTCTGTTTATGGCAAAAAAACATTACGTTGGCCCCATAATTTTTGGACAAGTATATTTATTAATGTAATTTTTTAATGTGTTAAGTGAAACCCTCCGTATGTTTGTGGCTGGGTGCTTGCTATTATTCAACACAGATTTTGCAGATGCGATTCAATAGAAATTTTTGTTAAAAATCTGTATCGAATAAAAACAAACACCCCATATACATACATATATCAACTTTTGGTATTGTTGTCTCTTTTCTTCTTTTTTTCTTTTCTTTCTTTTTTTTTATTATTGTTATTACAAATATTCTGGTGATAGTATTAAGAAGGGAACAAGACACCTGCAGTCAGTCTGGGCCCCCCTTAGACCATCTATGTAGTAACAGCAAGTGCATAGATGAATCCCATGTGTATATTCCCTTAGTAGTTGTTCCTATTACTTTCCTTGTGACTTGCTGTGTCATGTGGAAACCACCCATATTTCCCACTTGTCTGACCCCATTTTCCCAATCTGCTACTTGTCCAAATGTACTGCACCTGTCCATTTAGTACTATTTATTAGGCAGAGAGGACACATGTGAGTGTGTGTTTGAAAGATAGAACTTTTACCAAAGATGTGCATATTATAAGCAAGCAAAAGTTCACTAATATGGGAAGCCAGTATTTTGCTTGCTGAACTGCACTGCTTGCACCCACAAAGAATAATTTTTAATTGGCTTTTTAAGTTGCATTTTGTATGTCTGCAAGTGTGGCTGTACATACATGTAAAGAGCAGGGTGGTCCTGCTTTTTCTTTGAGTCTCTATACAAGTTCAATAGTGTGCTGCTAACATGTCACCTTAGAATTGCAGAAAGTTGGACATATCTTTGTATGGGACTGTTTTGCCTTTGAAAGGTAGCTTGAATGTGTGTAGAGGTTACATGTACAAAAGCATTCCTTTATACCTGTAGGAAGCATTTAATACCTTGTATTATCAAACTGCAATACTCCATACCCGTATGCTTAACTGTGTTAGAAGAGATACCTCTCCCATGCTTTGAGGAAGTACCCTTACTTTTGCTGCTCTTCTAGAACTGCTGCCTGGTAAATTTCAATATGACATTATAGCTATTTGTGTAGTTTTAATAAGAACTTATTCTTTACTCATTAAGGTGCAAGTTAAAATTTCCAGGGTTTAAGTGTGCAGAGTACACTCAGAAGATACCTTATCCACTTTTTGGCTTTTTTAGGGATTTCCCACATTCGTAGCTATGTGGGGTGTAGCTGTTCAATTAATTTCAGTATTTATCATTATCATCATCATCATCATTATTATTATTACTACTACTATTGAAGTCATGTGTGTGTTAGCAAAAGCTAGTCATGTTAGGTATATTTTGTGAACGCAAAAGGGACGCTTTAATCTCTCCTGGCTTGAGTTCGACAGACATGTGACGGGACAGAAGAGGGGAAGAGAGTGTTTGTGCTTTTTTGCATAAATGTGTGTGCATATATATATATATATATATATATATATTCACAAGGGGGGAACCGCATTATAGTGTATGCGCCGGCTTATAAAGCATGCTACTATCCCACTTGTGGAAGACACTTTTGCCCCAACTGCTGCTCCTCTGCACAGCACTGGGAAAGAGTGACATGTTTCAGGGTTGGCATGAATAATCTCTTGGCAAAAGGCACTGTTCCTGAAGAGCAGCGGTTTTCTCATGTTATACGTATATAAAGTAAAAAGCCACAGTCAGAGGGAATATGGAATGTACCAAGCTTTTGTAATTGAAAGAATATTTCTATAAATACTAGAGACGATGTTGCAGCAACGGCTCTGCCTTCAGGACAAAATGATTCCCAAATGGTCACAGTTGCTTTTAAATGGTATGATATCACAAAGTGGATGACTGTATATCACGTGGTAGTTTTGTAATTTTCTTTGTTCATGTGCAGGGGTGATGTCATCTTCCTTGGGCTTCCAAGTGTCTTAGCTTTAAGATTCCACTTAATGGTATGGGAAACTCCAAGGACCACCTAAAAAGACAAACAAAAAAATCGCTTCCAGAGAGGTGGCCACGGTTTGTATGGTTAACCTATTATAAAAATGTATTATCGATTAAAAGGGAGAAGTACTGTATGATCTAAGGGCTCAAGTGTTCTTTGCTCTTGCATCTGGGCTCTTGACATTATCACCACTTAGGAATCTGGTTCAGAAACAGAAGTCTGATGGAAGCAAGACAATAAAAGTTGCTTGAGTGGCCAGGTTATTTAAAGCAATGAAAACCTGAGATTGGGTCTTTTCAGTCACATTGGTACAGAAGGTGGTTTAATAACCAATGTAGCTGAAGACTTCGCGTGGATTACCTGTCTCTAAGATCACTTCCAGATGTGACCACATATTCCAAAAGTGCCATATGAACACTTGCCTACTTTGTAGTGTCATGACTATAACTGTTCGTGTACTTTATTGTACTGAAGAAGACAGAGCCTCTACCGCAATGTCGAAACCTCTACTATTTAGTTTTTTTACTTAGGATATCCTGTACTTGTCACATTCCCTGTTGTACACAGCTCATTCAGTTTTTACTTCTATCACTTTGTGGCCATCCAACCTTTTACTTTTTAGCATACACACACATATGATATAATATATATATGAGAGATTGAGGGGTTCTCTTCCGTCTGTAATGGTGGGTAAAATTATGACTTGGAAAGGCAATGCAATTTATGCCATCTTTTGTGTGTGGGTGTCATAGTTGTGACCAGTGTCTTATTTTTTGTTGTGTGTCTGTACAAATGTAACACTTTCTATTCACCATGTCAGCATATTCATAATAACAGTTGTTTTATACACCCACAACTTCATTGTCGTCAAAATTGAAGGTACTAGGTGTGTGGATACTGCTCCTTCCTCTGCCTTCTGTGCACTACTCAGCAAGTCAGTAAAGATAACTGATGTACAAACTATGTTCTCATTTGTCTTGGAAGCCTTTCAGTTCCAAAGCATTCAGACTTTCGTTCCACAGTGCTTGACAAATTCTGCCTTTGTTAAGGCCGTGTTTGTGTGGGAAGGATTTGTATACAAATCTGCTGCCGTAATATAGTACATTGTGGTAGTTTGGTAAATGGTGACTTGTAGCTGGTAGAGTACTCCACGTCATGGAGACTACAAAATAAAACTTTTTACCAGACGTCAATGTTCAGTTCTGTGAATTTATTTGCTGAAGTGACATTCTTTTGTAGGGACTGAATTTTTGCAATGCAATGAATGTAGGGGTGTTCCTTGGGCTCACAAAGTTCGAGAACCCCCCTGGTCTAGTCTATTGCTACGTCATAGATTGAGAAGTTGCCCGTAAAAAAAGAACTCTTTACAAGTTCAGTTACCGTGTGCAAAATGTAACTAAGTTAATATGTAACGAAGTTCTTCAGCCTGAAATGTAACTCTCAGTTACTGAGTTACTTAAAAAAAAAGAACGAGTTACTTCCAAGTTACTTCGGACACAAAATAGCATTGCGCAGGTGCAATGCACGTGAGCAGTTGAGGTAGACCTTGAGTTGCCTGTGGAGGAGTGCAACACACTTAGATTGTTTTCGTTTATGTCCAACAATAGACCTCTCCCTGTTTGTAAACAAAGACTTCATAGTGTTCGACAGCGCCAAAATTTGGTAGGATTTAACTACGCTCGAAGCTAGAGGTGAACAGGTTGCGCCCGAAAGCCACGGTCTTGAGGGGATTACGATATGGTCCCTTAAAGGAACGCGACCCTCGGTCCTACTTTTCTTTCAGTGGGAGGCAGCGAACAAGTGCCCGTTCGTGGAACCCAGCCTTCTCCTTTCAATTTGTTTCGGTTTCAGTCTGTGTACTAATGTCATGATGACGTTTCTCTGGTAGAGGTCTATTCGAACGCTTTGCATCTTACTCCATGTGGGCGCACAATGGTTCAGCTTCATTTCAATGGCAGCGGTTCTTACTTCGTGAATAAAATACTGTCATTGATTGAATATCACGTTTTATGGCAAAAAATTCCACGAAGGAACCGGAGAGAAAAATATGTGGACGTGAGTGAAAAGCGAGCTACAAGTAACTTTGAACTTAAGTTACTTTGGCAAACTTCCTCTGAAAGTTACCACGGCGGGGAACTTGGTTACAGTAACAAGTTACCTTGAACTCTGTGCTACCTTATAGGAGCACTGTGGTAAACTGTGGCAGTTAGAAAGAGCTTAACTGCCTCTACTTGATAGCCTTTAAAACGACAAGCCCCTCTACAGATTTTCCATTTTTGGCAGTGTTACATATTCTGTTGAGCATTACAGGAGACGCAAGTAAGCTGGTAGCAGCATATCCCTGTGTTTGGGGTGAAGACAAAGGGGCAGACGAGGCCTCAAACAAGAAAATATTGCTTTCTTGCGCAACAACTAAAACAAATCTTCAGTGGCAAATGAGAGCTCATTCCCATTTGATAGCAGTAGCAGTAGCAGCATCAGGATCGAGCCGCCCCACTAAAGTTTTGACACTTTGCATATTCGTAATTCTTCTCAGTTTTTGCGAATTGTGCAGTGGTAGGACCACGACCTACTAGATTATAACGACCACAGCACAATCAGCAACCCCTATGAGGAGCCCGTCCACACGATCCGCCAGGGGCGCTACTCATCGGCACGCCATGATTGGACGATGGAAATTTGAATTCTGAACGCACAGAAGCGTATGTACGACTACCGTAGCAGACGACAGCGATAGCTCCTATGAAAACGCGTAGAATGATGATGATAATCAACCTCGGAATGAAACATCTGTGGAACGTCCACCGCTTGTACAGAAATACTAAGGTAAGCTGAAGTACAAAGTATTGTAGAAGTTGAGGAAGCAATAACTGGGACGATGAGAAGCGCCACCGCTAGCTTCCAAAAATGCGGCGCTGGGAAGGGGTGCCCACGACATGGTCGTTATAATCTAGTAGGCCGTGGGTAGGACACAGTTGAAAATAAATGAAAATGTTTTGCATGGTCAGCCCTGATACAGTGCTTGATAAATTAAGCAGGTATTCAGGCTATCCCAAAGGCCATGCTCACATACTTTTAGCTCCTAGAGACTAGCTGTTAGTGACTCAAATGGTGATAGTGCGTCTGTTGCAATATGCATCTTTGCTGGAGCACCACAGTCTGCTACTACAGGTTTTCCCGTCCATTTTAGTTTAAGTGCCATCTGAAATAATCCGAGCACCATTCAGTTTAATCCGGGTGCCATATGAATTAATCCATGGTGTTTTTAAGCACTATAACCGTGTACTCACACGAGGGACACCCCCGCAGAATATTCTACAGACATGTAGTGGAAGGAAAAGTAAAAAGCTGCTGATGGGACTTAAATTGTGCTGCGTCTTATGTTGAGCATTCGCACAGTGCCGAGATATCGAGAGTTAAAGCGGAAGCATAGCAGACGACACCATTGGTCATGTCGTCTGCTACAGAATATCTTCTGACTGAGCTGCAGGATATTCCACACAGTTAGAAGAGCACGAAAAGGCATGACTCCCATAGCAGAGGACACCACTGGTGCTGTCGTCTGCTACAGAATATCTTCTGACTGAACTGCTGGATATTTCGCGCAGTTAGAAAGGCATGGCTCACATAGCAGACGACACCATTGGTCCTGTCGTCTGCTACGGAATATCTTGCGACTAAGCTGCGGGATGTCTCTCCATGCTCTTCAAACCGCAGAGAATATCCTGCGGCAGAGTCACAAGATATTCCTTCGCAGATGACAGGAACACTGGTGTCGTCTGCTATGAGCATCATGCCTTTTGCGCGTTCTGCTAACCGCGCGGAATATCCTGCAGTTCAGTCAGAAGACATTCTGTAGCAGGCGACAGCACCAGTAGTGTCGTCTGCTATGCGAGTCACGCCTTTTCGCGCTCTTCTAACTGCACGGAATATCCTGCTGTTCAGTCAGAACACATCCGGTAGCAGACGACAGCACCAGTTGTGTCGTCTGCTATGTGGGTCATGCCTTTTCGTGCTCTTCTAACTGCGCGGAATATCCAATAGTTCAGTCAGAAGATATTCTGTAGCAGACGACAGCACCAGTGCCGTCGTTTGATATACTTCCGCTCCAACTCCCAATATCTCAGCGTCGTGCGAATGTTCCACATAAGACACGGCACAACTTCAGTTCCATCAGCAGATTTTTTGACTTTTTCTTCCACTAAAATACTCTACAAAGATGTCCCTCGTGTGAACACACGGTTATAGTGCTTAAAAACACCATGGATTAATTCAGATGGCACCCGGATTAAATTGAATAGCATCTGGATTTTTTTGGATGGCGCCCGGATTAAACTGAATGGCGCTTGGACTATTTCAGATGGCACTTGGACTAAAATGGACGGGAAAACCTGTAGTAGACTGTCATAACATACGACATAGTGTCGTTTCCTGATTGGAGCAGTACAACAGCTGCAGTATCACACAAAAGATTTCATCTGAGAAAGACATTGTACGGATTGAAGTACAAGGAATTCCATGGGGATACCAAAGTCTTGAATGGTCACACAGGCTGTACATTAACCAACAGGCACAATGTTAGTCTCGAGCCGGCTTGAGAATAGAACCTTGAAATGCCGTCACCTCGTACGAGCGATGACACAACTCCCACATTAAAACAGATGCAGCTGCTTCAGTATCAGTTAGCACATGCACCTTCAATATTTACATAACTCGATCTCAAGGAGAGACTTCCACTGGAGTCATATTCACAATGTGTCCTCCTTGGACCGTGCCTAGCGGTGAGCGCTGTCGAAGGAAACGTCGCTGTGGCGAATGGCTCATATTGAGATGGCAACCTGTTGGAGGTCATGTCTGGGTCATCGCAGTGTTCAAATGTTATTGATGAAATATTGGGCCCATGGGATATGTTGTGAGCTGTTCCGGTCACCAATGTTAATACAGAAGTAACGAGAAGATAGAAACTAGGGGTGTTTGTGCAGAAGAATAGACTGGCTTGTCCTCTATCAAGTGAGCACATACCTGGGGGTGATAGTGTTGTACTAATGATATTTTAAGTTCATGTAAAACAAAATTGTGCACAAATGGGACAAGAAAATGGTAAGGACATGACGACGCCAGTAAATAGCAGAATATGAGGTGTGGTTAGGTTGTAATCTTCCTAAATTCCTACAAATCCAGCTCTAGAGCTACCTGCATGTTTTACATCATTCAGGTATTTTTCTTGGAGGAGTAGATTCGTTCATGAACTGGTTATGTCTTTTTGTGGGATGAATCTTAGGGTTGCCATATATGATGGATGGAGTTCAAATGCTACTTGGAACCTGGGCCACTTCTGAAGCCTTGTTCGAAGACTATCTGATTTGATCACCATCTGGTAGGCTTCTTCTTTTGTAAGTGTATCCAGTTGATAACGGGGTACCATCAGCTTCATTAAGTCTTCGTCACCTTCCTGAATTGAAAACAGGTGATGTTGTAAAATTCAAGTCAAACTCTGCTCAAAGCAATTTTGCAATAGGATGTTACACCTGCAAGAATCTGATTTTTCATTTAAATTCTATATGTAGGGTATGACTTTTTATGGGTTAAACGTCTTTACCAGATTCAGTGGGTGTGAGAATCGGGTGCTATTTTGAAATCTGAAATTTGGGGTGAAATCGGGTGCTATCGGGTCACTTTTTTTCTTTCTGTCCAAGCAGCCCATAGTTAGAGGTGCACATATTGATCAAACATGCATTCCTCGCGATTTATAGTCACACACAGCACATGATGTAACATTAAATGGGCTTTGCATAATTTATTCTTGCACTCGGATAATATCTTAATCAGATGTGTGCAGACTAGAGCCCTGCACGGGCCGACTTTTCCGTGCCCGGCCCGGCCCGGGCGCATCGAAAAATGGCCCGGCCCGACCCGGCGAGTAGATCCCGGCCTAGTATTTCCAGCCGCGACGTACGCGTTTCTGGCGATTATCAAACAAGTAAATTTGTAAGGAGAGAAGACAAACATACAAGTGATGGCGGTTTAACACCGTAACCGCACGAGACCAAATTAAATCCAGAACGCACGCGGGCATGGGTGTTATCGTTACACTGTCAAGATTTTGCGGAGGTAGAGCATGCTGTCGACAAACTGCTTCTCCCAGTCCCTACCCCTCTCACCAAGCTTTGCCAAAGTGATTGTGAAATATGTGAGGAGTGAGGAGCAATGTAAAGTGGCTTGGAGAATGTTCTAGAGGGTCGAATCATATGCATAATACAGTATCCTTTGCTTGTCTTTGCAAAATATGCACAAGAATGACACAAGCGCATGATGATATGAACTAATGCATCTCCATTGTGTGGAATTAGCTGCGTGGCCCGGCCGGGCCTGACTCTCGGGAACATATTTGTCGGCCCGGGCCTTGCCCGGCCCGAAGCACACAGCCAATAACAAGCCCGGCCCGCAGGCCGGGTCGGGGGCCCGTGCCCGTGCAGGGCTCTAGTGCAGACTGCTACTAAATCGTGTATGTTCTTAGAATTCGGGGCGGAATCGGGTTTAACCTGAAAAAGTCAGACTCTATATATGTGTTGCAGTACTTTATGTAAATCAGTAAAAATACAGTCACGAAGAAGTTGACTATGTCCCCTAAATTACTATGAACCGCACCACTGAATATAGATGTGATGCATTTGCAAAACCAAAGACAACGGAACGCTGACAAATGTAAGTATTATCTACTACAAAAAAAAATTAACCAAAACTATCATGTCAGCACGGTCTACTTTGAGCAATGTAGCACCATACTTATGGCATCATGTTCAGCATTGACATGCTGTAGAAGTTGTTGGTTCAAGAAATGAATTTTTGCGCTGATGACTGGTTTCTTGAGCAACGTACTTTCATGGCTACAATTACTATGATTCAAGAAGGGTAATAATTAGAGCCTGAAGTTTTAGGGTTTAACCCGATTCTTCCCCGAACTTGCACCCCTAATCGAAGGTTGACTCTTCAGGGTGAAACCCGATTTTTACCCAGCCAATCACCCTCACTGAGATTTCTGTAGGATAGCACACTAACTTGTTTGGCAGCAAATGCAGTTACATCACCATTTTTACCAAACTAGTTCAGTTAGTTTGAGTAACTGAGCCCGATATCACCCTGAATTTAGTGTACTGGAACTTATTCCACCTGAATTTGCATGAATTTAGAGCACATGTTTATTTACCAGATTTTTACTCCCCGAATTTAGAAAAAAAATATTTCCATAAAACTTCAGGCTCTAGTAATAATTGCTGCTTCGTTTCACTGGATTGTATTGGATGAGGCCCATCCATACGATTTCTGAAACAACACACTATGAGTTCCATTATTCAGGAATGGTAACAAGTACAATGTTACGTGTCATGAAATACGATTTTTCACAGTTCTGCTGTGAAGTTATCACATTGCATGCAGTTTGCTGAATGACAGTTTTTATTTTCATCCACTTACCTTCACAAGCAAGTCAAGGTTGTAGTCCATGTCAACTTGAGGCCATGCCTGTTGCATGACAGGCTTTGTCTGCAGGAGACATTGGTGTGCACACAGATTACATAATCAAGACTGATACTTGAAAATAAGCTTAACTGTAAGCTTTCAGGATATGTCATGAAACAATACAATGTTACTAACAGCACATCTTACACAGTCACAATACAACTGGAATTTCAACGCAATCGCAGGCATGTCGTGTGCCCTGAATTTCAATACACACTTGTGAACTGGTACAATATTAAAATAAGTCAAGCACAGAACATGAGTGCATACTCACTATGTCATGGCCTACGTCTGTGAACTCGGCCGCATTACTGAATCCTGCCCATAATTCCGAGGCAAAGTGGGGCGCTATAGGTGCCAGCATAATTATGAGAGCTGCCAGTGCCCTTTCAAATTCACAGCCAAAGTTTGTGGTGCCTCTGTTGTTGTGCCGTAAGTACTTAGTGTAAGTCTGAAGATCTTTTATGATGAGGTTCAGTTGCCGTGTTACATTGTACTTGTGATTTACCTGTATCAAACATAACACAGAAAGGACACAAGAAGCCTGGAAACAGATATCATCTGGTGAGTGTGAAACTTACATGTTTTAAAAAATGATTGCGACCTTCGTAATAGTATGCTTCAACTGCATCATTTGGTGACCCCTCTGATGATTCCTTACTCTTTCGGAAGTCATGTATAGTTAGCCAGAGGCGTTCTTGCCAACTGATGATGCCTCGAAAAGCTTTCCATTGAAAGAAATATAGGATTATGTGAACTCTGTAGTACTGTTAATAGGCTGTGTATATATGTATAAATTCAGCAGGTTTCAACAGTGCTCCCTACGAAGCCTGGGTGAAGAGGAAATCACTCCTTGACGAAGTCTATGGGGGACTCCAGGTATGCTAAAACGGCTACAGATATAGAACCAGGAATTACACACGTTAATATGTATGGCCAATTTTAATACGGACTTCCTTTTGCTGTTGTGATGTACATGGGCACTGTCACTCCACATATGCTCACGTTAGGCAGTTTTGTGAAGTTCATGCACTGCCTCAGTGGATCAGTTGGTAGCGTGTCCACCTACTGAACCCAAGTTAGCAGGTTTGATTCCGGCCGAGAACGCCAGCAAATTGGTGGCAGGGCACAGGTTGCTTAGACACCCCGTCTTCCGCGAGAGACGTTTAATACAGTGGTGCCATGTGCTGAGATGATGGCGCGGCAAAATTAATCCACATAGCGACCACTGTGGAACCACTCATGATCGTAGTTGTCTTACGACGTAAAGCCACGAGTTATCAATTACCATGCACAAACACTCTGGACACAATGCACGTACTGGAGAAAGCAACAGTTTGGAATAGTGTCTCCCATAAACTTTTTCAAGGCTTTACTACTTTTAAATGTGAACACTCAAAAACACACCTGGACTTGGCCATTTGTACCTGGAAGTGGGTGCGTAAGCTGAGAGGATGAAAAGGCGAGTAGCATCTATACCATATTTTCCAACTACATCCTGTTGAAAAAAAAAATGTAAATGTTAAGAAAAGAGTAACGCACCATCATCCGCTACACTCGTCAATTTACCTCTGGTCTGATTCCATTATGCTTTGATTTACTCATTTTGTCCCATTCAACAACAACTGGCTTGCCTGTGTCTTTTTCAAATGTTTTTGAGCCCTCTGGAACAGTAAAAATGTGACATTCCCTGATTTCCTCTCAAAGACAGTTACATCAACAGGCAGTGCACAAAGAGGTTATTACATATTAGCTAAATCAGCACCGATGTCACCACGGTCCTTTGGAGGCGACATGATTTTCCAAGCTGCTTTCTCGCACGCATGGCGAATGTGCGCTACAAGAAGTACACTTTCCATTTGTGAAAATAATGAAGAATAGTGTATGAGCAATGCTGAGCCCGATGAGTGGTTGAACTGAACATCCGGGTCATTGAAGAATGGCTGAACAGTTCATCCATGTTTGAAAAGCAGTTTAGGGAGAAAGTAACTGTAGCAAATTACTTTTCCTCTGTCATTTTCAGGAGGTCAGTTCAGACTGTCAAGATTCACTATAACCAGTCTTGGGAAATAACTTAGTTACATGAAACTAGTTACTGAGAAAGTAACTAGTCACTGACTATTTAACTCTTCCCCAGATAGTAACTTTTAACCGTAACTAGTTACTTGCTTCAGTAACTAATTACTCCCCTTTAAAATGTTTTTCTCCAATTTTGGAAACTATTTACATTTCCTCTCACTACCTGTTGCTGACTGGTATTCCTGGCTCACATAGCTGTCCGCAGCTCTGAAGAAACAGATATTTGGAAAGGAATGGAGTTATCACCACTATTCAGAAACAACCGCAATCGCGACAATGGGTACTTTGTTTTCAAAAGCCTTGATCAGTAGATGAAAAAATTTGAAAGCTGAAAGTGAGGCAGTCGAAGCACAGTACGTATTTAGTTTATCATCAGAGCCATAAGTAACTTACCTGTGATGACAAAAATTTTGACAAGTATAGAGAGGTATAGATAGATAGGTAGGTAGATGACAGAACTTCATTCACTCCAGAACTTGCGTTAAGTGTGGGCAACAGGCAAGCAGTTGCTCACCGTGTGTAGGGACGTTTGTGCAATATTGTGGACAAACTTTGTGCCTGACCATTAAGAAAGTAACTGTTACTCTAAGTATAACTTAATTACTATTAGCTCAGAGGAGCTGTATCTGTAACTTAGTTACTTTTTACAGTAACTTTTCTTTCCCAAGACTGACTATAACCATAATATATCACCATAGCGCACACACTCCAGGCACAATGTGTGCTATGGTTATAAAATGAATTCAACATGCACATTGTCATTCTAGAAAAAAAAGAAAAAAAGGAAAATCAGTGTACAAGGTATTTTGCTGTATGTCATCACTGCATGCTCAATCATAAAAGTGCATATGTATCATTTTTCTTCCTTTAACAGCTTTTTGTAAGCTGGTATGTTTATGAAAACATACATGCATTTGCAGTTCAACTTCAAAGCATCTGTGAGGCCTTCATCATACATGAAAGAGGTTCAGTGTTACAAACAAATGCAGACTGACTTGCTGTAAAAATACCTTTTTTTTTTCAATACTTGTCTACACTTCAGATGGGCACAAACTGGACTTTTGAAGGAAAAATAATTGTTTGATTTAATGATGCCACATGGATTTTTCAACAAAAGAATTGATTTTAATACAGTGTACGAATAGAGACAGACAAGATTGGAGCAAGAGGCTTGGAGTAATGCATTTTTTAAATGTATTTTTTAATGAAAATCAAATATGTGGCAGCAAAGCGACATGGAGTATATTAGTTTTTCACCAATAGGTAAGAAGGAAATACAAAAACAGGTACAAAAAGTAACTTGCGATGTTGACATAATTTTCTTCTATGACATGACTAGAAAACAAAACAAGTCACCAAAAAGGACTTAAATCACAATTAAATAAGTTATGTCGGCTACCAAATGTCACTACAGCTTGGAAATTCAAAACACTGATACTTACTCTTCTCAACTTGAGACTTTGGCAAATACTGGCCGGTATCCTGTAATCGGTATGTCTCGTTCAGCACCATGCCATGAACCAGCATTTGATGGAATGGCTCTGGACTTTTGGTCAGACCACACATATGGCAGAAATGGCTCATGAAGCGGGCATAGTACAGATGAAGCACAGCTGTGGATATATCAGTGGTTGTTTCATTGTATGACAGACAAAACAGGCTTGCGCTTGTTTTGTGATGTGTTTCAATAAGTTAGCTTTGGCTTCCTAGACAAAGCAGGACATTCTGTACCAGTACTATCACATTACCATGTTCAAGTCCACCAATATAAAGATCCACAGGCATCAAATGAGCTACACTGGGATCCTGAAGCTGTCGCTGGTTTTTTGGATCTAGAAACCTCAAATAGTACCACGAACTGTCAACAAATGTGTCCATAGTATCTGTTTCACGCGTAGCAGGACCCCCACACCTGTAATAAATATAAGCAATATACAGGGTGTTAATTATTATCGATTATCGATTCGAATCGATATAGAATAATTATCGATTTTTATAAAAAAGCTATGAGGGCAGCATAGAGCATTTTTGCAGTTGAGTTATATAGCTGGGCATACATCCTCTCGAAGAAAGTATGTAACAACAAGATGACTAATTACCTAAAATTAGTTAACTCTTTAATTAGAGGATTTCGGACAAAAGCAAAAGAGCAGAATGGGAGACAATCCTCATCGAGAGCCATTCGATTTTTTTTATATCCTGAAATGTGCAGTGCGTTGAAATCAATTGCCGAATTTTGCTATGCACATGAGCCGGAAACCACTGCGATCAAAACTGCAGGGAGGACAGTGCTGTTTTTTTTTCTGTGTTTTTTTTTTTTTTTAGTTCTGTGTTAGCGCCGTGAAGCAACTGTGGCTATGAGCGGCGTACAGACGTGGACAGTTGGAGAGAGAACAGCAGGAAGGAGTGGGAGGAAGGGGGTTAGTATGTGTCCTGGGCCAACTTCAGGGGGAACTTTGTAGACATTCGTCTGGAAAGTCTGCCGGAAAACTCAGGGAAAACCTCAGAGAGCACAGCCAGTGCTGGGATTCGAACCCGCATCACCTCCCAGTCTCGGCGTGGAAAGCGATCATCCTAACCACTGTGCCACGGGAGCTGGTCAGTACTCATTCCACGTGCCTTGGAGCGATGGAGATTATTGGAGTAGGTGCTTACCTGCTGGCCAGATCAACTGCTTTGCAGCCCAGATAGAAGGTCATGAGCTCCAGTGGCGTGGTGATTTTTGTTACAGTCATCTGCATAGCGAAATTCGGTAACGGATATTTCACAGCATGCGCTCGTTCCAGGATTTTAAAGATAGAATGGCTTTCAACAAGGATTGTCTCCCATTCTGCTATCTCGCTTTTGCCTCAACTTCCATAATTAAACAGTTAATTAATGAATTTAATGGAATTAGTTATTTTTTAGTTACATACTCCCTTCGAGAAGATATCCGCCCTGCCCTAGAACCAACGTGCACAAAAATGACAGCTGTATGCTGCTCTCATAGCCTTTTTATCAAAAGTCTGTAGCAGATAAAAATGAACACCCTGTATATTAGATAAATGTTCAAAAGCATAACAGAAAGCTATAGTGAACATACTGTGGACAAGTAGTATGAAGCCAGTCTGCCACACCACAGAGGGGGGAGACACCATCTTTTGTGGCCTTGCTCAGTTGGGGTAGCTTTACTGCGAGTTCTTCATATGGTACAGGTACAAGCTGCATGTTTGCAAAACAATATGTTACACTGCAAAAGATAACATAACGCATGGAAGAATGTCTTTTTTCTCTACCAACATACACCAACCAAAAGGTACTGAGGGGAACAAACAATCGCAAACAATGGAACTATTTCTGTATGTTCTGCTATGTGTAAGTAACATGCCACAGTTAGGTCCATTATAAAGACATGCTTTCTGTATTCAAATAAGTGCTAGAAACCAGGCGTGATTTTACTCTCATGGGAGGAGATTCAATTCATAAGCTACATGTGCTTTTGTGGCTAATACTACACAAAAATTGTTAGTGAGAACTTTTAACACATTTCTTCAAGTTCCTGCTAACAACGTACCTCACACTTCGTTACCTAGAGGGCAAGTTGGTCGAAGCCCTTGTTGAAAATGAGCATGCAAAAAATGGAGACGGACAGGACACAAAAGCTCAAACTAAAAACTGTTACTATTCACTTGTTAATTTGAGCTTGTGTGTGCTGTCCGCCTTCGTTTTGCATGCTCGTTTTTAACACGGACCTCAATACCTCTCCATGATTTCCGAAGCAGACGACAGAACTGCCATCTGCTGAGGTTCCTTCTGTCCTAAGGCACTAGTGATTTATTCTTTATACGCATGACACTGTTATCAAATCCAATAGTAGAAAATGCTGTGTCTTTCTGAGAAGTTTGACCATCCCAATGTACATAATCTCCACTGGAGAAGCACATAGAACCATAAAGTTTATCCTTACCCACTCCATACACGAATAGCAAAATAACCCCATTAGACTTAATATTGTAAAAAAGAAAAAAAAAAGAAGTTTCAAATGCAGCACATGGTAGAAGGGGTAATGATTACTTTGCAGGATGGACAGTGGACAATAGGTATTGGGGTCCCCCAGTATCTTTGCCTTGATATGAGCCAGTCACGTAGCTTGTTGCTTGTGATGTAACCTCCACAGCCCTTTTCATGTGCTCGTTTACAGACCTCTTGCCTAGCTGCTTCCATAGATAATCCCGTTAACTGCAAGTTCACATACAGTGTTAGTGGTATGACAAGAGTCCCCTTCAATTTTCTATTAAACGATAACTTTCTCACATGGCAATGAGTGCATTGAAATCCTACTCACATCCCCTGAGTTAATTAAATATGAATTATTTCTTGATAAAACATTGTTGAGCTCCAGCCCATGTAGTTGTGCAAAGTCTGCATCATCTTTACTGAAGCATGGAATTCCTGTTAAAAAATCAACAGCATAAATAACTTTGTAAGTTTGCAAATACATTGATAGTTTAGGTGATAGGTACTGGAAATTTTTTTACAATGCTGATCAAGGAGTGATGCAGGCACTATAATGTGCACACTGCAAGTAACAAGGCACTGTTAGTGGTTCCCATCCTTGTTCACCAAATTTTTGTGAAAAAACATTACAAGGACCACGAGTACAGCACTCTGTCTCCTACTAAATGCTTTCCTGCCAGTGTCACACATCTAGGCCAATTAGATGAACGTTGAGGACATTCCTCGGTGATATCCTCAGTAGTTTTGGCAGTGCTTTATGTATGAGCAACACTGAGGACTGTAGCGCATGAAAAGCTACGAACGACATCACTGAGAAATCTCGTCAACTTTCGTGCAAGCGGGCCCTGTTCAAGCATTCCTACCACTGCTGGAAGCATTTTCTGAACGCATCTTTTGTGAAGCTTGTGGCTGGCTTCTCATGATGTTTCGCAAATAAACACACTTCATCGTCTTCTGAACATCAGAGAACCGTTCACAATGATCGTGCTCCACCAAACGACAACACCAAGAAGTAGTACTACAAGTTCTAAACCATTTGTGCAGCAATTCCTGCCCGTAAACCTTACCACGGATGCGAGTCTGTCAGGTTGTTCATTGACATGATATTTTCTCTGCATTAGTGGTAGATATCTTAAGGGAGCAGAGAACATAAAGCGAAATGCATTATACAAGTTGATATCATCAGAAAGGAAATACTGCAAAAATGCTTCCAGGAAATGCAGTGGCAAGACTTGCTGGCTTTTCATCAACTCGTGTCTTTTCAACGATTATTTATTATTACTGAGGCTGTGGTTGTCCTAATTGTGTTGGGTCAGCATCTGGAATTGTCATTGAAGAAGTATATTTTTGGAGGAAACCAGAGATGTCAATCTTTCAGTTTGTTTTCTGTAGTTTCATTTCATGTGACTTGTTTTGAGAATAGCATCAATACCTTGCATGCACACCTAACTTAAAAGCCAGAAGCATACCTAAATATGACTGCGTAGCATGAGGATATGCAAAGGAATCTGTGATGAATACAGGGACCCTCTTTCCAGAAATTGGGTTTTCAGCCACAATATTAGTTAGCTCTGAATCCCCACAGTGTGACAGTGCAGGATGTGCAAGAATGTGGTCCTTTGAAACAGCCACAAACGACACTCCATAGAGGAGCTCAGGATGTTCGGTCCAGACTGCAAGAGGGTCTTCAAGTTGTTGCCCATCCACAAAGAGGGTCCAACTGAAGGCATAGCCAGTGCACTCTCCTATCCAGCCACGCTGCATGTTCACTACATCATCCCAGCCTTGTAGCAGTGGGTCATTTAGTCCATCATATAGTGCCTGCAACATGTAATGCATTGCAAGGCATCAAGCCATCCTGATAAACTAAACCTGATTTGGAACCAATCCAAATATTCCCCACGCTTCTCACAAACAGCCACAGCACATGATGTAGCACGCTACATGCATGCTGAAACAATGAAGATACCTTGTCCACATGTTACAAAATTTACCTTTGAGAAGTAGGTTGTCTTGATGAACCACTGCTTGAGAACTTTCTTTTCAATTTTAGCACCTGATCGCCAAGAATGGCCATCTGCATCCACTTGCTCATCCGCAAGAACTGTTCTGTCAATGGGATCCCAGTTTACAATGGACTGCAAAAAATGCTTAACTATTTACACTATATGTTGAAGGTGCAGTAAGCGATACAATGCAGACACCTCAAGTCATATGAGGAACAACAGCCTACTGTAGACAAAGTCAACATCAGGTGGAGGTGAGAAATTTTTTTAATTACCACAAGCAGCCATAGCAATAGCTCACCCAACTGAGACCTCTCTCAAGTATGGAGCGCAACAAGTATTTCAATTACATTATGCAAGGTCAGGGACAGTGGAAAAGGGGGTAGCCTAGCTGCTAGGTCAGGCTGTAGGAGTCTCCCCTCCTTCAGGCATGGGGATCGGGTAGGCTGCCCGATATTCAATCTTTGCTCGTTCACTTGCGTGACTTTTGCCTACTGCAGGGAACTTTCTCTAAATGTAAGTTTTGCCATTGTGACCAGCGGCATATGGCCAAGTGGGTTAGAGCATCCGCTCGCTAGTGGTAGCCAAGGTCGTGCTGAAGACTGGGAGGTGGTAGGTTTGAATCCTACCACCGGCTGTGCTGTCTGAGGTTTTCCCTGGATTTTCCGGCAGACTTACCAGACGAATGTCGGCACAGTTCCCCCTTGAAGTCTACCCACGACGCATACTAAACCCCCTGTCCCCCACTCCTTCCGGCTGTCATCTCTCCATATGTTCACGTTTGTACGCCGCTTGTAGCCACAGTTGCTTCGCGGTGCTAACAAGGAATTTAAAAAACTCCATCATGGCACGTGTATAATGCACCTTTTCTGCTGTCCACCACCACAAGGGCTTTGTACATGTTTTACACTAAGGAATTAGTATTACTTGACATATTCACTGGTACCATTACTACCCCTCTGACACAAAGGAGATCTAGGTCTGGTTTGTTTGTGTGCATCCATCCTCGTTTCCTAATCTCATGCTCATTTGAGTTAACTTCCCTTTGCATTTGTAGAGATGAACTGTACATGTTAACTAAATTAATGACCATGTGATATGTGCATTGTGAAACACAAATTTCTGCTCACATTTTTCCTGTAAGCAAGCCCCTTGTGATAAAGCATAAGGAAGAGGTACTGCGTCCAACGATAGTATTCCGGACTGCAGGTTGAAACTTCCTGAGGAGGAAAAATGCATAGTTGTATACCCTTCATTAGCTATATGGCAGCCTCACCCTGCTCCAGTCAAAATTGAAGTTCATATCCTGCAGTTGCTTTTTCATTGCAGCTATATTGCTGAAACAAATGTTTGTACTACTAAAAGATATGCAAGAGAAAAGTGATGAAGCACAACACAGAGCATAACTTTTGGACGTACTTCTCTGTCCATGTGCATGGGTTCTCATTACGCTCCACAGCTGCATTTTCAGCTGGGAGGCCAAAGCTGTCCCAACCCATTGGATGAATGACCTGTCACATCAAGTTTTATCACTTCATTCAGTCTGGACAAAAAATGATTGACAATGTGAATAAAGCAGAACAGACTTACCTCTTTGCCCTGCAATTGATAGTACCTAGCAAATGTGTCGCTAATAGTGTATACTCTGACATGGCCAAGATGAAGCTGCCCAGACGGGTAGGGAAACATAGACAAGATGTACATTTTGCTGCGAGAATCCTAAGAGAGGAAAGGTTGTACACATTATTATTTCAAGTACCCCAGTTCCTTTTTTTTTTTTAATTCAAATACCCTACAGCGTCGACAGGCAGTTTGTGTATTAATGGGTAATGTTACGTTAATGGTTTCTTACTGGTATGTGTCTCACTGTGTGATTGATCTTATCCTTCCAGTGGTGTTCAATCTCCACTTTTTGCTCTAAAGACAGTTTGGGGTCCTGAAGAAGACATACAGATATCAGTCACGTAGAGTGTACCATCAGGTTATGCAACAGTAACAAGTTGATGTGTCATTGGGCACCAACTGCGGGGGGGGGCTTGTGGGTCTGAGCCCTCAAGCCCGAAACAGTGAATGGGGGTTAAATAGGAGGATAAGGGCACAGCTAGAATGGAAGGCAAAAGGTCGCCAATCGGCACTCTGCGGCCAATCATTGCAAAAGGTGGACCACTCAGGTCAGTTATCGATGTTATGTCATCCTTCACCCAAAACAGAAGCAATAAAACATTAACGATACAACTGAAATAATAATAAAATAAAGCAATAAATCAATTTAGCAGATGATTAGCTCCTGATTATTTTCTTGACCATTGGTGGCATCCTTTCTCTACTTAGCACGTGTGCGTATCATGAGAAGATTTCTGCACGAGAGAGGGTAAGGAGGGTACAGGCATGCAAGCCCTCGTCCAGTTCACCGAGCCAGCAGTCTGGTCAGAGCATGAAAACTGAGAATGGAGTGCAGGTACAACCCAGTTCCAATGAGATGGAACAGTTTTGTACCGTGAACAGGGTCCTAAGAACATTGCAGTCACTGCAGCTCCAAAAATGGGGGAAAAAACAAGCCCCCATTCAGCTGGCATCTGCCACGTCTTAGGTGTCAGAACACAAAGGTAGTAGTTAGGTAGCATCCGACTCACTGCAATCAGTCCAAGGCATTGCAAACACATTAATGGGACATAATTTTGAGAGAAAATCCACGGATGCTTCTTCGCATCCAATTCTTTGTTTTATTTTGACAATGCCTTTTCTTCCTAGTTTGCCCCTCTCCCATATTAGGCCAACTTTTCTGATATTGAAGATGGCAACTGCAGCCTGGCAAACCAAAGTGGCCTTGCCTATCTTCATCTATCTTGATTAACTCTTCACACAATCTACAACAATTAAGATAGGAATAGGCTGCACCACAGCCATCACTACGGTCAGTGGCGTAGCCAGAAAAATATTTCGGGAGGGGTTCTATGGGGACTTTACATGGGGGAGGAGGATTTTACCCTCGTTTCCCTCTCCCATATGCAGTACCAAAGGTACGATTTCCGGTGAGGGTGGGTTGAACCCCCCCAAACCCCGCTCTGGCTGCACCACTGATTCCATTACTACGTATTATAGCAAATCATGTCATAGCTACAGGGCTACAGCATGGTTATTAAGCAACTGTGTAAAAGTGTGGGTACCTGTATCTGGAAGACAATATTTGACAATAAATATACACTTGTGTCTGTAATTCAGATATATTCCTCAATAACTTGTATCTAGTTTTGAATACTTTTAACGTGTGAAGGGCATGGCGTACTGTGGTCCACGGGATCATGAAACCACGGTTGAATGATCAGTCGCACACAACTTCAGATCGACTCAACAATCTATACCAATATTGACAGTTGTGTGGGCAACATGCAATTTGTTCCCTTTCGCTAGTTCAGTCTGGTTAGTGCCAAACAATGCCAAGCTTCACTGAAGCAGCAGACAGGAAGCTATGCAAATCCAAATGAAATGCTGAAAAAATCAAAATTGCCAGAAATATGATGCGTGCCAAATGTAGCAGACAGGAAGCTGTCAAAACTTCAACTGAAATACTGAGTCCATATGAACATTACTGTAATGTGAAATATACCATGCCACTATACTATGTAAATCATGTATATATTAGTGTGAGCCAATGTATACCTGCGAGCATGTCAGATAAAATATGTTTAGCAGAAGCATTTCTTCACATGGAACTCTTTAAACTGGCTATCAATACTACGTATAACGCGTCAATAAGTCATCTGTGGCACCCAAGGAGACGTACAGTTCAACGGTATGTTTACGCTTTAAAAAATTGAAGTATTCTACATATACACAAAAAGAGCCTGAGGCCACCTAGAGCAGCAAGTATAGATCGCAGTCCAACGGCACGTTTGTTGTCGCAAGCAATATAGGAAAGACCTGAACTGACTCGACTAGTGACCGCAGGCGATTAGAGCCTTTATAAGTCTGCCTACCCAGATAGATGAGACGCTAAATATTGTTCTAAAGTGTTGTCGTCCATGTTGTAGATTTGGGATACCAGTAAGTAAACGCATTGCTGTACAAGACATACTCAAGTACTCAAGAAGGACTCAAGTTTAACCGGTATGAGGCATGCTTGCAAGCGCTCCCAAACCGAAACACGTGAAATGACTGGAAGCGGAAGTCAACTAACCGGAGCCGGAAATTAGTAGAGAAGAAATTAAGTCGGCTCCCATAATGCCTTTCGTTTCCTTTCTCTCTTTTCGCCTGACGAGTCGTCGGTGAGGTATGAGACGTTGTCGTTTAATCCATCTAAATCTTATTTAATTTGCAATCCAGCACATTACAACCTTAACATTGTAATTTGCAATACTTGATAAGGATCTGTGTTAAAGGTATGACTTTTCTCGTCCGGTGTTGAATGTTCCTTGCATGTTGCTCTTTTGCAGGGCTACATCATGGCACCCAAGAGAAATAACATGGTGCCCAATGGGCATTTCCATAAAGATTGGCAGCGTTACGTGAAGACTTGGTTCAACCAGCCCATGCGCAAGAAGCGTCGTCATATTAAGCGTATCAAGAAAGCCCGTGCCATCGCGCCTAGGCCAGTTAAGGGGAATTTGAGGCCGATTGTGAGATGCCCAACATTCCGGTACAACACCAAACAGCGCCTTGGAAAGGGATTTTCTGTTGAAGAGCTGAAGGTAAATTAGCATTATCGTCGCGTAATATGGTGTTCTAACTACTGTATTTCAGGCTGCTGGTATTCCCAAGCGTTACGCCAGGACAGTTGGCATTGCCGTCGACTACCGTCGCCATAATAAGAGCGTCGAGTCACGTCAGCTGAACGTTCAGCGCCTGAAGGAATACAAGTCGAAGTTGATCCTCTTCCCCAGAAAGCAGTCTAAACCTGGCAAGCTCGATGCTACGGTATTTGATTTTTCTTCACTGTGATTATGACGTTAGGCCAACTTCACTGACTGGCTGCACAGTTTGTAAAGATGGCCTTAACACGTATGGTTCTTGTTCGACATGGTATAATGTGACCTTGTTAAATGGGTATTTCCATCTTGTTAAATTGTATTTCCATGAACGTTTGAATCATAACCTTCCTCTAGATAGTCCTGTGTTATAACTCGTCTTTATCAGGACAGGTGCACCTCTACTGCAAGCTGCAGTACCGTATGACTGCATATTGTTTTCTGCAATTTACCAAGACAGAAGTATGACATATTCATATTCCACAATCAGCCGAAGACATCGTTTGTCTCGTTTTCATGACAAAAATTCTGTCTGCCTTAAGCGTAGTTGGTAAAAGCTTTCGAATGAAAGATTTAAGGGCAGAGAAAAGCTGGTAAACTGCTCACCTACTTCCTATTGAGTAGAGAAAAGCTTTTCGTAGCGGAGATGATATTCAGAACTGTAGCAATCATTCTTGATAGTTTTATGTTGTGATTCACAGTTCGTAAGTACGTTTCAATACCAGCACTGGATAGCTGTTTGCCACAGCTGCAGCTGTCCAGTGCTGGTATGGCAGTGTTTGTGTACTTACAAACATATATGCTACATGCATCCAAAGGGCTTTGGCTACTTTTTCCTCTGCGATTCATAGGTATAATGAAAAGCAGAGACGGAATCTAGATTGCATTGGTATAAACGTGCTCGAAAGTTTTTCAGCAGATACTTCAGAAAATCTCTGGGAGCATAACGCTGATGATGATGATCGCAGTAGCTATACCCTTTGTATCTGGAAGACAACGCGTGAAAACCGTTCCCTATTCACCAAAGCCATTCATTTTGGGTTGTGCCCACTCTTCTTCCACTAACCCTCCCGTCTTCTTTGTTAGGTATGTTTCTGGGCCCCCTGAAACCCAACTCTGTGCACCTGAGCACAATGTGTTGGATGGGTTCCGCAGGTGGTATGTCTCGTCTGTTCCCCTCTGCTGTTCCTTGTCCGTCGTTTTGGCAGCGGATCTTCGCCCATTATTGCTTTGTCCGCGAAAGTCCCGCCAATGCTTCAAATAGAAGAGTGCTCCTGATGGAATTGTTGGTCTTTCTTTCCACTCCTTTTCTCCTCCTTGCCTCCAGCATAGGTTCGTAGTGCAGGTTTTGATTTGAGCCATTTCACTGGTTCCCATTGTTGAACTTGGTAATTTATATCTGCTCTCCCCAGTTGGTTGTTGTTTTTTAGTGTCTTCTCTGTGATCCCCGTATCCCTCATCAGTTGTCCTGTCTTTCTTCTTCAGTTTGATTGGATGTTACGGACAATCGAGTTCTGCGACAATAATCTGATTCTTGTCTTCATAGGCAATCTTGGCCTTGGCTTCACGTGCTCCAAAAGTGGACGATCCCATATCTTTGTATGGCAGTATTTGGTACTGATCTATGTGCTTTTAGTGTTGTTTGTCCTGCTACCGCCGTCCTCAGTTCTCGCATGACTTCGAATCGGTTGAAAGTCCAGAGTGATTAGCCCGCACATTCCCAAGTACTTGGCAGCCTTTTTTCGTAGTGTTAATATTCCCTCCGGTACTCTTTTTCTCCTGTGATAGTTATACCCAGGTATCTTGTATGTTTCATTCTCTCAGCTTGATTTCCCTGTATGGGCCTGTTTCACGATGTTAGGGGCACTCCGAACCGTATTCTGCAGCGCCATTTGTGGTCGTGTAGCCGGAGGTTTTTTCCGTACACAGGCATGTATCACCTACACTGCGGCTCTGAAAAATCATGGCACAAGGATTTACACAAAAGAGATGTTCCCGTTGGCGGTAAGACAGGGAACACGCTGGACACGACCATCTCGTAAGGGCGCTATACACTAGAGGAGGACCGTTGGCGCTGCAGTCGCCGGACGAAACTTTAGTGCAACAGGCCCAGGGATGGGCAGTATTTAAATACATTGTATTTAAAATACGTATTTAAATACAGGCAAGAAAAATGTATTTATATTTAAATACCGTTTTGAGGCGTATTTATATTTAAAATACGCTTAAATATACATATCTCATCCTCCCGTATTTGTGGGCTTCTCTAGAGTTCCACATTGTTAGCCTCCAGCGATGAAGGGTATCTTGGCTAGAGGCTACAGGTCACTCATCCTGCGTGTTCGGGGATTTCCGTCCTTCTAGAAAACAGCACAATGTGCGAATTAGGGCATCGCCACCCCGGTTGCTTCAGTCTTGGAAGCGGGGAGAGAAATGAGAACACCAATTAGGGGGAAATGTGATTCGTGACCTCCTTGCGACACTTGACAAAGCCTGGTGTCTAAAGAGAACCCTTAAAATGCAACTGTTAGCGGCAATTCTACTCAGTCATTCACTGGGAACTCCGGGCAATAGCTGCAGCGCACCAGACAATTTTTGACGGGGAGTTTTTCACTGTCGTCCCTGAAGATGGAAAGTCGATGAACATAAGTAGAGGAGGCAAGCAAGCCGGTGTATACGATTGAACGGAAACACCTTCTTGCGTCCGAGGAGGAGGGGACTGGACAGGACAGACAGGTGACAAGAACCGACGACGACTCAAAACCAGCAAATGAACAAATGAACACTTTATTCAACATAAAGTGGAATAAGCGATAACAAGTTCATTAGTCCCCCCCTCGCTGCTACTGAGACTCAAGGAGACGTTTCTGTTCAATGGAAAGTAGGTCCACACAAGATGCTGAAATCATCACACTGCATCACGGAAAAATTTTAATCACTCTTACAGCATCTTACTAGGTCGCGGCAGTAAGATTGCCTGCCCTGAGTGTTTCTGGTAGTTGCTTCTCCCAGGATGTATCCTAGTTTCCTCTACTGTCATTTCTCAATATTTGAGTGGCACAGAATTCTCAGAAATTGTTCATAAATTGAGGTTTTGAATTCATATTCTTTCTGAAGCATTTTGAGTGCACTCAATATCAGTAGTGTTCGTGTCAGCAGCACCTGTTTCGTGGCATGACCATCCATGGCTGGAGGTCATGCTCGTCAATGACAGTTATACCTTCAGTATATGTAACTTATTTGGAACTTTGTCACATATGTAATTTCAGGATGTTAGTCTTTATCTTCGGGAACATTCTCAATTCTAGAAATACTATCCATTTTGCTATGAAGTGCATGTAAAGTTCATGCTGACTAGACAGACTGCCACATGCTGCTGGCATGCAGTGCAGTTAATTGCAGGTGCATTCATTCTGTGCTTATTGGCGACATAGCATGTCCAGTTACAGCAACTTTATTTTGGTGATGACTGTGGGGGTGTTTCATCGCCAGCAGTGATGCTCTGGTGCAACATTGTGCTGGATTTGGATTATGTTAGTTGAGTTTAACACTTTGTCTTTTGTTGAATGGATATCATATTGTATACTATATTTGAGGTTCGTCGTTTCGGCATATTCCAAAAAGTCTTGAAATTGATTTAAGTTGCTTACTTTATAGGGAAGGCAATCAGTATTGCTGGAAAGTGGCAGCAAGCTTTCCCCCCTGAGTAGGGTTTCCACCCGACTGGTATTTCACCGCCTTGGCTGGTTGCCGGTAGAAGGGTGATACTGGCAGCCTTTCGCCGGTATTTGTAGCTCAAGACCTTTCATAGAGGCTTTTTCTGGGTTTTCCCTTGAACATTCTGCTACAGCTTCAGATCAGGAAATTTGGCCATGAACACAGGATCAACACCTGATGGTCTATTCTGTGCCCACACTGGTCTGTGAACTCGTGTCTGTGTTCCAGTTTCTGACCCCCTGACAGCCTTCTTCAAACGCTGCACAGTCATCCCTTGAAATTTTCCTCGTTTTCTTAGATATTCATTACATTCTTGTGTTTGGCGGGGACAGGAGCAGTGGTTGTGCGAAGCTATTGGTGGTTGTGTCAAGCCAGTTAGAACTTTAGGCCGTATACGACCATCATGAGTTCTCTGCCTGCTAAGAAGGTTCGTCTGCGTCAGTGCATTTTCCAAAGTGAGTGGCAATCCAATCCACTGTAGCGTTGTTGCTTATTTATAGCAATTTTTAACATCGATAATCCAGCTGCATACAGCAACATATTTCCTTGTATTATCTTCAGCAAGCACACACACTCTCTCTCTCTCTCTCTGTGCTTCTCTGCCCTTCCTCACTTTCTCTTTCCCACACCCTCTACTACTACTACTACCACCACCACCTCCTCATCCTCTCCCTCAGCTGGTATTTTTCACTGCGAAAGGTGGTAATCCTACCCCTGAGATTGAGAAAAAAAACAGGAAAGTTCCAACGTCGGTTCCCATTCTGAAAACCTACCTGGTGCGGTCATCTTTGGGTGAAGGACCTGTTTCATTGTTTGTTTTCAGTGAAGGATGATCTCACACCATTAAGAATCCTTGCTGGTTAGCCCTTTGCAAGGGTTAGACACAGGACCTTTTTGTTCCATTCTAGATGTGTCCTTTCAATGTCAGAAAAGGGAGTAAATGTGTTCTGGTATTGATTGAGGTCACTTGGTTTTCCTGGTTTCACACTGGCACAGCCCATAACATGAGTTCAGTCTGTGGGCTAATGTTATAGCTCAGTAACTTGCCTTCAGTGTGTCTTTCATTTTTACTGAACGAGGCAAAATATTCATGACTATTTCCGGAGGGGGTATCTATTTGCTAGTTGAGTGTGCAAAGATTATACCTGGAACATGAATGCTTAACAGGATGCAACACGCTCAGTGTCCTCAAATGCCATTGCAGTTGTTATCTATTGTGGCAAGTACTGTTGGCTTTGTTATTAGGGCTGTGCAAATATTTTTATTTTTTGGACACCAAAGGAAACAACTGTATATTCAGTTCGAATTTCGAACAGGAGTGGCGTTTCTTCCAATCAGAATATATTCAATTACGTAGTTGCAAAACTACACTCCTGCATACACATACACTACAACAACTTTAAGATGATGAATGGGGAGTTTCATTGCCAGGGGCAATACTGTACCCCATTGCTGGTGGTGATGTGGGGAATGAAATAATGAGCCCCTTCACAATAAGGATCGAAGTCCTACTGTGTCCAAAAAGGCCAAAAGAGCTTTAAGCGCAGAGTGTTGGCGGGCTGGATTCTACATACACTACATATATACATATATTGTGTGTATATTTATGTATCTGTATAGTATGTGTTTCAATTGGTTACATGACTAATCAGTTTGGGATTAATATTACTATCTGCACTGGCCTACTTGTTATGTAAGCATCATGACAAGCCCAGTAGGCCAAGCAGAAACACCATGTAGGTGTCCCTATTGGAAGTTGCAACTAAAATGTAGCACAGTGAGGCCCACAATGTTCAGAATTCACATTTTATTTCAACGTGCCGAGTGTATTGTGGCTGACCAGTCCCGTAGTATGTCATTCCTTTCTTTTAAATGTTCGGTTGGTCTGAATTGCAGGCTGAGGAGATGAAGGTGGCAACTCAGCTCAAGCATGTCATTATGCCCATCAAGAAATCTAAGCACCATGACAAGTCACGTGTGCCTACAGAGGACGAGAAGAAGTACCAGGCTTATGTGCATCTACGTCAGGCCAAAGCACGAGCAAGGCTCTGGGGCAAGAGGGCTAAAAAGGCTAAGGAAGCTGCAGAGAGTATGGAGGCTCAGGCACCCAAGAAAGCTTGAATACCTAAATAAAAATGTTGGTGTGACATTTTTACTGGCATTTTTGTGCCTTCCTGTCCCCATATTGATTTACCCTGTACTCAGGTGCTCACAAGTGTTTCCTTTCCAGATCGACATATCACCATAAATATACAGAGCACTAATACTGGGGTGGGCATGAATTTTTTGTGCTTAAAAGTTTGTTGTGGGTTTGAATCTAGCCGAGGACACTTTTAGGCAGGAACTTTTTATTCATTTTTAAGGTACTCCTGAGATACTTTTATATACAAGTGTTGTTCGAGGTTGACACTTTTGTTCAAGAAAAATCAATGTCAAACCAGCTGAGATTTTGCAAAGATTACAGGCACGGTATTGGGAACAAATGGTGTCAAGGGGAGAGAGTGCGAAGAGCAGGATATGGTGATGAATGTGTAGCGACAAGTGACACAAGTAAGAGACAACCTTCCTGGTAGCTCGCAAGGGAGCAAGTGTACGAACGTTTATTTTGCTCGCGCCTCAACAACAGCGGCGCCGCGATGCCGATGGCAAAGCCGCCACAAATGCGCCACACGGACATGTTCGTCTGACTGCAGTCACTCCAGTGAACATCACCAAGCAAGCCACATCTACGCAAAATTACTCCAAAAGCCGGGAGACGACATAACTGGACAAAAAAGTAGAGAAACTCTGACTTAACATAACAAAATAAGGTTTACTCAGACGTTTCGTCCGTCAAGCGATGGATATCATCAGTGCCAAACTGAAAGATTACACAACCAGTCGCTATTTAAGGAGATGGCAGTATTGTTTGGGAAGGGGGCCACGGGTTTTGTTACAAACCGAGGGGTCTGAGCAAACCTTGTTATTTTATGTTGTCTGAGTTTCTCTACTTTTTTGTCCACATCTAAGCTGTTTTGCACAAAGCATTGAGCAAGCCATCCTCGAGGATTGGCTAGTAACTGTTCAGGGCATTGCAGCCCGGTGTAATATTAGTACCGGCAGTGTAATCATTCATGAGCACTGCTCCACAAAGTCTCTGCAGGATGGGCTCCCGAGCACCTCACTTGTGAGACCAGAGGGGAGCGCTCCGAGGAGGACGGACTTTTGCAATCAATCAATCACGTGATCAAACCCGATGCATCATTTCACCCCAGAGATAAAAAAGCAGCATGGAATGGCGACATAAGGCTGCCGAAGAAAAGCAGGATGACGCCGTCTGCTGGGAAGTCCATGTGGACTGTCTTCTGGGACATGCAGGGTGTCATCCATGCGATATTCTTGGAGCGAGGCGTCACGATTAATGCCCAGTACAATACGTTGATAAAGGGTGCTATGCAAAACGCAATTTGTAAGAAAAGGCCTGGGTATGTACAGAATGGTCATTCTTCTCGATAACAATGCCCGGTCTCGCACGGCGAATTTCACGGGAGCAACATGGTAGCTAGCAACCCTGTGGCCCAAATGCGCTGGGAGGTTCAACCCTCCCGTATCGGGCTTTTGGGAGAGAAACACCTCCCCCATGTAAAATCCCCATAGAACCAATTTCTGGCTACCATGCTCCTTACAGCCCAGATTTAGCCCTAAGCACACCCCCTCCAGAAAGATGTCCTGCAGTGCCTACGACAGCAGTTAATACCCAAAGGCCACAGCGGTGTCTAGATGCACTCGGTGAATACTTTGAATATTTAAAGAAATCAAAGTTTTGGTCAACCTTGAATGACCCTTGTATGTACACACTTATTGAGAGACAGGATGGTGGATGTTGTGGCTGGGTTCTCTGCCACACATGCATACATTTCATCTGATATCCTACGGAAAGGGGTAGTCAACTGAAGCGGGTGGTTCTCTCGTCTAGTCGATACTGCGACCCTGAAGAACGTGCAGGTGGATAACTGGAGTCTGGAAGCAATGGGAAAGGACTGATGTCTCGTAGAGGTATAGCAAGCAAGGACGGCTAAAGCAACCGCATGGAGCACTTTTGCCAACTGAATGGCAGCAGGACTTGAAAGGAACGGTGACCTACTAAGCGAACAATAGACGACGGACCGATGAGCCGGTTTCTGCCAAGGATAGATATTTAGTCTGAGGTGGTGGTGATGGTGAAAGGGCTTGCCGTTGTCGGCCTCACGTATGTGGGCAACGTCACGACTGACGCCCTGGGGAAATGTGCGTCCTGGGCCGACTTCTAGGGGAACTGTGCCGACATATGTCTGAAAGCGTCTGAGGAAAAACCCCAGACAGCACAGCCGGCACCGGGATTCGAACCCGGGTACCTCCCAGTCTCAGTCCCAGGAAAGGAAATGACACCACCCGACGGAACCGTGTGCGCCAATGAAAACACGCTTCACAGGAAATGGCACTTTCGGAACGTCAAACTTGTTCAGTATAAGGACATCAACTTAAAATAGATCGTTTGGCAGGAGGTGGCAAGGTGTGTGCAAGGCGAAGGTGACTAAATGAAACATCAAAATATTATTTGTGGCACATGGCAAATCGGCAATGTGTGAGGAGATAACGGTAACAAAAATGCAGTCTGATATTTCTTTAGTGAGCATTGCTAGTAGTTCGCTCATACTCGTAAGTAGTTCGAAACACTCATAAGCCAACATTCTCTTCGTATCTCAAAATTTTTTGTAAACACCTGATTTCTAGATATTATTAGCACCGTACTTTTTCATGAACCGCTAAAATATCATTTATATTACTAAACGATGCGTACAGCAGTTTACTACAACAAGCATTGCCACATGGCGTGCAACAAGCGGTGGTAAACGCGAGGCCGACGCTTCACCATGACAACCTCAACGTGGACATTCTGCTCCATGCGGTTGCATAGCTTCGATACCGTTCCGTTCACGCTGAGTTGGCGCTCCGTTGGCCCGATTCAGTTGGCAAAAGTTGCTCCATGCGGTTGCCGCAGTAGTTCGCCGTTTTTTCTTTCTTGTTTTTTTCCGAAATCGAGCTCTACTCTACTTGAATCGAACTCTATTAAAAATTGCAAACTACTGTTGTGTCGTACAATGCCATAGCAGCAAGAAGGTGGCTCTTGCCCGCCCAAGAAATGTCCCCGGAAAAGATGTCCCCGAAAGAAATGTCCCCGACTGGCAGCGCTATTTCGGCTGCTGGCGATATGCAGGCGGCGGTATTTTTGTTGTACTCAAGGGCTAGCTAATTCCTGAAATACGAAGCCCTGAAATAATTATTCCTCACTACTGCCGTCGTTTACCATTTTCAGACATAGACTTGCATTGCGGCTGTGTAATATCCAAGTATAATTATTGCAGTAGACAAATATCGGCATCCGTTCTAATGAAATAGAACACAAAAACTTTGACCATATATACATTTCGTTTTCTTGTATTTGCTTTGCATTTTTCTGCTTTTTATACTAAAAGTCGACTGTGCAGCCGATGCCTCGGATAGTAATTGTCGCTGTGTGACAGTAACATCCCGAGTCTAGGGACGACGAAAACAGACACACACAGACAGAGTTTGGACACATCTGTATGTGTCTGTTTTCGTCGTCCCTAGTCTCCGGGTCTTACAGTCATGAATTACATTCACCAGCTCACTTGTTTTAAGCAATTATTTCATTGGGTCACCGTCACCAGAAACCCCATATATATGACTTTTTGTTGTCTATAACTTTTTGTTAAATATGCGTACGGAACCAAAGCTTGTGCACATATACACGAGGCTATATTGTATATGTTTATATATAATAGCTGATTCCAAATTTAAATAGTCGAGAAGTTTGCTCAAGCTGCATGGCTGTGCCCGAAAACGCTTCGAAATCATCGGTACTGCGTTGCCCAATGGCTGTTTATTTTGTGTTCATGGTAAAGTCGTGAACATTCCGCACGCGTAGAACATAACCAGAGGTCCCAGGAAAGAGCAACTATTTGGGTGTTGAACCATACAACAGTTTGCGTTTCATTTGTTATTATTGTTCAACTATCTTCAATTAATAACGGCGAACATTTTGTTAAGTCCCCATTGAATTCGATAAGCACCCTGCGAATTAATCTTTGTCTTCTTCTTATGAAGCCTGATTTTTTCTCAGAATAAAATTTATACTTTGGCACCCCCAGTGCACCAGAGAAGGACATTAAACACTCTAACAAACAGCGTCATTCGCGACATACACGCGTTCTGCATATGTACATCGTGCTGCACATTGTACACGTGTTTCAGCAACTTTCTTTTAAAGAATTTGTCAATTCTTTTGGCCTTTTCTGTCCGTAAAGCAGATGATAAACGATAATGCCACACCAACTTAGCCAGCTTAGACAGAGTGTCGTCTGCTAGGGAGCGGCCGTGTGTTGAAAAGGTCGCCACGAGCGGCGCTGACACAAAAGGTTTGCAGCGCCAACTGGCCCAGCGCAACAGGTCTATTAGAACAGAAGAGTGTCTGGAGGCAAATCCGTTTTTGGTCTTCACTTCGTCGTTCAAGTCGGCCTAAGACGCACAATCCCCACCTGCGATAGTCGTGACGTTGCACGCCTGAGCGTGACTGCGACAACCAGTTCCACTCAAAAAAGGAGTGGCTCAGTAACTGCGTATGGTAGAGAATTGTGAGCACTTGTGGAAACATTTTTCAACCCCGTTTCAAGAACGATTACTCAGCATAGGTCAGAATATATCAGAATCATATCCGTATAATGCAGACCCTTGCCCGAGACATGCTGCGGTTCAGCGTCCTTGTCGCAGGAGCCAGTCAGAGTTCTTCTTTGGCATTGCAGATTAGTGAATTAAAGTGACGGTCACATCCGTTCCAGTCGATTTCTAGACTGTAATTTTATTCCTCCTGGACCACTGACCACGGTATCGAAAATCCCACGCGAAACAGTGGCGTAGTTTGCCTGTTATTCGTCGGAATACATGACATTGAGCAGACGACGGATGTTGAGAGTATGCCGGAATTCCCTGTGGATGTGAATAAACATACCCCTCCCCCCCCTGCGGAAAAACAAGAAAATCTCACTCCCTATGAACTAATGAGGGCGCAACCTTGAGAAAAGGAATACCGTGGCCGTGTGGCCGTGCGGGCGGGGACGTCTGGACGGCGCAGTGTTGCCACACCTACAGATTTATCATACGATCTACCTACTTTTTGAAACATCTACAGATCTACAGAGATTTCTGAAAATCTCATGATTTTCTGCTCCATGAGTCACTCAACCCAGCGTTTCGCATTAGTGCACAAAACGACAACGATGAAAAACGTCAGCAGAGCGCGAGAATGGGTATTTACCGACTATTTTTTGGAATATTTTCCGCAGTTAATTTGATGAAAACGAAGTAAAGAAACAGCCTCTCAACGACCACCATAACTGGCCTCCCGCACACAAAACGCATGCTGTTGGGTCAAGCTGCTACGCCGCCGCCGTTGACAATGATTTGACAATGAAAAGATGGCTAGGAAGCAAGCGAGCTGGTGAAGATGATGCATGATGCACAGTGCCCCTAGAAGTCGGCCCAGGACGCACATTTCCCCAGGGCGTCAGTCGTGACGTTGCCCACATACGTGAGGCCGACAACGGCAAGCCCTTTCACCACCACCACCACCTGATGCATGATGTAAAACCCCGAGACAAGGGAACACGAAGGGACAGACACAAACACGAAGTCACTTCGTGTTTGTGTCTGTCCCTTCGTATTCCCTAGTCTCGGGGTTTTACATCATGAATGATTTGATCCGCCGATCACGAAACTGGCAGGGCTCGGCGGCGGAGAAGGAAGTCTCCAGCGACGGAACCATTGGCGAGCGAGGAAGTTTTCTTGAGTGTGTGTGTGCGCGTTACCAGTCTGCCTCACAGACTTGGATTGACTAGCTTTGAAGTGAATCCAGAACGTTTATAATTCACGATTCACGACATGCATGTACGCTTTCATTATGTACGTGGAAATAATATATTGAACATTATGCATGTGCGTGCTCTTCGTGCACAGCGCTTCGAATTTCTGTAATGAAATACGCTGACAGCTGAACAACTGCAAAGCACTCGTGACAATAACGTTATTTTAAGATAAGGAATAGGGAGTTTCATCGCCAGGGTCTATACTCGACCCCATTGCTGGTGGTGATGTGGTGAATATATGAGCCCCTTCAGAATAAGGATCGAGGTCATATTGCAGCGCACACAGAGAGACATCCGTAGAACATAATACGATAATGAAAAAAGTCAAACGAGAACCGTACAATACCAAACCACATAATAACGAACGAGAACCGCGGAACACCACACGAAAACCGAACAAACGAAAACAAACAAAAAATATAAAAACGGAAGTACCTTACAATAACAAACAGTGTGAAACTTTTCTGAGTAAAAATAATTAATTTTATAAGTTGATATTTACCAAATTCACCTTCATGCGTATGCATGCTATGAGAGCCTTCACCTTCACCTTCATGATCGGAACAGTGGAGAAGAAAAAGAAGGCAACCATTAAAAACTACAGGAACACGGCTGAAGCACGTTTGGAATACATCAGTACAGTGATTCCTAAGAAAGATGCGTGCTAATCAGCTCAATCAATAAATACTCCGAATCAAATCGCTTCCCATTGTTTCCTATGGGAGCAGCCGGCGCCAGTGGGCCCTCCAACATGGCGGCCGGTTGCCGCACCTCTCTCCCACGAGCCCCTCTCCTATGCGCGATCCAGGCTGATCCAGGTTTATATAGAGATCAGTGGTCGTGACTGACTTTGCCCACCTCTGTGAGGCCAACAACGGCGAGCCCCTTTACCGCCACCACCACCACCACCGTGGTCCAAATCCCGCTGCTGTCTGGCTTTTTCGACGACTCCCATATTTGAATTTTTTATGAGACACCACCACGCTCGTGATCTCGTGATGCCGCCATGCCGCCTCCGGCCACAGCGACGGCGACACTGCCATCGGCGCACACGCACAGAACTGGACGAAGTCACAGTGGTGATTGTTGAATGCGAACTTAACTAAATTGACGCGGCTAGGACGTGCAGGCATCCAGGTGCATGGGTGCCTGCGCTGTCCACCCGATACAAAGTTGTAACCAACAGTATAAAAAAAAAAAAAAGTATAGCGGATAGCCAAGAGGAAGAAGCCAAGCTGGCCAAGTGCCAAGTCAAGCCAGGATTGGCCAGGATTGTGGTGGTAGTTTATCCCGGTTTATCCCAGTAATCCTGTCCGGTCGGTGCAGACTGTATAGGCACAGAAAAGGCATTGTTTGTTTGTTGTTGTTTTTTTGCGCGTGAGTTGCATTTCTCATGAGGAAATGTATGCTGCATGTCATTTGTAACAGCTCAACCTGGCAATGATATCACCGTCGATTTGCAATGAATAGTGTTCGAAATCAACAACATAGCAGTGGGCACTTTTGAACTACAGCAAGAAAAGCTTGCATTGGCTGATTAAACCATGATGGAAAAGGATTTCGCACCTTTAAGCGCTGCCTGCGTGCGCGCTTTAAACGACAAGCTATATGAAAAACGGAAAACTGCTGCCATGGAAATTGAAAAGTAAGTCAGTGGGCGTTATCTTATGAATTTTCGTTGTGCTTTGCCAGAAAGTTTTATAACGCACCATTCTTGATACACTTTGCAAGCAACTTAATTGTCCGAAATTTATTTATAGATCGTGCATGCTGGGCTTACACTATTGCGTGTGGATAGGCCAGTTTGCTCCAGTAACTACAAATATTTAGGATTAACCTAGCTCATCAAGCTCTTAATGCAGTATGTCCCGTGATCGTCGATCTTTGCTTCTTGCCACAATATAAAATGACTCAATTGTCCTTTAACTGCATCTGTAGCTGTTGCTTTATAATTCTTTTAGAATGGTGAAAGACTGCATTGCCAAGAACCGTACTGCTGAAATTCAAAAGCTTTTGAAACTTTTGGGCCAGGACTTCACGTTGTCCCATAATCCTAACAGCCGTAAAGGAGGTTTAATTGGGTTAGCAGCAATGTCAATTGCTTTGGGGAAGGTACGTAGTCATTTTGCTTTTCATATTATGAATGTAACCTGCTGTTGATTAGCGCTATGATTATACACCCTGTGGCTGTCATATTGGTTGATACTGTGGTGGCATCATATGATGTGTGTCTGTTGATAGTGATCGTCACTGGCATTGCACCATCACTATACACACTACAGATACACTCAGTACTTGGAGGATCAAGGTTTCATCATTCAAACAAAGTCAGGCAGTCTGTGGTGCCTGTGATAAATTGTAAAACAAGTTTAAAAGTGGTTCTGTTAATAATAATGATAGTTGACTGAGTTTCAGAGTGCTTTTCATAGTTCAAAGCACATTTGCACCTTAATGACACAACACGTAAGAAATGTAAACATGCCTGTACTGTAAAAAGATGCTTTGAAGTTCTGACATCTACTGACAGAATCTTTTTCTTGTGAAAGTCTCGTTCAACTATGCAAGGCTCTAACTTCTGCACGGAGCAACGACTTTATTTTGACCTGAGTCTTTCTCTGTATCTTAATTCGTTCTTAATCATATTTTTCATAACAATGTCATTGGTACAGCTGACATGTGGGTTGAGTTTCAGGATAGATGGTCACAATTTTTCACAACCATGAAATGCTGCACCCCATGACTTGTATGTTTATGTTTTTCTTTGCTTTTGCAGGATGCTTCTTTGTATGTGGATGATCTTGTAAAGCCCGTTCTGGCATGCCTCAGTGATCCTGAAAGCCGAGTACGATATTACGCTTGTGAGGCATTATATAATGTCGTCAAGGTGGCAAGAGGCTCAGTGCTCCCAAACTTCAATGATATATTTGATTGTTTGAGCAAGGTAGATTTCAGTGTGCCAACTATCTTTGTGCTATTACCATTCAGGAAACACCATTACTAATTTGTAGAAAGCCATTACCATTTGCCTATCACAGGTACAATCTCAATCTTTTATCTATATCATTATGAAAGTATCCAATTAATGATAGTAGGAGGGTCCAAGTGTATGATGCAGTATGACACAAAAAAAACGGCGCAGAAACGGGATGTGAAGTCTGAAGTCTACTTCACGTCCCGTTTCTGCGCTGTTTTTTGTGTCAGTATGTACCAACTCGCCCACGCCGTTGCTTCGACTCACGATGCAGTATGCAGCTTACTGCTTGCACATACGTCAGTGTTTCACCGTTTTTTAAAGTTAAGGGCCATGTTGATGAATGCTCGTCATTGCTTTCATGTTTTTGCACCAGTTTCTGCTTTCACTGATCTCCTCACAGATGACATGACAATACAGGGGGTCTCAACTAACGTGCACCAAGATATATATGTAACTATAGAAGTAATTTTTAAAAATAGAAAAATCACTTTTTTCCAGTTTTAACCAAAGGCAATGTACTCTACACCTAAAGATCCACTTTAAAGGAGTACAGAGGGCCATCCCAAAAAATTTCAGATTAAGATGTCTGATGAAAGTGTGTGTGTCATTTTACCGAATAGCGCAAAAGGTTTTGATGCATGCTATTTGTTTCCCAGAAGAAAAAAAAAAAAACTCACATAAACATGGCCCTGCGCGTTCACCCTTAACTTGCCACTCCGGGTATAACGAGGAGGAGAAGGTGTGATGCCACGTCACCAATGACGTTAGAGGGGACAACACAAAACAGTTACAAAAACAAAACAAACCTGTAGAAACAACCTGTAAACAAAAGAACACTGATGGAAGTGTTATTGAATGCATATATCTTGACCTCTGTAGATTAATTCATTGGAAAAATGGCTGGAACTGTTATAATATTATTCTGTTGATGTTAAATGTTGTTAGCATTAATCACTACTGTTTTTAAAGCTGTCAAAAAATGTATATTGTCCTGTGAACTATTGTTAAAATCATTTTGACTGCTTGTAGAGGACCAGGTTCCTTGTCAGGGATCCTAATCCCTTTTGTACCTGGCGCTCATTTCCATTGGAAAATTTGTGGATACGCTGCGGGTTATACATGTGAAATTACGGTACTAAAAAAATCACTAGTGTCGACTAGTTTTTTTTTTTTCTGGAATATTTTTTGCTTGAGGTTTCGATCGGTAAAACAGAGGTTCTGAAAGTGTACAAAGTGAAATTTAAAAGTTAGGAATTTTATGTAATTAGTGAGTATATGCAAATGAGCCGCTCACTGCTCAGTTCTTGGCCGATGTCTCAGGGATGCTGACTGAAAAGAAAGCTATTCGTTAGCGCCACCCGTTTACGAATTATTCAGCCAGAGGACCTTTGTGAAACACCCGGTATAGTAAAAGGAGTCTGAGAGCCCATACGAACCTAATCGGCTTTACCTAATTAAATTAACTAGGCCCAATGACAAAAATACTGGCAAGTACGACACATGACACATGACTGCAAGCAACATTTAATTGGTTTTGTGCTCAGTCTAAGCCGTGGTGCGTGTTAGTTGGGACAGCCTGCATACGAGAATATTTTACTGCCAGTATTTATGCCATGGCATTATTAGGGCTGTGCATTACTGTACCTTAGAATTGACTTTGATATTGGCAGTTAACAACTGGAATACAAATAATGTGGAGTGTACTTCAAATAATAATGCATAGGCACATTCTTGGTAAAAAGCAAGCGAGCTGGTGATTAGAATTCCTATTACTGAAACCTCGAGATTAGGGTCTACGAAAGCAAACACACGGTCCGAACTGAATCCGTGCTGTGTAATTTTCATTATTTCATTTTAAAACACTAAACCACTCTGTGTCGCCATGGAGAAATAGCACGGCATACGATCGTACAAGGTTCAGGCTGCGTTCTTTGTTCCTCCACAGAGGCAACTTGCACCACTAGATTGGAAGCTATGTCAGGCACCAACATGGCATGAGAATGAAAATTGATGTAGACCTCTCCATATGTCATGCAGAACTACTATTTAGTTTTGAAAATTGTTTTACAAATATTGATGGGCTCTGTTCATTTATACGACTATAACCATTTCAATTGACAGAAAGAAATACAATATCTTCAGTGCTCTCGATATTTACCAGTATTAGTTGACCATGTTACTCTATTGATTAGTTTTCTGAAACCACATAACACCATTGTTTCAGCTTGCAGCTGATCCTGATCAAAATGTGAAGAATGGATGTGAATTACTTGACCGATTATTGAAGGTAACGTAATACCTGCATTTCCCGTACTTGTTTAATCCACTCCTCACGCTAGTCCACTAACACAGCGCATGCAATCTGATGTATGTTGGAAACAGAAAACATTCTTGCTGCTGACTGTACACCTTGTGAGAGAATGTGTCACTAATGGGCAATGACACATTAATTTGCAATGCATGGTTTACAACAAGCAGTGAATCAGAGACAAGACAGGAGGACACAGCTTGGGACAAAAACAGTACTGATGTAGCGTAAACGTTTATGAAATGTGTATCTAGAAAGACGTGTAACAGGTCATGCCTTTTGCATAAAAGCACTTTGATGTCCTCTTGTAGTAGGTGAACAAACTTTGCACTTCTTCACACTTCACACTTAAGAAGTAAATTGACAGCAGGTTTTGTAATCATGGCTTTACCAGTTGCATGGCCGGGTGGGTAAAAGCATCTTCTCGGTCGTGGTAGCCAAGGTCGTTCTGAATACTGGGAGGTGGTGGATTTGTATCCTACCACCGGCTGTGCCGTCTGAGGTTTCCCTGTGTTTTCCAGGAGACTTTCCAGACGAATGTTGGCCCAGTTCCCCCTAAAGTCGTCCCAGGATGCTTACTACCCCCTTCCTGCTGTCCAGAGAGCGTACATTGTTATGGCCATCTTTGTTAGCTTAAAGGGACTGTTGCATCCGTCCCGGTCAATTTCGAAACTATAGTGCCGTTATTGCATGTATGTCGCACTCCTAGTTGAGCAGAACAGCCATCCTGAATCCTTCCTTGCACACCCTTTCCCTTGCGTAATCTCGAACACACCAGCATTGTATGGTGACTGAATAGAAAAGCAGTAGGAAGTGGTTTTACACATTACGGCTAAGCATAAAGTAAACTCATTGCTTTTGCAAAGTAATTTGGCAACTCAAGTTCTGTTTCACTACTTTGTTATATTTTATTTTAATTACTTGTAGCAACGTTGAGGTACTTCTACAACTCTGCCCTCTTTATTCCATTACAATATTTGGTGCCCTGCAGGACATTGTCACTGAAAGTTCCTCTTTCGACCTGGCAGCATTCATGCTTCTGCTGCGGGAAAGAATATATGCCAGCAACCGCTTTGCAAGAACGTTCATTGTTTCATGGGTAAGAATCATGACATTTCCCCCTCTTCATTTTGATATCTTTCTCGTATCTTGTTTAGAACCTACCTGTCATCTGTCTTGCACTCCATGCATTGCACTATACTTAGAGCCTGAAAGGAAATATTCTTTTTCTAAATTTGGAGGGGAGGGGGGGAGTAAAAATTAGATAAATAAACATGTGCTCTAAATTCATGCAAATTTGGGTGGAAAAACTTTGAGTATGCTAAATTTGGGGAGAAATTGGGCTCAGTTGCTCTAACTAACTGTACTGGTTTGCTACAGACGGTGATGTAACTGCATTGGCTGCCAAACAGGTTAGTGTGCATTCCTACAGACGTCTTAGTGTGGGGAATTTGCCGGGTAAAAATCGGGTTTCACCCTAAAGAGGCAACCTTCAATTCAGGGTGCAAATTCGAGGAAGAATCGGGCTAAACCCCAAAACTTCAGGCCCTAACTATACTGTGTTTACCATTACCTAGATGTTTAGTTGTTCATAGGCACCATGGAAAAAAAAAGCCTAAAAAATCTTACTATCAGACAAAACCACGACCATGGTCGTGGTTTGGTCGAGATGGTTGTGGACAAAACTAAATGTATGACTAATGGATGGCCCAGGACTGTCTCTTTAACACAGTGTGACACTGTTTTTGTAGTCTTGTACATCATATGCATGTAGCCTGTAGTAATAGGATAATACATAAATGCTTGCAGCAACTCCTTCTGCAAGGGCATTACTCGGAATACAATATCTTCTGCATTGGTTCCGCAAAGCACACGTGTGACCAGTACTTTGTTGTGCCTCGGAGTGAGAGTGCAAGAAAATAGATGGGTCTGTTCTGGGCCCTCTGGCATTGCAACAGTTTTTTTCTGAGGAGAAAATTTGTTATGCCATACTTAGCAACTGTCATAGCGATAACGGTTATGATGCTGATGATGACAATGATGGTAATGGTGATAACAGTAGCAGTACTAAGAATGGTAATAATACATTGGGCAGTTTAAATTCTGCATGTTGTTTTGGATATCACAAACAAACTTACACCTCTTGTGCAACATTGCTGCAATGAAGTTTGGCTGTAACACTGGCAGCACACTTGTTCCATCCAGAAGTTTCCCATTTCTACAGGTTTCTGTGATGAATTCTGTGCCAGACATTGACATGCTGGTGTTCTTACCTGAGATCTTGGATGGGTTGTTCAAGATCCTTGAAGACCCTTCAGTGGAGTTGAAGAAAATGCAAGTTTTTAAAAATACTGTAGTAACTTAAATCGACTTATGTGGATGTCTTACGACAAACCACTGTTAAGTTCTGTCCCTATTGTACAACTGAAAATGTATTGGGGGAGCAAAGATCAACATATAATACATAGGGCCTTGTGTTTTAGGGTAAAACACTATAAAACCGGTTTTTACCCCCTGATTTGCATCATCGTCACTTCGGTTAACCCAAGAAACTCCAAAAACTAACTAGGCAAGGTGCCAATTCAGCCACCAATACTGGCACTCTGTTACCTTACACACGATTACTGGATTACCCTACACTGAATTACCCTGCATGCCGACGGATTCAGCACGGCTGTTCGTCGTCTCGTGTTCATGTAAAATGCTACAAGTGCTGTATTTTTATTGTCCACCCAAAAATCTGCTTTTCCATCCCGATTTTCGCAAAACATGGAACTGGAAAACACAGGGCCCTAATTACACATACTTGTGTCATTTCAAATACAGGTTGCATAAGACAGGACACTGCAGATTGTGTGTTTGATACCCATAAACTACATAGTAGACACATTGTTTACTTAGCATCAGTGATTTCCCCAGAAATTCACTGCTGGGGGGGGGGCAAGCTTTCAAGGGGGGGCTATACTTGGTGAACGTTGCACTTAAAGAATTTTTCTTAGACACGGAAAGAATCGTGGCACAATTGTGACATATCTGCACAGCTTTGCCGTTTTATTAGTACATGTTATTACGTTAGAACACAGTACATTAGAATATAGATTCATTATGAATGGCATTTCAACATTAATATGCATAATCGCACGACCGACAAAGAAAAAAGACTAGCACCTTGTCTCACGAAGCTCAATGAGCAACCAAAGGTGAAAACCTTACACAAAAAAATCAGAATACCTTGCTTGATTGAGTTGGGCGCAAATGGTTCTTGATGATCCACATTGAGTTTGCGTGCCCGCACACATTTTTGCTGGTACATGCGCGCAATGTATGCATTGAACAGTCACTTTCAAATGATTTTGGACAAATCCATGGTACGATCATCTGAATGACTGTGGTCCTACAGCATAAGTTTGACTGTGCAGGATGTAATTAGCAGCGCCGGACTCACTACCAGAATGTGTTGGTGGCCGAGTTGGGTGGGGTCACCTGAAAAATTTCAGGGGGGGGTGTTGCAAAAATGCAGGGAGGGTGTACAACCCCCTTGGGCGGGTGTAGGGAAATCTCTGCTTAGCATACAGCTTGACATATTGTATGTACCTTTTATTATTTAATTTCTACATTCCTATTAAAATTAGCTCTTAAATTACCTGTGCATAATTGCATTTATCTGTGTATGTGTCTTTCACATGTTTGGTAACATTTCTCTCTCCTTGTAGGTGTGAGACAACGTTAAGTGAATTTCTGCGAAATATCATTAAGGCGCCACAGAAGGTTGACTTTGCTGCTATGATTGTAATACTTATAAATCACTCACATTCTCCAGGTAAGATGCTGAGATACAGTTGAATTTTCAGTATGTAACAATTAACCATGTTTTGATTTTATATTTGTCAGAGGAAATGGTGCAATATACAGCCATTACCTGGATGAAGGAATTTGTGAATTTAGCAGGATGCAAGCTTCTGCCTCATGCATCTGGCATTTTGGAAGCTGTTCTACCAGCCTTGGCCTATGATGACTCCAGAAAAAGTAAGCCTGAAAAATGCAGACCCTTTCTCCAGGATATATCGATCTTTTTTTGTGGTACAGGTGCTGTGTATATGCAGTGCAGGGCCATCCAGTGAAATATTGTAGGTACCATTATCAGATAACTTTTACTGTGCCTTCTTAACTTACTTTTGCCTAGAGCCCCCCATTCAAATTTACATAAACAGCAAATGGAAGTGGTTGAGAGATAAGGGGAAATCGGAAAGGGATGGCAGTCAATACAAGCAATAACAACAAACACTCAAAACCATGGACCTGACAGAAGTAAAAAATTGTACATCATCATAAGCGTGTACCTGAAATGCAGTGTACCAAGGGTTGACATGAACTGTATTGAGATGTAAAACTGCTGTTGAACAAATAGGGGATGTGAGGCAAAAAATTCCTAATTGTCTCCTTCTTTCCCAACAGACATTCGAGAGACAGCAAAAGCAGTAAACCACAGTCTAATGCAGCTTGTCACGTTGGAAGATGACAATAATGTTGCCGAGGTGAAGGAGCACCCAGGGAAGAGAGAGGATGGAGTCACAGAGGGTCATCCAGCAGCAGATGTTTCTCAAGCAGCTGATGTTCTCGATAGAGAGCTAGATCTTACCCTGCTGGTCAACGTATTGTCAAGACAGCTGTTGCATGTTTCAATGCAGACACGAATTGCTGTGTTGCGGTGGTTTTTTCATCTGTATATCAAGATTCCTAACAAGGTGTGGGTATTAGAAATTGATTTCATAGCGCATACAAGCAAAGTCCGCTACAAAACCTTATTTTTTCAGATTTTTCGGCAAGTTGAAGAGATTTTTCCAGTCTTATTACAAACTCTCTCTGACCCTTCAGACGAGGTGCAACATTTGTTCTTGTTGCAGTTGATTACATTTCTTTATTGAAGCATTATCCTTACTGTAACTTTTAAGTGTATCTGTTATGTTCCTGAAGCAAGTTACTGTATTTTCAATGCAGGTCGTGCTTCTGGACCTAGAAGTATTAGCAGAAATTTCATCATCTACTGCTGGCTGTAAACAGCCAGCACCAGAGGGTGGTGTGAATGCTGGAGATAGCTCTACAAGTGGAATGAACAGCTATTTCACCAAGTTCATGTTTTCTCTTCTTGATATTTTTTCTTCGGACAGCCAACTTTTGGAAGACCGAGGCTCGTTTATCATAAGGTGTGTAGTTACTCTATTTTTGAAGCGTAGAGCACAAAGTGAGCACGTGTGCATCTGTAATGGGTTGTCTGCATCATTTCTGTTTCTTTTTTAGGCAACTGTGCATGCTACTCAGTGCTGAGGATATCTACCGTACCATGGCTAATATCCTGCTGACTAAGGAAGATTTGTGTTTTGCGAGTCACATGGTCCAAACTCTCAACACCATTTTGCTCACTTCCACAGAGCTCTTTGAATTAAGAAACCACCTCAAAGATCTCAAGACTGAGGTACACCTGCAGTTCTGTGTTAAATTGCATTCAGAGAACAATGGCGTAGAGCCTTGTTGCTGCATTAGATAAAGCTATCACTCACATACGTCTATGAACAATTCTTAAAGTTTTCATTCAGAAATATCATTTAATCAGCTCACATGGGCTTCAGGGGCCCTTGTTTTGCTGGCACTTGAACAAGAGAGATCACACGATAGATATCTGACGAGAGAATGTGCACGTTTATGGCACTGTAGAACTTGTTGTGCAGTTTTTTTCTTCTTTTGCTAGCTATAGAAATTGTGCAACCAGATTTGTTTGTTGGTGGCATTTTATTGCATATCTGCACACATGCGGGGTAACGAAAATTCCTTCAAGAGCATAACCTTTCTCAGAACCATTCCTTTTGATGGCTAATGTTCATTAGAATTCTTTGTCATGTTCCATCACAAATGCTGATGGTTTTCATGAATGCAGTAGCCCATACCATTGTTACTTAAAGGGGCACTACAGAGCACATCTTGAGAAGGAGAGAAGAGGGAAAGCATAAATTTTCCTTTCTTTTCCACAGTTTCCTTTGCACATCAATGATGATCGACACAAAGGAGGAATCCTGTTCCTTTTGTATTGCTGTCAAGGCAACAGCATCTTTGAATGTGTAGAGAGAATTTCTTGCACTTTAGTGCCCCTTTAACCTAGGTAGCTTTATTTTCTTTAGTTTACATTATGAAAAGTGTTTCAAACTGTGTTGTTTGTATTGATTGTTTGTTGTTTGTATTGCTAGCTTTATGTTGATGTTAGGTTTCAGTATTAACTAAATATTGATTGGAAATATTTGAGATATACAGAGTGCTTCAAGTCAATTGATCCAGGCTTTTTTTTAAAAAAGGTGCATTATTTAAGGGTGAAACCTGCAGGATTTGGTTAGCAGCTGTCTTACGCATGTCTGGATGTGATTTATTGTGCCTAGTTAATTAATTGGGACTATTTATGTACTTTTCTAAATGTCAATCTGAGAAAAAAATTGGAAAGTCGTAGAAAGTCTTCGGAAAGTCCCGGATTAGGTTGTTTGCAATGAAGTACCTCTTCTGTGGTTCTGTTGTCCATGTCCAAATAAAAACACATGCAATATTAAAAGATACTACGTGGCAATGTGAATCCGGGACTTCACTACGGCATGACACTAGCTCCTCAAGCATGCCGTGAATGAACGAGATCCACTGATAGCCTGGCTTTCATGACGGATTACATCGTAATCTTATAAATACGACAGCATAGGAAAACAACATTTATATACATGTTTCTATATCTTTTGTGCAGGAGAGCTGCTCTCTGTTCTGCTGCCTATATCGTTCCTGGTGCCACAACCCAGTCGCTACCATATCACTGTGTTTACTTACACAGAACTACCAGCATGCTTGCCACCTACTACACCTATTGTATCCTTTATGGATTTCTTTTCAGAAATTCTAAATATTCTTGCAGCGAGTGATGCAGATGATTTAAAATTCAATTACAAATGCAGCATAGCATGAATCCTATGACATCATTAGGAAATACATATCAACAGGCCTGCATATAATATAGTTTGCAGAGATTATGCTTGCTTGACTCATCCATCGCCCATATGACATAGAGTAGAGTAGTCCCTTGAATATAGCAAAGTGGGCTCAAGCACCATTATTCATGTGTACTGGAACCTTACAGAGTCCCACTACAGGCTTTCTTACTTGTTGCTCTGGTTTTTCTGTAAGATATTCCAGACAAATGCTGACTGCAGATTTGCAAGAGGTCAGCCCATGTATATACGTTTCACGAAAAATTAGCCAAAGTTAAAAAAAAAAATAGTTCATCGCACACCAAAAAGATGGACTGCATTGTGTTACCAGTGGTGTGAGGATACTCAAACATTTTTTTTTGTAATTAATTAATTATGTGAAATTAATTAGTCAGTTTTTTAATTATAAGGATTAGAGCCAAAATGTCAATGGGAAAGTTGTAGCGGGCGATAAAACGACACGAAACCCGTTGATTGCAACTTTGCATCTCTAACGGATCCTTTTTTTTTTTTTTTTCGGCTTCAAAGATTTTTGGGTTTGCAAAAAACAGACCCGGGAGCTGTGTTGCAGACACGCGAGGCATCAATGTCAGGCCAAAATGTCAGGCCAAAATGTCAGGCCAAAATGTCAGGCCAAAATGTCAGGCCAAAATGTCAGGCCAAAATGTCAGGCCAAAATGTCAGGCCAAAATGTCAGGCCAAAATGTCAGGCCAAAATGTCAGGCCAAAATGTCAGGCCAAAATGTCAGCCCAAAATGTCAGCCCAAAATGTCACTGAGAACTGTGACTCGTCTTCGTTCAATAACAGGACGCTCGAGAGCACTGTGATCCAGCAATCCGGCACTCCTTGTGCGTCTGCGACAGGTCCCGCGTCGATTTTTGCAAACCCGAAAGTTAGTCTTTGGAGCCAGGAAAAAAAGGATCCGTTAGAGTTACAAAGTTGCAATCAACAGGTTTCGTGTCGTCGTGTCGCCCGCTAGAACTTCACGATTGACATTTTGGCTCTAATCTTTATAACTAAAAAGCTGACTAATTAATTTCATTTAATTAATTACAGAACAAAACAAAATGTTTGAGTACCCTCACACCACTGGTAACACTATGCAGCCCATCTTTTTGGTGTGCGGTGAACCATTTTTAAAAATCTTTGGCTCAGTTTTCGTCAAACACCCTGTATAATAACCCCCGCTATGTCATGTTGCTTCCTGCTGTATTCTGTTCATCTATTTATATCTGTACACTGCATTACTTTTGTTGCTTCATGTACTAATGTGCTGTATACCGCCTTTCATAGTTCTACTGGCACACGTCTTCCACTTTTCCCAGGTCGAATTTTGCAAAATGGTGATGCCCGTTTCAGCTAGAAACTGAACAGCAAGGTGCCATACCCTTAGGAGCCAAAGGCACAACCCACCGATAGCACAGAAGTAGTAACACTTTTGTACACATTCCCACCATGATCACTTCATTCACCACTCACGTGGCATATCTACTGTCCGAGCCGCCCAGCATGGCATTGCTCTGATTTTATGAAAAAGGTGGAAGCTAAAGCTGCACAGATAACTTGTATATAACTTTGTATTTTTAGAGCTATGTCTGTAACCCATATGATTTATAATTCCATGCATGCTGACCATATGGGTTAATTGCTTGTCCTATATCCTATGATGCTGTAGTTGGAGTGCTGTGAGCAGCGTACCTTGGCAAAACTCGCTCATGAGCATGCTCAGTCTGACGAGTTGAGCATCAGTGAGCAAACTGAAAGCTGACCACAAAATGAGTGAGCAAAAGGAGAGCTGAGCAGGAGATGAGTGAGCGAAAATGAGAATATGAACATGCGGAAAATTCACTCATGAGCATGAGTGAGCAAACGAAAAGTGAGCATGAGCAAAACTCGCTCATGAGTTTGCTCATTCATACTCAGTGTGGTGAATGAGCTGAGCATGAGTGAGCTGAAATTATGCTCAAATTGGGTGGGGGGGGGGGGGTGAACTGAGCATGACTTGCCCCCATACTTGCTATTCCAGATAAGCCACTGCCTTACACTTTGCATCACAAAACTCATGATTTCATTTTTACTTCACTTAACATTACTACCCTCTCACCCTAACCTCATTTCACCCTCATGTAATACCCATCACATGACCTCAACTATCCTCATATCATGCTCTTCACGCTCTTGACAGCCTAAAGATAGCACTTGAGAATAGGAGGCAACTTCGTGCACGCGAGCGTAAGCACCCAGATAGCTCAGCCAGACACGGGAAGCCGAGCCGAGGATGAGTGAGCAAATGGGCTGAGTGAGCAAAGAGGGGGCTGACTGAAGGTGAGTGAACACGAGCGAGCAGACGAAGAGCTGAGCGGGGAATGAGTGAGCAAGCGGAGAGCTGAGCAGGGCGTGAGTGAGCGGCGGTCACGAGTGCCGACCTCTGGTGAGCAGTGTGCCTTGCACTCTGTATGGCACAGTCTTAAATTTAACACTTATGATTAGTGTGTTCCAGTTTGTGAGGAGTGAGATAACTATTCTAAGCTTATGCTATGAATGAGGTCTTGTGAATCGTTCTGTGATGCACACATCTGCATAACGTATGCCAATATCCTGACACCATATGCAAGGTCTGCACACTTGAAGTAAAACACATGTGGCTACAGCATATGTTGGCCCTTACATCAAAGCCAAGCGGTTCCTACATCGCATGCAAAGTTTCATTTCTTGAAAACGGTATTAACCAAAATACATGGGATTCTTAGAACCAAGGAGTCCTAAAAGTCTGGACGACATGGTATGCACAGAGCAAAAGCAGTAGCTGATAGCCTCAACTTTGTTATCCAGTGATTAAGTTCCTCAATTAAGATCAACAGTAGTGACTTGGAAGTGACGGTAGACTTTCTGACAGAGATAGACAAGTTGGTTCAGCTGATCGAGTCACCAATATTCACATGTGAGCCCCACTACTGTTTTTCATATTGTCTGTTGAAAACAAGCCTTAAGTGCATTGGAAGATTAACGTTTGTTGTGTGGCTTTGTGGAAAATGTATTGTTCCCCTTCCCTAACCTCCTATACATCTCCCTTTCTCTGTTCATTGTTTCCATGTATGCTTAAGTTAAGGTTATCTCTGTGAGGAGGGGCTATAAATGCCTCTTTCACCAAAATCCCATTAGTTTTCCACATTTTTTGCCCACAGGGGTACCATACTCCCCCGCATTAGCTGGCATGGCATATAATTGGAGGGAGTCCAGCTTTCAGATATCCAAAAGGTGGTCTTCAGCGGTATGCCGCAAAATTGGAGAACTAAAAAAAAAAAAATGCTGGTGTCTGCAGATGAAACTTTATTTTTAGGCGTACTTCATCGTAGGTACTAAATCCCCTTCGTCTTCTGGCTTTCTGTGTCCACGAGTCCCAGTGGATCATCTGTGTCCAAGCACAGTGTGGATCTTGTCACTGTCGCATGCAAGCGGCTGTCCTGGTGCCCACCGAGTCACAAAGGACTCTTTGATAAGATCTTGAGGAACCCACGCTTCTTGAACCCATAGTGCGACCACCGGGTATGAAGCGCTCAGTCATTTCCCTGTTCTTGTGAACTTACCTCACCACTGTGGAGCGAATCGAGCCATAGTTGGTTCATTGTCGCTGTAAAGGGTCTGTTCCACGCCATGTCTGCCTGAGCTTCTCTTTTCAGTCGTCTTGCACGTGACTTGCTTCACTCCTTTGACGTCCAGTGTCCGGCTTTGTGGCATGTCGAACCAAAGAGGTGTCTTGTCTACATTTCCTATGCAGGATGCTGGTGCTCCATCAACAGCAGAGTTATGGAAGGTGAAGAAGTTGCGACACAACAAATGGGCATTCTCCGGTACTTTCTGCCCGACACTTGTCACTGCCCTGCTCACAATACCGTGCCTCTTCAAGAAACGTTCCAGCCACCCATTCGATGCTTGGAAATTCTTTGATTCAGCATCATCATTTGCTAGTTGCTGAGCATGTATCTTGATCGTGCTTGAATGAAGAAACAGGGAAGCCATTTTTGCGCTGGAGCGATATACAGGCTGACAGTTTCTCCTCCATATCGACGCGTTTCTTTTGCCTCTCTTCGTTGGATGGCAGGTTCCTTTCCTTGTGAATGGAAATGTCACTGACTACAGTGCAAGCCTTTAACTGCTCCTGACATTTTGCCCAGTTTTGCACACACTGACATGGAGTAGCAAATGCCCTTGCAGTAGCACAAATGTTACCTACGGCTTCTTCCAGTACTTTCAAGGTGTTGAGCTTGAAGGCGATTCAGTAACTTCAGGTGCGAGAGCATCCATGCTGTCCTCCGTGTGGCCTGTCTTTATCTATCACAGATGTTCCTGGTAGATAGGGTAGCCTGTCACAAGGTTTCTCTGTTTGGTCCATCTCCCTAGCTTCATGTGGTGGCACTGAACTCTAAAGCAGGGCATGTAACAGGGTGATGTATCCCCAAACCCTTTTCTGTGGCCTCTGACCTAGATGTGCCAACAAGATACTGGTAGGTATTTGTCACAGGCAGGTATTCCTTGGCATAATCCTCTATGGAAGAAACCCTTTGCTGTGCTTTGTACTTTGCCACGAAAGGAAGTTTACCCCACATTTTACGGCATGCTGCGAAATGCGAGTTTTTGCTGCGTGCTGGTCTACCTCGCTTATATGTGGCATGCTGGGTGACGCGGGAGAACACAGTATATTTACTCAACCCAAAGTGCAGATTATTTTGAGGAGTTTCATTGTTATAACCATACACAGAATAACTTTAACATATGCACAAATAAATTGATGGAAAAGTACTAAGAAGTAGAACGAAAGTTAAATAAGGGAATCCCTGGAGTGTGCTGTTGATGCTACTCCGGATGAAAATGCTATTGTGATATGTAGCTGTGAGGTTTCAGTTGATCTGGAGGGATCATGTACAAAGATTACACCCAAGGCATTCTCCAAAGAGCAGCTGTGTGTTTAGATGAATAGGGTCTCAAATGGCAAACTTATGTGTCTTCATCAGTCGTGGCAACACAGTACAAACAACTCGTTGCTAGACTGGGAAAAACACAGCGCGAAAACGACAACCACGGGAGGAACATAAGACACACACGGACGCTTACTCGAACTAAACTTTACTGCACTGAAGGGTGCGCAGCTACAGGAAAGAACAGACTCTCAGCAGCTCTTTCCTGTTTCTTTCCTGTAGCTGCGCACCCTTCAGTGCAGTAAAGTTTGGTTGGAGTAAGCGCCCGTGTGTGTCTTATGTTCCTCCCGTGGTTGTCGTTTTCGCGCTGTGTTTTTTTTCGGTCTAGCAATGAATAGACAAGTTCAGAAAAATCCCAGAGTGCTTAGCGTAGCTTTGAACTGTGGGAGTTCACTAATACGAAAGAAACGGGTGGCTTCCAAACTGTTCCGATTTCTCCCCTACTTGTCCATCGTCCACGACATGTCAAGGTCAGCGAAAGCGAAATGTGAAGGATTATTCTTTGTTCCCCCGCTTAGCAAGCGCCCAGGATGCAATGCGTGCGAAAAGAGCACTGGGATTTTCTGAACTCTTGTATTACCAACTAGCCCAACAAAGCATTTTGCTGGACAAACAACTCATCCATATCTAAATTAAAATGTGCGCAACCATTCTTACATACCTTTGTAGCGTGTTGCCTTGGCCACAATCCTCCCTGCCGTATCATCTACAAAAGTGCAGAAAAGATATACATCAGATAATAATAATATGCACAAGATATAACATAAGGATATCGCTCTTTCTGATTGCCATGTATCTATGTATCAGCACATACCTAGGAAGTTATTTCTTGGAAACTGAGCCTTCGTATCAATTGTACCCAAATTTTGCAGACTTGAGGCTGCAGCTACTCGACACTCCACATAATTCTCACTTGGTGAAGAGCTTGTATGGCTTGCTGATGTTGCTGCCTCAAAGTGAAGCATTTCACACTCTTCGAACCCGTTTGGCTTGTGTACCCAACGTGCAACTATCACCATTACAAGAACAAAAGTAAGCGTACAAGGCACATACTGCGTGAGACCTGGTTATAACGGTTTATGTAAGAGGAAAGGTGAGTTAAGCTTTACGTGGGGAGCTAAAGGAGCATTATTTGTAATTTATTCACTCTGAAATGCGTCCTTTTATACCTAACAACATAGAAATACAGCATACTGCAAGAAATACTGCAGAAATGCTTGTTGTCACGTGTTGCTACTCAGTACTGCATTGGTTCACTATCTGTTCTAGATGCATGAATTGTTGTTGCATGCCTTTATGTCATATAGCAGCATTTAACCGTCATTTAAATTAAGACCAGCTCGCATGGTGTGGTGGTTAGGATGATCGCCTTCCACGCCAACACGGAGGTGACACGGGTTCAGATTTCTGCACCGGCTATGCTGTCTGAGGCTTTCCAGGCAAATGTCGTCACACTACCCCTTGAAGTCTGCTCAGGACGAATACTAACCCCCCCCCCCCCTCCCCCCATCCCTACTCCTCCCTGCTGTCCTCTCTCCATCTGTCCACGTCTGTATGCTGCTCATAGCCATTGTTACTTCACGGTGCTAACATGGAATTAAAATTTTAAAAAATTAAAAATGAATTAAACAACTTTCTATTACAGCGAATATTACAATGGAATGTTTGATATCTCAACAATAGGGGGAGTTTTTTTTTTTTATGCAACACAGGCACGTTTACACGGCACATTGTATGTACTCATAACAACAGGAATAACACTGTTCAGCTGTATTAGAAGTAGCTAGGTTATAAGAAATAATCACACTTAGCACATGTTCAGAGGGAAAAGAAATTGTGAGGTTTGCCCAGTGCACCCTAAAGCCAGATGATAATTTAAAATTAAGCTTTTTTGTGCCATAACTTCCCCTATAGGTCTTTATCCACATGTTTTGGCACTGAGCGAGCAGTAGCACCTGAGCACTTGAAATCCATCATAACACGGAGAAGATACTATGGTAGTAGAACTAGTAATACCTCTGTACTATAGTTTTTTTGCAGCACCTGTCTATATCAAATGCCATCCTTTCAGTGTGCGACACATTGTGCTTGTCATGATGATGTGCCACAGTTCCAGGCATACAAGAAACTCTTACTCCAGATTAGCAAATAACAAAAGGGGGGCTGCACCTGGACTTAAAGAAGTGAAATTTTCATACATTTTTATTTGCTCTCTGCATATGTATTCTTTTTCTTCTGCATTGAACATTTGTGGGGGCATCTGTCCTGTTCGCTCACTGGCGTAGCCTGAGGGGGTTCTGGGGGTTCAAACCCCCTCCAAAACGGTCCCTTTGGTAGTGCATTTGAGAGAGGGAAATGAGGGGAAATTCTCTCCCATGTAAAGTCCCCATAGAAGCCCTCTCAAAATACTTTTCTGGCTACGCCGCTGTGTTCGTTGATATGTTTGTTGCACGACTGATGCCATATTACTGCAATTTGGAAGTCTTTGTGCTATGTTGTTAACAAGGTATGCTGAACAACTGGAATATGGTTGTTTGTGCAAGAGTGCAGGTACCATATGTGAAGTCGTCTCCATCTGGCTATACTATTACGGATGCGGTAGCTGGTATTTTGTAGACATACTAACTTTTCTCAAATGGAGCACAAAGAATATGACACTGACAGTGCTAACCACACAACTTGCTAAACACAAGTTTATTGGGAAACAAGAAATGTTGTAACTAGTTAAGCCGCCTACATTATCACACAATATTCAGCTCAAATTCCTTGCAGTGTGGTAGTTCTCTCTATGTGTGGTGTTACTCTCTCAAATAGTTTCTCTCTTCCGAGTGTGCTAATGCTTCTTGTGTGCGCATGTAATCTTGTTACAATGCATGTACACCATGGAGCTGAGACTACCTAACTTTAGGGAGGCAGTGATAACTTTCGAGACTTGCCTCTATGTATACGTAGATCGCATGTCTGGTGACCCTATATGCTGGTCCACTTCCTGAACATGTCAGATTGTCATATTCATGATACCCAGTGGGAAGCCTGCACTTCGATTTAAAGTAAGACCATACACTCAGAAGAATTTCACACAGTTTTTTTTTTTTTTTTTTTTTTTTTTGCACTGTCTGACAAACCCCTCTTTTCACTACTTTGGAAAGGCCACAGTGGAATAAGCAACTCTAGGTTTGTGCTTCCAAGTTATGGTGCTTGGTGTTAACAAAGTGGAGATCATGAAACTGATGTCTCTCCTGGGGGGAGCTCAAACATACGAGCGAGACCTTCAGAAAAATGTCTAATAGTTTGTTCACACTGACAGATTCAAAATATGGCAGTCATCGAAAAACCCAGACAGTGGCCGGACTTGAAACACACATCTCTCGATTACCGGTCGTGTATCTACTAAACCTAAGGACTTCACCCACTTCTGCGGGCTGTGCCAGAGAAGGACTGGGGTAGTTCAGAATACTTTACATGAAATCCATGCATGTGTAAGTGGCAAAGCAGCCAACCAAAACAGACAAGTTAATTTTCTCTCAACCTTCCTGTCTCCCCAATGAATAATTTTAGTAGAGTATTTAATTTACGTACAAGTCTGAATAGTAGGAGCTTAAAACCAAACACTGCCTCTCACGTGCCTTGCAAATTCCCATATATCACATCTTAAATCAGTTCTACTCAAAACAGGAAAATGTTTTCTTTGTGGAAATGATTACTTTATAGTATGTTCTGTATGATGGTTACTCTCAGTGGTGTAGCACAAGTTTCATGAGGCAAGGTGATCATGCCACCTGAATAGGTGGCAAAATGTCTATGTTTTTGTCTGCTGCTGCTGTTGTTGTCTATGTTTTTAATTGTTTTTAAGCTTTTGTGTTAAGCCAGAGTAAACGAAAGTTTGCTTCGATACTTCTCCCGGCTTTTGGAGTATATCCTCGACCATCCAAACTAGCTGAATACTACTGCCTAAATGACAACTTCTCTTAGGAAACTCGATAGTTGCTTGACACCTTTGAAAACAGGGCAGCACAACAATTTTATTCCTAGTCACACAGAAAAAGGTACAAACACCTGATGCTCACTCCAGTATTTTTTGTGTGCTTTGATGATTACATATGTGAAGGCACAAAAAAGCCACTCAGTGTGTTGGTGTGTGACATTGGCCCTTTAGTTAAGAGCATGAGCATGTTTTTTGTTGAATGGTGCACATAGCTGGGATGTCACTGGTACTAACTGATATAGTCGAGCCCGCTTATTACGATCTTCAATATAACGATGATTCCGATATTACGATCAAAGTGTTTGTTCTCGTCAGCTCATCCATTGGAGTACACGTAAACAAGACATCGATACAACGATCGTCGTGAAAGCGTTTGCTCGCGTGTAGCGATCAGAATTCTCCCGGCTGCCAGCAAAACGTGTGAAAATCGAGAAGCAGGATTCAATTTTTTCATTGAAAACAAATTAAGGTGGCATTTTCATGAGCCTAGCCTCAATTAGCAATAAAGTGAACGCGGTGCGTCTATCGTTTATCCGCGCATCACTGACAGGGAGGAGATGCGCGCGTTGCAAGGCGCGCGGACGCGACTTCGAAGGGGCTCGCGATAAATGACTCTAACGAGAAATAGAGGTCGTCGTTGTTCCCTCTCCACAACGTTCTCTCACCCGCTGTGTTCTACGATAGCGTCTGCGGTTCCGGCGTTCCGGGCCACGTTTTGACGAAGAAAGGCACATGGCTCGACGAAGTTGCACGTGCTCGACGGATTTTGTACCGGTGCAAAACCTCGTTGCGCGTTCTAATCGTTCTGATGGACAATACCACCCAGATAGGGTGGACCTCGATATTCCTGGTTGCGAAATCCCCGGTCTGGAAATTCCCGTTCTCGAATCAAGGAGAATGCTCTATTGCTTCGTAACGTGGTATTTCACCACCCAAGTTCACGGGTTTTTGATGTCTGCCAAGTCGTTTTAGCGAACGAAAGCCAAATTTTAGCGGCCGTGAGGCTTAGCAGGGCAGACACGACGGAACGCCACGTTGGTTAGTTTATTATTAGGTTGGTTCAAGTTCGGTGTTTGCATTTCGATGTCTAGGTTAGTCTAAGTTCGCTGTTGGCAGTTTCCCCGCGCGCGACTGTGCATTTTATAGTCAAATAACGTTTATTTCCAGTAGTTTATTTTGCAACGGGGATTTCGATCACTTTATTTCGAAGTACACATGTAGCCTAGATCGTGCTGAAGAATGGGAGGTGGTGGGTTGAATCCTGCCGCCGGCTGTGCTGTTTGAGGTTTTCTCTGGGTTTTCCGAAGACTTTCCGGACGAATGTCGGCACAGTTCCCCCTTAAGTCGACCCAGGACGCATATACGCCGCCCCCCCACTGTCCCCCACTCCTTCTTGCTGTCGTGTCTCCATCTGTCCACATCTGCACGCCGCTAATAGCCACAGTTGCTTCGCGGCACTAACACAGAATTTAAAAAATGATGACTACGGTACTGAATGACGAGCACTGGACGAAGTCGTCGATCTCAAAAAGTGCAGAGCCTCACGTGTAATCGGCGGTTATATTGTCCTTAGAAAAGCTTTTCACACAAAGCTTCTCTCAATTTAGAGCTAGATAAAATGCTTTTGTGCTCTCAACCAACGTGCATGTTCAGCAGCGTTCTACTTCGTTGACGTGATCCCGACCGGCGATTTCGCGAAAGCTAGTATATAACGATGACTCTGATATAACGATCGGATTTCGTGTCCCCGTCAATATCGTTATAAACTGGCTCGAATGTATCAGTAAAGCTGTGCTCGTTTTAACCAGGACCCGCTTGCGCAAACGTTGTTCCTCACTAGCTTTTTGGCAATGCTTTACGGACAGAGTTAAGGACTGTAGCGCGTGCAAGAAAGCACTGCCAAAGCCATAGGCGCCGACTGCGGGGGGGTGCCAGGCCCCCTCCGGGAAGTCTACCCAGCTGACTCTCAAGATGAAAGTTTCGAGGGATATCCTAAGAATCGCGTTTTTCATGCGAGTAATCATGAAAATCCTGTAAAAATTTGCCTCGCCACTGAGGAATTTCCTCAACGTTTGTGCAAGCGGGCCCAGATCTCACTGTACGAGTGTTTTCTGACACTCTTGGACAGGTGGCCGCATCCTCTTGGTTCGTCCTACGTAGCACTCTGTGTTTGATGTCTTCCGTCTGCTGCGCATTATTACTATTTTATTTATTTACGTCAAGGACCCTTCGGGCATTACATGACGGAGGGGTAAAAATTTACTTTTCATACAACACGATAAGAACGAAATACGAGACAATTATGTGTGCTCTATGCTGCTTCTCTCCCAATTTGCAGGATATTGCCATCTGATGATGCAAAAAGTCGCTACTGCACAGCCAAGATAAACTTTATTGAGCTTCAAGAACACTTTCAGCAAGTTCAAGACCGTCACAAAAAGGCCAAGCCTACAGTTCGACTAAGCGAAGGAGTGTATGCAGGTTCATACAACAGCTGAATAAGACTGGTGCATGTGATGAACTGTGATTTGCTTTGACAAGGAATAAAACTAGATCCTTTTCTACAATAGCCAATGGCATAACTCTACATTCCTGAGTCACTCTACATAATTTTTCCCATAACTAGACCAAGCCACAACCATGTCCTTATTGGTTTGTTTTGATAGCCTTCCGAGCTTAGCATTTTTGCTGTCCGTCCTTGCTGCACTGTACAGCATGCTAATATTTTATAATGAGTCGTTCGCCATACCTTACTCTAGTACAAGTACTCTAAGTTAGCGTTTTAGGTGTGGTGGGTATTTCATTCTCAAATGAATCATATCTGATGCACCTCCTGATGACGTATCCCCTGCATTAATTTTTGCACTAATATTTTTGGCTTAGTTGAGACGTACCTTATTCACACCATTTACTTCGTTTTTTATTTTTTTTACACACACTGTTATCACAATGATAATTGGAGATGGGCAATTATTGAATTGGCATTGAATTTGGTGCCATTGGGGTAAAATTTTGATTATTGCTGTTGATCTAGTTTGCCTGATATTACAGTGCTTATTTTAGGGGATGTATCTGGATCCCGATGAATTTTCCTGTGTTCTTTCTGTAGTGTATTTGTCTTCATTGGATTTTTTTGCTTCCTGCACTTTCGGATCCAGCGGTTTATCCAGAATCCCAAGCACGGAGGGTTGTTAGAAAAAATTCGGGGGGGGGGGGGGTCATTATTGTAGTTAAGTCATTGCAGCTTAACATATCATTACCGACATGTGTCCAAAGCTGAAATCGCGAGGGCACCCCTTGTAGGGGGTACACAGCTGAAAAAGTTAGGGGGGTGTCACTGAACATTTGAATGGGGGGGTCTGGATAAATCTGTTTGGATCTCCTTGCGTTGAAGATTCGTTGCTTTTCGACTTTGCTCGTGTCACCCTTCCTCTGTGACGTTCATATTGTTTGGATCAAGAAGGCTTGGCTACATTGGTGTGTATTTTATGAGTTAGACACTTTACTTTTACACGGAACTGTCGGCACCGGGCAGAGCACTAAACTCCCACGAGTTAGTTTGCTTCAGCAAGCGCATCAAACGTAATTCCTATTATCACTTTGTTCCTCACATGACATGCAACAAAGCAGTTTGTATAGTTTTAATGGTTTTAACGTGCTCAGAATTCTTCCTTTTTCTTCTAGCTCTTTTCGTGGCTATAGTGCCTTTTCACCACTCCGCTGGCTCTGCTGTACGCTCTACCTCCATAACCTCCCGGTCCGATTCCTTCTTTCACTCTAGTATTTTTCGTCGCTCTCAGGTCACGTGACGATACAGGGTACGTGATCACTCGACAAAAAAAAACAAAAAAAAAAAAACGCATCCATCAGCTAATAATGCCTGGTTTGGACAACGAGGTTCGATCAATTGTTTTATGTGTAATCCTACCCTCGTCATTCTAGCAAAAGTCATTCAAGAAAAAAAAGAAACCGAGACCAGGAACGACAAGAAAAGCGCGCACTAATAAGGTCTCATAGTCAAGGTTTTTTCGTGAAGGGTCTGTGCCACCAGCCCGCTTGCTTTTTAACTATTCTTCGACTTCACACCGCTTCACACTTCACTATCGAGCTCCGATACTCCGACAACCGCGACCTCACGTGGCATCTGAGTGAATTTGCATCCGGGAGCTCGTCGCGCCTTCCGCCATTTGTGTGAAGTTTGCTGGAAAAATAGGGAAATATTCTGGAACGCGGCACGATTCTACATCTCTTGCCAAAGGTACAATTCACAGCAGTCGTCTTCTCATGTGATTGATTTGCTAGTGTCCAGTTTGAACCCGATATGGATACATAAAAAAGAAAACTCATAGCGGATGAATATCTCGAAAATTGTTGTGAAGGCGGAATAATACTAGGGAGCTCACACGCTTCTACAAGATGGCGATTTTTGTTTGGATTAACCGTCTTCTGTTTTTGTTTATCGTGTGCGATATTAAGTAGAATTATAGTTTCGACGCTTTATTGTGTAGTATTTCAGCAGTTTTTGGGAACTTAAGCAGTGGCCGGTTAAGCTTATCGAGTTTTCTGTTTCTCTTTTTTTACTAGTTCGGCTTGTAACAGTGTCAAAGACACATTTTGCACTAAGACCACTAAGACGCAGTTGATATGACACATACCTTCCCAAGGTGCATATATTGTGCACGAAAAAAAGAAAAAAAAAAGAAAAGTAAATTGCTTTGTGCTTCACGTTTGCGAACATCCATACAATCGTTACGACATATCACATGTTTTGCATAGACGCATGTTTTGCAACACATCAGTGACACTAATTAACTAAATAGGAGCACCGCAAAATTGAGTATGTATGATAGAACAGACAACAAAATATGCGCGTCAAAAAGTACGTGTAGTGAATTTGGCCACATTGTGAGAATATTGTTATGTTAACCGACTGAACGAAGTCATGATGTACATCATGAATAGATATAAAGATGTGTAGATGGAAAGGCTCTGGTGCCTTAGTACCTCATAATTTTTGTTTAACAGTCAAGTTTTTACTTTGCAAACTAATGAAATGTAATGTGCATAATAAAATATAATGGGTTTGTAATAACTGGAAACCATTTATGAATAGCTGAGAGATCATAGTGATGCAAGCTAAACCCTGCTAATTCATACAACTCCTGATTTTCATTGACACAGGTACACCAGAATGCTTCGACACATGGCCAATAGTTCATTGTTAGATTAGTGGTAAAGAATGTTGTTTATTCTAGACCGTATGTGTTTTACTTGTATGGCATGAAGATAAAAGATCCTGTTCGTAAACACACACTCATGCAATACCGAACCAGTGACCCTCTGAAGCTCCATCAATGTAACTTATTCCAGTTGTTGGTAACAATTCCCTGAGTCTGGGGAGTTATGAATGTTAGACAAACAAGCAGATGAGACGGGACTCATCTCTTCTGGTCTTGTCTTCTTATGTTTCTCTATATATCCCCAGACTCAAGGAAATGTTACCAAGAACTAGCCTACACCAGCTTGCTTGCATCTTGTTTCTTTGTTCTGTAACTTATTCAAAATATCTCTAGGCTGAATATACACAGAAAATGGTTGACACACATGTTGAAATATCTTTCTCTCAGATGTGACCACTCATATTATCGGAGTTACAAACTATGATAGTATGATATAGATGGAGGCGATCTGGTGGAAAAACTCCATCTTGAGAAAGCCTGAGTGATGTGTGGCACAGAAAAACAGACACGACACAGCGGCTCACAGCAGCGGCATTTAATTTTCACGACAATCGCATTACATACACGCGGCATGGGAAAACAAAGAGGAAAAAAGATATCTGGAAGGACTTTGGAGAAGGAACAAGGTCAAGAAAAGTAAGAAGTTGCAGAAGGTGTTTGAAGGCAGTGTGAACAGAAACAGAGGGGACACT